>NC_049246.1:31379373-32010142 GCF_011100685.1 Canis lupus familiaris | reverse complement strand
CACCTCTCTACTTACATACTAGAATTCCATCCCTTCTTGGCCACCCAGAGACTCTGTTCCATCAACTCTCCCCTCTCCTTTTTTTTTTTTTTTAAGATTTATTTATTTATTCATGAGAGAGAGAGAGAGAGAGGCAGAGACGCAGGCAGAGAGAAAGAAGCAAGCTCCTCACAGGGAGCCCGATGTGGGACTCTATCCCTGGACTCGGGATCACGTCCTGAGCCAAAGGCAGATGCTTAACTGCTGAACCACCCAGGCATCCCAAACTCTCCCCTCTCCTATGTTCATTTCATCTCCCTACTGGACTTCCCCATCAGCACACGAATACGATTTTGTTTATGCCATCTTACAAATAACCACTCTCTTGACTTTACTACTCCTCCATTCTCGTCTCTCCCTTCCCAGCAAAGTCGCTTGAAAGACTTGTCTATCTTGGCTGACCTCAGTCACACTTCCACCATTCTTCCTTGTGCACGTTCTGTTCAGGAGGTTGCTAATGGCTTCCATGTCATTGAGTAGCATGGTGAGTTCTCAGTCCCATCTTATTTGACCCACGAGCAGCAGTTGGTACAGTTAATCCTGAAAGCCATCCTTCCCCAGACTTTCAGGACAGCACACTGTCCTGCCTTTCCTCCTACTTCACTAATGTCTCCTTGTCAGTCTGTTCATTGATTTCTCGTCATCTCCTTAACTCTTTAAATGGTCCTTGGTTCAGTACAGGAACATCTTTCCTTTTCTGTTTGCTCTCATCCAAACTCATGGCCCTGAAAATCCCTTGTAACAAGGTGTGCAAACCTATAATCCCTGGGCCAATCCACTTGTTACCAGGAGCTAAAGATGGTTTTTATATAAGAATATGCAAAAGAGATCAAAAGCTAAGATACTTACTGTCTGGCTTTTTATAGAAAGTTTGCCATCTCCTGATGATGATGATGATGATGATGATGATGATGATGATGAGTTCTAAATTTATGTCTGTGACCTGAACTTTTCCCAGATGAATTTATTCAACTACTAACTGGATATTTCCACATGAATGGCTAATAAACACCTCAAATTTTATTCAAATGGATCTTTGTGTTCTGTTCATCTGTTCATACTACAATCTTTCTTATCTTACCTCTACCTTGGACAAACTCTATCCTCCTTCACTTGGTTATCACTATAATTTCCTAACTGGCCACCTGGTCACTACTATAATCTACTATAATCATCCTGCTTTATGTATAACAGCATGATTGTCTTGGTATTTTACATTTTTGCTCTTAAAAGCGTGTCCCAAAGAGGCTTTTCCTTCAGCTTGAACCTTGGAATGCAAAGACAAATTGATTAGACCAATAGTCAACCATAGCCTGTACAGAGCTGCAAGCAACCTGCAGCTCTCATACAACACTAAAGACAAATAAATATCACTGTAAAGCACTAAGATTTGGGAATTGGTTGTTACTCTAGCAAAAGCTTAGTAATACATGTATTATATATTGTACTTTAAAAAATTATCTCTCCTGGGGTGCCTAGATGACTCAATGTGTTGAGCAGCTGGCCTTTGGTGGCTCAGGTCATGATCTTGGGATCCTGGGATCGAGTCCTGCATTGGGCTCCACACTCATCAGGGAGTCTGGTTGAGAATTCTTTTTCTCTCTTCCTCTCCCTCTGCCCTTCCTCTGCTTGTGTACTCTCTCTAAAATAAATACATCTTAAAAACAATGATCTCTCCTTTCCTCTTGAAATTATACACCATAAAAATAAGGGGTTTTGTCTGTTTTGTTCACTGCCCTCTCCCCGATACCTAAAAGAGAGCCTGGTACATGGTAGAGCTTCATGAACATATGAGGTATGAAATAATACATGATAGAAAATTCTTAGCCTTTTTTTTCTTTCTTTCTTCCTTTTTTTTTGTTTTTTTTTTTTTAGTACTGCTTCTTAACATTCTCCCTATTCTCTTTCCAAGAAGTCCTATTGAATGTATGTTGCATGTTCTCATTCTGTCTACCATATCTCTTAACCTCTCTTTTATCTTTTCCACTTCTTTACATCTCCATGCTTCATTCTGGGCAATTACCTTGAACTCTCTTCAAACTTTTTAATACTTTTTTTATCTGGGTCCCATCTGCTGCTTTATTCCAATGATAATTTTATTTCTGTAAGCTCTATTTTCAAAATGTCCTTTTTTGATATGTTTTTTGATACTATATTTAATCATTTTGAGAATTTAACACATATTTAGTTTATATTCTTTGGTTGAAAAAATTTCCGTTATCTGAAGTTTTGGGGGATAGTAAATGCCCACCTTTTCTGAGCTTGTGACTTTTGCTCATGAATGATTGTTTCCTCTTGTGGTTTGTGATATTTGGGGAAGCTCATATCCAGTTAGCATGTAAAAAGAATTCTTATGAGATCCACATATGCTCTTTAAAATGAAATCATTGGCTTGGGATTTCTTTCACCAAAAAGATAGTGCTAATTTGTACTCCACGCCTGCATGTCACATTGACCTGGGTTTTCATCCTTCCTTCAGGAGATTTTTCTTTCCTCCCACAAATCTAATCAGAGATTACAATGCTTTTTCTTTCCTCAGCTGCTGGATGGAGTTTTTAAGTTCCCGCTTTACAGAGGGGGCAGCCTTTTCTGGCCCCCTGGTGTGTGCAGGAATGTTCAACAATGAAGACCCACTCTTAGCACTTAGGTCTGTATCCTTGTTTGAAATCCTTCATCACTCCCCTATCCCCAGCTCTGAGAAATCAGCTTTCAAGCTTCCTGTTCTATTTTTTAAGTTTTCTGTTTTCCAAAGAATATATAGAAAGGTCTTTCTTGCCCTGTGATCACTTGAATATCCAACTGTATTTTTTTCCGTTTTTTTTTAATTACTTCTTTACATAAAAATTTTTAGCTTACAAAGAATTTATTTTGCTATCTGTGTAAGGTAGATACTATCTAGCTTGACTTGTCTCCCAAATGATGAACCAGTTATCTAAGTATAATGTGAATCATTTGTTCTTTGTCTGTTTTTACCTTTATCTTAAATTCTTACATATATGGGGTGAGTTTCAGGGCTTTCTGTTTCACTTTAATGACCTGTCTGTCATTCCCTGTGCTATTATCATACTCTTTCAAGTAGTGTATCTTTCTAATACATTTTAATATGGGTAATTCAAGCCACTTTGTAGTCCCGTTTTTTCTTGTCTAGTGACAGGTGTTTATTCTTTTCAATAAACTGGAGAATTATTTTATTCAGTTACAAAAATATGCTTCAGATTTGATTGGAATGAATCATACTTATAAATTAATTTAAAGATAATGTCATCTTTATGATATTGAGCCATCTCATAAAGGAGCATATTTTGTCTTTCCATTCAATAATTTTTGTCTCTTACATCTGTTTCCTGAGCTAACTCAGTCTAAGCAAGAACTTAGAGCCAGAGGTGTATAATTAGGAGAAAAGCAGGGCCTCCTCAGAATGCCCAGACCCATGGTGGGGCTCCTATGGATGTGGGACAGGGTTTAAGCAATAATAATAATAATAATAATAATAATAATTTCTTCTTATATAATTCAATAAGGACTTTTTTCCTCATATAACATTTCTTGTAAATTTTTTAAAAAGATTTTATTTATTCATGAGAGACATAGAGAGAGAGAGAGAGAGAGAGAGGCAGAAACACAGGCAGAGGCAGAGGGAGAAGCAAACTCCATACAAGGAGCCCGATGTGGGACTCAATTATGGGTCTCCAGGATCATGCACTGGGCTGAAGGCAGATGCTTAACCTGCTGAGCCACCCAGACATTGCTTTTGTAAAATTTATTATAGGTACTTTTTGTTTTTCTTAAATACAGTTTTTTTTAAAGATTGTATTTATCCATTTGAGACAGAGAGAGAGAGAGAGAGAGAGACAAAGCACCCACAAGGATGGGGAGGGGCATCTCACCCAGGCTCCATGGCAGTGCAGACCCCAATGTGGGGCCCAATCCTATGATCCTGGGATCATGACCTGAGCCAAAATCAAGAGTCAGAAGCTCAACTGAATGAGCCATGCAGGTGTCCCTCTTTTATATAGTTAAAATAATTAATTATGGGGTGCCTGGGTATCTCAATTGGTTAAGTGTCCCATAGGGTTATGAAATTCAGCTCCATGTCAGGGTCTGCACTGGGTATGGAGCCTGCTTGAAATTCTCCCTTTCCTTCTCCCTCAGTCCCTCCCATCTCACTCTTTCTTTCTCTCTGTCTCTCAAAAAATATTTAATTATGTTAAAATATGCATAACATAAAATTTATCATCTTAACCATTTTTAAGTGTACAGTTCAGTACTATTTCGTATACTGACACTGATATAAGCCATCTTCAGAATTCTTTTCGAATAGACTCTATGACTGTTAGGCGACAATTCCTCCCTCCCTCTAACCCCTGAAAACCCCCATTCTACTTCCTATCTCTATGAAATTGACTACTCCAGGCTCTAGGTGCCACATATAAGTGAAATTACCCAGTATTTGTCCTTTTGTGACTGGCCTATTTCACCCAGCATAATGTCTTCACAGTTCATCCATATGGTAGCATATGTCAGAATTTCCTTCCTTTTTGAGGGTTGAATAATATTTCATTATATATATGCCATATTTTATTCATCTGTTCATCTGTCAGTGAGCATTTGCATTGCTCCATCTTTAGGTTATCGTGAATAATGCTGCTATTAACAAGTGCGTGCAAACATCTTCTTTAGACCCTGCTCTCAATTCTTTTGGGTATATATCCAGAAATGAAATTGCTGGCCATGTGTTAATTCTATTACTATAAATATTTTATATTTTTGTTGGTTATTAGTAAGATTTTCTTTGTATCATATTCTGTAATTGGTTCTTGATAGCACAAAGGAAAATCTATTGGATTTGGTATATTTCTTATATCAGTGGTTCTCAAACTTTGGTGCAAAATAGAATCATCTGGGAAGATTTTAAAACATACACAAAGCCAGGTCTTACTCAAGAACAATTAAATCAGAATTTTTGGGGTGAGCTCTTAGCATTGGTAATTTTTTAAGTAGGTTCCATGTTCATTGTGGAGACCACTGTGGGCCCTGAACTCATGACCCCAAGATTAAGATCTGGGCAAGATCAAGAGTTAAACACTGAACCATCTGAGCCACCCAGGTACCCCTAGCATTGGTAATTCTAAAAAGTTTTTCAGTTGATTCTAAAATGAAGTAAAGGTTGAGAAACAGTGGTTTAAACCAACTCACTGAAGTCTTAGTAGATTTGCGTGATTGATTCATATGGATATTTTAGTAACCAATAGTACACCTCCAGATAATAATATTCTATTCTTTTCTGTATTTATACCTCTCCTTAATGTGTCTTTTGACTTACTGAGTTGACCAAAACTTTCTTAACAATGCCCAATGCATCCTGGTTTTTATTCCTGATTTTAAAAGAATGAGTTTGCCTTCAGTGTGATATTAGATTCTGATTTCAAAGAGATATTCTTTTCCTTATTGAGAAATTTTCAAGTAAGATGTAAAGTGAGGAGGATTTGAAGTTTACATATTATTCATGCCTGCATATTTTGAAATCTTAGTATATATTTTCCTGAAACAAGCAGATGAATTTTTAAAAAAGAAATCAAATTATGAATGTAATTCTATTCATTTTACTAATAAATTTAGTAAAAATATATGTTGACTTAGTGTGTGTTGAATTAACCTCCCATTCTCCCTCTCTTCCTTCCTTTCTTTTTGTGATATTTGTCACATGGTTTATCTTATTTCCCAATTAATATTGTGAGGTATATTAATGGATGTGCTAGTATGGAAGCCATGAGTTAGGACTATTTTGTAATGGTTCTGTCTTCTTTCCTTGCACTTGGATCCATGACCTTTTGAGCTGATGGCTCCTAGAAGCAATTAGGAGCTTGTCTCTTCCTCTTCTTCTTTTTCTTAAAAAATATTTATTTATTTATTTTAGAGAGAATGCATGTGCATGTGTGATTTGGGGGGAGGAGCAGAGGAAGAGAGAATCTCAAGCAGACTCCCTGTTGAGTGCAGAGCCCAACATGGGGCTCAACCTCAAGACCCTGCAGCTGTGACCTCAGCTGAAATCAAGTTCTCGCTTCGGCAGCACATATACTAAAATTGAAATCAAGAGTCTGACACTCAACCGACTGAGCCACCCAGGCATCCCCACTTTTTCTTCTTATCTCTGCTCTGACCTAAAGGGCCTTATTTGCTGTGCAATATATCACTATCTTCCTCCATAGTTCCTTTCCAGAAGTTTACTGGGAGTGGCTAAATCTGAATGACTGTAAAATAAATGCTGAGTGAAAGTGTGTGACAGAAGGGAACAGTACTCTGATAAGACTAAGAGGCACCCCCCCCCCATCATAGAGGTCAGCCTGCCAATTTTCTAGGTCTCACAGCTGCTGGGTTTCTGAGTCAGGAGACAATGGTGAGGGAGGAGGACCTGCCCCTCCCTCCTTTCTCTTCAAGCACAGATAACTTTTTAAAAAGAAATCGAATCATAAATATATTTTCTATTCACTTTATTAATAAATTTTGGTAAAATATATATTGACTTATCAGTGTTTGTTGAATTATCCTTCCTCGTTTCCTCCTTCCCTCCCTCTATCCTTTCTTCCTTCTTTTTTTCCTTTCTTTCATCCTTTTTATGAGGCGAATACTGAAATTCATGAGGCAATAATTAAGCATATTTTACTTAACAAAACTCCATTTGTCTGTAGGTTCTGAGGATTCTTTCCAATTTTGACATTATTTTGTCTGGCAGATAGTCTTTTCTTCTGGTTGTGAATTTTCATCTTCTTTTTTTTTCCCCCAAAAGAGACTGAATTAAGGCCCAGATTCAGATACCTCTTTAAATCAGTAGTCTACTATCATCTTATCTTCCTTGTGCATTTTGCTCAGGAGAGTGATGTGCAGATTTAGATTAAAGGGGAGGCAAGAAAAAAAAATAAAGGGGAGGCAAAGGGGGGGTTAGTATGGAGACTGGTAAGAAGGCTATGATAGCATATCCAACTATTTGCAGATACTTTAAGGCAGCATAAAATAAGGTACCAATCTGAATGTAACTGGATATCGCCAATCTCATGTAGTAAAAAGATCGCTGGATTTGAAACCAGGTGATTGGAGTTTTAATCCTAGTTCTAATCCTAACTAGTGCCAACTCAGGGAATGCTCATAACTTCTGTATGACTCAGTTTCCTTATGTGAGAGGATTGAAGTAAATGTTGTCTAATGCTTGACACTGTCCTAATATTCTAGGTTTTGATTATTCCACATGTTAAATAAGTGAGATAGACATCAAGTATAGGCAAAGGTTGGCTAGAAGCAGGAGGAAAGTGGGATGACCTTGGAAGAACGTCCAGGGGAGGGCAGTGCAGCCTGCGAGGGGTTCCTGCTGCGTGCTGGCATGTGCCATTTCTGGATTACATGCCAGCTGATGAGTTGGTTTGTCTTCAGTGGAAGGGGTAGGAGGGGGACATATTAGAATGGGTTTTTAATTTTGGTCTGGTATGTTACTACCTGTGTAGATGATCTTTGCAATAATTCATCAGAATTTTCCTACATAAAGCAGTCTTCACAATGGGCATACTTCACATACATTAACCCATTTGATCTTCGCAGTGACTCCAGTGGATAGATACCATTATGCCTCGCTGGGTTGCATAATGCCGACAAGCCCACACAGACTGTGAACGGACAGACTTCAGATTCTGTCTACATCTGCACGACTCCAAATCCTGTGGTTTTCCCACTAAGCTGAGCTGCCTTAACTCTCGAGTCCTGCGGGTGTGGCTGTGTTCTTGATAGAGGAACCAAGGAAATGTGATCCGTTTTGTGGGCTGGTAAGAAACTGTGAGCTCCTTGAGGTCAGTGACTGTGTTTTATCAACTTTCTAAACCCAATGACTAGCACAATTACCAGACCATATTGTAGACACGCAATAAATATAGTTAAGTGGAATTGAATTACATGCAGGAACCAAATGAATGCGCTCACTCTGCCTTTCTGGACACTCTGAATTTGTCCTGAAGTCTTGGCCTGAATTCCTACCTCCAGGTGCTTGTCAGGGAACGAAGTGGGCACTTGAAGTATTTGCTTACAAGTTAATTTGGAGATCAGCAAGACTGAATCTCAGCACTGAGGAGAAGGAGAGTAATGCCTTCGGGCTGGCGTTTTGAACCAAACAATAAAGTTCATTAGCGGTAATGGAACGTGGGAAGACAGAGCAGCAGGGAAGAGCATAAGTGTAAAATGAGCAATAGCCCTCCCTCAGCCTGCTGTCTCCTCTCCACCCCTTTTCACTCTCCTCCTCTCAAAGTAAAAGTTGCTGACCCTCTGGGCTTTGTTTACCCCTGTGAACTGTGAAAGTACAGCGTTCCAGAATAATAGCAACTAATCATGGGGAAAAGACCTTTAAAAAAAGGTCTGATTTAAAGCAGCTTGGTACAAAAAGGCAGCACTTGCATTTTGAAAATATAAATGGATCAATGCAGACTCTCAGATCTCTGAGGACCAGGACCAAATCAAATTCCGTGTGTGTGTGTGTGTGTGTGTGTGTGTGTGTGTGTATTTCTAGTGCAGTGCAATGCTTGGCATAGAACAGGTGCCCAGATTAGGTTTGCTGGATTGCGTTGGAGAAGCAAGTCTTGAGCGGCAGTGTGAACTGACCCCCTATGTTCTGTTCAGCATGGCCAGCTTGAGGTTTGGCTTGGCAGGGTGGAGGGAATGGACAAAAAGCACCCCATGTCTCTCAGCTAACACAGACCCATGAAAGGCTCACCAGCAAAGCAAACGCAGAGCCATGGACAGGACCAGAAGGACAAGAGGAAGGAGGCCAAGAGGAAGGCAAGCCAGTCCTGCAAGGCTGGGGTGAGCTGTGACGTGCTTCTAATAGGTGAAATATAATTGTAGTCACCCCCGTAAAAGACTTCTGCTGCAATTTATTAATCAGGGTCTGGGGAGATGGATGACACTGAATGATTATGTAGCATTAGGCTAACCCCCGTCCTTTGGCAGAGTTGTTCTCTGGATGGGGTACAGATGCTCACATCTGCTTTTGTTAGAGACCCAAACTCCTGCATCCTGGTGTGAAGTTAATGAAGGCCCCTGCATTATTCCCCACATTCCTTTAGCAAAGTAAACCATATCTGGCCAACCTGGAAATCCAATGAGTTAATTAAGGGAGAATTGTCTATGATTTCCTTTTACATTATAACTGCCCCCTCAACCCTTACCCACCCCCACATGGACCGGGTCCCCCTCCTCCCTGCAAACCTAAGCAGTGGAACTGCCTCTTGCCCCATGTGCCAGAATGATTAATGGAGGGACTACAATGAGGTCAATTAGCCAGGGTCGGCTTGAAGCTGAAAGGTGGAGTGTGTTTCTTTATTGAACACTGCATTCACACTCCAAACAGTGACCTGCGCTGCAGTGATTTATTACGAGGGCAGTCCTCTGATCACTTACCTTCAGTGCTTGTACCTTGGCTTTGAAAACCGGGCTTTCACTGTCAATTAACGCCAGACAAGGAGATCCATTCAAAATCTGAAATGCATACCTAATACCAGAGTGGGGGAAGGGGCGGTGAAGGGGAGCCGGGGAGCATGGAGAGAGGCGGTCTGGACAGACGCTCCACCGCTTGCAGGACACCCAGGCCTGCAGGACACCCAGGCCATGGAGGGGCTGGACAAGTATGGTTGGGCTTCCCTTTAGGGGCAGAAGCTTTGGGTTTGAAAGCAGGTTACCCTGCCTAGCAACGGGAATCTCAGAGGGCTCCCTTGGTGGGCCCCAAAGGGCACCCTCTTCCACTCAGTTTTGTAGTCATCCTAGAGAGACAGGAAAAACTTCACAGCTACTGTGTATTTTTAAAGCAATGTTTACCTCCTATAAGGGCCTTTGAAATTCCAGAGTGAGTCATTTGGATTTGGGGGATTTTCACATAAGAGCTACTAGCCTCTCTGTGTAACTCGATGGATGTATTGATATCTGTATTTAAAATACCAGGGCAAGAAAACAAATGAAGGAAAGTTCATTCTGGGGATGGTCAGGCTTGTTAGTAAACAAACTGTTTCTTCCCACTGCTGTGCTCAGCATCCTCAGAACACTCCAGCAGCAGCGTGGACTCACCCTGGGGCACATTCCAGGGCATTAAGTGAGTTGAGAAGAATTAGGTCCTCACCCCTTGGTCTGCAGCACTCCCCAGAAGGCTCTCCCCCAATATCCACACAAACACCCCTCGGTTCCTTCAAGGTGACAAAGTATGACACCTTCTTTTTTTCAAAAGAACATTTTCTCAATTTTTATTATCCATTGGTATTATGAAATCTTGCAGAGACTGGCCTACAAATCCCTCTTGATTTGAGTGTAACACCTTCTTAGTGAGACCTTTCCGACCACTTATTCAGCTTGAAGCTCCTCTCTTTGCTTTCCCCTGGAGTTTTCTCCTTAGCTTCTGTCACCACCTGATGTGCTCAGCTTTTCAGTAATTTATTCATTTATTGTCTTGTGTCCACCCCAAGAATGTAAGTTCCATGAGGCCAGAGACTGTAGGGCCTTCTTGAAGTAATTATTGTATCCAGGTACCAAGATGGAGTTCAGGAAACCTCCCTTACCTCTGCAATATTTTCCCAAAGACTGTGTTTTATTGGTTCCCCAGACTGGTTTCATTTATGTTTAAAACTACATTTCATTCTGTATTTAATTCTTAGATTTTAGACCAGTCTGCAGTTGACAGTGCTAACACTGCTGCTGCTGGTACTAATGTCTTTTTTTTTTTTTTTTTAAGATTTTCTTTATTCATGAGAGACACAGAGAGAGACAGAGGACATAGGCAGAGGGAGAACCAGGCTCCCTGTGGGGGCCCAATGTGGGACTCGATCCTAGGACCCCAGAACCCTGGGGTCACGCCCTGAGTCAAAGGCAGATGCTCAGTGAGCCATGTAGGCGTCCCAGTACCAATGTCTTATATTTCATTACATTACAGCTCCTCATACCTGTCAAAGCACTCCTGCACGCCTCAGTTTCCCTCTGTAAGATGGGGCTAATAACCCCTTTCTGATAGCCTCTTTTGTGAATTAGCTGAGATGCCATGGTCTGCACTCAGCACAGAGTAGGTGCTTTCCTAACATCAGCTCTTGATACTCTGCACCTGAGCAAGGCAGCAATCCTTCTGCAGCATACACAGAGGAGGATAAATTATTGGCATCTCGTACATGAAATTCCTACAGTCAGAGGCACCCAATGATCTGCCCAAAGTTACCCAGTGAATCCATGTAGGAAATGGGCCTAAACTATTGCTTTTGTGCCTTTATGTTTCTCAGTCATAGATGGACTCTGCTACTCTTGGTTTCTACTTATTTAGAAATCTAGAAGTTACACTAAAAAATCAATTTAATTCAGTCTCAGAGAACTCAAGAGAGGTCACTAATGGCATTGAGGAAAGAGGGAGCTTTAAGAATACATAGGCCTCAAATGTTTTCCTCTCTGGAGAGAAGTGACAGGTGCACATTCCCAGCAGAGTGCTGTGGGCAAAGCCATGGTGGGGGGGGGGTCCCCGGCTTCCTGGCCTTTACTTCATTGCATTCTGTCCTGCTCATGAAAGCGTGTTAGAGAGAGAACAAGTGGGGGTGTTTTGCGTTTTCTCTAATGTACAGGAAACATCATTTGCGAACCTTTACTAACATTAACAGAAACAAATTACTGTCCCCACAGGCCGTGGTGGACTAACCGTCCTTCTCCTCGTTGGCCTTGAAAAATCATCCTCACCTTACATTTCCTCCCTGAAACTGACGTGTGTAAGGGGCAGCAAGAGTGGTGAGCAAGTTCCCCTCCTGGTAATTAACAGTCGTGTGTCCCTACTGACTTAGAACCAAGCAACGTCTGTAATGAAGACAGAACAAGAAGGAGACCAACCTTTCCCCAAGTCTGTCCCGATTTCTCTGCCCCTTCCCCCCCAGGAGAAACATAATGACAGACATGTGGGTTTGGAAAGATCATTTTGGTTGTTTCTTTCTTTCCCAATTACAGATTTGTTCCTGTGGAATGTTTCTGGAAGCTTTATCTCAGCCCACTTTAAATGTATGAGTCAGTGGGACTTCTCTGGATTTCTCTCAGGAGGTCATTCTGCCAGCTTGAACGTCTCTCATGATCAGCAGACAGTAGCTCCCTTTGCTTAGAATTAGCTTGGAAATAGGAAACATGGGGATAGCATTGTGTATCCGTGATGCATATGGCACCTGGGAACCCCGGCCCACAAGGCCCTGTCCTAGGTCGTTGTCTTGCTCCCTGCAGCTTAGTGTCATGGAGTGAGCATGACTTTTGGAGCCAGGGTATCTGGACTTGAATGACAGGCCCACCCTTACCACCTATGTGTCTTTGAACTCATTACATTTTTAGTTTCCTTGTCTACGCAACAAGATTAGCCATACCCCCTTTCAGGGGGGTTACGAGGTACATAATGCAAAAGCATCTTGACTAGGTTGCGGGAATTGGGTTGGAGCAGAGGTCAGTCCACTCCAACCTCCAACAAGTATGAACCCCAGAAAGCCATGTGTGTTTTGTGAGCTCCAGATGCAAGTGCACCTGTTGAAGAGGGGCAGGAGCACATCCAGAGAAAGAATGGGGTGGGGGAGGTGGGCTGCAGGTGCCACTGAGTCCAAGATGTGCTGAGTCCTAGGCTCAGATGACAGCTCCTTGGAGTTGTTCCCCTTGGAGTTGGGTGGAAATGTTGTTAGGCCAAGGGAAGTGACTGTGGACAAAGGATGGGAACCCAATGCTAATTACTGCCCCATGAGCAGCTACTGTGGGTGACAGAAGGTGAGCATAAGTAGTCCAGGGGTGTGAAACTCAGGTCTCTGTTTGAGCCCTGCCCTCGGATGGCTGAGTAGGAACCAAGTTAGGGGAAAGCAAGAGTTTGAATTTGTGGCTATATAAGCATTGACCAAACAATAGGGTCAGACAACAGGATGCTTTGGTAGGCTAGTGCCATGCCAGGCTTTATCTCCCATGCCAGTGGGGCCCCAGGGGTCCCAAATGTGAGGAAGTATGGATATCATACAAGAGGAAATGGAATCTTATCCTAAGGAGGAGGCTCTAGAGAGGTCTGGAGCATCATGTCCCAGTAAGGAGGCTGAGAGCTAGAAGCAGATCCAAAGTAAAGGGCCAGATGAGACAAAAAGAGGCCAGAGGCCGATGGGGAGGAATTTGCTAGTGACAATAAATGGGATTCAGGGAATCTCATGAAAGGGTCCACAAGGAGGGCAGAGGCCATGAAGGCCATTGGCTAGCCCACAGGACTACCAGGGTTAGTAGAGTTGGACAGGGACATTTCTCTTTCTTTGATCACTTTCTTCACCAGCTCTCTTCCTTCTCTCTTCTTCCAACCTGCAGCTGCACAAACGTATATCTACAGGCAACTTCTGTTGGCAACATGCCCTGTCCTTAGAGAACCAAATGGCAACAGAAATGGGGTCTCCAACAGCTTTTCTCCATTAGTGTCCATGAAATGTTAAGTAAAAAAGGTTCTGCCTTCAAATAATTTGGAGAAATGTTGGGTTACACTAAGGTAAGCACCCTTCTTTATGGGAGGATTTCTCAGATCCTCATAGACGCTGCATCCAAGGCTATTACCATAGTATGAGCCACTGTGAGCAGGGCCTTTGTCATATTTTCTGTGGCAGGGAACATAGACTCTGCCTCGACACAGAGAAGGAGACTAATAGATATTTGTTGAAAAAACAAAAAATTAAATGGGAAAAATTAATTTTCTTAACCATATTTGATGACAAAGATTCGATTGCTCTTGTCCAGGAAAATTTCACAGAGCAAGTGTCTGCTCTATCCATCCGGATGGAATGGGGACATGGGTCAGTTCTTTCAGATTTGTCTCTGATCAGATTCCAGTGAAAACTTTCAGGCTCGAATTTAGTCCAGTTCACTGTACCAGAGTCTGAGGAATTTGGGGGGAGGGGCGGGAAATCCTGGCTGTTAGTTACTGAATGTATTGGAGGTGAATCTTGTATGTTCCTGGAGAAGTGGGGAGGGAGGCAGCCAGTATAAAAGACATCTGATAGAGGATTTGGAGAGACTGATCCTCTTGGGCAATAAATAAGAGCTTTCATTGTCTTTTAGAGTGTTTCTGTTACTTCTGGGTTTTGGTGTCAGATATGGTAAGAGACCCACATATGGATCTGATTTTTTTTTCTTGTGGAATAGGAATAAAGGCAAGGCTGGGACCCACTTCCTAACATCTACCATGGTCAGGGACCAGGTGGCCCCGAAATAGGCCTGTCCTGACCCACGGCACTGATATCACCCATTCCTCCTAAGGCATAACTTCCCTAAAAGTGTGTTCCATAGAGACCTAGGCTATGAGATGCTCCGAAAGAAAAGGTGTTGTGGACAAAGATTTATTTTCACAAATGTGACCTTTGAAGCTAAAAAGGATCCCATCAGCTGGGCAGGCCAGCGACTATTATCATCACTTGACAATGAGGGAAACTGAGGCTTTAAGGGGCCAGGTCAGTTCTTCAGATTGATTCAGCTGCTAAAAGTGGCAAAGCTAGGATCCAAAGGCTGTGGATCAACTAACTTTCCAGGAAGCCCTGTCCATACACACTTGCAACTGGATCTAGGTGTGCACAATGTGAATACGCACATGCACACACGGACGTCCACGTCATCCTCCTTAAGTCATGGAAACACGGAAATTTCAATAATTGTGGTCCTAGATCTAAAAACAGCCTATACTGATATTTAAAAGCAATGTATTAACAATTGGAATGATTGATCTACCCAGTTTTATAAAAGGAAATTGAATGATTGCAGACAAAATAAATGAACTAGTTTTAGAATCAAAGTCCATGTCATCTGAGAGGAGAAAATCCACCGCTCATCACGGGATTGCTTGTGGATGGCTTCTTTCCTGATTTAAGCCCAACTCTTAAAAGCTAAAAATTAGAAGTATGTGTAGGGAAGAGAAGTGGATTAAGAGTCAAGAGACCTGGGTTTTCATCCGAGCTCTGTGGCTAATTAGCTGTGTGACCTTGTCAGGTGATTTAATGTCTCTGGACTGCGGTTTCCTCGTTTGTGACAAGAGGGGGTACAGCAGATAATCTCAAAGGTCCTTTTCAGTTCTGAAAGGCTGCACGTTTAATAACTAAATGAGCTCTTTAAGAGAACCTGATGGGTGTCTAGAAATGTAAAGTTTTATCTTTACTGTTATCACAAGCCTCTCTGAAGGGCTATCTGCATATGCCATTATAACATTAGCATAAGTACCTCCTCGGAGGGAGGCTTGCTGTCCCTAGGGTTGCCTTGGCTTCTTGTCAGGGCTCCAGCTCCTCCTCGCTCTTGCTAACTCCTCTCTTGCAGCTGGAGTCCTGCCCAGAACTTCAGGCCTGCAGCAAGGGGGTCCACTCCCATCTGCAGGGCATGCCTGGAACTTCAGACTCTCTTGTTCCTGATTCCCTGGGACCATCTATGCTTCTCAGTGGCTAAGGGCCTACTAGTCACGTGTTCTTGGCTTGCCTGATTAGACTCCCTCCACTGGTAGCACCTGGTTCATTCTCTACCTAATCTTCCCATCTAACCAACTTCCTGAGTGCCAAGTTTCTATTTTGACAAATGTGGAGGTTGCCCCAGGTGGCATATCTAAGTCAGGGTGAGAAGAAGCCTTAGACAGGGGGAGGAAATAGATTAGCAGAACCCCTCCATCTTGCTGTTGTCAGGAAACAGGATTTGTCCAATCCCGATGGGACTTGGGCTTTACTGCCTCTGTCCCCTGTTGGTACAAATGCTTCCATCAGGAAATGCCTTCCACACCCGTTCCTCTTCTACATCCACCCATCCTCCAGGGTCCACCTTGATTCTCATTTCCTCAGACTTCCAAGACCATAAGACTAAGTAGTCTCCTCTTCTCAAATATTGTGAGGCAGCTCCTTGCCATCATGCACTCTTCATAGAGCCTAATTAACTCCTACTTCTTCAGATCTTAGTTGAAAGGTCATTCTTCTTCCCAGAAGCCTTCCCTGACCAGCCAGATAGGCCAGATCCCCCTGATGCATATGCTCAGACTCCTTGCACTTTTCTTTCATCCTACATAACAGATTGATAGTTACATATTTATTTAACTGAAGATTTAATTCCTGATGCTCTCTCCCACGAGAGCAGGCTCTGTTTTCTCCTGCTCACTACTATATTCCTTGAGGTCCAGCAGAGTGCCACCTGTGTACCCACTGGGACCTTCGCTTACTTTTTTCCCTCTAAATCCTAATTACTTTTTTTTCCCAAAGATTTTGTTTAATATATATATATATATATATATATATATATATATATATAGAGAGAGAGAGAGAGAGAGAGAGAGAGAGAGAGAGAACAAGCAGGGGGAATGGCAGAGGGAGAAGCAGATTGTCCACTGAGCAGGGAGCCTAATGCAGGCTCAATCCTAGGACCCTGGGATCATGACCTGAGCCAAAGGCGGATGCCTAACAGACTGAGCCACCAAGGCACCTCTCTAAATCCTAATTACTTAAGATCTTTTCTCTTTGACTAGTGTGCAACTTCCTTGAAGGCAAGAACTGTCCTTTCTACAGTACCTTCAGAGTCCAGCACTATTCTTGATAGATGTTCATTGACTTGACATTCCAGCTTTAAAGAGACATGATTTGATCATCAGTCTGAGTCTATATTATATAAACTGCAGGACCTATTCCTGAATTTCCCATGCAGAAGAGAAGTTATCATAGAAGGTCAGAGTTGTGGATAAATCTGGTGAGAGAAATAAAAAGGAAACATATTCTCTCTGGCATAAGGACACGCAAATCCGGGCACTGACCGGATGCAGCATTGGGGGAGGTGGCAGTCGGGAGAGGTTTGGTCTTATAGGATTTGGGGCTTACTTCCAACTGTCTGCATTCCATGGAGGGTCACTCAGCCTTCTGAGCTTTAGTCCTTCTCTATTCATTTATTTTACATGTATTTACCTGTTATTTTTAAAATTTTAGCTTATTTTAATTTTTATTATTTTTCATTGCAGCAAAGTTACATAAAATTTATCATCTTAAAAAAATTTATCATCTTAACCATTATTAGTATTAGTTTTATGGCCTTAGGTGCATTCACACTGTTGTGAATCTTTCCCGAAGTATACCTCCAGAACTTTCTTCATCTTCCCCAGACTAAAACTCTGTACCCATTAAACACTAACTCTCCACTCCCCCCTCCTCCTGGCCCCTGACAATCATCCTTTGACTGTCTGTCTCTATGATTTAACGACTCTAGATGTCTCATATGAGTGGAATCATATAGTATTTGCCATTTGTGACTGGCTGATTTCACTTAGCATGCTGTCTTCAAGGTTCATCCATGTGGTAGCCTGCATGAGTGCTTCCTTCCTTTTAAAGGCTAAATAATAAACACTTCATTTTATGGACAGACCACATTTTGTTATCCACTCATCTGTCATGGACCCTTGGGTTACTTCCACCTTTTGGCTACTGTGAATAATGCTGCTATGAACACGGGTGTACAGATAGCTCCTGGAGACTCTGCTTTCACTTTTCTTGGGGGTATATACCCAGAAGTGGACTTGTTAAAACACATGGTAGTTCTAATTTTTTGAGGAACAGCACACTCTTTTCTATAGCAGCACCATTTTACATTCCTACTAACAACTGATGTGCAAGAGTTCCAATTTTCCCCATCCCCCACCAACACTTCTCATTTCCTGGTTGGGGGGCAGTCGCCATGCTAGTGGATGTGCATAACAGTCCTTTTCCTGTAACATGATGTGATGGATGCGGCAATGCCTGGTGAGCTATAGAACAGCAGACACTGGTAGAGGGTGATCATTTCTGAGGAGTCATATGATATCCAGTACTTACCCAGGGTTCTGGACCCAGGCTGCCATTCCTTTTTGGATTCTGTCCAAGTGACTAAATCTCTTTTTGTCTATTTTCTCTGCAAAGATGGTGATGGGGCGGGAGTAGATGTGAATAAAAATAGCCGCCTTCTCTCCACAGGGTTGATGAAGCATCAACTGGCATAATACATGTGAAAACACTATGAAATGGAAACATCTATTTAAATCCAGGAGGTTGTTATTTACAGTCTTAAAATCATATTTGCCCGCTCTAGTTGCCTACCTTGAGCACATTCCCCAGGAACCGTGGGACTAGAAGAACAACAGAATGTGATGATTAAATTCAGAAACTCAGTCTGACCCGATCTGTTTTGGTTGGCAATCTCCTGGTGCAGTTGTCTCATTTGGGGCTGAAGAAGCTTTATAGATGGACTGTGAGGAGGAAGTCTGTTCCAGGCTGGTGGCAGCCTGTGCCTTCAGAGAGGAAAGCCCCAGCTTTTGTTAAGCCTGTTGACTGATTCCTTGTCAGTTTGAGATGATTTAATGGCCATGCAGTTGAACTGCCCCCAACCAAAAATCAATCTGGGACTGTGTCGGAGAGAAATGGTGAACTCTATTTTGTGGGATGGAAGGGAGTAGATCGGACAGTGAGGAAATGTCCAGCAAAGGCCATCGACTCCTTCAGCACATCTATGGATGTATTTTTCCCCCTATGGATGTATCTTATGGGAAGCTCTAAGCATAGGAGTTAAACAGGTGGACTATGGAGTCAGGCAGACCTGGAGTTCAAATCCTGGCTCTCCCCAGGAGCCAGGGGAAGTTCCTTTTCCGTTCTGTGCCTCAGTTTCCTCATCTGCATGAGGATAATAATTTACCTATCTCCCATGATTATTGTGAGGGTCAAATGTAACATATAGAAGTGTACAATAAATGTCAGCCATCATTGCTCCCATTATTAGATACACAATATCTCTTATACCAGTTCTGTTCTTTTAGTTGATTGAAATCATTGGCTCTGTCCAATCTCGGTGTTCATAGAAGCAGCATGGTATGCTGGGAATCGGTCATGAAGGTAGGGAGGGAAACTGGATTCTCGTGAATTTGTCAGTAAACAGCTTGGTGACCTTGGGCAAGTCACTTACTAGTACCTCTGGCCTTGTTTTCTTAGTCTGTACAATGAAAGTTTCATGTTCTCAGCCAAATATTATTGGATACCTGTATGTTCTTGACATGTAGATGATGATCAGAGAAGCAGTGGCTGCAGAAGCAATGGCCAGTGTGTGGCAGAGAGATTGATGGGGGGAGGGAGGGTAGCAGAGATGCAGGGTCTCCCCAAGTGTAAACCTAGTGAAGGGGCACCTGGGTGGCTCAGTGGTTGAGCGTCTGCCTTCAGCTCTGGTTGTAATCCTGGGGTCCAGGGATCCAGTCCCACATCAGACTTCCCACCGGGAGCCTGCTTCTCCCTCTGCCTATATCTCTGCCTCTCTCTGTGTGTGTCTCTCATGAATAAATAAATAAATCTTAAAAGAAGAAAGAGGAAAGAAAGAAAAAGAAAGAAAGAAAAAAAAAAAAGAAAAAAGCCAGCCTAGTGAAGGGGCACTGGGGTGGGTCTATGAGTTGTGCACTGCCTCTGCAGGGGTAGAGGAAGAACTGGAGGCAGGGTAGTAGCAGTTGTTGAATAAATGAACACCTGGGGCACCTGGGTGGCTCAGTAGTTGAGCGTCTGCCTCTGGCTCAGGGCATGATCCTGGGGTCATGGGATCCAGTCCCACATCGGGCCCCTTGCAGGAGCATGCTTCTTCCTCTGTCTGTGTCTCTGCCTTTCTCTGTGTGTCTCTCATGAATAAATAAATAAAATCTTTAAAAAAAAATGAACACCTGAATAGCTGATCTGCAAGCCACGCTCAAGACCATATGGGTCTGGGGATGGTTGGAGGCTTGAGGTGGACACAAGGGTTACCTCCTCTCAGCCCCTGGGGCCCTCCAGTGCCTGCAGCGTGGGGAAGGGAGGCAGAGAGGAAGAAAAGACCCACAGCAGCTTGACAATGAGCGGGGGATCCCAAGACACCCAGGAAGTTGGAGCTTTGGGGCCCAGCCACTGGGGTGCACAGGCCAGGGTTGGAGGGGCATCCGCAGCCCTCCGTGATTGGCCAGCCTGCGGAGGGACAGTGACCACAGGGCCCGCAGGCTGGGTGTGTGGCTTATCCGTCTGCTCAGGCTCCTTTCCTTAGCGGAGAGCTGATGCTGATGGGCCCCAAACCTTACACCGAGGCAGACTCTGGCTACTTAAATTTCTGGCTGGCAACCAGTGGTTAGACAACGCTTTCCACCACCTGGTTTTCTGGATGAGATGTTGCTGGGGATGCTTGTCACCATGCCCCTCCTCCCCCCACCTTTGCACCTTCTCCCTTTCCTTCTTTACTCTTCGGTTCCCCTCACCCCCTCTTTGGGGCCATCTTTTCTCCCTCCCTGCCAAATACATCCTGATTTTTTAAAGAGGCGTCCTCTTAGCTTGAAATCCTGGCATGAAGAGGCAGTGTTTGACCTTCTTTGATTACCAGGCTGTCGTTTTTGTTGGTGTGTGTTGGAAGGGGAAGGGGGGGCGGGGCGGGAGGGAGACTCTTCCATGTTCTTCTCTTTCTGTCTCTTAAAAAAAAATTATCCACCTCCCCTTTCAAATAAAAAAAAGAGTGCGAGAAAGAGAGAGAGAGAAATCTAGAGACAGAGAGCGAGAGAGAATTTGACATTATTGTATAATTTAAAATTGCACAGCCTAGAGCCCACAAAACCGAGCATGTAATTACACACTTACTAGAGGTAACAGCAGTGCTGATAATTATTCTTTACACAGGAGAGACCCTGCTGATATCCCACAGTCAGAAAGTGGGAACTACAATATCTTTAATACCATCCTCAGAGACCCTCATAAGCAGAAGAGAAGTATGAGAAGGCTCACAGGGTCCAGAGCAATATCTTCATCGCGCCAGAATGTCAGGGGC
The DNA here is from genome assembly GCF_011100685.1 of Canis lupus familiaris. Classification (NCBI taxonomy): domain Eukaryota; kingdom Metazoa; phylum Chordata; class Mammalia; order Carnivora; family Canidae; genus Canis; species Canis lupus. The sequence goes on along the minus strand of NC_049246.1, from coordinate 31,989,274 downwards.
TTTAGCACAACAGAAATCAATAGTTTTGAGTACATTTTTTGGTACAATTTTTTTTTTGACCCAACCTGAGAAAGTACAGCGAAGGCAGAGGTGCTGAATAGTATGAAACAAAACCTTCTTCATGGAAGACCTGTCTGTTTAGACATGTCATGCAATGTCAGGTTATGAGACACGCGTTCTTTATCAGAGCAACAAAATAGTGCAGCTGGAGAGATCCTCCTCCTGGAATGCTTTTGGTCATCAGGAAAGCCTTTTCACTGAAATCATAAACGGCTCCCTCTCCCCGTGTCCCCTGATTAAGGTGGCATCTTTGCTTACCATTGGCTATAAAGGTAGGCAGTATGTAGTCTCGATAGAGAGAGGGAAAATATATGGGTACTCGCTTCTAGGCATTTGACCCTTTTCTTCTTCGTGCCTATATGCAAGAAATGAGTTGAGTTGAATTCTAAAAAGAAAGACCAAACGTTATTTGAACCATTTACAAAAGATTTACAACTAGAGTCAGTGAATTCAACTCAGTGAGGTAGAAGGTTTTCAGTTGGGAAGTCCAAGTACAACTTTAATACTATCCTTGCTTTCAAAAGTAGATCATGCATCTCTCTCCTAACTACAGAAGCTGTGACAAGTGGTGACATATTTCTACCCTATGACCATAAGTCATAAGTGTGCCGTTTGCTCTTTAAAACACACTGCCTTGATTGTTTGCAGGTTGTGCTCGCATTCTGATTTGACGGTGTGCATGATTTCAGTTGGGCTAATACACTCTTCTAATTGGGGCCATTGTTTAACAGGAAAGCCAGCCAGCTTTGGCTGGAAGCTTAGGGGAAGAACCCTCTGGCAAACTGATTACTCAACTGTGTTCCAGGCACTGAGTTAGTTGCATTAATATGCCTTAGTGGTTGAAGGCTTACATGCACTCTGTGGGCTCTATAGTACCCTCCCATTTTAAAGGTGAAAAAACTGAGCCTCAAACAAATGAACTTGGCTAACACTACACATCTAATAAAGATTAAAGAGGTGAGACTCAATTGAAATCTATCAACTGTTCAGTCTGATGGGTGTATGAGGCCATTTCATTTTACGATTCAGGTAATAGTGGCTGGTGAGTTGAAAGAGGCGTGTAGCTCAGAGTGGGGAGCCCCTTGGAGATGGCTTTACAAAAAGCCTTTTAGTGAGGATGTCACAACAAAGAAAAGTGTAATCAATATTTCAGGACAGGGGGCCTTGTCCAAGGTCCTCTCCACTCTCATGGTTCATGTAGATTACCTGCTTGGCCTTTTGTAAACCCATGCCTGTTTGTACTCCAAGCACAGTTTTCTGGAGAAGAAATACAAGAAGGTTGCCTAGTTCATTCAGGGAAGGGGCATATGCTAGGGCCTGGTGCCATCTAAAGGTCTAGGGCCCAGAAGGTCAGCAAAGCAGGTAGCTTGACCCTTGCAAGTAGAATAATTCTGAATGGGACTGCCTAGAGGCCCTGGCTGTTTGGGTTTTGTCTCTTTTCTACATTCTGTCCAAATAGGCAGTGGCCTCAGGAGCTGGCATGGTAACAGTCAAAGCAGGGAACAACATGAGTTCCTACTGGAGACCCAGGCCAGGAATTTCTTCAGGTCTTCATGGGAAAGAGCTATCCAAGTTTTAGGACCTCAACTTAGGTTACCAGCTCAGATACACAAGTCTTTTCTCTTAAACCATATTTGTGAATATCAGTCAGAATTATCAGATCAAAAGCATGGGCTTGAAGTCAGACAGATCTGGCTTTGAGTTCCAAATGGGTCATTAGTCAGCTATGTGGCTTTGAGCAAGTTATTCCCTCTGAGCCTCAGTTTCTTTACCTGTAAAACGGCAATAAAACTCTCTCCTTCAGAGTCGCTAAAGGGAATGAACAATATGTGTCATGGCACCTGGCACAGTCACTGGTACATAGTAGAGACTCGGTAATGGTTGGTTCCTTTCCCTTCTTCCTCTAACCATTTCCTACCCTGTCCTTCTCCTTCCACAAATTTTGAGGCATCAAAGATTCAGGGGAATGAATAGGTCCAAGTAAAATGACACACCCTGTGAAACACCACTTGGGGATGAGTCTTAACTTCAGAGGGCATCCAGGGCAATCATTTGCCTCCTGCATGGGCTAATCCAATCCCACAGGAATCCCTGTTGGTATGCCTAGTTCATTTTCGAACCCATAGGCAAATTGAAGCCATCATGAATGTGAGAAAACAATGTGGGAAGTGAGTCATGTATTCAAAGAAATAAAACTGCTAATAACTCTTCACCCCTTCCAAGATAGACAAGGCATACAGGGAGGAGGGCAGGGAGAGAGGGGTTATCTTGGAATCATTCATTGTTTTTGTTGTTACTGGGTGTTGGTAGCCAAGTCTTTAGATTATCTGGAGCTACAAGACACTCACTACCATACAGGGGAGGAAGTAGAGGTTATTAATAACCACAATTACCCTAGAGCAAAGGGCTCCCTTTCACATCCATAGTTGGTGAGGTGGAGCTTCTCTTTTAACCTTCTTGTGCTTCCGTATGGCAGTGGGCAGATTGGAGAACATTGTAAAACACTTGACTTTGCTGTGTCTCAGGACTTTTCCCCCTCTGTCCATCTCCCACCCCCACAGACCCCCAAACCTTCCCTCCTTTGTGCAAATCTGTTTTCACCACAGGAGCACATGCTGTCTCTTCTAGCTACAACACTACTTGCTAATTCAACGATTCATCTTTAATGAGGCCCCCTGCCAATGTTTAAATAGCATTCAGAACAAAGAAAAGGCAATATTTCCAAAACAGCTGCTTCTACTGCATCCTCATAGCTCATCTCTTCAGAAAATCAAGAAAAACGCATCCATAGAGACAGAAGATAGAAAAATACTTGGTTATTATAAATATCTATGTTATCTATACATGGATGTAGATATAGATAAAATGCTTGCAAATGCTTGCCTCAATAAGGCCAGAACTGTCAAATATAAGCACCCTAAAAGTTTTGTTGGTCTCAGATAGTACTGTTGTAGCCAGGTTTTAATTTAGCTTTCAGATTCTTTTTCGGAACTGTTCGGGATCATACACAAAAGTGGAACAGTGTAGGATTTGAAATTAGAGCAATACAGGCCACCTTTTGGCTGCATCATTTACTATTGGTGGAAGTGGGGAGATCACTTAAGCGCTCTGCCCATGTATTTTTAGTTGGTAAACTGGAGATTATACCATCTTCCATTCTGGATATATGTTGACAATGATTAGTACAGTAGTTCGCAAACAGGAGGCACATGATAAATGCTAATGTCATTTCCTGTTTAAATTAAGCCCTTCCAAAACAATAAAGAGTGGTCAGAGTCTGAAGGGCTCTGTCTGTGTTTCCAGAAGTACTGCTTCAGTGGCCCCCAGGCAATAAGAAGTGTTCACATTAGCCACCCCAAAATGGACCTCTTTGTTCCTGCATTAGAGTCATTCTTTGAATAAGAAAGTGGAAGATGGAGGATCATCTAAAGAAAGTGCCTGGCAAAAATTCACACGTGCCTTTTATTTTATTTTTTAAAGGGAGATTGAAAGTAACAAAAGACTAGAGAAAAAGTAGTAAAACGAACCCAAGGAAACTAGAAGGAAGGAATGAATACTTCTTAATAAGTTAATGAACTCTAAAAACAGAAAAATAGTCTAATTTATTTAAAACAATTCAAGAAATGGTTTTTTGATTGAGGGGAGAAAGGTAAAGCTTGAAAAATATTGAATTAAGAAAAAAGAGAGAAATATTCAACATCAGGCCTGAGACAGGATATGTAAACACAAATGAAACTTTTTAGTTATTTGTGAAGGATGGAGCAGATGTTCAGAGAGATACGGGGAAAGAGCCCAACAAGACAAAAAAAAAAGGGCAGGCCCTTGAGTTCCCCTCACTGGCTGCCTGGCTGTTAAAATCTTCTTGGAATCCCATCTGATAACTTTATTTTCTTTCTTTCTTTCTTTCTTTCTTTCTTTCTTTCTTTCTTTCTTTCTTTCTTCTTTCTTTCTTTCTTTCTTCTTTCTTTCTCTTTCTTTCTTTCTTTCTTTCTTCTTTCTTTCTTTCTTTCTTTCTTTCTTTCTTTCTTTTTTTTCTTTCTTTCTTCTTCTGCCACTTTGAAGTTGATTTTTTCTACCTGCAATCTAAGGAGCATTGCCTATATAATTACGAAAATAGCAAGTAACAAAGTGGTTTGTGTAGCATGATCCTGTTTTTGTTAAGCAAAATATGTGTTACCATCTATAAAATAGAACCTGGAAAATGGTAACATTGGAGGTACTTGGTAACGGGATTATGGGTGCATTTTATTTTCTGCTTTTTGCTTAGATAACTAATTCTTCGTGTGTGTCGGCAGGAAAAGGTTGCTGTTTGGCCTTTAGTAGCAGATTTATGTGATCTAGCCAATCAGATTAGCTGGATCTCAGTTGTGTCTTTAGGAGTTCAGTGCCTGGCCCTGGAGGGAGAGACACAGGGCAGGGATGTTTTAAGAGCAGAAGGAGAGTGTGGCTGTGGTAAGGACTGGAGTCTTATAGAACATCAGTGGGTGATATAAATGGGATGAGAGGTTAAGGGGCAGTGGAAAAAGCTCGCAGGTGAATCCAGTGTTCACTGAGAAACCCTGCTAAAGGACATAGCTTTTATGTTTGGTTGCTAAGAGAAAGTGAAACTTAGACAGTTGTTATCAGGAATTATTTGGTTGCAAGGAACTGGAATTCTTTCACACTTAAAGTTTTAAAAAGTTTCATAAAAGGAGATGGGGACATCTCATTAACCCCCAATTGCAAACCACAGACTGCTTTCTCTCCATGTTTCCTTCTGTGTCTCTGTCTCCTTCTCCCTGAATCTGTTGGTTCTCCACTTCTTTCTGCTCTTTTCCTTACAGCCCAGATGCCTCTGCAAGCTTTGAAGCCACCTTGGATGAAACCAGAGTGCTGGCCTCACCCATTCTGAACTTCTAAGGCGCATTACCTTGTGGGACAGTTTTCTGTATTTGTTTCTTTCACCTCTATAAATGATGGTATAAATGAACTCTTCCCTTTCTCTTTTGTCAAGCACCTGAAAGCTGCTCAACAGATAAATGGCCGTTCTGAGTAACAAATATGACAATGTGAGTCAAAATACTTTATAAACTGAAGTACCATGTGATATTTTGTTATATTCATTCAAGGCAGGCTCTATTGCATTTTTGCTCCAGGCCTGCTCCTACTGGAATGTTCAGGCAGGCCAGGAGAAAAACTAAAAATAATTTTACCAACTGATCTGGCTCGGAAGTCAGATGACATATCTCAATATGTAACAGTGCCTATCTCTGTACCTGGCACAGAGCAGCCTCTCACATTTTGTTAAATCTCTGAAGATGGGTCTGTTCTCTCAAGAAGGGCCAGAGGCAGGATGCACAAAATAGAACCAGATGTTCACAGAAGCTTTCTGAGGTCCTGGGGGTTGTTTTCAATGAAGAGACTCTTCCAGCAGCTGGAGGTAGGTTGAGCCACAACTTATTAGAGGCTTAATGCCTACATCAGGCTCAGTCACACAGCTTTGTTGTAATTATTTGACCTTTATCATCTTTTCCCATGCTCATGTCTCTTTTATGTCCAGAAACTATAGCTCTAAGGATCTCTTTTTAAAGTTTCTTTTTATTTTTTTAAAGTAATTAATTATTTTTTAATTTTAATTTTTTTTTTGAGAGTACACACATGCTTTCAGGGGAGGGAGAGGCAAAGAGAGAGAGAGAGAATCTTAAGCAGGCCCCATGCCTAGCATGGAGCCCGATGTGGGACTCGATCTCATGACCCTGAGATCATGACCTGAGCCAAAATCAGGAGTCAGACACTTAACCAACTGACCTACCCAGGCACCCCTCTAAGGACCCTTTTTTGATGCTTGACCTTCTACTTGGCACAGCTCATACTCAATATCCTTCTACACTAACTTGCAATAGCATTGTACTTCTCCTTAGTTGTTCTTAGATAACTCTGCCTAATTATTACTCTGAATTGCTTTATTTTAGATTATTCTGATTATGAATTATGACCTGAATCCTTATAGAAGTAGGGTTAGGTAAAAAAACAAAAACAAAAACAAAAAAAAACCCGTTTAAATAGCTGTTCCACTGCAACCTTGCTCAGTGGCCTTTAGGAGTATTTCCTGTTGAGCAGAACTCATCCTGGCCATCGGCTCTCACTTTTCCAATCCTATCACCCAACATTTCCTTCAATGAGACATTAATTAAACAAGTATTTGTTCAATATTGATATAAGTCAGATCTCTGGTGTTGCTTGCTTATTTGTTTTGATATTACTAAACCAGTGCTTTCACAAAGCTTGGAACACAGACAAATGACAAAAATTCTAAAATTTGTTTCCGCTCATCTGTGATAGATATGGGTGGTAGATCATGTCCAGTCACTTTGCCTTTACCTTTCTGTGATACAGACTTTGGAATGCTACAAACAACCCTTCCAGATTCCTTTGCAGTCACGAGTGACTATGTTCTTGCTGCTGCGGCCAATGAAATGTAAGCAGAAGTGAGGCCTTGTGTCACCTTCCTTCCTCCTGCCTGCAGTGATTGTGGGACCTGAAACACAGCAGCCATCTCTCAGGATGGAAGAAAAGGAGAGGAGAGACCTCGATTTCTGGATGGCACTTGCCCTGGGTAGCCTATGCTAATGTGTTGCCATGTGAGACATATTAATGTCTTACCTTTTAGCCATTGTTTGTAGACCAATCCCAACACACATATCTGCTCTCTTATAAGAGCTTGGTTTGCAATATCTCACTTCATTTAGCAATAGCCCATCAAGTCCATCTAGCATGACTTATGTTAACATGGACAGTCCAAATTGCCTCCATGCAGGGACTACTCAACTTTAGTTATAGGAATAATCATAATTAACATAAAAATCATATATAATATCATTTAATAGGTGAACTACAAATAAGAGATGAGCACCATTTCATTCAAACCAGTGGGCCCATCAGGTCCTTTCCTCACTAATCTGTTTCTACTTTCCATTTAATTGCCCCAGTTATGCAGGCCTTCCAGCACACATGACTTTATTTGATCCCAGAGTCATGGATTTGCACTCTCCCACTCCTCTACAACATTGCCTTCTTGTCAGTTCTCATCTTGCTTGTCCTCTTCCCTTCTTCTTAAAGAACCATTCACTAGTCCTGGAGCACATATCTTGGTGAATTGGCTCCCCGGTGGTGGTCTCTATTCATACTATCTATGTTACTTATTTCTGATTTTTTTCCACTTCTTGGAACATGGGAAGATTGTATAGCCCCAACCTCTTGAATTAGCCATGACCATATGACTTGTTTCAGACAACACCCACAGGAGCTAGTGTGCAGTTCTCCACATTCCCTCTCTACTGCTGTGACAGTCTTGGGAGAGAGAGGGTTGTAAGACAGAAGCTGCCTGAATGCTGACTCTAGCTGGACAGCCACCTGAACTCTGAGCTGACTAACAGTGAGTGAGAAATAAACTTAGATGCCTGATATTTGGGGATCGCTGCAGCAGCATAATCTAATCAATATAGTTGAAGACCAACACAGTCTTCCCAATGGGAAAAAAAAATATCCCAGTGTCTAATAGATAGCTGTGTTCCAAAAACACAAGAGGCAAGCATCTTCCCAGAATAACTAGGAAATAAACATCACTAAGTCCCCCTAGTAGTTAAAATGCCATCAAGACTTTTTTAAAAGGCTATATTGGATGGTGAGTTTTTATTATGAGGTTCAGTTGTAGGCTTGAGGAGAAATTGTTTTTACAGATGTTCAGGGTGTGTTATGAGGAAATGGCCTTTTACAGGGGTTCAGATTGATGGGCTCTCTTGGGACCTCCTCTGACTACATGCACAGAGGAAGTAGGGAGGGGTCAGGACAGGCACAAAAGGACACAGTGGAGTTTGGGGAAGATCATGAAAGGGAGGCAGCTGAGTCCATGAACTAGAATAAGATTCAGAGTCACAAAGACTTGGGTTTGAGTCCTGGCTCTGCCACTCATTAGCCAAATTACCTAACCTCTCTGAGTCTTAGAATGGTGGTCTATAAGATAAAACTAATGATAATTACCTCACAGAGTTGTAATGAATCTAGAGAGTTAATAAATCCCAATTATCATTGCTTTTGCTGTTATTACTGTTACTATCTGGACCATTACCCAATGGTCCAGTTCTTTACTTTTTCTCCAGAAGCTTCACAGGTTCTGGAAACAGGGTGGAATAGGGAGAGAGGATTACAAACGTCTTCTACAACCCTTCTACTTTTATTTCTTCTTTTGTGGCAACATTTTGGGGTGGCGAGATGTTGGGAAGTACATTTTGGGGCTGAAGATGACTTCTTTGCAGAAGTTGCGTTTGAGTCTTAAAAGCTAAGAAGAGCCAGGGTAAAGCTGAGGGGAAAGTTGGAGATTGCTGGCTGCTCAGAGCTGGCTCCAGTATAATGGTTCAAAGTGGGAAGACAAAGAGGCTTTCTTTGTCCTGTCCATCTGGCCAGAACTAATCCAGGGCAATATTAAAGAGAACCTGATAGACTGATCATCCATTCTGACATAGCTCTTGGGAACCTCAGAAGAGTCCTGGGCAGAAGCGCTGGTACAAAGAGAGGTAAAGGGAACCTCCAGTACATTCATTGGCCCCAATGGAGAATTTTCTGGTGGGTCTCTACTTTTTTGTACCCTGTCACGTCAAGAATTTTTTCATCCTGCTGGGAAAGTTTTCTAGCCCTGAGAGAGGACTTTGGAATCTTTAACTCAGATTTCCCAACAGTTACTTCATTCTTTAAAGCTGACTCACATTTTATTTAAACACCTTCTTTAGTTTTAGGCTAAGCAATAATATCCATGAAATCACAGTTTTCACTTCTAACGCACACTACAGTAAGTATATATGTGACTTAAAATTTTAAAAGAATCTTCATCCATGCCTTACTTTGAAACATCTTGTGCACCCCTAGTGGTGCACGGGGCCACATTTTGGGATAGTGGCTTTAGAAGCTGAGGGGAGCAAGGGGTATCTACCCACAGGGGGTGGTGAGAAGGGGGCATCTGCATAGAACAACGGATGTTCTCTCAGCACCAGCCCCCCGGGCGGCCTCCATCTTGGTTTAGGCGCTGCCATCTGCTCTGAGAGAGCAGCCTTTTGTGAAAAGCTGTGGGAGGATCAGCCTGGCTGATTGGCTGGAGCTGTGCCCAGAGTGCCCAGATGTACATGTGCCCCAAAAGAGGGGGCACAGCTGGGGTTCACTGCCTCCCTTGAGGTTTGGTTTTCTGGTGAAGCTCAACCCTGCCTCCCACTTTCCTGCGGTGCATTCTGCTCGAGTTGGCGGTGAGGGAGAAGGCCCACTGCGGCACTGTGAGCTCCCTTACCGCCGTCTGCCTGCCATTTGCTGCCACTGGGGACATGAGATTGCTTCCATGGAAACAGAACCATGGATTGTTTTTCCAGAAAACGTCTCAATCTAATTTGTGTGGAGCTGCACTGTGTGTGTGCGCGCGCACGTGTGTGTGGAGTGTTTTAGTCACAGAAGAGGGGTGAGAAGAGGAAGGGAGCATTTACATAGAACCCCCAATTTTCCTTGAATCCCAGGGAGTTAATTATTTCAGGTGAGTGTTGGAAGTCATGGAGACTGCGTCTAATTAAGGTGTGGTGTTAGGAAGACCTCACCATTATATTTGACTAGGGTACTCAGAAATTTTTGAATTCTGTTTGGTCTAGACAGTTCTTCTCAGGAGGTCTCCCTCAAAAGAGGGAGGCCCACAAGGGAGGCAAAGTAAGGCAATGGAACAGTATTTCTACTTAGCAGTTTCCTCTAAGCCCTAGTGCTGGACTTCAGTAATTGGGCTGAATCTCCTCTACAGGTCCTTTTTTTGAGATCAGGCAGGGCAACACTGCCTCAAAAATGAGAGTTTTTTGACCCCTGTTTTTCTTTCAACCTTCAAATAGGAGTCTTGGATTTTATGCAATGGAACAACAGGCCAGACTCCCAGCAAAAAAGAAGCCAAAGAGAGTTGGTACCTCAGTGATGAGAATGAAGTTGGCCTATGCTGCCCTCCTGAAGCCCCAACTGGTGATAGATAGATAGATAGATAGATAGATAGATAGATAGATAGAGGGTGGGGGGGGGAAGGAGACAGAGAATGAGAGAGAGAATCCAATGGGGAGAGAAAATAGAGGTGAGAGCTACTCAAAGCAGCTCAGACATTCTTACCAGTCTGGCTTAAAGGAAGGAAGTGAGAGAAGAGAAAAGTTGCAAGAGCCTTGAACCTGGAACACCTCATACCTGCTGCACTGATATTAAGATATCAATGCAGCAGGTGTGATTGATACTACACTGCTGCATTGATATTAAGATACAGCATTTATGTACCTTGTGAACTTTTGTTCCATTAGATGCTCCACCCTGTAGAATGGTGGTCCAATAGATTGTTCTAAAATTTAAACAGTTGAGATGAGAATTTCTCCTTCTTGGAAATAGATTGTCTTGCTTCCTCCAGAGAGAAGAGAGAGGTCTGAATCAGCCTAGCTCTTGAACTTCTACCATAAAGAGGTTTAGCTTCTGCCTAATGTCTCTTTCTTCTTTCCTCTTATGACAATGACTTTGGGTTTCACCAGTATGTCAAGATTAATAATGGTTCATCTCGGTACTAATAAAAATAACTCCAGTTAGCTAGTATGAGATGCCTGAAACCTTCCCCAAAGCCCTTGTTCTACATTTAGGAGAATAGCACCAGCACACAACTGTGCTCCAAAGTAGTTATAGTTGGGTGATTGTCTTAGTCTACAGTTCTATGTCATCTATTGAGAGACTGGAATTGGACACCATGTTTTCTGCAGATGGCTGAGCTCTTAGCAATGTGCCAAGCCAGTGGATATGCCTTCAGGAGCTTGACCCCAAGCAAGTAAGCAAATAATTGTTGAATGACCAAGTAGTTACATTTCCTTGCTATGTTGTGGGATTAGAACTCCTTTAGGAGTGAAAAAGATTTGAACAACAACTTTACAGTGGCCACTTTTAAAATTCTGGATTATCACAAAATCTTCAAGGAAAAAGAAATCATGTGGGGTCTTCATACCATCCGACAGATGGAGTCTACTGTCTCATTCTGTATGTTAGTTCCAGCTGCCCTCTTCACTTGAAATATCTTTCTTCCTCTTCACCCTTCAAATCATGTTGGTTGTTTTTTTTCAAGACCCGCTCAACATCAACTTGTGTGTGTCTTCCTGTCCACTGAAACTGAAGTCCTGATCTCTCTCTCTCTCTCTCTCTCTCTCTCTATTCGTATTGATATAGCTCTTCACTATCTGTTTAGCACTTGGCACTTGCCAGATTATGTCACCTTTTCTTTGTGAATTTTGCTTCCCTGACTTGATTATAAATCAGAACTGTGCCTTGTAATTCTCTAGATCTTTCTTCATGTATTAGAAGAGTGTTTGACATACCGTGAGGCCCAATGTATATTTTGGAATTGAAAATCAGTCCTGGGAAATTTCCTTCCAAGTAAAATGAAGTTAATGCTAAAATCTGTGTCAATGGTACTATGAGGACTAGAAGAGATGCTGTCATAAAGCATCTAGACCCAGGCACATACTAGCTCCTCAATAAACGTTATTCCTTTTCCTATCCTTCTGGGCAAGATGTCCAGCTTTGATTTATTAATAACTCGTATGTAAGCCATTTGTTAATACTCAGGAAATAAAAAGTGGTGTTCCTTTCCTAATCTTACTGTGGTTTTGGGGAAAATCAAAAGATCTGTGTTTTGTTTTATAATCTCTATACGTTGAATTTCCTGTCTTTCCAGAGCTGCAGTTCTTTATACTCTATTTTTTGCCTTCCCCGCCTCCCAATGCCACATGGCATGCATTTACTTTGAAAATGAAGCACATTTCAATTTTGTTTCAAGAATTTCAGCATACCCCTGCCCATCTCTGGAGATCTGTGGGATGGCTCCTAGCCCCAGATTGCAGGTACCACTGCGTAGCATCCATCAGCCATCATTCAATCCTGGCTGCCTGCTTATATTGCTTCTGTGCTCCCCATTGGCACTGCCCGCCTGGCACTCACCCAATCCGGTCTGACACTTGCTGCTGAGGATGGGGAGGGGACCCAGGCAGGCTTCCAGTTCTTTCATGAGCTGGGTGCTGCCTGCAACCGGCAAACTGTGAAGCCCTGTTCTAAGGCTTCAGAGGTCCCCAGCATGGTGGAGTGGGGCACTGAGCCATGGGAAGTGTATAAGCAGAGAGCACAGTGGAAAGTAAATTAGCTCTTGGCATTGAGTCCTGCTGATATAAGCTCTTGATTTTTTTTTCACCTCTCAAGTACCACTTAAGTCCCTGTGCTTGCTTCCTCACAAACAATGGAGCTGAATGTTCATTTATTTGCTTGGAAAGGGTTGGGCTTTTCCCCCTTCTCAGTTCCGAAGGCTTGAAGTGCTCAGCTGTCCTCTTTCCAGAAGCTTGCACCCACTTGGCTTCAGTGTCTTTTGCGCTTAATTGCAAATTATTGATTTAAAGGGAATACTTTTTAGCTCTTGCAAGATTCAGTTGCTCCTGGGTTGGACTCCCCAGCAGGACACTCTAGGGACTCCAGCTGGGAGGGGAGGGGAGGACCAAGGATATTAGGATTTTTTTCTGGGTGGGAGACCACACTCTTCCACTCGTAGACTTATTGGATGCCAGAGCTGAGACCTATTTTACTGAGAAGAAACTGAGGTCCAGAGATTGATAAAGCTTTTATACCCAGAGAGAGTGGAACTTGCAATTCCACTGATTAATCTTCACCGAAAACCTCAAGAGGTGGGGATCTTGTTCTAAGGCAGAATTGACTCAGCAGATCTGGGGTGATGCCCATGATTTTACATTTCTAACAAGTAGCTCCCAGGATATGCTGATGCTGCCTGTACCAGATCATACTTTGAGAAGCAAGGATCTAAACTATAGCATGGGCTCCTAACTTTGTCAGCACTTTGCAATTATGTGTGAGTTTTAAGAATTACTGATGTTTGGGGTCCTATCCCCAGGAATTCTGATTTAGTTGCGGAATGCCCTGGACAATGAGTGTTTTTAAAGCTTCCTAGGTGGCTTCTGTCCAACACAATAGTTTCCTTAGAGAATATCTTTCAGCTGAACTCCCCAAGCCTTCCAAAATTTTGTGCAAATACGCATCATCTGTATAGAGATGCCCTCGTACATGCATGTGTGCATGTACTTCATAACTTCAGAAATGTTGGAACCAAAAGAATAAAATAATAATTACAAGAATATAATATATTTTTCCTGAGCGCCTACTCTGTACTTTATATGCATTACTTCATTCATGTATCACTAAAACTCTACAAAAATGTGAACCTCTAATCCCAGAAAGGCCAGCCAGCATTCCCATTCTTCCATCAAGTTTGGCAGAGTTGTGACCACTCTATTCATAAGGCATCTCAGACTTAAAGAACATCAGTCCCATGTGTCATATGGGGTCATTGCCAACCCAGGCTGGGTGAGGAGGTGCGGGGTTCATTTTATGACTTGCAAAGGTGGGGCTTCCGGGGAGCGGCAGGGGCAGGAGCTGGCCACATTCAGAGGAAGCAGCTGTGGAAATAGAAAGCCGGAAAGCAGCAGCAAGCTAGCCCTGGATGATTTCATTGATCTGATTGGTGGGTATGAATTTCAGAGTCACAATCTCAGTTGTGCAAAACAGATTCTTTGTCTCTGAAATTGAATTGAATTTAGCTCTTAAGCTCTCTCTGGTGTCCATAGCAAAAAAATACCTAATTATTTTAAGAGAGATGCAGATCTTTCCACATTTTTTTCCCTCAGTGTCTTTGGTGTAAATACTCAGTTGATCTGGGCTCCATTTCTCCTTTCCTTCTACAAAGTGGGTTGGGTCATGGGTAGGTGGGCTTATTGTCTAGGCATCGTGTGTGTGTGTGTGTGTGTGTGTGTGCACCTCTGTGACTCGGTCCTGTCTTATGTCCCTTGCAGTCGCTCCCTTCCCACCCTTTACAGGTCCCCGCAAGTGTCTCTGCATCATCTTTCTCTCATCTGTGAGGTTGTATAAGACCTCCTTTGCCACTCCAAAACAAATATGCATTTAGGTAAAATTTCCCATGTGCCAGGCTCCATTTTAAGTGCTTTATATATGTGAACTTAGTTCTGATGAAAAGAGTATGTACATCACCCTCATTTTACTGCTGAGGACACTGACACATAGGGAGGTTAAGTAACTTTCCTAAGGTTACATGATGGAGTCATGATTCAGTGTCACTTGTCTCTAGAACCCACACTCTTACGAATCTTACTAATTGGAATCCTGAATGTCCAGGAGGACTATAGCACTGGTGAAGGAATTCGATTGGATGATTTTGTAATACTTCTCAACTCTGACTCTGTCTCCTAACACTGTATGGACCAATAACACCGTGGATAAATCTTCTACTCTGTGTGTGTGTTACAGACACTGTACAGTTGACCTTTGAACAACACAGGCTTGAACTGCATCTGTCCACTTACACGTGGATTTTGTGTAGTACAGTACTGTAAATGTATTTTCCTTAGGATTTTCTTAATAACATTTTCTTCTAATTCATTTTATTGTAAGTATATAGCATATAATATGTATAACATATAAAATATGTGTTAATTGACTGTTTATCTTATCAATAAGGCTTCTTGTCAAAAGTTGGCTATTAGTAACTACATTTTTGGGGACTCAAAAGTTATATGCAAATTTTTGACTGGAGGAGTTTGGTGCCCATTCACCTCCCTACTTGTTCAAGAGTCAACTGTACTTCCTTGTTTCTTGTGCTGTTGGAGCCATCGATCTGTTCACATTTGTGTCATATGCCTGTCTTCCCCTTCTTACATCTTCTACGAGAACAGAATATTGCATTCCCCTGTATAGAGTTTCAATGTCTTAAGGAACTGGAATGGCATTGAGTTAGCCCAAAGACTAAGTTTTCCTGATGGAAGGAAAGGGAGAGGAGAGAAATAGAAGGGACACGACAGGCTACACAGAAGACAATTCAAGTTCAGTGTTTCCCTTTAATTTGATTCATATTAACCTCCTGATCTGTAGTACTTTGGAAGAACATCACCAAAAGAGAGATTTTCAATTTCTCCAGTATAGCAATGGCTAATGATCCCAGAGACAAACTACCACCTTGTGTCTTGCTCTTTCCCTTTCAATTTCCCAAAGTGAGTATGAGGGTCTCTGGACCCCGCCAGTCCTGAGCGATGGAGCGATTCATTTTACATAGGATTTCGTCTCTACAGTCCCTCCCTGCCATAATTAACACCTCGGGGAGGGAATTTAAAATCAAGTGCTTCTTTTTCAATTACCACTTAGAAAACTGTGTAATAAAACACCACGGCAAGTCTGCTTGCTCTTTTTGAAAGTCTAATTAATTCATTTGCGGAGGTTGCATCTTGCCTGGCACTGTGTCACTTGCTCATTTAAAAAGGTGCTAAGGCTTGGAATCTGTGGGTCACCACTTGAACAAATCCATTTTCATGTCCCGTTTTTGGAGGCTGACAGAAGAGCAGTAGAAACTGAGACAGACAAGGGATAATAAGAATGTCCTATGACCCAACAAGAGAGCTTACTTTGGGCTTCTCAAAGAATTAATCACCAATCTCACCCTGTATCCTAGGAAGCAGGAGGCCTGGGTCTAGGCCTGGTTCAGCCACTAAAGGGCAGCATGACCTCCAGCAGGCACCACCCTTTGGTTTTTTAGCCTGTTTCATCCCCCCCGCCCCCCGAATCTCTCCCCCAGCTCTATTGTTTTAAGCAGATGTATCTCTGGCTATCACTTTGCTTACTAAATGCACTATTATCTTTCACTGATTAACCTGAAACCAATCGGATTCATTGCATTTCATTTATAATATGCTTGCTGGACAAATTTTTGGTGAAAAGACTTGAAGAGACAGAGATTCAAAGAAGTCAATTGGTTCACCGATTTTTGATCTCTCTCCCTCTCCTCAAGATAGTTTGTGCGTATCGACAGAACTCTAGCTACATGTTATCTGGGTGGGTTTCCTTGATAGGTTCCATTTCTCAAACTTGATCCTCATATTGCAATAAGAAACAAATGTACATTTAAGGGAATTGTTTAATTTCCTATAATATTATCTCATTAAAGTTTCCCTACATTACCAATCAAGTGCTTCTAAATATTTCTTTTCTACTTAAGGGTACAGGATACTGTGGCCACCTGCTGAGGCTTATTGAGCTGGCTTTCTGGGTCCCTGGAGTGGGCACATGGCATGAGAGTCCACATGTGAAGAAGAGAAACCAGAGACCTGAGTGACTCCATCTGAGCTGGAGAGAGCACAGATGAAGGTGAGTTTGGAGGCCAGCAAGAGGGAGTAAAGGTGAGACAAACTGCCATGGGCCCAGGTAGGCAAGGAGAGTAACCAGAAGTGAAGAGCAGGGCTCTGAGGATGAGGGAAAGTGTAAGATTGAACAACATAATTAAGAGGAGCACAAGAGTGTCCTCATTTACAAGTGGCCAAACTGCTGTTGAACAGATGAGTTCTGTATCAAAACTTTTACTTGTTTTTAATTGCTCTAGGCACACAAAGTATGGCTCCAGACACCTTCCCGTCAATATCTTCTGTCTGTCCCTTGAGAAGAGCAATTGATCTGAGGCTTTCAGTGTCTAAGTTACATCATAAGAGGACTTGAGGCAAAGCTTACGTGGTAATGTCTTCTTGGGGAAGGGGGTAGTGGGTGTGGGACACTAGAGTTTCAAGGGTGAGGGAAACAGGAAAGTTGGGAAAAGAAGGAAAGAAACCAACCGGTTACATAGTCATGTGGCCATCTTGGGACAGGCTATCCCGAACACTGTACCTGGGAACCTTTCGTTAGAGGCAGGAAGGGAGAAAAATTTACCTGCTGAGTCATAGTTTCATCTTGTCTCTTGTTGGTGAAAGTTTACGCTCCACATTTCAGGATTTTGTTACTTGGCCCCACTGAGTTAATGCTGGAGAAGTGGATCCCGTGCTCCGTAGTATGGAACTTTGGCTGAATCTCCAAAGGTGAGAGGAACCAGAGTCTGCATAGGTCGAGACACATTGAACCTGGGCACTGGAGCTTCTGTGGCTTCTGTCACACAGGCATGATGGAAACTCTGCTAGAGCCCACCACCTACATAGGGGAGGACGAGGCAGCCAATGGTACCATGTGGCTGAGACAACCAGTGATACCATGTGTCAAGGACTGGAGGATGGAAGAGGCTAAGTGAATATAGTGAGGTAGTAAATTAGGTCCTATGCTCTTATGCATAAGGAGTTTTAGGACTATAATGATAGGCTGGCTGGGGAGAGAAGAAATGTGGCTTTGACTAAGAGAACTGACCTGATATTAGAGATGGCTCTAGAGATATCCCCTTCTCCCAAATGACAATGGTCAAGGGACATTGGAATTCAAGGTACTGACTGGTCACTATGTCATCCGTGGGGTCTTTTAGACCCTCTACTGACACTAGTCTGACTCCCTGCCAAGTAGCTGGGAGTGGGCTGGGCCCAGTGAATCCCATTTTGCTTGAAGCAATATCCAAGCAGGGGCTTTAGCCCTCTCTTGGAGGATATTACAAATAGGTTTGCAACCCAGTTCCACATTCTATCTGCTATTAGGAATGTTGGGATCCTGGCCAGCTTGGTATTTACTGTCTTAGGAACTGAGTGGGCTGAACTGATTACTAACTAGGAGTGAACCAAGTTACCTTGGCCGAGAAAGTGGTAAGGCACTCTCCCACCACCACTACCACCACCCAAGAGGGTAGAAAGTTGGAATGCTACTAAGATTGGGTTATCTCAAAATTAAATTTGAGCAAGATTATTGGGGAAAGGAACATTAGTAGGAGGAATTTAAGCTTTACTAGGTCAAATGGTACCCCCTTCACTCTCCACCTCCTATCTTTGGTCATCTTTGTCTTGGAATCATCTTTGCTCTACAAGTCATGAGATGTAGATAGATCTTGGAATCATCTTTGCTCTACAAATCATGAAATGTAGATAGAAATGTGACTATTTCAGAAAATGTTTCAGCTGCTGTCTCACTGAGTTATATGGGTCATCCACATTTGTTTCTAGAGAGAATGGGGTCAAGTAAGAGGCTCTAGTACAGTCAAGAAGTCCTTGGCACATCATGTGGCCTAAGTCACTTCACAAGGGCTAGGGCTCTGTGTTGGAGTTTAAAGCTAACTCTCCAGTCAAAAGTGTTTATTTGTCTGGCTGTATTCTTCGTTCAGGTATCTTTTGACCATTTCAAAGTGCTAAGAGTGATAACAGAACAGGTTTTGGGTGTTCAAAATCATGAGTCCTAACCAAATATCCTCTTCTCACAACATGACTTATGCATATGTAAGAATTATATTCTAAACTACTAAGACACGATTTTTAATCCTCTCTAAGTCTTCCCTCAGCCTCTCTACCATTAAAAAGACATCATTAAGTAGAATGGACTGCAGAAAACAGACTCAAATTCCTGGCCTTTGTCATGCAAAATAGAACTTTTCATTGTAAGAGGTAAGTTTTTTTAGAGTGATAAAGAGTTTTATGTCTAAACAGGCTAAAATCCCAAGATTTAGCATACCATTTATCTATAACAGGATTTTTTTCAAACTTTTTGGTTTCAGGATTCCTTTACACTCTTAAAAATTATTGAGAACCAGGGCTCCTGGGTGGCTGAGTTGGTTAAGTGCCTGACTTCAGCTCAGGTCATGATCTCGGGGTGGGGGGGGGGGTGTCCTGGCATCAAGTCCCAGTCCCGTATTGGGCTCCTTGCTCAGCAGGGAGTTTGCTTCTGCCACTTGCCCTACTTGTGCTCTCTCTTTCTCTCTTCCTCTCTCTCTGTGTTAAATAAGTAAATAAAATCTTTAAAAAAATTATTGAGGATCCCACAGATCTTTTTTTGCAGGGGTGGTGGTGGTGGATAGGTTATATATACCGATATTTGCTTTATTAGAAATGAAAACTGATATATTTTTTTAAGAATTGCAAAAGAAGATGATAAAATCTACTTTCTTCTTCTTGAATTTATACATAAGCCTAAAGACAATTTTAGATTTTCAAAATAATGATTTATTGAACAATAATGAAATTGTAGAGGCAGAGGTTATAGCAGATATAAGTGAAGATAGCTTGTAGAAAATTGTAGAAGTTCAGTAGAATCCCTGAGAAAAAAAGAGAGTTAATCTGGGAAAACATACATGTTCATACCCTAAAAGAACAACCCTGGAAAATTCTGGAAAGCTTAAGAATATAAAAACATATATATCTTTAGCTATCAGAGCCTTGACATCATATGTCATGTGGTTTCTGGAAGAATCTATTGTACACTCCTAAGAATGAGTGTGAAAAATGCAAATATTATCTTTGCATTATTATAAAAATAGTTTTGACTTTGCCTACCTCCTGAGAGAGTCTCAGGAACCCCAGAGATCCTCAGGCTGCACTTTAAGAACAGCTGATTTATACAAAGGGTGAACATATGTAGGATAGTCCCAGCTTATGCTTGTTTTCCCTGTTAATATGGTTTTTACAAATACTTAACTCTTAAAAGTTTAGATAAAATGCTATATGGACAGTGTCTACAAGCAAATAGAGTATTTGTTTAGGCAGTTTTCCTTTGGAGATGTTTAAGAATTTTCTAGAGAACAATTGAATGCAGACTGAATCCCTGATGTGTCTTCTAGGAAGACAAAGCCAGTGGCCTAACTCTGGGTTGAGCTCCTTTAGGGTGGAAGAGAGATGATGAAAATGCACATTGTCCAATGGGTACAGAGTTTCATTTTGGGAAGATGATCAAGTTCTGGAGGTGGATGGTGGTGGTGGTTGCACAACAATGTGAACATTCTTGATGTCACTCAAAATGGCTAAAATGGTAAATTTTATATTTCGTATATTTTACCAAAATAAAAAATGTGCATAAGTTTGGGAGTGTTGCTCAGGAAGACTGTCAACCTTATAAAGAAGCCCTGAATATGCCCAGAAGAGAACAATGGATCTGAGATGGACAGAGGATGAGTGTGGGCCTCTTAGTATCCTTGAGAGAATCTTGTCTGTGTGCAGACATGGTTTGTATCAATCAAGTCTTGCTGGAAATACTGACCTCAGCTAAGTGTGGCGGGTTTAGGGGCTGTCCCTGAAAGACCAAGTGGAAGGAAGTCTATCTCTATAGAAGCTCAAGGAGAACAGAGGGCTGCCTATCCCAGATAAGCCTCTCACTCAGTGTCCTCCATGTACACTCTGATCACCTAGAGTTGGCCCCTGAACGAAGGGAAAGAGCAGACTCTTAAACTGGCTGACAAAACCCTGAACTGACCAGGGAAATGCTACACAATCAAAATACAACACAAAGCACATATGGACATTTTACATTTTCTAATAGTTATAAATAAAGTAAAATGAAACAAGAGAAATTAATTTTAATAATATATTTTATTTATCCCAATATATCTAAAATATCATTTCAACCTATAATCAATATTAAAAAATGATTAATGAGATATTTTACATTCTTAATTGTACTGTCTTATAGAAGTCCAGTATTATTTATTTATGGCACATCTTAATTGGCACTAGCATATTTCAAGAGCTCATTAGCCACATGAGGCTAGTGACTGATGTACCAGACAATGCAGAGTAGAATTTAAGTGAGAATACCAAGCCCAAAAAGAAACTACCAAAATGACCAGATTGACCTGGAAATTATTAGATTATGTTTTTATTCAATTAAGGGGAAGTGGAAGTGTTGTGTATTTTTGCTAAGAGTGGAAGCATTCAATTGTCAGTGTGATATGTTGTAACTTTCCCATCACCCACATGGTGAGTGTGGAAGCATACTCCTCTATCAGAATGAGACCCTGAATGATTAGGATGAGTGCAGCCACCTGACTCCCTATATTAGATAGGTAATAGAGCAAGAAATAAACTCTTATATTTAGGAGATGTTTATTGTTATAGCAAAATTTAACTTATCCTAACTGATACATGCAATTATATACTATATTGGCTAATTAAACTTCTAAATATGTTTGTAGTAAAAGTTCATTCTTCTGTTTTAAGTATTTCCAGGATTTCTAGCTAAAGGAGACGGGAAATATGCCACTCATTAATATCCTGTGAACCTACTTAGCTGGGAATATTAATGAAGAATTGCATGAAGGGAGATATTGAACAAACAAGTAGAAAAGCTGTAATTTTTTAAAGTCAGTTTCAAAACCAAATTTTATCCAGCAGTGCCTATTGAAAGATACAGGCAGGAAAACAAAATTTTAATCCTGCAAAAGCAACGTTGATAAGTTATTTCTACTTCAAACACTAATCATGACCTATTAGAGAAAAATAATCCTGGCATTGGTCAGACCTTTTCTCTACAGAGTTTCAAACATTTACCACTTATTTGGAAACTGATGCTTTAAACAAAAGAAATTCTAGAATCATGGATGAACTGAATATTCCTCCCATTCTTAAATAAATGGAAATAATAAAGCCCAATTTTTACTAACTTCCTCAGACTTTGCACTTGTCAGTGCAAGTATGAAACAAATATGAACTCATGTATATTTATTTAAAGTATTTTGTAACTATATATAGAACTTCAGACTGCAAGGACTTGTCATTCTGAAACACAATTAGAATTTTTCATAATGAGTACTAAAAAAAATCTCTCAATTTCTAAACCTTCCTTTCTCAGGTCAAACTTTTAAATTATCTAACTCATTTTCTTTGAAACTCCCTTTGCACTTCTTTTAGGGCATGGAATTACCTTCAATTCTTTCTCAGTATTCAGATAGATACAAAGAAATTAGTGGACCTGAAAATTTTACTTTCTCTACACTGATTATCATGTTCCAGTTGTCACAGGAGTAAATTCAATTTATTATTTCTCAAATACACACTGTATACATCATATTGTGCTTGGTGCTATGAACAAATAATGGAAATGGAAGATATATTACCTACCTTGAAGAAACGTACAGCCTTGCTGAGGATACAGATAGGAAATGGCCAAATGACTAATAACATAGTAGAAGAATTAAGGGACTGAGGGAACGCTGGGGACAGGATGGTATAGAAATAGAGCACTGGCTGGAAGCCTGGGGACTTGAATTTTAGCTCTCATTATGAGTATGTAATAATTGTACATCTGTATGAAATAGGGTGCTTCATAAAGCGTTTTCACACATTATCTCATTTCACAACAACACTGAGAAGTCAATATCATTATGATCCTCATATGACAAAGGAGAGGACATTGATGTTCTGAATGTTTTGTGGTTACCTACACTAAAACTCATTAAAAGACAGATATACTCCTCAGACTTTCACCTCCAAGCCTGCCTCTCTTTCTGTTTCACACAGAAAGAAACAGAAAGGCTGTATGACCTTAGATAAGCCACTAGACTTACCTGGATCTCACAATATAGTCTATTAATTGAGAGGTTTGGCCTACGTCAGCATTTTCCAATCTAGGTTACAGGGAAAACATTAGTCAGTGACAAACATATTTAGAAAATGCCAAGTTAAAGTTTAACAGTGTCTTAGTTAAAAAATAATTATTATTTTCTCAAATGTATACTAATGTATTTATTTTAGAAATAGATTTTAATAGAATGTATTTTTATATAATGTTTTTATTATTAAAATTATTGATTTCTTAATTATAATAACTTTATAAAGACCTCTTGAAGATTTTAGGTGCTACTGAACATTATGAATAACTAAGAGAGATTATACCACACATACAGGGGTTCTGACCACATTTTTTACCACTTACTTTTGTGGTGGGAGGGCACAAAGCATGTAAAAGATTGGGGTATCCTCCCTTTAGGAGATGCTGAGCTAAATTATTTTTAAGGTTGTTGGATATCTCAAATTCTAAGAGTTCATGTTAGTAAGTGGTGTTTGATGTTTGATGTTGGAGAAGTACTGTCAGAGGGTGGAATTGTTGGATGGAGTTTCCTAGAAGATGGATAGGTGTGTGCAGAATGGGAGGCCAGACAAGAAGACATTCCAGGTAGAAAAACCAACATAACCAGCATTGGAGATGTCTGTCCACAGAAAAAAGTGCTCATTGATGAGTGGGAGAGCAGTAGGAGACTGGACCACTGGGTTGAGATCTTGAATGCTAAATATATATTGGACATTATGGTAAATCCTCAACTTTCTTTCCCTATTGGATAATAGCAAAACTCCTAGGGAACCAGACTCTCAGCTCAAAGGGTGTGTCTTGGCAGAGGGACAGTCTCCATTCATTTACAGGTGATGGGTTCAAGAATCAGTACGTGACCCAATTTAGGCTGAAGAATATTATTATTTCCCATAATGCTGTCCTTGTCTGTGATCCCACTGATTTCCCTGACCTCACAGATGTCAGGTTTGGTCATGAGGCTCACTTTGATCTAGGAAAGAGAGCCCAGGTGTGGTTCTGGTAACATCCCATATAAGGGCTGCCCATTCAGTCTGGATCCTGGAATGAAGACTATAGGAAGCAGAACTACAGCCAACCTTTACTGAATGTGTTTAATGTGCTAGAAATAAACACTTGTTGTAAGCCACAGCAAGTTTAACTTGCTAAAGAAATGAAATGAAAGGTCTACTGGATATTTTTGGGAAAGTTTTTCTTTACTCTTAAAAAAAGCTACAGGGAGTAAATCTACTGGGAGTTATCAAGGGTATATGTAGCCCAACGCCACCACGAGGCAACATAAATGATAGAGGCCAGGCATGGCATGAAACCAATGTTGGAGAGATGCAAAGAAACTAGATCCTTAACATCTTGAACCATTGGATCCTTGTTCTGAACTCCAGATTTCTTTGTTTAGACCAGTACAAGTTGAGTTTCACTTGCAAGTGAAAGCATCTTACCTGATTGATAAAACTAACAGTGACACATGATCCTGGGGGTAGCAAGCCATTGAAGGATTTTGAGAGGGCAGTGATGAGATAAAGGCAATTCATGAAAAAGACTCATTTGGCATTTGTGAAAAAAAAAAAAAGTTCAAAATGGATTGGAAGAGAGAAGACAAAGCAAGAAAACCAGTTTTAGGAAAATTACAATAATCCAGAGGTAGTAGGGAGTCAGGATGAGGGAATATAATGAACACATGAGAAGCGAGAGGTATTTTGAAGAATTGACAGGACTCTGCCTGAAGGAGAAGCAGGTCTCAAATGCTTCCAAGTTTGCAGGACTATGAGTATGGTGAAGTCTCTGATGGAATATGGAAGAGGAGACAATGGAGATGATGATAGTTTGTTTTGGGACATAATGACTTTGAGGTGAAAGCAGGAAAATAATGTAGTTAAATATACTTGTGCAGAATCAAATAACTATGTGCCAGACACTAAAGATATTGGGAAGAATAAGACCCAGCCCATTCCTGTGGGATCCCCACTGCCCAGAAGGGAAGTAGTGGCAAACAAAGGAATTGCAGATGAAAATTGCAAGGTTTAGAAGTAGCACAGAGGTAGAAGATCCAAGGGAGACATTTACTTATGCTCTTACAGATATCGAGTGGAAGCTTGTGAGAAGTCAGAACTATCAGAACAGATGTAGGTATCTTTTGTAGAAAGGCAGTAGTCAAAGCCATGTAGAGGATGAATCATCAAGGCCATCAAGAGACAGGGAAATTCAGCGTAGAACAAGAAGGCGGATTTGGGTTGGTGACCTGTGAGTGCACTTACTGACTAAATAAACTTGGGCTAGGTGTTTGGTGACGTGAAGCTTTGGTTTCCTTCTCTATGAAGAGGAATAAGAGTGGCTACCTCCTTGATTTGTTGTGAAAATTAAACGATATAACTCATGTGACGTGCTTTGCACTATACCTAGAACCTGATAAATCCTCATAAAACGTTGCCTTTATTATCTTCATTATCATCATTACTACTAGTAATATTTATTGCTACATGACAAACTACCTCAACACAACCATTCACTCTGTCACAAATCTGCAATTTGGTCAGAAGTCTGCTGACTCTTCTCTGTTCCATTCAGTGTTACCTGGAATGGTTGAAATGGGGCTGGGAGACCTATTTCCAAGATGGCATACTTCCATGACTGGCAAATTGGTGCTGGATTTGGTTGGGTGCTCAGCTGGGGGCCTCAATTCCTTATGCAACTGCCTCCAGAATGCTGTTTTGTCTCCATCACGGCATGATGGCTGAATACTCTGGAGACAGGAAGTGGAAGCTGCCAAATTCTTAAGGCCAAGACCCAGAAACGAGCCCTGTATTTATTGTTTTTGCTGTATTCTTTGATTAAGCAGGAATGAGCCCACTCAGATCCAAGGGGAGAAGACATAGACCCCACCTCTCAGTAAGGAGGATTGTGGCTTTCATCTACCATGTAATAGAATCAAAAGGGCAACTGAGGAAAGCCTGCTATTGGGAAGCAGAGTTGAAGAAGTTTCAAGAAGTTCAAGAAGTTTCATATTCCTTTGAAAAAAAGTGTTTGAGGCATTAAAAAGCTAAGCTTTTATAACATATTTAAAAGGAATTGTGCTATAACATTCTATTATTAAAGCTCGGAATTAATCAAAAGTTGAAACAGATGACTATCTTTTAAGCATAACAAAAGAGCTAAGAGGTCTGAAGGAAAACTTCAAATTATAGTACCAGAGAATGCTAGATCTGAAAGGACCTTAGAGACCCTCTAAGCAGGCCTTTGTTATGTGTGGGTTGCAGAACACACTCTGGGGAGAAAGATGTATTACAGACCTCACAGCTGGGGTATGGGTGATGTTTTCAGCTGGGCATTTGTGTAGACTCAGACACATAGTCACACGCGTTAGCATAGCATTGCTTCTCACGTTATCATTTCATGCTTGTTTTGGAGTGAGGGGGAATAAGTGAGAAGTATTTCCTCAAATGAAGACGTCAACCACAGTTTAATTCATCCAAACATATTAGCCTGAAATGTCACTTTGCTTCTATTCCTCACCAAATACTCCTTTGTGTGAAACACTGTATTTCAAAAATGGCTTGTTGGTCTGATGAAGAGTAGGCTTTTAGAGCTGGTTTGTCAAATTCTCAGGATTTTGCAGCCAAATGATATGTAATTCTGTCCTATTGCTCAGATCTGGCTGTCTAGTCCAGTGAGAAAATGAAGTTGGAATTTTCGTGGGCTATCTAGAGAGCACTAGGTGGAAGGAACCAAGGTTCTGATCCAAAACTTAGCCCCTTACCAGCTCTGGGTCTTTGGCACAGTTGCTTTACTTCTGGACACCTCTGCCCTCTTCAGCAAGGCAAGCAAGCACTCTTCTGTGAAAGGTTCTTCTCCGTACTTTGGTCAGGGATCGATCCTGTGGTAGAGGTTGCTGGGAGAAGTGAAGAATCCCAACAGATCCTCTTACTGAAAGACCCACTAGTCACAAGGGAAGCACGTTTATTGAAACACAAGCTGCCAAGGGTCCTTGAATTTCCATAAAGCTTTTCTGAGGACAGTATATGAGAAATAAGTTCCTTGATTTTAACTGTGCCACGATAAAGTCTAATATATCAACATTCATATAATGAGAGGCATCCACACGTCTCCTCAGGCAGTTGAGGGCCTTTGTTTGTTATTTTTCAAATAATATTGTGCTGCTGACTCATGTTTGCCTTGCACCCTGCTGTGACCCCTCCATATTCAGGGCCCTAATCACGGTCCTCATTATTATTAATAATCAGTGCCTATGAAATTATACTACACTCTGGCTTGTTATCAAGTCCTGAAAGTATGCAAATAGATTAATCAACAAGCTCCCTTGCTTCAAACCTTGAATGGAACTTGAAGTATGGTGGAAGTATTTGCCCTGGCTCTCGCTTGTCTCCTCCAATCAAGCCTGAGGTGTGTTTTCCTCCTAACTTTTAATTGCATGACCTCTGAGAACCTAATTTCCAGAAAACCCATTTATTATTTTAATGCTCATTTGGCATTATTATTTTCCCAAAGCAATCTTTTTGTCTCTGAATCTCTTAGGAGAGTTAAGAAGCAAGCCAAGAAAAGCTTCATTTTCTCTTCCTGGCCCTCAAAGGAAGCAGAAATGAAACATTTAAAATCTTAGTTTCTAGCTGGGGATGGGAGGAGGGAGCAAGAAAGGAAGGGGTGCGGGGTGGGGGGGGGGGAGGGAGGGAGAGAGATTGGAAGGCACTTGCGTTGGTCCCAGATGGAAAGCAATCCAGCAAATTGCCTTTAAACAGCAGTGTCCCTGCAAATAGGGCACTCTAGCTGTTTCGTGTCACTTGAAAGCATCTTGTTGATATTTTTATAGATTTTATGATACATTCTAAAGCATGCGTCAAACAGCCACTTGGAGTTCTGGCAGTAATGAACATTGTTATACTCACAGTCTGAGTAGTCTTTACTTCAAAGGGAGGCGTTGGTCTGATCTTTCATCTTCTCAGCTGTTGCTTACCAGCTTCCTTCAGATACTGTTTGAACTAAAAACCCCACATTTCCTGGTTTGAGTGAGCAATTCCCCTGACACTTCTAATCCTCTCACTTGGAAGCTACTAAACTGTGATTGAATGATGCCATTAACAAGAAGGAGGTAAATACATTTAAACATGCAGACTTAGACTTTACTCAAATAATAACTGGCTTATATCTTCTTTGTTTACAATAAGTCTTGTTTGTTTACTGAAACAGGGAGCTTAAGGAGGGAGAAAATTAAACAAGGAGTGAATGAATGAATGAATGAATGCATATCATAAGTGGTGGTTGAATTTTGTTATTAAATATCCTTCTCACACTACTCTATGTGGAAAGATAAGAAGAGGAAAGAAAAGTAGACATTCCATTCTTTGGAGATGGTGAACTGGATTTTTCACAAGGTAAGTAACTTTTATCTCTGGTCAACCTTATTTTTGGTTACTTTCTGCTAAGAACCATTTACTTAAGCCAAGTCATTTTGCTTACTGATCCCTGAACAATACTAATTTCAGTACAACACTGGGAGTAACAATACTCCCACCACTGAAAGTTGTTTTTACTGTGTGCCTATTTAAAGTTAAATATAAATTAATTTGGGTTAATACAACTGGAAATTTTGTGCCTCAGTTGTACCAGCCACATTGTGAGTACCTAGCGTAAGCTAGTGGCTACTGCACTGGACTTAATGCAGATATGGAATATTCCATCTCAGAGAGTTCTATGGATATTGCTGATCCAGAGACTTCTTAAGTGCTCCTTATTTTTCCCTAATTATGATTAGATGTATTAGCCATCATCTTTGGTTCAGACACATGCATGCATGGCCCATACATTTATTTGTTTGTTTGTTGTTTGTTTTAATTCTGTAATAAATATCCAAAAACCATAAGTTGAAATTAAAGCCAGGACCTTAAAAATAACCTATAAATAATCACGTGTTCTCCCCCTGCCCACATATCATTCTGCTGTCTCCTCCCACCTGACATTACCATCATTATGATTCCTATGTTGATTCATGCCCTTGCTTGTCTTTTGTGTATTTCAAAGATTTCCTTTTTAGATATTCATAACATTTTTTGTGTGTATGTGTGTGTGTGTGTGTGTGTGTATGTGTGTAATTTTTGGATATTTTTTTTACTATATAATATGCTACATGTAATATTGGAAGACTTTTAAAATTTATCATGATATTATTGCATATTGCAGTAGTTCATTTTTCTGACATGTAACATGCTATTTACTGTGTAAGTATATCACAGCTCTTTTATTTACTCTTTTGTTGATGGGTTTTTGGATTACTTCAGGCTTTTGCTGTTGTGAACAGTGCTCCTATGAACATTCTTATACATATTTACTATTGAAAATGTGCAAGAGTTTCTCTTGGGTATATAACAAAGAGTAGAGCCATTGGTCATAATATATATGAAAGACTTTAAGAGACAGTGGCAAGCTGTTTTTGCAAATTTACTCCCACAGCAGTGTAAAAGATATCCTGTGTTCACATCCTTTATAGCACTTGGAATTGTAATTTTTAAATGAGTCTAAAGTGATATCCCATCATGGTCTTGATTTCCTAGTCTGCTGATGGTGTTAGACATATCTTCAAGTGTTTAATGGTTATATGGCCTTCCCATTTTTAAATGCCTGTTCACGTCTTTTGCCCATTTTTATGTTGGATTGTTTGTGCTTTTTAGTAGTTCTCTATATGGTGTTGATACAAATCCTTTTTCAGTTGTGCGCATAGTAATATATTCTCCCAGTTTTCAACTTGTTACTCACATTAGCTATGACATTTTTAGGTGAACAAAAGTGTTCTTAATTTTAATACAGTTAAATATATCAGTCTTTACCTTTATAGCCCCTTTTTGATATGTTGTCTAAAAATATTTTTTTCACTTCAAGATTTAAAAGGTTTTCTTTTATTTTTTTTACTAAGAGTTTTAAAGTTTTGTCTTTTCATTTATGTCCTTGGTTCACTTGGATTGATATTTGGCCATTAAGTGACATAGAATTTCATTTGTATCATTTTCTACATTGATGACTCTTTATTTCTAGTTCCATTTATTGAATAATCCTTAGTTTTCTTCACTGATCAGACATTCCACTTTTGTCCTAATCCAAAGTTCCACATACTCATGGATCTAGTGATGGTTTTTCTAATGTTCAATTTGTCTATCTCTGTATCAATACATACTGTTTTAATTACCATGGTTTTATAATCATTCCTGATATCTACTTAGGACATGTGCCCTCTCCATATACTTCTCCTTTAGAAGTGTCCTGAATATTTGTGGCTTTCTACTTTTTATTATATATTGTATATAATATTATCAAATTCTAAAAGCAAACAAAGACCTGGGCTTTTAATTGGAATTCATTGTATCTGTAATTCAATTTGGGAAAAGTCATTTTTATAAGAATACGTTTTATCTCTCCATTTATAAGCTTCCTATAACATTTCTCAACTTGCATATATTTTGTTAATGTTATTCCTTGATTCTTAATTTCTCTGAGACTATTATAAATGCTACTTTCTCTTTCTGTTTTCTAGTTATTTGCCACTGTTGTCTAGAAATGCAACTAATTTTTGAATATATGTAAATATATATAAATAAATATGTGTATTTACCAGGCAGCTTTAAGCTCTTCTGTTACTTTAAATAAATTTTCAGTAAATTATTTCAGATTTTCTTTGTAAATGATCACATAATCTATAAATAGTGACATTTTACTTCCTCCTTACAATCCTTGTCACTCTAATTGCTCTTTTGAGTCTTATTACATTGGCTAAGATTACCTATTTAATATTGTTAGAAGTGAGATCAAATTGCTCTTGCTTTTAAAGAAAATAATCAAATTGTGTTTTCAAATTGAGGATAATGTTTGCTTTAGGACATTACAAAAAAATAGCTCTCCTCATCAGGTTAAAGAAGTTCCCTTCTATTTCTCATTTACTAAGAGTTTTTATTATTTATCAATATTACATTTCAACAAATACTTTTTCAGCCTATATCATATGATGATATGATTTTTCTTTTTAAATTTACTAATGTAGTGAATTACATTTAAGGATCTTCTGTTATTAAAACTCTTCTGCTTTAGTGGGATAAATTCTACTTGATTATTATGATAATCTTTTATATACACTGTTGAATTAATTTGCAAATATCTTGCTTAGGATTTTTGAACCTGCATTATTCACTTATTTTCACAAGTGAAATAAGCCAGTAATGTTCCTTTCACAGAATGTATTAATCTAGTTTTGGAATAAGGGTTATGTTGTCCTCATACAATAATATGGGAAATGTTTTCCCTTATTATGCTTTAACTGCTAGAATGAATTTGTGTTAAATTGGGATGATCAATTCCTTGAAAGTTTTGTAGAACTTATCTATAAAATCACCTGAGCCTACTGCTTTTAGGGTGGGGATTTTATTTATTTATTTGTTTGTTAGTTTATTTATTTATTTATTTATTTATTTATTTATTTTTAGAGAGGAGAAAGAGAGTGCAAACAAGGAGGGGCAGAAAGAGAGGGAGAGAATCTTAAGCAGCACAGAACCCTATGCAGAGCTTGAGCTTGATCTCACACCCTGAGAACATGACCTGAGCTGAAACTAAGAATTGAACGCTTAACCAACTGGGCCATGGAGGCACCCCTATGGTGGGGATTTTTAAACCATCATTTACATTTCTTTAACAAATACAGAATTTTCAAGTTTTTAAATTTTTTTTTGAGTCAATTCTGATATGTTAGATTTTTATGTGTATTTGTTGATTTTATATAAGTTTCAAACTGTCAGCACATAGTTATTTATAGTTTTCTTACTATATGTGGTTATGTAAGATTTTTCCAATTGATAAAATTATTTATTTATATTCTGTTCCTTATTCTCTTGAAAAGTTTTGCTAAAGATTTTCCCAGTGTTTTTAACTGCAAAGGATAAGATTTTGGTTTTCTTGACTCTCCTTGTTTTTTGTTATTGATGTCTATTTCATTCGTTTCTACTATTATTTTATTTATCACTTTCTTAGAGTTTATTCTATTGTTCATTTATGTAACTTATGAAGATGGGCATTTAGGTCATTAATTTTGGAGCTTTCTTCATTTCCAGTGAAATTATCTAAGGTGCTACAACCCTCTTGAAGCAACGCTTTTGATGAATTCCTTTCTTGTTGCAGTTTAATCATCTAACTTTCTTCAAGCCTCATGTCAGATTTTACTTCTTTTGTTCTGCTTCACTCTCCTGCTGATGCTAGTCCACAGCCATGGGTTTGGTTTTACAATTCTATATTATAATTAGATAGAATAGATACAGACTCAGGATAAACTCCAGCTCTGCCACCTTACAGCTATTTGACTTTAATCATAACCATATATATATATTTTTTTTCATCTTAAAAATGGAAAAGACAAAAGCTAACTTTTCAGGTGTTTATGGAATTTAAATATGAGTTAACCTATGTGAAACTATCTGGTATCAGTTTCTGGCATATAGTAAATTAATTAACTTTTTCCCTCCCTCCTACCCTTCCTTCCTTCCTTCCTTCCTTCCTTCCTTCCTTCCGTCTCCTTCCTTCTGAGGTGTATAAGATTACAGCGTTAATTTTTCTTCTGATATACATTGAACATCATTTCTACATAAATGTTGCAAAATGTAGAGGAAACAGACTTGGTTAGTTGTCTTCTCTTTTGGTCTTTATTTTTCTCATGTGGATATTCCCCAATCCATTTCCCCCTTAATGGAGAAAATGAGAGCATAGTAGCAGCTGAGTGTTCTGTCCCTACCCACCCCCCTGATCCTTAATAAGTGTTACGAATTTCTTAGTCTTGACTGTGGAGACTTTGTTTGGCTAAATAGTAACCTCCTCGACCAAATCCTCAAACTGCTGAATCTGGATTCCTGATAGGTTAACTCATTTACTTAAGAAGACTTTCCTGTTGAAGGATCACATTTACCATTTTAACTTTATTTTAAGCTCAAAGTTGTTGATTTCCTCTATTAGAACTACCTCTTTCCAAATTGTGTTAAGTCAATGAGAAGAGGTGGTCCTGATCTTTATGTATTAATGTCTTAATATTCTAACATCTCTCTGGAGGAGCTGCCATTGATAGGGGCAATCCATAACCTCCCATAGTGGTGCAATGATTATCTCATGAATTTGCTAGGTGTCAGCAAATATGGGCTATATACTTCACAGTTCCAAATGAAGAAATTTCTTTGATCCTGCTTATTTTTTAACCATATACCCCTCCATGAAGTTCCAATGCCTGACTCTCCTGGTACAAAAAGTATGAGGTTAGACAACTAGAATTAAATATGGATTCATTTATCAGTGGAGAATAACCAAATTAATAATTTAGCAAGGATCAGACAAGATACACCCATCATCATCCACAGGTACTTCTACATCCTCTTGTTCTACTTGCAACATAAGTGGTCAATCAGGAGGCCTTAACACAATTGGAATTGAAATGACACGTCTCTCTAAAGCATTGTGTATTTATACTATGTCAGAAATATCTCCCACAAACTCTGGTGGTGTTTCTTTACCAGTGAAACACATTCAGCTCTTGATGTAAAGTATTAACACCCAAGAATCTTCCACATATTTTTAAAAATCCTAACATTCTACCTATGAAATTTTCAAAAGTTCTAGTAACAATTTGCTGGTGTTCAACAGATACACCAACAAAATGAACCTGAAATTAGACTTGACCTTCCTGGGCAAGCCTTTATTTGCTCATAGAGTTCAAAAATGAGTTGGTATACTCAGTGCCTCAACATATGCTTCATTACAAGTCACAAAGTCACTCTTGTAAAGATGGAGATGGGATGGGGTTCATAAACAAGGCAAGACTGAAAATGTTCAAGTATAATACCTACAGAAATTAAAGCATCAGATCCTGCCCAAATAATGAGCCATACAACTAACTTCAGTAATGACCTAGAGAGGTGCCTGGGTGGCTCAGTTGGTTAAGCCTTTGACTCTTGATCTCACCTCAGGCCTTGATCTCAAGGTCTTGATCTCAGGGTTGTGAGTTCAAGCCCTGCATTAGGCTCCATTAGTGTGAAGCCTGTTTAAAAAATTTTAAAAACGACCTAGTAAATGTTCCTAGTGGAGCAGGATAGCATTCCCCCACCAGTTGCAGCCTAAAAGTACCCACCCTCAGTTCCAAGACCTTTAGAAATATCTTTGTCTTTCTTTCTGTTCACTGATTCTAAATAATGCCAGTTGGGGTTTTGAATTTTCAGGATCTGCTCCATCACACCTTACACCAAAGATTCTTGTACAGAAGTGATTACCAAGATGAGTGAAATTGCCTCATTGCTAGTATTACTACCTAGTCACCATTTTAACCTAACACCTCGGTTTGTGGGGATGTTGTGCTTCCTTCAGTTATTAAGGACAGTCAGAGATCTTGTAAGGAAAGATTGAGCTTTGGGTAAGCTCAATATTCCCTTTTATTCTTTTATTTTTCCAATAACTATGTAACCAAATTCCTAGACTAAATTATATCCATGTGAATACCTTGCTCAGCTTCCATCTTCCTGATTGTAGCCTGATGGACTAAATAGCTTCTTCAAAACCTCTTAAAATTTCTCACTATATTACAGTGTACGGGTATAGCATAATCCATGTAATCAGTGGGGTTAATGAATCCAGCATAGATTATTTACTTCACTTACCATAAAATTATTAATTTAATAACTAGACATTTACACATATCTTCAATGATATTGCTTTTAAAAAAGATTTTATTTGATGGAGAGACTACAAGCAGGGGGAGCAGCAGGCAGATGGAAAGGGAGCAGCAGGCTCCTCATTGAGCAAGGAGCCTGATGATGTGGGACTCAATCTCAGGACCCTGAGATCATGACTTGAACCGAAGGCAGACATTTAAATGACTAAGCCACCCAGACGCCCCTCTTCAATGATATTCTTAAAGCAAATTCCAGTGGGGGAATTATTGATTCAAAGGTTAAAGTTTTTATTAAGTATTGTAAAATTATCCTCTAAAAAGGCAGCATAAATACATAATTTCACTAATAAGGTTTGAAAGTTCCATTTTTCTCTATATGCTTACTAATCCTAGGTATTTTATTAAAAAACAAACAAAAACTATTTCAATGTGAATATCCAAAAGATTGTGTTTTGATGAATTGTCTTTGAAAAAACAGACACATAGATCAGTGGAACAGAATAGAGAACCCAGAAATGAGCACTCAACTCTATGATCAACTGGAAAGACTATCAACTGGAAAAAGGACAATCTCTTCAATAAGTGATGTTGGGAAAATTGATCAACCACGTGCAGAAGAATGAAACTAGATCATTCTCTTACACCATACACAAAGATAAACTCAAAATGCTTGAAAGATCTAAATGTGAGACAAGAATCCATCAAAATCCTAGAGGAGAACATAGGCAGCAACCTTCTTTGACCTTGGCTACGGCAACTTCTTGC
Source organism: Canis lupus familiaris (assembly GCF_011100685.1). NCBI lineage: Eukaryota > Metazoa > Chordata > Mammalia > Carnivora > Canidae > Canis > Canis lupus. The sequence continues at coordinate 31,954,386 of NC_049246.1, read as the reverse complement.
AAGATACATCTGTGAAGGCCAGGGAAACAGAAGCGAAAATGAACTATTGGGTCTTAGTTAAGATAAGGTTTCTGCACAGAGAAAGAAACTGTCCACAAAACTAAAAGACAACCTGCAGAATGGGAGAAGATATTTGCAAATGACCTATCAGAAAAGGGCTAGTATCTAAGATCTATAAAGAACTTATCAAACTCAACACCCAAGAAACAAAGAATCCAATCATGAAGTGGGCAGAAGAAATGAACATAAATTTCTCCAAAGAAGACATACACATGGCCAACAGCACATGAGAAAATGCTCTGCATCACTTGCCATCAGATAAATACAAATCAAAACGACAATGAGATACCACCTAACACCAGTGAGAATGGTAAAAATTAACAACTCAGAAAACAACAAATGTTGCAGAGGCTGTGGAGCAAGGGGAACCCTCTTGCACTGTTGGTGGAAATGCAAACTGGTGCAGCCACTCTGAAAAACAGTATGGAGGTTCCTCAAGAAGTTAAAAATAGAACTACCCTACAACCCAGCAATTGCACTGCTGGGTATTTACCCCGAAGATACTGATGTAGTGAAATGATGGGACACCTGCACCCCAATGTTCATAACAGCAATGTCCACAATAGCCAAACTGTGGAAGGAGCCACAATGCCCTTTGACAGATGAATGGGAAAAGAAGATGTGATATATACACATGTGATGTGATATATATATATATATATCATATATATATATCATATATATATGATATATACAATGGAATATTGCTCAGCTATCAGAAAAGACGAATACCCACCATTTGCTTCGATGTGGATGGAACTGGAGGGCATTATGCTGAGTGAAATAAGTCAATTGGAGAAGGACAATCTCATATGGTTTCACTCATACGTGAAATATAAGAAAGAGTGAAAGGTATTATAAGGGAAAGGAGTGGAACTGAGTGGGAAAAATTAGAGAGGAACACATACCATGAGAGATTCTTGACTCTGGGAAACAAACAAAAGGTTGAGGAAGAGGAAGTGGGGGTGGAGATGGGGTAACTGGTTGATGGGCACCCAGGAAGCCACTTGATGGGGTGAGCACTGGGTGTTATACCGTATGTTGGAAAATTGAATTTAAATTTAAAAAATGAAACAAAAGAAAATGTGTGACTTTGCACACACATAACATTTCCCCATAGGAGTCTTACAAAAGGCCTTTCTTTTAAACGGAATTGTCCCCTTAAAATTTGTTTGTGTAGCTACTTTACATTTCTTCTTAATTCTATTCCTTAATATTTTATGATTCTCTTCCTATTCTGGATGGAATTTATTTTTCTTTAATAAAAAGTTCGGGATCCGAACTTTGGTGGCTCAGCGGTTTAGCACCTGCCTTCGGCCTAGGGCATGATCCTGGAGTCCCGAGATCGAGTCCCACATCAGGCTCCCGGTGCATGGAGCCTGCTTCTCCCTCCGCCTGTGTCTCTGCCTCTCTCTCTCTCTCTCTGTGACTATCATAAATAAATAAAAATTAAAAAAAAATAAAAATGAACAGTCTAGGGCCACTTGGCTGGCTTGGTTGATAGAACAGGTGGCTCTTGATCTCAGGGTTGTGAGTTTGAGCCCCACATTGGGTGTAGAGATTACTTAAAAATAAAATCTTTACAAAAAATAAACTATACTCTCTATGCATTTTGAAGGCACACATGTGTAACTACCATCACAGTCAAGATACAAGAACAGTTCAAAGAAGCCCCCAAATTACTTTGTGACTTAGAGTCAACTTCCCAGTCTTTGGCAACCACAGATCTGTTTTCTATCACTACAGTTCTGCCTTTATTAAATGTCATATAAGTGTAATTGTATGGTAAGTAGATTTTTGATCGTGAGGCTTCTTTCAGATTCATCCATGTTGTTGGTTGTATCATCATTAGTTCTTACCTTTTTATTGGAGAGTAGAATTCCAGTGTTTGGATACACTATAGCTATTTTTATCCAGCTGAAGGGCATTTGGGTTGTTTTCCATTTCCTCTCAATTTGTTGCTTGTCTTTTCATTGCCTCAAGAGTGCCTTTCAAAGAATAAAAGTGTTAATTTCTATGAAGTCCAGTTTATCAATATTTAATTCTTGGACTGTGCTTTTGGTGTCATAGCTAATGAATCTTTGCCTAACTCAAAATCACAAAGATTTTTCTCCTGTATTTTGTTCTAGAAGTTTTATAGTTTGATGTTTTACATTTAAGAATGTTAGTTTTTGAAGTTAATGTTTGTGTATGATATAAATTATGAGTTGAGGTTCATTTTCTACTTACAGTTTTCTAATTCCACCATCTTTTGCTAAAAAGAGGATCCTTTCTTCATTGGCTTGTCTTTTCAACTTTGTTAAAAATCAACTATACATGTGTGTTGGAGGGTGACTATTTCAGGATTCTATTCTGTTCTATTTACATGTTTGAGCTTTTTTTTTCACTAATAACACACTGTGCTAAATTTTGCAGCTTTATAGTAATTCTTGAAAACCAATAGTTTGAGTCTTCAAACTTTTTTTTTTTTTTCAAAATGATTTTGGCTATTTTAGTTTCTTTTCCTCACTAATTTTAGCTTGTCAACTTTGAAAAACATCTTTCTGGAATTTTAACTAAGATTGCATTGTCTACAGATTAATTTGAAAGAACTAACATGTTAACAATGTTGAGACTTTCAATCCATGAACAATGGCATGTGTCTTTATTAATTTAGGTCTTTGTTTATTTCTTTCATCAGTTCAAGAGTAAAACATTTATTAATGTTGTTCAAATCTTCTTTCTCCTTACTGTTTCCTATCAAGTTGTTCTTTCAGTTACTGATAGAGCAAAGTAGAAGTCTCCAACACTTATGGATTTGCCTATTTTTTTCCTTTCAGTCCTACAAGTTTTGGTTTCAAGTATTATGAAGCTCTGTTTTGATGCATACACAATTATAATTGCATATTGATGAATTTACTCCTTTATCTTTATGCAATGTCTTCTTTATTCTAGATAATATTCCTTGTTATAAAGTCTACTTTGTCTAAAATTATTATTGTTAGCATGTTTTAAAATAGAATTTTGTAATATAATTTTTTCTTTCCTTTAATGTCTGTATATTTAAAGGGTATTTCTTGTAGAAACCATATAGTTGGATCTTACTTTTTAAAAAGATGCAATTTGACAATCTCTATGTTTTAATTGATGTGATCAGGCTGTTTAAATTTAATGTAAATATTTATATGTTTGGATTAAAATCTAGGACCTTTCTAATTGTTTCCCCCTATAGACAGCCAATTTTCTTTTGAGCAATTAAAAATAAGAAAATGTCTTTTATATTTTACTGTTATTTTACTTATTTCTGGAGACAGACTTTTCTTTGTTCAGAAAAAAAGTTTTTATTTTACTTTCTTTTTTGTTGTTTTCCTTTAATATTTTATTTTAGGATGGGTCTTTTCATGACTATTCTTGCAATTTTTGTTCGTTTGAATAAGTCTTTATTTGTCTTTATTTCTCTTGTATTTATTTCTCTTGTATTTATGAAGATATTTCCACTGGCTATAGAATTCTGGGTTGACAGGTTTTAATTTCTTGCAGCACTTTAAATATGTTTTTCCATTGTTTACTGGCTTGCATATTTTCTGACAAGAAGTTTGCTGTAATTCTTACCTTTGTGTAAGTATGTAATGTCTTTTTTCACAGCTGTTATAATTTTCTCTTTAAATTTGTTTACAGCAATTTGAATATAATCTGTCTTTAGAGAATGAGGGGGAATTTTTTCTGAGTTTCTTGGTCTGTGATAGATATCACTTATTATTCTTGAATGATTCTTGCCCATTGTCTTTTAAATATTTTTTTCCTGCCAATTCTTCTGGAATCAAAAATCCAAATTTTTTGATGTTGTCCCAATAGTTATTTGATCACCTCTTCTGAGCCCCCCCCCACCAACTTTTCTTCTTTTCAATTGTATTTTTCTTCTATATTTCAGCTTGGGTAATTTCTACTAACCTATATTCAACGTCACTTATTCATTTCTCATCTGTATTGAGTCAGCTAATGAATTTATCAAAGGCATCGTTCATCTCTATTACTCTGTGTGTGTAAATTTGTTTTATTTCTAGCACTTACATTTGACTCTTATATTTGCATCTTCCAGCTGCAATTCCCTATCTGTTCATTTACGTTGTTCCTCTTTTCCATGGGAATCTTTAACATATTAATTATAGTTATTTTTAATTCCTTATCTGATAGTTTTGACAACTGGTCATATTTGAATCTGATTCTATTGATTGCTTTATGTCTCTTTAAGGTCGTTTTTCATGTTTGGAACAGTAAAGTCTGAGACAAAGAGTATTTGTGTCTGGAAATAAGCATAATCTTCTAGATTTTTAGTGGTGGGTCTGTGCCATTTTAAACAAACTGAGCTAGTTCTTCATTTTGTCATTGTTAACTTCAGTGCATCAAAGCTTTACATTCTTCTAGTATTGCTTTATGTTCAGGATGGAAGCTGGTTTGTCAGAGTTTTTTTTTTTTTTTTTTTCTCAGTGTCTCTGTTGTACCCTTATCCTCAAACTTTCTTTGTGTGCCTGTGCCTCAGGAAAACAAAACAAAACAAAAACAAAAAAAAACTTTCTCCTTTCTTCTTGCATTTGTATTAGTTTCTTAGGACTGTGAAAATAATAAAATATCAAGCTGTATGGCTTAAAACTATGGAAATTTATTTTCTCACAGTTTCAGAGGCTAGAAATGTGAGATCATTTTGTCAGCAGTTTTAGTTCCTTCTTAGTGCTTTGAAGGATGATCTGTCCTATGCATATCTCTTAATTTCTGATGGCTTACTGGCAATCCTTGGTATTTGCTGGCTTATAGATACAAAACTCCAGCCACTGCTTCCATTTTCACATGGTGTTCTCTATGTTTCTTTCTGTGTCCATATTATCTTCCTCTTAGAAGGATACCAGTCATAGATTAAGGTCCCACCCTACCCCAAAATGACTTCATCTTATCTAATAATAATATATAATACTGTTACTAGTATTATCATATCATATCAGTGCAATATAATACTACATTACCATATAGTACCGTATAATATGCACTATACTATACTAATTTAATACCAGTACTAATGGCTAAAACATCTTAACATAATAAGAGGTTACATCTGCAGTAACCTTATTTCCAAACAGTACTGGTGGGTTAAGGTTTAAAGATATCTTTTGGGGGGACATAATTCAACTCATAACACCAAGGGTATTCTGCTCTTACTAGTTATTTGGTATTTTCTAACCTGGTTTGGGGTGGGATGTGCATTTTTCTGAACAAACCTCTGTCTTATAGAGAGGTCCTGTGATCTTGAGTGTCAGAGATCAAGCTTTCTCAGTGATCAGTGCCCTTCTCCAGTGGTAGGAGACCTCTTAGGGTCTCCTGCCCCATCCCAGGGATGGAGGGCTTTTCTTTTACTTTTCTCTCAGTACAGTGGGTTTTTAGTTGGGTTCTCAAAGTAACATGGTATGCTACCCAACCTCTAAACACTTAAGGCATTTGTTCTTTGGAAAAAAGTGTCCAGAAAGGGACATCTGCCTTTTCTGTAATGTACCCACTATCCTCCTCCAGTTATAAATCAATGAAGGAGGCTTTCTCCAATCTCCTACCCTGCCTGCAATCTTTTGCATATAAGCCCTGAGGTAATATAAGGAGAAAAATATGGTACTCAAGCAGACTTCTCTTTTATCTAAAGCACATGGTAGTGTAGCCTTTCTTGATATTCTACACTCAGACTTTAGCAATTCATTAAAAAATTTGAGCTGAATTTCTTCTTATCCTATTATATGGTGATACTGGATTTTCCCTGTGTTCTACCAAAGGTGAACCAGTAGTCATGACCTTTTCTCCTTAAAAGTGTTTGTATTTCCTTCAACTTTAGGCTGGTTGGTTGCTCTGTGACCTCACCAGTCTGATGGCTTCAAGAAAAGTTGCAATTTTGGGCATTATCCTGTTTTTTTTTTCCTCTCTCTTGGTTTTAGAGTTTTAAATGCCACACTTTCAAAAAAGAACACAGGCCAAGTTTCAACAAACATGAAAAAAGTCTTTACCATGAAAAAGAGATCAATGAACAAAGACAAAAAAAAGGAACTCAGAGGGTAAGACAATATAGGAACCAGAAGAAAACTTCAGAACAAAATAAAAGCAATATCCTTAACAAAAGATTATAAGTTGCATCCACAGAATGGAAATATATGTATGTGTGTGTGTGTGTGTGTGTGTGTGTATGCTTGTTATGAATATATATATATATAAAATATATAAAAAATATATAAATATATATATATAAAACATTTAGAAAAAAACATAACTCTTGATCATAAACATATTAAAAAATGATAGTGGAAAAATAACATTGGTAAAAAGGTAGGAAGGTAATTAATAGTAAGGAAATCTCCCAAAAAGATATAAAAAAGATAGAAAATGAAAAACAGAAGATGTTGGATAATCAATATAAGGTGTCCAATATTTGATTAATAAAAGTATCAGAAAGAGAGAAAAAGGAACATATAAGAGAAGAACTTGGGAAGATGGCAGAGTAAGAGGACCCTGAGCTGACCCCATCCCATCTGTTCAACTAGATATTGTCTACATCTAAGTCAATAAACCAGAGAGAGATCCAAAGCCTTGCAGAACAAATTCCATAACTAAATATAGAAAAGAAGTTGCAGCTGAAAAGTTGGGAAGGTTGGAAAGGCAGAGGGAGGCTGTCCACAGGAGGGAAGGAGCTGTATGTGTGGAAAGAGCAGAGAAATGGGCCCTTGCATTAGGGAGCTCACAGAGGAAGACTAATCCCTACAAAATTTGGCTTTAAAAACCAGAGGGAGTGAATTCTGTGTTTATAAAATCAGTGGTACTTGGAGCCTGGAGCTTGAATAGTGTACTACCCCAGCACTGGGCAAGCCAGGAGGGTGAGTGGTAGCTCAACCATCACCCTTAAAGAGACTGCAGCATGCTTGGAGAGGCAACATAAAAGTGTCAGTTTACACAACACCTGGGGTAAATAGGAGACATAACTATTCATATGATTTGGGAACCCGTTGGAGGACTTCTCTGAAAATGAGGGAGCTGACAGGTGCCATTTCCTTCCCCATTCCCCATCATAAACACAGAGCTACCTGTAGGAGGTGGACTGCATTGATACCCGCTACCTAACCCACTAGTGGTGAGCCATGCCCATAAGTTCTACTGAGGACTAGTTGACTCTAAGTCTGCTAGCCTTGGCCCTGGGCTCAAGGCAAATTTTGTTAAAGCTGTGCATACACCCCAACCAGATACCAGGTGCATAGCTGGAATCATGTGCTAGGCCCAGCCTTGCTCAGCGTCATGCTCCTGGAAGCCACATCTTACAGCTCCTAGCTCCTGCAGAGCTTTGAGGGATCTGGCATAGGACTAGTGGCACAGTGCAAGTTTTGCTCATATTGCCACCCATTCCCAAGTTCCCAGAAGAAGAAGAGAGAGCAAAGGGATCAGAAAATTTATTTGAAGGAATAATAGCTGAAAACTTCCTTAATCTGGGGAAGGAAATATATCCAGTTCCAGGAGGCATAGAGGATCCCCAATCAAAGCAGATCCACACCAAGACATGTTGCAATTAAATTTGCAAAATATAGTGATAAAGAAAAAAAATTTAAAAGCAAGACAAAAGAAGTAAATAACTTACAAGGGAGATTTTTCAGCAGAAACTTTCCAAGCCAGAAGGGAGTGGCATGATAAATTCAAAGTGCTGAATGAAAAAAAATCTACAGCCAAGAATACTCCATCTAGCAAGGCTATCATTCAGACTAGAAGGAAAGATAAAGAGTTTCCCAGACAAACACTAAAGGAGTTCATGACCATTAAAACCAACTCTGCAAGAACTATTAAAAGGGACTTTTTGAGTAGAAAAGAGAGACTAAAAGTGACAGTATAGAGGAAGGAAACACAAAAGGAGTAAAAATGAATATTTCTTTAAGCAATCAAAGAACTCACACAAAAAGATATAAAATATAACAACATATAACTAAATATGGGAAGGAAGGGAGAAAAGAATGCATTCAACTTTAAATGACCATTAACTTAATATAGACCACTATATACAGAAGAGGTTATATAAAAACTTAATGGTAGCCATATATCAAAAACCACTAATAAATATGCAAAAAATATAGAGAAAATAATTCAAATAGATTACTAAAGAAAATCATCAAACCATGAAAGAAAGGATCACAGAAGATCTTCAGAAACAACCCCCCCCAAAAAAAGAAACAACCCCAAATGATAAATAAAATGGTAATAAATACATATCAATAATTACTTTGAGTGTAAATAGATTAAGTGCTCCAACCAAAAGACAGAATAGGGAATCCCTGGATGGCTCAGTGGTTTAGTGCCTGCCTTCAGCCCAGGGCGTGGTCCTGGAGACCCGGGATCAAGTTCGGCATGGGGCTCCCCTCCCTGCATGGAGCCTGCTTCTCTCTCTGCCTGTGTCTCTGCCTCTCTCTCTCTGTCTCTTATGAATAAATAAATAAAATATTTTTTAAAAAAAGAATAGATAAAAACAAGACCAATCTACATGTTGTCTACAAGAGACCTATTTAAGACCTAAAAATACCTGCAGATTGAAATGAGAAGATGAAGAAACATCTATCATGCAAATGGATGTCCAAAGAAAGCCAGAGTAGCAATTCTTATATGCAATAAAATAGACCATTAAACAAAGACTGTAACAAGATACAAAAAAGGACACTATATAATAATAAAGGTATAACAACTGTGAATTTTTATGAACTACATGGGAGCACCCAGATACATAAAACAATTAATAATAAGCCTAAAGGAATTAATCAAAATAATACAATAATAGTAGAGGACTTTAACACCTCACTTACATCAGTGAACAGATCATCTAAGGAGAATATCAACAAAGAAACAATAGCATTGAGTGACACACGGTAACAGATGGACTTAACATATATTCAGAACATTCTATCCTAGAATAGCAGAATACACATTCTTTTAAATGCACACAGAACATTCTCCAGAATAGATCACATATTAGCCCACAAAATAAGCCCCATTAAATTCATGGAGGTTAAATAACATGCTACTAAACAATGACTCGGTCAGCCAGGAAATAGAAGAAGAAATAAAAAAAGTACACAGAAACAAATGAAAATGAAAACACAACAGTCCAAAACCTCTGGGATGCAACAAAAGCAGTTCTAAGAGGAAAATTTATAGCAATACAGGCCTATCTCAAGAAGCATTGTTATGTATAAGAGATAAAATTAGTTAAGGCATGGAAAGCACTTAGTGCATGGAAAACAGAAAGCAACTAATAAATGCTGGCTACTGTTATGTTTCAGCAGTAGCACTGTTGTAGTCTACTTAGTACAGCTTTATATTGTATTAATACATGCTGGAGGAATTAGGTCTCATTTCTCTTCTAATTTTCCCCCTAAATTTTATGAGGGTTTTTTCTTCTAAATAAATTCAAGAATCATTTTATCTTCTTCACACAAAATACATTTTATCTCTGAATTTGTTCAAGTCTTTTGTCCATGCACAGAGACTATGGTTTTGATTTCTTTATCAAAGTCTACACACTCCTGATTCAGTTCATTCCTAGGTATCATGAGTATATCTCTACATCTTCATCTCTCTTTCTCTCGTACTCTTATCCTTTTTTTTTTTTTTAAGATTTTATTTATTCATGAGAGACACAGAGAGATAGACAGAGACACAGGCAGAGGGAGAAGGAGGCTCCATGCAGGGAACCTGCCATGGGACTGGATCCCGGGACTCCAGGATCACGCCCTGGGCCAAAGGCAGGGGCTAAACTGCTGAGCCACCCAGAGATCCCCTTGTACTCTTATTCTTGCTCTGGGTCTTGTTCTATTTTATGCTCTATTGTGCAAGAGATCTTCTTTCCTTACATTTTTGTTATATCTCTTTGTATATGGAAACAATATGGATTTTTGGAATCTTATTTTTTAGCCTGTCACCTTTCTGAACTTTTTTTCAATATTAGTATTTCAGTTGATACTCTTGTGCTTTCCCTATTATACAATTATAGTATCTACAAATTATATTTTCTCTCCTTTTCCAACATATAAGATTAACTTATTTTTTCTTTTTCTTGATTTGCTTTCTCTTTTTATTTTATAATATATATACTTATATTATATGAAAGCTGATCTTCTATTGTTCCTTTGATCTTGTTTTGTGCTTTTGCATTGTCTCCTTTATTTTCTGTCTTTTCACTTATTTTGTTTTGTTTTGTTTTTAGTCTTCCAATGTTGTAGTTTGATGTATATCCCACTTTTATTCAAGTAGTAATAATAATAGCAATGATAACTCTATTACTATTATTATAATAGCCATTTATTAAAAACTTGCATGCACCAGGCAATGTGTTTGGCACTTTACAATTTTCAATAATACTAAAATTATCACTAACAACATCAACAAAATGCTAACAGTTGCTATCAGTATTGTACATTTCCTATATGCTAGACATGTTTTAAACACTTTACATGCACTGATTCCTTTTATTTTGACAAAACTCTGAAATAGTTGCTACTATTATTCTGGCAAAATCCTATGAGGCACATATAATTATCTCCACTTTACAAATAAGAAAATGAGATTTTTGCATATGACACCAGCACCAAACAATAATCTATGGTCTGTCATACTTACTTTTAAGGTCTTCAAAAACATTTTACTGGTTTTATGTTGTTTCTGAATCCTATCAGTGCTCCTCCTCTTCCACATCCTCCTCTTCCATATTTCACATCTGTGGTCACTTTTCTTCTTTCCCCTCTGTCACAGGCAGTTCCATTCTACATTTCTTTCTCTTTTCTGTCTTCAAAGACCTTAGTAAATGTATATTAGAAAGGAAAGAAAAAAGAAAAGAAAAAAAAGGAAAAGTGAGGAAAGAAATCCTTTACAAGACCGTGGTTTCAGGTTATTTCCAGTAACAATCTTCTTTCTTATTCCAGGATCAGACCGCCTTACTCCTGCAAGGGCCCTGGAGGCAGGCAGCAGAGATGACATATACTCAGCATCTCGGGTGTGATGGTTCCTGTGAGGGTGACTCCTTCTGGGTTCAGGTGCCTGAGAGGAGCCACAGATGGTACAGGCCATTACTCACTACCCTAAGGCAGCACAGCCAGTCCCCCATTGTTCAGGATATAACAAAGTACTTAGATCAAGCCAGTGACAAAGCCATTCTCTCTGAGCACTAATTAGCCTCTGAGTAATTTCTAATCTAACTCCAATTTCAACCATATGTATATACAGATGCAGTTTGCTTTACACTTCTTGTCTTCCTTTTCTCATCATTCTTGGATCCTCTTGCCACCCCCTCCCCCATTCCTGCATCTTTTTCATTCTGTTCATCAATTTCCTTTCCTGAGATGTTTTAACATTTAACTTGGGACTTGAAGGTTGACAATGTTTGGGATCCTACGTATTCTCCTACACAACTGTGTGGGGCTCTCAGGAACTGATCACTAAAGTTAGTATAAGTTAAACTCAGAATTCCTTTCTTTCCAGAATGACAATATACAAGTATAGATGTAACTAAAGCAGCCTGCTGATACTGCTATATTATTATTATTATTAATAATTTCTTATATTTTTCTTTATTTTATTTTTAAAATATTTTCTTTAGTTACCTATAAGAAGACCATTGTTACTTTGTTACTTTGCATACTTTTTTTTTTTTAATCAATCAAAGCATACCCTAGGTTCTCAGAGAGGTCTTTCCCCACATTTGTTCCTATTCTTTCAATATCAGAAGACTTTTTGGGTCACAGATTTTTTTTTGGGTGACTGAATTTATCTTTTTATTAGGCATTAGCTAGGACTTATTTGTTGCAGCTTTACTTTGGAAATGTGTGGTTCTTTTTCTCCATTCATGGGTTGATTCATTTTTTCCTTTCCTTTTTTTCCCCTTCATTGTCATGAATCTGTTTTTCAAATTTCATGACACTACTAACATGACATTACTAACCACACCCTCCATTCTCTGTCCAATTGACATGAATTCCAAGAAGACAGTGGCATTCTCCTTTGGTTCTCCTTGCTTCTACATCCATAGTTAATTTATCTTAATTAGGGCCAGCATGGTCACATTAACACTTCCAGGAGACTGCCTGGCACCATGGAAAGTGATGGCTTTGGAAACAGGTAAGCCAAGATTAAAATCTTGGCTCTACATCTTCCTATGTATCTTTGAGAAATTAGTTTACCTAAGCCTTAGCCTCCTGATGTTTACAAATGGAGAGAATCCTATTTTGTAATATTACTGTGAGCATTTAGAGGTCATTATGTAAATTACCTGGCATATGATAGGATGAAAATAACTTTTATTTAGAATCAGTCAGTCAGATGTAGGATTCAGATCCCACTTCAGCGCAGGAAATCAGATTCCTACTTCCCAGGAATTTTTAAAGGGTTGTTTACTTAATCACTTTTTGAGCTTCAATTTCCTTATCTGTAAAATGAGAACAAAATTCCCAATGTTGTAAGATTCTAGGAAGACCATACTATCTGAAAGAGTATAAGACCGTTGCACATACTCTCCAGAAATTTTCCTTCTCTTTTACCTTCTGGATGAAGTCACACTCTGTTGGGCATGTCTGAACTTTACAAGATGCGTTCTTTTTGTTGTTTTTGTTTTGCTGTTTTTACAAAATGAAACCCCCAGTAAGTATTACACTGGTTTCAAGGCTTTACTTTGGCTCAATACATTGCTTGTTTTGACATCTCAGGAAGGCAGCATGCATTTTCTCTTTCTGATCAACAGAAATATGTTTTCATGAAGATATTACTTTTGATTTTCTCTCTTAACAAGTGTGTACAACTTTTAGCCCCAGGGTACCATTTGAATAAAAAGAAAGAAAAGAGAAAGAGAAAACCCACAGTTTACTGAAGTGATAATTTCAGATAGTATGTGTGCTGCTGAAGCAAGCACTATGATAATTTCAGATAGTATGAAAAAGAAAAGAGATGTAGAATATCCCACTTGAGTATCTTGATGAACTCATTTTTCACAGTTAACTGAAAAAAAAACTCATTCATTTTTTTCAAGGATTTGGAAAATGCCAAAGAAGAAGGAACCAATAAAATAGGAGAAATAGTACTCTCACCAGAATACAAACAAAGACTCTTTGCTTCTCACAGGATTGCGAAAAAGACATGCCCTGAAAATGCAGAATGTTTCCCATCCTTTATAATTCCAAAGGAATAGTTCCATCTCTGATGAACTGGAGGATGTAGGCTTTGAAATCTGACATGCCCTAATTTTAATCCAAGCTCTGTCACTTACCATTGGCAATGCATTTAACCTCAGCAAATTTTCATTTCCTTAGGTGGAAATGAAACAAAATGAACAAAATGGAAATGAAACAAAAAATGGACAGCCTAGTTCTTCCCTCATATTGTTTTTAGTAGGTACAAATGACATAATTGAGGCACGCAGAAGCAATTAGCACAATGCCTTGTATAGAATAGATAATAAATGTTAGTGGTCCTTATATTTTTACTATAGGTCTATCCAATAGTGTGAACTTGATAATCATAGATGATTGATACAAGTAAATTATGGGACCTGTTGAAAGAATGTATCAGTGGAATTTATCTCATTTTCATTAGTATAAATCAATTTAAAGAAGCATCTGCTCTTGAGAGACAGAAACAATTGAATTGTTTTTATACTTGGTATAACTTTTTAAATTTTGATGAGAAACATAAGAATCCCACCTGTTTTATGATGATTAATTACATCAGTTTTGATAAATATAAATGCTATCATTTGTTGACTTAGTATGAACAAGGTGCTTGCCTTTAGGGAAGGGAATATATATCTTACAGGTAATAAAACTAAGCTCAAAATGGAGAGATCTCCTCAAGTTTAAACAAGTAATGAGGAGAAGAGTCAGAATTTGAACTTGGGTCCTCTCCATGTTTGACATTTTGTACCATTTGGCGACAGAATAGACCCTTGTACACAAACATGGACATTATTTAGTTCATAATATAACTAAATCCTTGATAATTTTTTTTTAAATCTTATTTTCATATATTTTTTAGGAAAGCATAAACAATCTAGAGGTATGATAATTTCATTTTTGTCCATTTTTGGTGTCTGACTATATTTTATTGAATTTATCTAGATAAGTGACTAGAAAGTCTTACCATTGGTTATATGATATCATCTTACTAGCAAATGAGAGCAGTTTATGGCTGAGGTGGCAATACCACATATTTAATGACAAGTCAGGGAAGTAAAAGATACCTTTCTTTTCTTTTAGAGTTTTGAAACTTTTGGGAGGAATTGAACCAACATTCAAAACGTAGTTACGATGTGACAGGAATTATAGGTAGGGGCATAAAATGCTTTTGCTCATATAATGATCTGAACAATAAGCCAGACAAACATTATCATCTCTATTTTATGATTAAAAAGGAAGGCTTTGAAGTATAGCTAGGTTTTGAGCCCTGGAAAATGTACTTACATTGAGAAGCTCATTCCATAATGATGTTAACAAATGAAGTATTAGAGTTCTTTCCCCTACTTTTCTATTTACCTTGACAAGGAAAGCATTCATCACTTTTCCCAATGGTGCCTTGGCTCATCCCAGGGTCAGGATATCTTTCAACTAATTGACATACAGTTTGAGAAGCATACATGACTGGACCATCTTCAACAGACCCCTCAGTCTATAAACTCAGAAGGGTGGGGTCTAGGAGGACACATGGATGAGGATAATGTAAAATGATGTGATGTTGTGAAAATTTAGATTTGGAAATGATTTTTAATCAAGTTCAGTCAGGGGAGCCTCTCTCCAGGTGTAACCAAGATGTAATCAATAACTGACATTTCTAGCCCTCTTGTCTCCCGTGTGATTTTATTGAACACAAGTTTAATTGATCTGAAAAAGAAACTTACTTGTTTGGAAAGTTGTGTGCACTGCCAGCAAAATAAAATTTCCTCAGTTCTTGCCATGTATGGGGTTTACTTGGATTGTTTTACATGGTAAAACAAACAGAGTAGAAAGTTGTCAGGTCACTAGGCTGCAAAGGCTTGAGAAATAACAACCTATGAAGTCACTTCGACAATGAGAGAAACTGTAAAATGTGGTAAGGATTTCCTGTCATTGGGCTTGTTCATTCCAGAAATTGAATTGGATTGGTTACCATGGAAGAACTCCATTGCAACCATGCCCAAGGGACAAAGTGATACAAAGGTGTCAGACTTATATAAAATGTAACTCCCTTGACATTGTATAGCCCTTGAGGATTCTACCTCAAGGTTGTGGACTGAAAATAATTAGTCAAGGAAAATTTCATTTATTTGTAAATTCAGATTATGCACTTTGCTCCTACATGCCTTAGTTTCCTCACCTATAAAATAAAAATAAGCCCTACACTGCTGGAATGGTGCAAAGACTTCTGGATCTAAGCAACTCAAGGAAATGTAAGTTAGGCTTTCCCATTGATCAAATTCTTCTCTTGTACAGGGAACATCTTGGTGTCCTGAGAAATCTTTTGCAAACTTCACATTTCTCATACGTACAATAAGAAGGTTGAGCTAGATTGTCTAAAAGTCCTTCCCCAAACAACGATGCCAAATACTTGTACTTCCACCAACATCCTTGGAAAAATGCATCCTTGCAATAGCAAAAGATTTCAGAGAGCTGCTTTAGAAGGCAGTGATTTTACAGAAACACATTGAGTTAGAAGACCTGCACTTGAGTCTCACTGGCCACATCCTTGCCATGTGGACTTAGGTAAGGCATTTCACACCCTTACACCTGAATTTCCTCAGCTATGGTATGAGGACAATAATAACCTACAACACAGAAATTTCTTAGGCTGTCTATATGGAAGTACTTTTTACACTATAAAATCCACTGAAATATTTTGACTGTCATATAGTACAGCCCATTCATTATTTTTTCCCTAACAAAGAGCTTTTAAAATTCATATTTAAAAAATGAATGTAGGGGCACCTCAGTGGCTCAGTTGGTTAGGCATCCAATTCTTGATTTTTGGCTTGTGTCATGGTCTCACGGTTGTGAGATTGAGCTCTGCATTGGGCTCCAAGTTCACTGTGGAGTCTACCTGGGATTCTCTCTCTCCCTCTCCCTCTCTCTCTCCCCTCAAAATAAATAAAATCTCTGAAAAAAAATGTAGTTTCTGTTTTTATCAAGATTATGCATGCTCATAATTTTTTTTTCTCATTAAACTTTTGTTTTAATGGGTCTCAAAATTCTGTGACAGATTTTTGGTCAAGTTGTTTCCATTAAAAAGTACTGATTTTAAAAACTAATAACTTAAAAATGCCACACACGCACACACAGAAAAAATGTTCCACTAAACATTCTCCTTTCCTTCTGAAGGTTTTACGATGCATTGTTATCATTAACCAGTCTTTTACTATTAGACTTAAATGGCCAATTGACACAACCAGTTCTGAGACCATTCTTCCATCACTGATTAAGACTGGGGTGGCAGGTATTGGGGATAATACTCATTTAGCCTTCTGAGCTTTCTGGGCAGACTTGGTGACTTTGCCAGCTCCAACTGCCTTCTTGTCCACTGCTTTGATGACACCCACAGCAACCGTCTGTCTCATGTCACGAACAGCAAAACGGCCCAGAGGAGGATAGTCAGAGAAGCTCTCAACACACATAGGTTTGCCAGGAACCATATCAACAATGGCAGCATCCCCAGATTTCAAGAACTTGGGACCATCTTCCAGCTTCTTTCCAGAACGACGATCTATCTTTTCCTTCAGCTCAGCAAACTTGCAAGCAAGGTGAGCTGTGTAACAATCCAGCACAGGTGCATATCCAGCACTGATTTGGCCTGGATGGTTCAGGATAATCACCTGAGCTGTGAAGCCAGCTGCTTCCATTGGTGGGTCATTTTTGCTGTCACCAGCCATGTTGTCACGACGAACATCTTTGACAGATACGTTCTTGACATTGAAGCCCACATTGTCCCCAGGAAGAGCCTCACTCAAAGCTTCATGGTGCATTTCAACAGACTTTACTTCAGTTGTAACATTGACTGGAGCAAAGGTGACCACCATACCAGGCTTAAGAACACCAGTCTCCACTCGACCCACTGGGACAGTACCAATACCACCAATTTTGTAGACGTCTTGGAGAGGCAGACGCAAGGGCTTATCAGTTGGACGAGTTGGTGGCAGAATGCAAACAGGACTTCAAGCAGTGTGGTTCCACTGGAATTCCCATCTTTACAGATGACTTTCCATCCCTTGAACCAAGGCATGTTAGCACTTGGCTCCAGCATGTTGTCACCATTCCAACCAGAAATTGGCACAAATGCTACTGTGTCGGGGTTGTAGCCAATTTTCTTAATGTAGGTGCTGACTTCCTTAACGATTTCCTCGTATGTCTTCTGGCTGTAGGGTGGTTCAGTGGTATCCATTTTGTTAACACCAACAATTAGTTGTTTTACACCCAGTGTGTAAGCCAGAAGGGCATGCTCACGGGTCTGCCCATTCTTGGAGATACCTGCTTCAAATTCACCAACACCAGCAGCAACAATCAGGACAGCACAGTCAGCCTGAGATGTGCCTGTAATCATGTTTTTGATAAAGTCTCTGTGTCCTGGGGCATCAATGATGGTCACATAATACTTGCTGGTCTCGAATTTCCACAGGGAGATATCAATGGTGATACCACATTCACGTTCAGCTTTCAGTTTATCCAAGACCCAGGCATACTTGAAGGAGCCTTTTCCCATCTCAGCAGCCTCCTTCTTAAATTTTTCGATAGTTCTTTTGTCGATCCCACCACATTTGTAGATCAGATGGCCAGTAGTGGTAGACTTGCCCGAATTTACATGTCCAATGACGACAATGTTGATGTGAGTCTTTTCCTTTCCCATTTTGGTTTAGGTTTAGCGGTGGTTTTCATGACACCTGTGTTCTGGCAGCAAACCCGTTGCGAAAAAGCCATGCTCATAATTTAAAGGGTCAATTACCTTTACAGAGTTCATTATGTAACATGTAGTTCCATACCCCTTCCCCCCAGAGTCACTGGTGTTCTGTTCTCCATAGGCAACTATTTTTAACTCTAAGGTTGTATTCTTAAAGTATTAAACTTCTGTGTATCTAAATAATCTGCATTATTAGTGCAAGTACCACTTCTTGATTCTTCAGTTCTAGGCATTATATTGACCTACCAACTGTGGAAAATGAGAATATAGCCAATTTACATCCTCATCACTCTACTACTAGCAAACACATGCATAGTATTCATATTTCCATTTTCCCAATATAAATATATCATAATATCACTTTAGTTAGATCTGTCACCAGTGCTTAGATTAACCTGAATACATAAATGCTATTCACAGCTGAGCCACATAGTGTACTATCTTTTTCTTCCTTTCTTGCATAAGTATTTATTTCTCCCAGATTTGATAATTGGCTTGTTTTCTTTATCTGCTACATTTTCTATGGTCTTATTAATTCAGCTTCCAGTTCTCTCTTGATATGTCTCAATGCATTAAGATTTTTACCATTTTTTTCTTTTTGGAGATATCACTGAAGGAGCCTTCAGATCTTTCATTCTGGGCTTGTTGGTTGCTAAGTCTGCTGCCTGATTCCATCCTGGGATTACTCTTTGTCATCACTCTGGGGATTTATTTTACTTCTCTGATATTGGATTTCATTGTGTGGAATCTTTATTAGTTTATTCCCTTGTTTTAAAAATGGAATACTTCCTCCTGGAGTTTCCTGAAAATATGAGTATTTTGAGAATTTACATCCAAAAACATATTTAGTTTACCCTTAGACTAACTTAATTGTTTAACTAGGTTTGGAAATTAAGTTGAAAATAATTTTTCCTTATAATTTTGATGGTATCACTCTATTATTACTGTTAAAATGTCTGGTGCTGTTTTAATCCTTTGTATACTCAAACATTTTTCTTTTGAAAAACTTATAAGATCATCCCTTTCCCAAGTATTCTTAAATCTCATGGTGATGTCCTGGGGTCTATTTCAATTTATTGTGCTGGTGCTGGGCCATAAACTAGATGGTCTTTATGTTCTCCAGTCCTGAGATTCAGTAAGTCTCTTCTTAGCTATTTTTAACTAAGCCCTTTAATGTTCCTCTTCTGTAACACCATAGATGCACATCTATAATAGCTCTTATCACAGTCTCTTAGTGAACTGTCTATATCCATAGCATATGGCATAATGTGCCTCATGATGGAAATTCAACTGACTTTTGCTGTGTAAGTGAAAACAAAAATTATTTGTGATCTTCTGGCAGGTTGGACAAAGAAACATGTAAATGGATATGAAATATTAATAACAGCTAGAATTGTATTGGTTTTCTAAAAATATTACCTCTACTTGAGATTTTACTATTTGCTATAAATTTTGTAACTTTTTGTAATAAGTGACTTGGTTACCAACCTGGACAATTCTAGAATGCTATCTACAACCACTTGAAACTTGAAAGGAGAGAAATAAAAATAGTTTGAGGTTCCTGAAGTTTCCAAAGACCTTTAAACACCTAATGTTGGTTATACTCAGCATCTTTATAATCAAGTAAAAGGAAATGTTCTGGAGACAGCCCCCACCTTTAACATTTGTGAGTCCCAAGACAAGAATATACCTGGTGGCCCCATATGTATGTGTTTAAATATTTAGAATTCATAACTCAAGCTTTAAAAATGTTAAATAAAATAGTTTCTTGTCTCATACCTTAACAAACATACTTTCAAGACCTGGGAGACCAAAATACATTTAAATTCTGGGATTCTTTGACATCCCAGGTTCTCAGCGCTCAGCTTGTCTCTCTTATATTCTTACTTTCAGTTGCATCTGTCAGATCTTTGAGACCTCAACTGGCATGCGTGTAGACACACTGACACACTAGAGACACACAAACAAGTTCTATTAACATGGTTTACAGACAGTCTCCCTTGGCCAATAGTTGGGAAAACAGTAAGCACACTGGTGGTCCAGTCAATACTTGGGAGGGCAGTCTTGGACAAGAGGCCTATGCAAACCATGAAAGTGGTCTAGGGGCCAAATGGGAAAGGAAACCAAGGGTCCTATGGAGAGAAGTGTAAAGGGTAGGCACAGCTTCCAGGTGGGCATGTTCTCTTGGCCCCATAGACTCCTCAGGAAGAGGGTCAGAATGGGACTCTCTAGATGCAGAGTCAAGGGTAATCTCCTTCAGACTGGGGCTGGATGTAGACTCCCAGAGAATAAAAGAAACCTGGCTGTGATCATTTGGTCAATCGATGGCAAATCTGAGAAGGAAACATAGGTGTTCTGGTCTATTCCTTTGACCTCTCAGTAATCAATTCTATTAACCAACCAGGAAGAAATTGAGTAAGTTCAGTCCTTTTACTTTTACTTTACATTAAAAACAAAACAAAACAATGGAACATGAAACTTCGTGATAGCTTATACTAGTCCAGCCTAGATCATAAATCAGAATTTAAATGTCTCCTGGCTTGAGGTAAGGCCTAAACTGATGTTATCCTCCCCTTTTATGAAGCCTCAGGGGCTCACAAACCCAGATTTAGACTTGGTGGTTTGGATATTAAAAACAGGTTCCTTTCCCTGGATTTTATGTAACCACTTCAAATTCCAGTACAAAAGAAATAATGGCTATGATAGGAAAGCTCATAGGACAAAGAATGCCTACCTTGAGCTCCAGAGAAGACCTTCAATGAGAATTTGGAAACTCAAAATATCATTTTCCTGATGGACTGCCTGATAAATCTGAAAGAAACTAAATTTTAAATTTCAAAATTTTATAGACAATTAATGTCCTTTTTTAAAATTAAAGATTTATTTATCTTATTTGAGAGAGAGAGAGAGCATAAGCAGGAAGGACAGAGGGAGAGGGAGAGAGAATCTCATGCTGACTCCTTACTGAGCACAGAGCCCCAGGCAGGGCTCAGCTCTGGGCTCTATGTCATGACTCTGAGATCATGACTTGAGCCAAAACCAACAGTCAGATGCTTAACTGTGCCACCAAGGTGCTCCTAAATAGTTGGGGTCTTGAAAAAAATGTAGGGTCCTTCCCCCTGCCTCTTTTCCCCCCAATCTTCTCCAATATTTTAAAAGCACTTCTAATTTCTTTCATTTCTTCTACTCTTTCTGCTAAGGTATAGAAACACAAAAGGAAGACCAACCAAAATAGCCAAGCCTCAGGTGTAATTTTCAAATAGGAATTGCCTTTCCAGTGCATAGTATTTAGTTGTTGCTCAGTATATACTAGTCTTCCTTTCTCTACCTCCACTCTAGTTCCATTCTCCAGCATCAAGATAGCTGAAAAATCAATTGCTAATAGTTTAACATAAGGTAGGATGTTGAGTCCACAAAGTTCTATGTGTAGGGTGAGTGGAAGCAAAGGGAAAGTTGGACAAGATCCTTAGTATAAATCTTGTTTCTATGGTTTTTTTTAGTGATTCAGATCTTGGGTTGGATTTTAGAATCTGGTTCTCCCAGTTGCTGTAGTCTGAACTTGGTATCTTATACTATTTAACTCTTTCTGATCTTAGCTCACACTTCCTTTACCTTTTTGATTCTGCTTTCCCACCTATATTTATCCTATTGTCTTGTTCTTGTACCTGCCTTTTGATAGCCACTGTAGTGGGGCGACCCAAAGGAACACTGCTCAGATTTGTTCCCAGATACTCACCTTTAAATTAGAATAAGGAAATGCTTTCACCTCTCAGTTCACCTTCAGGGGCATCTCATGCCTATCAATTCATATTGCCTCCTTCAGAATTCTCTTCTTTTTGTGAAATTTGACTGTGCCATTATAAGAACTTACTATAAAGCACTTAGGCTTTTTAAAAAAGCAAATACAACAGAGCATACACAGTGCTGTTGGCTTGGGGCTTTGGTGCACTTTCCTTAAGAAACCAAGTGCTTGCTTCAATAGTGCTTCTTTGCTCAATACTTCTTAGGAATTACTTCTTTCTGGGAGATGCCTCAAGAACTAGTTTCTACTGCTACTTCTAAGCAACTAAATTCTTTTGAAAGAAGATAAATAGGGATGCTTGGGTGGCTCAGTGGTTTAGTGTCTGCCTTTGGCTCAGGGCATGATCCCGGAGTCCCAGAATCAAGTCCCATATCAGTCTTCCTGCATGAAGCCTGCTACTCCCTCTGTGTCTCTGCCTCTCTCTCTATGTCTCTCATGAATAAATAAACAAAATCTTAAAAAAAAAGAAGGAAGAAAAATAAACAGTGTTAAGGTGCTTCAGAAAAGAAATTTTAAACTATTGGGTTACCCGGGTGGTTCAGTCAGTTAAGCATCTGCCTTCGGCTCAGGTCATGATCCCAGGGTCCTGAGATTGAGCCCCACATCCAGTTCCCTGCTCAACCATGACACTGCTTCCCCCTTTCCCTCTGCACCTCCCACCCCAGCTCCTGCTCTCTCTGTCTCTTATGCTTTCTCTCAAACAAATAAATAAAATCTCTAATTAATTACATGTTAATTAATATATATTAATATTATTATACATGTATCTCCACACCATATTACCTAGCATGGTATTTTATCCTTTTCACAAAATTTGGCTCTCTAGGACTTTTTAAATTAAAAAAAAAATCTATACACCAGAGTGTAAATTGTGCAGCCACAAATAAAAACATAAAAAGGAATGTTCAGGGTTCTGTTCTGGTTGGCATGCAGAAACATGTGAAAGTCCTTCATTCCTTCCAAAACAGTAAGAAACCAAACAAAACAAAAATCATAGTTTTACTTATTATCATTAAAGAGCTGTGGACACAAAGAAATCTGAAAGAACTAAACGTTAGAGAAATGAGCTCTTCAAAGGACAGCAAGGGACAGAGAATGTTCAGTTGCTGAGATTGGGGTAGCATAGGCAGGAGAGTGAGTCTGTCAAAGAAGACTTACTTGGGCAAGGAGAAACCTACCAAACTTTGGCAGACTGAGATTGATATCATCAGATTTGAAACTGGGGGAACTCTGAATGCAGAAATAATGGTTCACTAAGCATTCACTAATTTTGCTGAATAAACACAGGCAAGAGGAGTAAGCAAGCTCATAAGCTGATATAGCCCACTCTAGGAGAAAGAACTCTCAAGATCTAGCAGTCTCATGTATTCAAAAATCTTGGACTCTCAAAGCCATATGGTTTCAGATCACTGCCTTCAAGTTTCATGATCTCACAATCTTGCTGCTTTGAACTTGGGGTCACAAAGCTTAGTGGTTTTAAAGTCTTATGATCTTCTGGTCTCACTATCCCTCAGTTTTGAGGGATAGCCAGTGTTCAGGGTTTGGTCCCTGGGCCTTCCCAGAGAAAGAAGCCTAAACTTACCTTCAAAGTGCATGTTATTCTGTATGTTAGTAAATTGAACACCAATAAAAAATAAATTAAAAAATAAATAAATAAATAAAATAAAATAAAATGATCACAAAAAAAAAAAACAACACAAAGTGCATGTATACAATGGAATATTACTCAGCCATTAGAAATGACAAATACCCACCATTTGCTTCAACATGGATGGAACTGAAGAGTATTATGCTGAGTGAAATAAGTCAATCGGAGAAGGACAAACATTATATGGTCTCATTCATTTAGGGAATATAAATAATAGTGAAAGGGAATAGAGGGGAAGAGAGAAGAAATGGGCAGGAAATATCAGAAAGGGAGACAGAACATAGAAGACTCCTAACTCTGGGAAATGAACTAGGGGTGGTGGAAGGAGGAGGGCAGGGGGTGGGAGTGACTGGGTGGTGGGCACTGAGGGGGGCACTTGATGGGGTGAGCACTGGGTGTTATTCTGTATGTTGGCAAATTGAACACCAATAAAAAATAAATTTATTATTAAAAAACACAAACTCACACAAAACAAAAACAAACAAAAAAAAAGTGTTTGAAAGCAGAGGCAAATAGAATCTAACAAACACTAAGATCAAACACAATCAATTCAATTTCTGACAGCTCCAACACAAGAAATGAATTAGAGGCAGTGCTGAAAAGCAAAGATCCCTTATGCCCAAATCCCAATGCCTATCTTGCTAGGGGAATAAAATCTACAACTCTGTCCCCAAACAGTTCAACTCTTCATTGGATCATGTTGATTAACTCCTTCCCAAAGTTCCAGATACCCACTTTTTTCTTTCTTCAGTCTCTAGTGTTCTTTGAAACCCAATGTCCAATATACAATAACAAGAAACAGGAAATAAAGCAGGGAAATGCACAGATTAAGAAACAATGTGTGAACAGTAACAAACCTAATAAGCCAGATGTTAGAATTAACAGACAATTTCCTTACAATAGCTATTAAACATTTTAAATATGTTAAGAGTTTAAGTATGTTATACATTTTTCCTCCAGAGTTTATAAATCCAAAAAGATATTGTCGATAAGTGTTCCTTTAAAAAATAAGTTGTATTTTAAAGGATTTAAAATAGGAAAAAAAAGTTTTCTTTAACATTAAAGGAATGTTAAACAACCCACAGAGAAAATTAGAGTAAATGGATGAAGAGATAGAGGAACATATGAAAAGTTTCATAAACAGTAAAAAAAGGCTAAGTAAAAATTCTGGAATTGATAAATAATTTGAAGTGAACATTTTAGGGGCACCTGGCCAGCTCAGTCAGTAGAGCATGCAACTCTTGCTCTTGGGGTTGTGAGTTTGAGCTCCATGTTGTGTGTAGAGATAACTTAAAAATAAAAAATCTTTAAAAAGATTAAAAAGCAATTGAAATGACCATTTTACTGCACGAGGCTAATATTAGATTGGAAAAAATAGAAGAAAGCGACAATGAACTAGAGGAAAAATGAATGAAAATCATCCAAACTAAAGGACATAGAGAAAAAAAGGATAAAATACAAAAAGAATGGAGCCTCAATCATCATAAGATAAAATCGAATAACATACATGTATTTGGAGTCTCATGAGAAGAATAAGAGACTAGGGCAGGAAGATAATCAAAGATTATTGGCCCCAAAATTTCACATTTCAATAAAAATTATAATACACAAATTCTGGAATTTTAGTGACCCCCCCCCCCCCAAGCAGAATAAATGCAAAGAAAATCCCAGAGAAAAAACATGCATTACGTATAGGGAACAAACACAGTTGAATTCTCATGGAAGACAGTGGAATGAAATCTTTAGAGTCCTAAGACCTACAATAAAAGAATACTAAGGGATAAGTTGCAGGCTGCAGTGGAATCACACTAATTGAAAACTTGAATATTTTGCATAAAATTTGAATATTATACCAATTAAAAATTTGAGAGAAAGTTATGGAGTTCACTAGAAATGGTAAATATATGGTTGAATATACAAGACAATTTTTTCCTTTTAAAGTTCTTTAAAAATACAGTTTGCTATTTAAATGAAATATAATAATATGGGGTTTACAACATATGAAAAGGGAAAAATATATTAAAACTATCAAAAATGATGAGAATGTATATTTAAAATATATTAAATTTTACAATATAATTATAAGGGAAATGGAATGGCATTAATTCAAAGTAGACTGTGACAAGTTAAAAATGCATATTATAACCTCTAAGACAACCCCTATTAAAAAATAAAAGAAATATAGTTTACAGGCCAGTAGAAGAGATAGAATAGAATACCAAAATATAGCTGAGTAATCCAAAAGAAGACAGGAAAGGACGAGAAAAGAAACGAAGAACAGAAGGGACATACAAAGCAAATTAGAGCAAATGTAGACATAAGCCTAATTATATTGATAAACACATTAAATGAAACACTCCAATTAAAAGGAAAATAGACTGGTTTTTGTAGACTGGTTAAAAAAGTAAAAAAAGTAAGACCCAACTATATACTGTTTACATAAGAGGCATTTTAAATATAAAGATAGGCTGATGGGGTGCCTGGGTGGCTCAGTAGGTTAAGGGTCTACCCCTGCTCAGTGGGGAGTCTGTTTCTCCCTCTCCCTCTGCTCCTCTGCCCACTTGTGCACTCTCTTTCCCAAATAAATAAAGTCTTAAAATAAATAAATAAACAAGTAAATTAGACAGAGGTTGAAAGTAAAGGCTAAGAAAAGATATACCATGTAAATACTAAGATTAAGAAAAGTGGTTTGACTCTATGACTATCAAGAAGTAGATTAAAGAAACGAGTATTACTAGAGATAAAAAGAATAATTGTGTTAAAAAGAAAAGACATAATCTTGGCACAACTATGTGGGTATACTAAAATTTAATTGTATATTTTAAATGTGAGAATTACATGGTAGATAAATGATATCTCAATAAAGCCATTAATAAAAATAAATAAGGGATCCCTGGGTGGCGCAGCAGTTTGGCGCCTGCCTTTGGCCCAGGGTGCGATCCTGGAGACCCGGGATCGAATCCCATATCGGGCTCCCGGTGCATGGAGCCTGCTTCTCCCTCTGCCTGTGTCTCTGCCTCTCTCTCTTTCTCTCTGTGTGACTATCATAAATAAATAAAAATTAAAAAAATAATAAAAAATAAATAAATAAATAAAGCCATTAAAAGACAGAAGAGAAAAGGTCACTTGGAAAGTTTTGAAATGATTTTCATTGAGTAATATACTGTATCACACTCCTGCTGGGTTAGCCACCCCCTTTTTTTTCTGCTTTAGTTGTGGAATGTGTTGAATTAAATTAATCAAGGCTCATTTATAGTCAAAAGTTTATCTATAGAGACATGTTGCATGTTTATTCTTTTATTCATTTTTTTCATTCATCTCCTTATCTGTTATACTATGAATGGCATTTAAAATAGTTTCGTTCATTTAATAGCATGTTAATCTTTATAATATGTTTTAAAAGTAACAAAACATGTTTACCTTTATACTTTGTCATGTTATTAGCTGAATCAATTTTTAAAATTCTTATCACAGAAGAGAAAAATACATAACAATTCTAGTATGTCTACACTTAATAACAAAGTCTCAAAACATATAAAATAAAAATTGAAAGAAGTAAAGGAAAAAATAGACAATTTTACAATTATTAAATATAAACATGTAAGATAGTTAAATATTTTAATAGCCCTTTTTCCATAATTGCCAGAACAAGTGAGAAAAAAATCAGTGTGTGTATAGGAAATTTGAACATTATCAATCACCTTGGCCTAATTAATATTTATAGGTCACTACATCCAATAACCACAGAACACATACTCTTTTCAAGTGCACATGGGACTCTCAATAGTAGAACACATGCAGGACTATAAAATTTCTAGTACATTTTAGTGGGTTAAAATAATTCAAAGTATGTTTCCAGAACATAACATTAAACTAGAAATCCACAACAATAAACTCTAAAAAATTCATCAAAACATGAAAATGCAACACACTTCTTATGAACTATTACAAAAGAAATAATAAATTAGAAGACATTTTGAACTGAATAATGATAAATACTTATATCAACATGTGTGGAATGCAACTAAAACAGTTCTAGAAGGGGGATACATGGCTTGAATGACATATTAGAAATGAAGAATGAGATAAAATCATTTGCTTAAGCTTCCACTATAAGTAATTAGATAAAAAAGAACAAATTACATTCCAAATAAGTAAAAATATAATTAAGATGAGAGCAAATATTCAATAAAATAGGCAAATGCAGTAGAGTAAATAAAGCCAAAAACTGGTTTTTCAAAAGACTGATAAAATTGATAAACTTTTAGTTAGGCTGATTGAGAAAAAAAAAAAAAGAAAAATATCAGGAAGAAGATAGGATAGCTTCATAGGTCCTGTAGATGTCAGAAAAATAATAAAAGGATACTATGTATAATAGTTTGTCAAAAATTGTGATGACTTAAAATAATTGTGATGACATAGATGAAACTGAAAAATGCCTTAGAACTAGAATTTCTCACAAAGAAAGCTACAGGGACAGATGGTTTGACTGGTAGATCCTATTAATAGTTGAGAAAAAATAATATCAATCTTATGCAGTCTCTTTCCAAAAATAGAGGAGAGGATAATTCCCAAATCATTTGTTGAATCTGGGATTATTCTAATACCAAACTCAAACAAAATATAAGAAAGAAAATTACAGACCAATATGTCCCATGAACGTAGATGGACAAATCCTTAAAATAATGTTAGCAAATCAAAGCCAACAATATATAAAAATGATCAGGCAATATGAC
This sequence comes from Canis lupus familiaris, assembly GCF_011100685.1. Lineage (NCBI taxonomy): Eukaryota > Metazoa > Chordata > Mammalia > Carnivora > Canidae > Canis > Canis lupus. Next base: position 31,926,209 of record NC_049246.1, on the reverse strand, counting down.
ATAGAGGTAATTATCTCACAAGGTATTACACTGGTTCGGCTTTGTAAAAAATTTGCCACAGTAGCAGAATATAGAGAAAAATATGTAATAATCTCAATTGATACAGAAAAGTACTCATTCATAATAAATACTCTCAGAAAACTAGAGAAGGTAAGAAATTTCCTCAACCTCAGTCATCTAAGGTCATCTATGAAGTCTATGAAAAGCTGATAGCTATCACCATACTTGATGCCCTCAGCTTGAAAACATAGCTAGGGTATATGATTTCATTATTTCTACTCAGCATTGTTCTTGAGTTCCTAGCCAATGCATTAAGATGATAAATAGAAATAAATAGCATGTACATAAGAACAGAAGAGATAAACTGTTATTTATTTGTTTATGTTGAAAAAACCCTGCACTTGTGTAGAAAGTGCTAAGAAAGCCACATGAAAATGAATACAATTAATAAGTGAAGTTAGCACTTTCTCAAGATATAAAAGATGGCTATTGTTTTTTTCATTTTCTGGCAACAAACAATTAGAAAATGAAATATTTTAGAGAGTAGTAATGTGGCAGGAAATTAGGAGGACCCTATGCTTGCCTCCTCCCATGAATACTACTAGATAACTATCAAACCACCCTGAATACTCAGAAATTGACCTCAAGTCTAGTAGAACAAACTCCACAACTAAAGGTAGAGAAGAAACCACACTAAAGAAGGTAGAAAATGCAGAGATATAATTTGGGAGAGAAATAGATCATGGCCACAATGGTGGGGTGAGAGTCATGAACACCGAAAGGGGCAAGAGACAAACTAGCATTCAGGGAAGTGTATGAGGAAAATGAATCCCCATAACAATTGGCTCAAAAAGTAAGAGGGGCTGAATTTTGTATTTTTGCAACCAGTGGGGCTTAACACCTGGAGTTTTAAAGGTCAGTGTGTTCAGCCCTGGGAGAGATCAGAGAGCATTGGGGCTGCTCTTGGAGGGAATAAAGGGCAAATAGCCTGGGAACATAAAACATGGAAACAGTGCTCTCGGGAACTCTTGGGGACACAGAGTGGGTAGGTTATTTGCTAATCTCAGAGTGTATCCCAGAGAAAATATTCACAATATTTCTGGGAAGAAAGGAACTAACTGGTGTCATTTCCCTCCTCCTCCCCTCATTATAAGCACAGGGCCACCTGTGCAAAACAGCATAGCACTGACAATCCTTACCTAATTTACTTACATTAAGCCCTGTCCCCCAAGCTCCAGTGGAACCAACTCTTGTAATCACACTTGCCTCAGTCCCAGTGCAGTGAGCCCCCTATTCTAGAAGACCATCACAAACCTCTGCTCACACCATGTCTCCTGACATGAGTTTTGTGGAACCTTGGTTCTGGTGGTAGTGGTGACAGGTCTCATTTCACAAACAGACCTGAGCACACCTAGTTAAAATGCTCCACTTTCAGGACAGGGACCAAACACTGCCCACAACAGGCAAAGAGAGCCTTTGTAGCAACTAGCCTGGAGGATAAAGTGGCCATGACAAAATAGCAAAGCACATGCAGCATACATTGGAGAAATTCCTGGAAAAGCCAGGCACTAAGGAACTGAGGCAACTACACAGCAGGGCACTATCCTCTTCATCATAAGGTCATTACCTCCAGAATATGAGATAGCTGACTTTCCTAACACAGAGAAACAGGCACAGAGACTTAGATAAAATGAGAATACAGATAAATTTATCCCAAATGAAAGAATAGGACAAGGCCACAGCTGGAAATCTAAGTGAAACTGATATAAATTACATGTCTGATGGAGAATTTAAAGCAATGGTCATAAGGAAACTCACTGACTTGAGAAAAGAGTGGATGATATCAGTGAGACCCTTAACACAGAGATAAGGAATAACATAGCAGAGATAAAGGGGTTAATAAATGAAATTAGAAACATGCTTGATTGAATGAACAGTGGGATGGAAGAAGCAGAGGAATGAATTAATAATGTAGAAGATAGAATAATGGAAAGTAAACTGAAAAAAAGAAAGAAAAAAAGAACTATGCAAAATGAGAATAACCTTAGGGAACTGTGGCTCCATCAAACATAACATTCACTTTATAAGAATGCCAGAAGAAGACAGAGAAAAGGGGGCAGAAAATTTATTTGAAGAAATAATAGCTGACAACTTTTCTAATCTGGAGAAGGAAACAGATATTCAGATCCAAGAGGCACAGAGAATTCCATAAAAATCAACAAAAGCAGGCCAACACCAAGACATATTATAATTAAATTAGCAAAATATAGTAATTAAGAAAAAATTTTAAAAGCAGCAAGACAAAAGAACAGTTACATGTGAGGGAAAACCCCATAAGGCTAGCAGGGGATTTTTCAGCAGAAAATTTCCAAACCAGAAGGAAGTGATATGATATACTCAAAATGCTGAATGGGAACAATCTGCAGCCAATAATATTCTATCTAGCAAGGCTATCATTCAGAATAGAAAGAGAGATAAGGAGTTTCCCAGAAATTGAAAACTAAGGGAGTTCATGACCACTAAATTCACCCTGTAAGAAATATTAAAGGGGACTCTCTGAGTGGAATTGAAATACCAAAAGTGACAGGATGAGGTAGGAAACATAAAGGCATTAAAAATGAATTTTTTTTTGTGAAAAACCAGTCAAGGAACTCACAAAAGAAGAGATATAAGATATAACAACATATATGTAAGACATGGAAAGGAGAGGAGAAAAGAATGGGTTCAAACTTAAATGACCATCAACTTAATATATACTGTTATATGCATAGGTTACAATGAAAACACATGGTCCAAACCTTTGGGGGTGAAGCAGAAGGAGTTCTAAGAGGAAGTTTATAGCAATTTTCTTGCTTAGGAAGCAAGAAAAATCACAAATAAACAACCTAACCTTACACATAAAGGAGCTAGAAAAGAAGAACAAACAAAACCAAAAGCCAGTGGAGGGAAAGAAATAATAAAAATTAGGATCTCTGGGTGGCTCAGCAGTTTAGTGCCTGCCTCCGGCCCAGGGCATGATCCTGGGATCCCAGGATTGAGTCCCATATCGGGCTCCCTGCATAGAGCCTGCTTCTCCCTCTGCCTGTGTGTCTGCCTGTCTCTCTCTCTCTCTCTGTGTATCTCATGAATAAATGAATAAAATCTTTTTTAAAAAAGAAATAATAAAAATTAGAGCATATATAAATAACATAGAAACAAAACAAAACAATAGAACACATCAATGAAACCAGGAGCTCATTCTTGGAAAAAAATCAATAAAACTGGTAAACTTCTACCAAGACTTAACTAAGTAATAAAAGTGAAAGGACTCAAATAAATAAAATCAGGAATGAGAGGAGAAATAACAACCCACACCACAGAAATACAATCATAAGAGAATATTATAAAAACTATATGCCAACAAATTGGACAACCTAGAAGAAATGGATAAATTCCTAGAAATGCATAAACAACCAAAACTGAAGCAGGAAGAAATAGAAAATCTGAGCAGATTGAATCAGTAATCAAAAAATTCCAGACAAACAAAAGTCCAGGACCAGATGGCCTCATAGGCAAATTCTACCAAACAATTAAAGAAGAGTTAACACCTATTCATGTCAAACTATTCCAAAAAATAAAAAAAAAATAGAAAAGGAAGGAAAACTTCCAAGTTCAATCTATGAGGTCAGCATTACCTTGATACCAAAACCAGATAAAGACACCACTACAAGAGAGAACTACAGGCCAATGTCCCTGAGGAACATAGATGCAAATATTCCCAACAAAATACTAGCGAACAAAATTCAACAGTACATTAAAACATCATTCACCATGACCAAGTAGGATTTATTCCTGGGTAGCAAGTGTGGTTCAATATTTTCAAATTAATCAATGTGATACATCACATCAATAAGTGAAAGGAAAAGAACCATATGGTCATTTCAATAGATGCGGAAAAAGCATTTGATAAAATACAATATCATTCATGATAAAAAAAAAAACCCTCAGCAAAGTAGATTTAGAGGGAACATATCTCTGCATAATGTAGGCCATACATGGCCACTGCTAACATCATCCTTAGTGGAGAAAAACTTTCAGTTTTTCTCTATGATCAGGAAAGGATGGTCACTCCTACCACTTTTACTCAACACAGTACAGGAAGTCCTAGTCACAGCAATCACACAACAAAAAGAAATGAAAGGCATCCAATTGGTAAGGAAGAAGCAAAGCCTTCACTATTTGCAGACGATATGATACTATATATAGAAAACCTGAAATATTCTACCAAAAAACTGCTAGAACTGATAACTTTTTTTTTTTAATTTTTATTTATTTATGATAGTCACAGAGAGAGAGAGAGAGGCAGAGACACAGGCAGAGGGAGAAGCAGGCTCCATGCACCGGGAGCCCGACGTGAGACTCGATCCCGGGTCTCCGGGATCCCGCCCTGGGCCAAATGCAGGCGCCAAACCGCTGCGCCACCCAGGGATCCCTAGAACTGATAACTTTTAAAAAGTCACAGGAGGGATCCCCGGGTGGTGCAGCGGTTTAGCGCCTGCCTTTGGCCCAGGGCGCGATCCTGGAGACCCGAGATCAAATCCCACGTCGGGCTCCCGGTGCATGGAGCCTGCTTCTCCCTCTGCCTATGTCTCTGCCTCTCTCTCTCTCTCTCAGTGACTATCATAAATAAATAAAAATTTTTAAAAAAGTCACAGGATACAAAATCAATGTACAGCAATTCATGGTATTTCTGTACACGAATTATAAAGCAGTTGATAGAGAAATTATGGAAACAGTCCCGTTTACAACTGTACCCAAAATAATAAGATACCTAGGAATAAATCAAACCAAAGAGGTGAAAAACCTGTACTCTGAAAACTATAAAACAGTCGTGAAAGAAATTGAAGATGACACAAAGAAATAGAAAGACCTCCAAGTTCATGGATCGGAAGAACAAATATTGTTAAAATGTGTATGCTATCCAAAGCAATCTACATATTTAATGCAATCTATCAAAATACCAACAGAGTTTTTCATAGAACTAGAACAAAGAATCCTAAAATTTGTATGGAACCAGAAAAGACCTCAAATAGCCGAAACAACCTTTACAAAGAAGAGCAAAGCTGGAGATATCACAGTTCCAGACTTCAAGTTATATTACAAAGCTCTAGTAATCAAAACAGGATGGTACTTGCACAAAAACAGACATAGATCAATAGAATGGACTAGAAAACCTAGACATAAACCCACAACCAAATGGTCAATTAATCTTCAGCAAAGTAGAAGCATTATATCCAGTGAGAAAAAGAGTCTTCATGTTGGACAGCAACATGCAAAAGAATGAAGCTGGACCACTTTCTTACATCATACACAAAAATAACTTCAAAATAAATTGAAGACTTAAATGTGAGACCTTAAATCATCAAAATCGTAGAAGAGAACACAGGCAGTAACTTCTTTGACATCAGCTGTAGCATTTTGTTCTAGATAGGTCTCCTGAGGCAAGGGAAACAAGAGCAAAAATAAACTATTGGCTCTACATCAAAATAAAAAGCTACTGAACAACAAAGGAAATAATGAACAAAACTAAAAGGCTGCCTACAGAATGGGAGAAGATATTTGCAAATGACCTAGCTGATAAGGGGTTAGTATCTAAAATATATAAAGAACTTATACAACTCAACACCCAAAAAACAAATAATCCATTTAAAAATGGGCAGAAGACATGAACAGACATTTCTCCAAAGAAGATATACAGATTGCCAACACATACATAAAAAGATATTTATCATCACTTACCATCAGGGAAATGCAAATCAAAACTGCAATAAGATATTACCTCATACTTGTCAGAATGGCTGAAACCAATAACACAAGAAACAGCAGATGTTGGCAAAGATGTGGAGAAAAAGGAACCCTCATGCACTGTTGGTGGGAATGTAAACTGGTGCAGTCACTCTGGAAAGCAGTACAGAGTTTCATCAAAAAGTTTAAAATAGAACTACACTGCCGTAAGATTTTTCGCTCTCCACTCCCTCTGCCCCTCCCCGCTTCTCAAAAACAAAAGAAAAACTTGATGGTCAGGTCAGAGGGGAGTTGGGCAGGGGGATAGGTGAAATAGGTGATAAGGATGAAGGACTGTACTTGTGATGAACACTGGGTGATGTATGGAATTGTTGAATCACTGTATTGTACACCTGAAACTAATGTAACACTACATGTTAACCAGCTGGAATGAAAGTAAAAACTTAAAAAGTTGAAAAAAAAAGAGATGAAATGAAATATTTAAAAATCATTTCCATAGCATGGAAGAAAATAAAAATATTGGGAATGAATTTAATGAAGAGGGTGCAAGACCTCCTTATTGATAACTAAAAAAATTTGCAAAGAAAAACAAAAAGAAACCTAAATGAATGGAGAGACATACTATAAATTGGAAGATTAAATTTTATGAATTGAAATATTTGATTTTGTTCTGATTTCAGTTCTTTCCTAATTCATCTATAGATTTAGCACAATTCTGGCAAAGTTACAACAGTATTTTTTACATAGAAGTGGGCAATTTGAATCTAAAATTTATATGGAAATGTAAGAGATGTAAAAGAGCCCCAAAAAATCTTTGAAAAAGAATGTTTGGAGATGTACACCACCTGATTTTAAGACCTACATAAAGCTACAGTAATTAAGACAGGGCATTATTGGCAGGATGATAGATAAATAGAACTGAATAGAGTTCAGAAATAGGTCCACAGATGCACAAATGATTTCTGACAAAGTTTCCAGGTTAATTCAACAAAGAAAGGATAGTCTCTTGAACAAATTGTGTTGGATCAGTTGAATACCCACATAAAAAAAATTGAACTTTGATCTCTACTTCCCACAATACACAAAAATTAATTCAAGGTAGTTCCTAGACCTAAATATAAAAGTGAAACCTAAAAAATCCATAGAAAAAAATCCTTTTGACTTTGAGACAGGCAATGTTCTTTTAGACATTACACAGAAAGCATTAACCATGAAATAAAATTTGGTAGGTTGAACTTTGTAAAAACTTAAAACTGCTTCTCAAAAATGTGGTCAACTGCTTAAAGGTCTTCTTCTCCTAATATGTCCATCCCTTTGCAATGTGACTTTGCCATTTCTCACATCCAGAGACAGAGATTTTTTTCTCAGTCTCCTGAATAAAGGCTGGTCTTGTGGTTTTCTTGGACCAGAAGAATGTGGCAGACATGATGTTTTGCAAGTTCCAGAGCCTAGAACTCAAGCCTTGTAGATTCTGCGTTTGCTCTCTGCAACACTGCATTGAGGCTGCCATGTAAGGAAGTCAGTCCAGCCTACTGGAGGATAAGAAACCATGTGGAATTACCCAGTTTCCCAGAAGCCAATGCCAGCGTCTACACATGTGTATGAGGACATCTTGAGCCTTGCAGCCGAGTCAACCCTCTAACTGAATCAGCCTTATAAATAATCCCGGACTAAACCAGAAGAGTTGGTGCTTAAACCATGGAATTGAGAAATAATCAATCATCATTGTTTAAAACCACGAAGTTTTGTGGCGTTTTGTTATACAGCAAAAGCGAAATGAAAGAGAAATTGGTACCTGGAGGTGGGACGCTGTGATACAAAAACCTGAAACATTGCCATTGGCTTGGGGACTAGGTGGCAGATTGAGGCAGGAAGGATGCAGAAATAAACAGTGAAGACTGAAAGATCACAGGAAAGTTCTGTGGAAGGCTGACAAAAAGACCCCAGTTATGTAATGGTGGAAACATTGGCAAAATTGTCATCCCTAGCAATTTAGGAGCTGGAAATGTATTAATGAACTTGTGAGTGTGAATAAGGAGATTTCTAGGTACAATGTTGAAAGTATCAATTCATGTTTCAGCTACACATGATAAGATACATGGAGAGAGAAATGAACTAAAAAAGTAAATGGTTTTCAAAGAGAGATTAAGACATGTATTAAGCTCAGTAATGGAAAAAAAATCAGACTTGAAAATAAAACTAATTTGTAAAATAAAACTACATTTGACCCTTGAACAACCCAGGCATTGGGGCACTGACCCTTGCACAGTCAAAAATCCTCAAAAACTTAACCATTAATAACTAACCATGACTGTAAACCTTACCAATCACATAAACAGTCAATTAACACATATTTTGTATGTTGTGCTGTGTTATACACTGTGTTCTTACAATAAAATAAGAGAAAAGGAAATGTTATTAAGAAAATCTTAAGGAAGGGAAAATACATTTACCGTATTATACTGCATTTATATATATAAAAAAATCTACATATAAGTGAACTTGTGCAGTTCAAAGCTGTGTTGTTCAAGGGTCAACCATTTTTCTTATTCCCAGTCTCTCCCAGGGGAAGCCTTAAAGTAGGAAATCGCCTCTGGGTAAAGATTAAATTAAGGGTGTGGCTTTGAGACAGTGTTTTTAGGAGCTCGGAACAATTTAATGGTGCCAAGACCCTCTCAATCTTCACAAAGGGCTGCTAAGCTTCACAAAGGCCTTGTCCCCAAAGCAGCCTCACACATGCCCTCTGTCAAAGTTATAGATATAGCTTTGGGAGCATTTAATGAATTCCAATCAAATTCATGGGAAAGCCATAATTTTTAACAAGTTGTTTTAGAAGAAACACCACCAGCTTTACAGACACATGGTTCTTCGACTTCCTTGCATTCATCATTTTGTCCCTTCTGAAGTGGCTTCTGCAGCTTCTACTCTATAGAAACTGCTCTCTTAGTGGATGACAATAAGTGCCTCCCCCTCCCCCTGCAAATGCATATCGAATGGACTTTTCATTCCTTCTTGGTTCCTTGAACTTTTTGGAGTATTTACCACTGGTGCTCTCTCTCATTTCCTTTAAACTCTTCTGTCAATCTGACACTACACAGCCTTACTTCTCCTTCAGCTTTTCCAGTTGATTCTTTTCCGACCTCTTTATGATTTTTCTTCCTCTTGCTCACTGAGCAAATCTAGTTCTGGGCCATCCTCTCTTCTTTCTCTGTATTTATTTCCAGGGTGATCTCATATTAACCCCATGACTTAAATTTCATGTCTGTATGGATATTTACATGTGCATCTTCATACCCTACCCTCATTTCAGAACTACAGACCTTCCATTTCAACTATTTTTTAAGTCAATGTCTACCCTTTGAAGCTCAATTCACTTAGGACAAAGTCCGAACTTTGCCATTGTATCTCTAGAGCATTGCCCAGTGCTGAGCATGGTGTCTGACATATAGTGGGTGTGGAATTGGGCAATTTATTGATGTAATGGGTGGTTAGGTGTTCAGGGACAATGGCCCCGAATTTCTTATTTGAGTTACTGCAGAGATGATCAAATCTGCCTCACACAATCTAACCTGGAATTTAAAATGCTCCCCAATCTGGCCACTTGCCTCGCTCTCCAAAATTATCTCAGATCCTTCCCTTTAACCAAACATCTGCTTTTCATCTCCTGGGCATGCGTCAGACAGTCCCACCTACCAAGCCACCCCTTCCATCTGGAATGCACTCCTCCAACCTACCAGTCAGAATCCTATCCGTGCTTTAAGACTCAACTCAAATAGCATTTTATACAATTAGAATAGTTTCTCCAATTACCCCAAGCAGAAAGACTTGTACCTCCAAGGACATATCAATCTTGTTATATGTACTGATCATATAACATTCCTTCTTACTCGTGTTGTAGCCATTCGCATATATGTTTTATTATACCTATGAGACATAAAGCTTTAAGAGGTAGAGATTGTGTTTCATTTATATTCTCAATTCCTCCAAGTACCTAGCCCATCATGTGACATATAATAAATGCTTAATAAATAATTATAAAATGGAAGAATAGGATAGAGATGAATGAATAATTGAAGGCAAGGAGGAATGAATGGATGAAGTCGTTGAGAATAACTGTTCCCCAGTTGCTTTTACATACATACCCTTCAGCAAGTTCTTAATAACTGTACTGAATGTGCCAACACTCAATGAAGCATGTGTTCAAGAGAAAATAAGAGACCAAGAAATCAGCTTGTCGGAAGAACTATCAAAGTTTGGGCTAATTGATCCATGGCTCAAAGTTTGTCGACTATTGGTCCCAGGTAGAACTCCTGTGCCAATTAGTAGAATAGACAGTAAAAATAGAAGCCAAGTGAAATGTTTATACTTCTCCAGGCTCACCATATATAAATTATTAATGCTTCCTGATACTACATTTTCCCTGAATATATTTAAATGTGAATATGTTGATGGAAGCAGAAAATGCATTTATATTTCCATTGCTCCAGTATAATTTATAAAACTAACATGTATAGTATATTTCTGATTACCAAATAAATACTTTCATTGTGGAAAACTTACAAAGCACAGAGAAGCTCAAAAATGAAATTAAAATCACCTATAAGCTCTTTCTTGTGGTAAGTCAGTTAATATATTGGAACATATTATTTTAAGGATGTTTTTCTAAGTTTGGGATAATTGCATTTTCTCATTTGCTTACTTAATCTCAGTACACTTGGAATTTTTTCTGTGATTAAACACTCAATAGAATATAATGCTCAATGGTTGTTGTATTGATGTTTGTAAGACCTATTTATATGTCAAAAATATCTCTTGCCATATATTATAATCATAACTTCCCAGTGTTTGTGTGCTTGTGAACTTCAGTTATGTCGTTTTTTTTTATATATATAATGTTTTCATTTTATGGTGTCTGATATATACTTCTTTTCCTTCATAAATTCTGTCCTTACATGTATACAGATTGATATACTTTTGCTTATCCTTTTTATATTTTAAACTTTCAATCAACTCATAGTTTATACTGAAGGTGGTGTGGGATGAGATTATGACTTTATTTTTCTCCCCAAATAATTAGGTAAGCCTCCCAGTACTATTATTAAACAATTGCTTTCTTTGAACAATTTGAACACCGCTCTTACCATATATTGAATTCTTACACATACTATTTTCTGCTCGAGATTTTCTATTTTGTTTCATTTTTCTGTTTATCTAAGAGGACACTTTTCATTATGCTAGAATTATAAGATGTATAAATATTTACTAAAGTAATTTCACCTTTCTTCTTCTTTTTAGAAGATTTGTTGGCTTTTCTTATCAATTTTTCCAAGTAAACTCTTAAAATGGCTTACTCAAGTTCCAAAAAAAAAAAAAAATCATTTTAGGATCTTTTGATTTATTAAGATTCATAAATTAAATAATGATGAATTGATAACTTGCAAAATCTTGTGTACCCATCCAGAAACCTGATTCTATTCCAACTATTCTTTCATCAGTTGTTTTCTTATGCAGCAAGCAATTTTTTATTTCATTTATGTCTAGGAATCTCATTTTGTTGTTGTTGCTATCATGAATGGAACCTTAATTCATTATATTTCTAACAGAATATTGCTGACATAATGCATATTTATTTTTAACTGGTCAGTTTAGTGAACTCTCCTGTAAGATCTAAGAAGCTTACTTAATTTTATCAAATTATTTTTTATTAAGTTTTTATTTTAATTCCAGTACAGTTAACATATGATATTGTATTACTTTTGGGTGTAATATCGAGTGATTTAACAATTCTATACATTACTCAGTGCTCATCAAGATAGGTGTACTCTTGATCCCCTTCACATATTTCATCCCTCTCCTCAGCTACCTCCTTTCTGATATGTTTTATTTTAAATTAATATCTTCACAGAAATGTGACAGGGAGTCCACTTTCACCACTGTTGTTTGACATAGTACTGAAAGTCGTAGTCTCAGCAATCAGACAACGAAAAGAAATAAAAGGCATCCAAATCAGCAAAGTCAAACTTTTACCTTTCACAGATGACATGATAAATAAACTCTGTTGGAAACTCAAAAGACTCCACCCCAAAATTGCTAGAACTCATACAAGAATTCAGCAAAATGGCAAGATATAAAATCAATGCACAGAAGTCAGTTGCAATTCTATACATTAACAGTGAGGCAAAAGAAAGATTTTTTGTGTGTGTGTCAGAGTGAAATTTATTATATAAATGCTTGTCTTAAGAAAAAAGATTCAAATATACTTAACATTACATACTTAACATTACATCACAAGGAACTAGAAAAAGGAGAAACTTAGCTGAAATCTAGTAGAGAAAGGAAATAACAAAGAAAAATTAGAAATAAAATAGAGATCAGCATAAACAATAACAACATTGAAAGTAATGATCATTTTTTCAAAAAAGTACAAAAAATTGACAATGATTTAATTGTATTAATTCAGGAAAAAGGAGAGAAGACTCAAAAACCAAAATGAAGAGTGGAAGAGAAAACAATACAGCAGATAACAACAGAAATACATAGTGTGATAACAGATATAAGCAATTATATACTAACAAATCAGATAACTTAGGGGAAAAAAAGATAATTCTTAAAGAAGTACAAGTTACCAAGATTGAATCATGAGTCTTAAATCCAAGAAGTAGGAAATCTCTATAGACAAATAAGAATATAGTTGAATTAGGAATAAAAAATCTCTCAGGACAGAAAAACCCAAGACCACAAGGTTTCATTGGTGAATTTTACAAACATTAAAAAAAAATTTAATGACAATCTTTATTAAAATCTTACAAATAATGGAATAGAGAGAACACATTCAAAACTCATTCTATGAGGCCAGTAGTACTCTAATACTAAAGCAGGATAAAAACAATGTAAGAATAAAAAAAGTCTAGTTTGTCTCATATAAGCATTGCTACTCTGACTTCTTTTTGACATTCATTTGTGTGATACATGTTTCTCCAACTCCTCACTTTCAATCTGCAGGTCTAAAATGAATCTCTTGTACAGAGCACATAGATGGGTCTTTTTTTTTTTTTAACCATTCTTACACCCTATGCCTTTTGATTAAAGTGTTTAACCCATTTACATTCAAAGTAATTATTGATAGATATGTATTTATTGCCATTTTATTACTTGTTGTCATTGTTTCCAGACATTTTCTCTGATCCTTTCTTATCTTTGTCACTTTTGGTCTCTCCTTTGTACTCAGAGTTCTCTCTAATATTTTTTGCAGAGCTAGTTTAGTGGTCATGAACTCCTTTAATTTTTGTTTGTCTGGGGAACTTTTTATCTCTCCTTCTATTCTGAAAGATAGTCTTGTTGGATAGAGTATTGTTGGCTGCAAATTTTTCTCCATTCAGCACTTTGAATAAATCATGCCACTCCCTTTTGGCTTGCCAAGTTTCTCTTGAGAAATCTCCAGCTAGCCTTATGGGTTTTCCCTTGTTAAATTAAGGACGAGTTAAGGACTTCTTTTTGTCTTGCTGCTTTTAAGATTTTTTTTTTCTTAATCACTATATTTTGTAAATTTAATTACAATATGTCTTGGTGTTGGCCGGCTTTGGTTGATTTTGATGGGAGTTCTCTGTGCCTCCTGGAACTAAATGTGTTTCTTTCCCAGATTAGGGAAGTTTTCTATTATTTTTTGAAATAAATTTTCTGCTCCGTTTTCCTCTCCTTTTCTTCTGGACTCCTATAATACTAATGTTATTACATTTGAGGAAGTCACTGAGCTTCCTAAGTCTATTCACCTATCCCATAATTCTTCTTTCTCTCTTTTGGTCAACTTCATTGTTTTCCATTATTTGTCTTCTAGGTCACTAATTCATTCTTCTATTTCCAGCCTGCTGTTCATTGCATCAAGCCTGGTTCCAATCTTTTTTATTGCATTCTTCATATCTAATTGATTGTCTTTTATTTCTTCTATCTCTTTGGTAGGGGTCTCACAGATGTCCTCTATTCTTTTCTCAAGCTCAGTAAGTATCCTTATGATTGTTTGCTTTAAATTCTCCATCAGAGAATTTATATCTATTATTTAGATCTGTTTCACTTAGATTTCTGATCATGGCCTTAACTTGTTCTTTCATTTGGGATAATTCCTCCATCTTGGCATTTTGCCTCTGCCTTCCTCTGGTTATGTCTCCTGTTCCTGAAAGTAATGGCTTTATGAAGAAGAGGTCATGTAGTCTCCGGGGTCTGGTACTTTGGGAAGTGTCTCCAGTTTGTGCTGAATGCACTCTGCTTTGGATTTTGGCTGCTCTGTCCTTCAGGCTAGTTATCTGCAGTCTCTCCTTGCCTGCTGTGGCCAGTGTTTGGTTCCTGGCTTGAATGTGGCAAGTTTTAACTAGATGTGCTTCGGTCTGCTTCTGAAATGAGACCTGACACCAACTCCACCAGAACTGCGGCCCTGCGGAGCTCTAGTTGGGAGACATTGTGTGGACAGGGGTTTGTGCTGGTCTTCTGAGGGAAAGCCCCCCGGCCCCCCACAACTGGGACTGAAGCAAGCTTGTCTGAGAAGGGCAGTCCTGCCAAAGCAGAGAACAGTGGGGCTTGGTGTAAGCAAGTTAAGCAGCCAGTGTCCAAGCTGAACTGCTTCCCTCAGGTGCCTCTATGTTTATGCTGAGGAGTGGGGGAGGAAATGGTGCCAGCCAGTGCTTTTGTTCCTAGAGGGGCACCTCCCTGAATGTTGCCTTTCAGGGAAGCGCTCCCAGAATAGTGAATAATCTCTCCCCTGTGCCCTAGGCATTCTTCAGATGCTGTTTCCATGCTGTCTCCCCTCAGGTGGTTTGCCTGCTTTCACTCCAGGAGCAGAGCAGTGACCTTCTGGCTCTATCATTGCCAAGCCCACTGAGCTTTAAAACTCCAGGCTTTAAGCCCCACTGATTGCAAAAACTCATGAAATTCAGCTCCTCCTATTTTCCCAGCCAATGGCTTTGGGGAAATGTTCTCCTTGTGCATCCCCCGTGTGCTCTACTCTCTCTTCCCTTTCTCTGTGACCACAATTCCCTCACCTCTGCAGCAACCATGACCCATTTCTCCCCTAAACCACATCTCCTCACTTCCTACCTTCTTTACCTTCTTCTATGTGGCCTCTTCTCTCCCTTTAGTTGTGGACTTTGTTCTGGCAATCTTCAGGCTGATTCTGGGGTATTTAGGATCATCTGATAGTTATCTAATTGTGTTCATGGAATGAGATGAGCCTAAGGTCCTGCTAATCCACTGCCGTCTTGGCTTCCTTCTTTCCTTCAAATTCTTAAGTATATCACCTAAAATATTTATCTATTTTATATTGTTGATTTGTAGGAGTTCTGCTATTTGCCTTCGTATCTGATAGAGTAAATTTCTTTGATACCTTTTTTTTTCAAAATTAATTTAACAATCAAGAACTTAACATTTTTCCATATAAATTTTTATTTTATTATTATTTTGAGAGAGAGAGTGTGTGTGCACATGTGTGCACAAGCAAGGGGAGAGGGGCAAATGGAGAGTGAGAGAATCTCAAGCAGGCTCCATGTCCAGTGCAAAGCCCATTGCAAGGCTTGATCTCACAACCCTGAGGTCATGACCTAAGCTTAAATCAAGAGTCATATGCTCACCTGACTGGGCCACCCATGTGGCCCTCTTCCACATAAATTTTTAAATAAAGCTGTTGAGTTTATTTTTAAAAGTCCAGCTGGAATTTTAATTGGCCTTGTATTGCATATTGAGACTGTTTAGTTGTATTAAAATCTGTATATTGGGGAGCCTGGGTGGCTCAGCAGTTTGGCACCACCTTCAGCCCAGGGTGTGATCCTGGAGACCCAGGATCAAGTCCCACATGGGGCTCCCTGCATGGAGCCTGCTTCTCCCTCTGCCTGTGTCTCTGCCTCTCTCTCTCTCTTTCTCTCTGTGTCTTTCATGAATAAATGAATAAAATCTTTTAAAAAAAATCTGTATATCATGAGATGCTATCTCATCCACGAGCATAAGTCTATTTTATTCAAATCTTCCATTACATTCTATGCGTTGTAAAATTTTCTCTCTAAAAGCTATATGCATTCCAGGTACTTAATAAAATGTGTTGTGATTGTGAATGATACATTATTTCTTAATTTAGTTTTGAATTGGTTATTGTTGTCATGGAAGAACACTGTAAAAGTCTGGCTGAGCTCTTTTATTAGTTGAAACAACCCCTATTAGGTTTTAGACATAGATGATCATATTTTTATTTTTTTAAAAAATTCCTTATTTAAATTCAATTTAGTTAACATATACTGTATTATTAGTTTCAAGGGTAGAGTTTAGTGATTCATCAGTTGCATATAACACCATTGCTCATTATACCAAGTACCCTCCTTAATAACCATCACCCAGTTACCCCATCCTCATCCCTACCTTCCCTCCAGCAACCCCCAGTTTGTTCCCTAAACTTAAGAGTCTCCTATGGTTTGTCTCTCTCTCTCTGATTTTGTCTTATTTTCTTTTTCCTTCCCTTACCCTTTGTTCATTTGTTTTGTTTCTTAAATTCCATGTATGAGTGAAATCATATGGTATTTGTCTTTCTCTGACTTATTTCACCAGCATAATACCTTCTAGTTCTATCCACATCATGGCAAATGGCAACATTTCATTCTTTTTTGATGGCTAATATCATATATATATATATATATATATATATATATATGGATATGATGGCTGAGTAATATCATATATATATATATGGATATATCATATATATATATATATATATATAATCTCCCATCTTCTTTATCCATTCATCTGTTGATGAACATCTAGGCTCTTTCCATGTTTTGGCTATTGTGGGCATAGCTGCTATAAACATTGGGATGCAGGTGCTCCTTCAAATCACTATGTTTGTATCCTTTGGATGAATACCTGCTAGTGCAATTGCTGGGTCATAGGGTAGCTCTATTTTTAACTTCTTGAGGAACCTCCATCCTGTTTTCCAGAGTGGCTGTACCAGTTTACATTTCCACCAACAGTGTAAGAGGGTTCCCCTTTCTCCACATCCTTGCCAACATCTGTTGTTTCCTGAGCTGTTGTTCATTTTAGCCATTTTGACTGGTGTGAAGTGGTGTTTCATTGTGGGTTTGATTTGTATTTCCCTGATGCCGAGTGATGTTGAACATTTTTTTCATGTGCTTGTTGGCCATTTGTATGTCTTCTTTGGAGAAATGTCTGTTCATGTCGTCCATTTCTTCACTGGATTATTTGCTTTTGGAGTGTTAAGTTTGATAAGTTCTCTAAATGATTATATCATTGGCAAATAATGATAGTTTCAATCTTTCCCTTCTTAATCTTTGACCTTGTACATTCAATGCTTTGTTAAACATACTAGTGATGGATAAAATGCTTATTTTACTTAAATCTTAAAGAGATTATGTTCCTAGAATTCTCCATTGAGTTTGATATTTGCCTTGGGGTTTTTAGCATAAAATCTTTATCAAGTTAAGGAAGTTCCCTTTTATTCTCAATTCTTTAAGAGGTTTTTAAAAATATCATAAATATTTTAATTTAGTCTTAGAAAGTCTTTCTCTGCATCTACTTTTAATGTGGTGAATTTTACTGATAGATTTTTCTGATGTGAAACCATTTTTACTTCTTTGGATAAACTCCTGATCAAAATACCCACTCTTTGGTTTAATTAACTGATATTTTCCTTAGAATTTGTATATCTATAAAAAAAAAAAAGAATTTGTGGATTAATTTTTTCTTTCTTATAACATGCTATCTTCATTTTTTGGTATTATATAGAATTTTATTTCTTGATTGTAATGGATATGTGGTAAATATATTTTGGTAAATTCATATTATATTCATATTATACTAACTTTCTTAACTTATTTTTTTCCTCCTGGAATACTTTCTGCAAGAATATTTCCAAAAATATTTGTAAAAAAAACTTTTTTTATACACTCATATTTAAATGATGATTTCTGTGGATATAAAATTCTAGGCTTTAAAATAATTTCTTTCAACATTTTGAACATATTTCCCCATTGCCATATTCCTCTGGTACTACAGTTAAGAAATCCGATGTCAAACTATTTCTTGTTTCTTTGTAGGTGATCTGCTTTTTTGTCCTGGAAGCTTTTGGAAATATTTCTGTGGTTTTGATGCTTTAAATTTTTATGATTTAAGATGTAGATACTTAGTGTGGGGTGTTTTTATATTTACTCTGCATTTCTTTTTTAACTTGAAGGTTAATTTTTTTAAAATATGGAAAATTCACAATTATTTATATCCTCTCCACTGTATTTTTTCTCTTCTTGCATTTCTAAATATATTTTACATTTTTTGTTTTTTAAAATACATTCTTTGTGTCTTTGGGGAGAGTTCTTTAATATGATCTCAAAATGATTACATGTCAGCATTCAAGCTATTATTTGAACTCTATCCATTTGTTTTTCATAGCTAATATGTACAGATACATTTTCATTATAACTTCTCCCTCCTTCAGTGTTGAACATGTCTTTCTTTTCATGTTTTGAACACACCTCTTCTCATCTCATTGGTATTTTAAATTCTTGCTCTATTTCACCACTTTCTCTTTGTCTGGTTTAACTTGTTCAGATTGTGTTCCGTTTTACAAAGGTTGTGAAAATGTCTTGTTATTATATCTAAAACCCTTGCTATCTCTTGGAGGTTTTGTTTCAATCATAAGGCTCAGGTTCCAGGTTGTACTCCCTCCCTCCCTGATGAGAAAATGCTTGAGCTCCATTGTCTCTATTTTTGCCTGGCTCAGCCTCTTTAGGAGCTGTAATCACCTACCTATTGAAATATGGATGGGTATTACTGGGGTAAGAATACTCAGGGATAAGCCCTATTTGTATTTGTTTCTGTTTTCCAGCTTTCTGGAAGTATAATTGACAAAAATTGCATATATTTAGAGGGTACTATGTAGTGTTTTGATACGCATAAGCAGGTGTGAAATGATTACCACAATCAAATTAATTAACACATCCATCACCTTACATGGTTAATGATTTTTGGGGGGAACATGGTGGTGTGGGAACATTTACAAACAACTCTCTTTGTAATTTCAATGGATGAGACTCAGACCTAGAAAAGGAGGAAATCCTTCCATTCATGACAACATGAACGAATCTGGAGGGCATTATGCTAAATGAAATGAGCCAGACACAGAAAGACAAATACTATATGATCTCACTTATATGTGGAATCTACAAAAGAGGAACGCATAAAAGCAGAGAATAGAATGGTTGGTTGGCAAGGGCTAGAGAGTTGGGGAAAATGGGATGGTGTTGGTCATAGGGCACAAAGTTTCAGTTATGCAGGTTAAATAAGCTCTGGAGATCTAATGCACAAGCCCTAGTTTTTAACTGCACTCTGTTCCAGGCAGGTTGACCGCTAGCTTGACTTTAATCTCTCCCCTTATTGCTAGGGCTGGTACTCTGCTGCTGTTGCTGTATCTGTTGTTATGTATGATATCATATATAACATTCTGCCTTGCAGGAGTAAAGGGACTAATCCTGAAGGGAAAGAAAGGTGCACTAAGAAAATTTTCCCTAGTCCAATCTGGGGTACCCAGTTCTCTTTCCATATTATTTGCCTATATTCCTATACAACCAGGAACCCAATCACATGACTGGAGCTTCTAGCAGTTTTTTTTTTTTATGTTAACTATGATTCATTTGCTAACAGTTCAAAATTTGTGTATTTATGTTCATAAACAAGATTACGTTATATTTTATTTTATTGTTTTATTTTGTCCATTTTGGGTCGATCTTATATTTACCCTTTAAAATGAGTTGGAAAACTTTTCCCCACTTTCCAAAAATTATTTATGGAAAATAAGGAATAGCTATTCCTTGAAAGTCTAGAAAAACTAGGCCATAAAATCATTCAGAGTGGTAATCTTTTTGTGTGTGTGGGAAGAAACATTCTACCAATTAAGTAACTTTGAAGGACATTGACAGGTTTTTACTTTTATCTTGAGGTAATTTTGAGAATTTAGATTTTTTTGGATAGCTGTCCATTTCTCTAAGTTTAAAATGTATTGGCATAAAATTATTCATAATGTTCTCATGATTTTTAAAAAGCTCTTTATGGCAAGTTATGGCCCTTTTATACATTACTAATTATTATTTATGACTTTTTTGATCATTATATATTCCCTTCCCCTCCAACTCTTTCTGGTTTGGAAATTATAATTTTTATTTTTAAAAACTAAAATATGAGCAGTAACTCATATATATATATATATATATACTCTTTCATATATGTATATGTATATATATTTATATATATACATTCTTTTTTTTCTGATGAAAACTATACAAGAATCCTTGGGTGGAAGGTCCTCAGATTGATAGGATTAGCACAACTCTTCCACCATCTTCATTATTGCTGTCTGCAGTTTTAGGTTTGTCTTTAAAAATACACCAAAATTAATTACCTTGAGTCAATTATTTTATGAAATTTATAAGCATATTTTATCAGGATTTAGGCTCATCATTGTTTCTTAAGCATTCCCTTTTGTTAAGGTTACTGGTCACTTTTTAATGGTGCCTTCAAGGTGGGTTGGAAGATGAAAAGCAATGTCAGTTCCTGTATGTCTAGAAAAGTTTTATTTCATCCTCACTTTAAATGAATAAGATGATCTATCTATCATCTATCAATCATCATAATTTGCCTATGTCTGTAGGGTACATCATAATTTGATCTAGCTTAATTTGGGACTTCATAGAAAGGTATGTAACTATATATATAGTTCTCTGGGACTTGTTTCTTTTTTATTTTTTTCACACAGTATAGTAAGATTCATCCAGGTCATTTTTTATGTAGTTGTAGTTCTTTCATTTTCTCTCCTATGAAATATTCCATTGTGTGAATTTACACAATTTAACTTTTCCCTGTCAACAGACATTTAGGGTGTTGGTCAATTTTTATATATGGATAGTGCTACTAGGACATTTTTGCACCTCTCTTGAGACATATGTACTAAGTTTGCTAAGTTTTGAGGTATAAGGGTATTCAATTTGACATTATAATGTCAAATTGATTTTATAAATAATTGTATCTATTTACACTCCCAACAATTACATGTGAGGATGAAATTGACACATATTTTTGCCAAAACTCAATATAATCAGATTTCTTTAATTTTTAAAAATCCAATCAGTAAGAAAACGGCACCTCATTTTGTCTCTATTTGAATTTCCCTATTAACTAATGGAGTTGGACATCTCTTCCCTTTTTTTTAGTCATATGATTTCCTCTTCTGTGGAATTCAGAAAATCTTTTATGTGTGTCCAATTGAGTTGTTTGTTTCTCTCTTATCAAGTTATAGAAATTTAAAAATATAGTCTCAATTTGAATATTTTGTTGGCAACATGAGGATTTTCAACCAGTTTGTAGTTTGATTTTTCACTTTTTAAAGTGTCTTTTTCTTTTTAGCAGTTTTAACAGTCTCAATGTAGTTGAATCTATCAATCTTTTCTTTTTAAAGTTGGTACTTTTAGTGTATTATTTACCTAATCTTACCTTAGCACAAAGCCAGAAAGACACTTAAAATTTTTTCTCAAAGTTTTTTTATGTGACCCAGTTTTTCCACTTTCATGTATTACTTCTTCCAGTTTTATTAAAAAGTAATTGACATACATCATATGTTTAAAGTGTACAGTAAAATGGTTTGATTTGCATTACTGTGAAAAGATTACCACAATTAACATCCATCATTTCATACAGACACAAAGAAAAGAAAAAACTTCTTGTTTGTGTTGGAAATTTTTAGGATCTATTCTCCTAACACCTTTTTTATATATCATATGACAGTTGCTAACTAAAGCCATCATGTTGTGTATCATATCCTCAGTACTAATTTATCTTATCATTGGAAGTTTGTACCTTTTGACCACTTTCCTCCTACTTCCCCTCCCCTAGTCATCTGCTCCTGGTAAACACAAATCTGATCTCTTTTTTTGATGAGTTTGGTGTTTTGTTTGTTTGCTTTTAGATTCCACATATAAGTGAGATCATACAGTATTTGTATTTCTGTTTCTAACATATTTCATTAGTGTAATGATTTTAAGATTCATCCATGTTATTGTATATGGTAGGATTTTAAGAATTTTTTATTGTTGAATATCTATATCTATATGTATATATGTATGCATCCTTTATCCATTCATCCATCAGTGGACACTTAGGTTGTTTCCATATCTTAGCTATTGTACATAATGCTGCTATGAATACAGGAGTGCAAATATCTTTTTGTTAGTGTTTTATTTTCCTCTGGATTCCCAAAGGTGGAATTGCTGGATCACATGCTAGTTGTATTTTTAATTTTTGAAAAACCTCCATACTGTTTGCCATATTGGCTGTGGTAATTTACAATCCCCCCAACAGTGCATGAGTTTCCTTGTATCCACCTCCATGTCACCATTTGTTATTTCTTGTCTTTATGATGGACATTCTGACATTTGTGAAGTGATATCTACTTGTGGTTTTGCTTTTTTTTTTCCCAATGTCTAGTGATGTTGAGCATCTTTTCACAGACCTGTTGGCCTTTCATATATCTTCTTTGGAAAAATGTCTCTTCAGGTCCTTTGTCCATTATTTAATTGGATTATATAGTTTTTTGCCATTGAGTTGTATATGTTCTTTACATATTTTGGATATTAACCCCCATATCAAATATGTGGCTTGCAAACATTTTTTCTGATCCCATAGTCTTTTCACTTTGTTGGGTTTCTTTTGTTGTGCAAGTTTTCAGTTTGATGTAGATGCCCTTTTTTATTTTTACTTTGTTGCTTGTACTTTAGGTGTGATTTCCAAAATATAACAGTGTTTAAATGGAAGCTGAGAATTTTCAGTATAGTATCCATTTTTAACAGCTCTTTCTTGCTTTTTTTTTTTTAAAGATTTTATTTATTTATTCATGAGAGACACACACTGAGAGAGAGGCAGAAACATAGGCAGAGGCAGAGGGAGAAGCAGGCTCCATGCAGGAAGCCTGATGCGGGACTCGATCCCAGGTCTCCAGGATTACGCCCTGGGCTGAAAGCAGA
Source organism: Canis lupus familiaris (assembly GCF_011100685.1). Taxonomy (NCBI): domain Eukaryota; kingdom Metazoa; phylum Chordata; class Mammalia; order Carnivora; family Canidae; genus Canis; species Canis lupus. The sequence continues at coordinate 31,903,374 of NC_049246.1, read as the reverse complement.
CGCTCAACTGCTGAGCCACCCAGGCATCCCCAGCTCTTTCTTTCTTAAAATATCTCTATTTCTCTATGTGTATTTTAGAGAAAACATTTTAGCACTTGCTTCCAATTCACTAACTCTCCCTTTAATTATTTTTTGCCAAGAGATTATCTTGTTAATTAGATCAACAACTGTATTTTTCAATTTATGTTTGAATTAAAAAATATTCACTTGTTCTTTTACATTTCATAATTTTCTTATTTGTGGATATTAATCCTTCATTTATGTCTTTGAAGACTCTAAACATATTTATTTTGAAGTCCATCTCAGATTGTTCTGTCACTTTGTTTCCATTTGTAGTAAATTAATGTTTTTGTTTTTGTTTTTACTGAAGTTCGATTTGCCAACATGTAGAATAACACCCAGTGCTCATCCCATCAAATGCCCTCCTCATTGCCCATCACCCAGTTACCCCAACCCACCGCCCACTTCCCCTCCTGCAACCTAGAGTTAGGAGTCTCTCATGGTTTGTCTTCCTCTCTAATTTTTCCCACTCATTTCCTCTCCTTTCCCTTATAATCCCTTTCACTATTTCTTATATTCCCCATATGAGTGAAACCATATATTCTGGGTTGTTGGTTTTATTGATTTTTTTTTCTCTTTGTTCATTTTCTTTGGAATTTACATTTTCAGGATCATTTTGAATGAGTAGATATTTTTCTCTTTTCCTCTTTTTCTTTTGACTCATTCTCAACTTAGTGGTCTTGACCTTAGGTCCCCGAGAACCATGCTTATAATGGTGACCCAGCCCTCCTTACTCTGCAGTTAAACTTGGGATGTCATATCTTCAGCTTGGCTTGATTCTTTTCTTGGTCTTAAGACTCTGCTTTTTCTTTCTTCTCCTGGCCCAAGAAACACTCAGCGATAATATTTAGAAAGACTGAAATTCATACTATCTGAATAGTATTTTGTATTCTATATTTTCTTAATTGCTAAAGTCAAGAGTGAAATATTATCTCTTGTCCTACTTTCGATGAGGAATTTATGTGATAAAGTTTTACTTCTTGGTTTTGCTGACATGATTTAGGATTTCAAAATAAGATTATTGATCTCAGTTTATGATTTTAAATAGCCAGCTTTCCTCATAAATTGGAAATGCTCCCTTGTAAAGAATAGGAACATTTATGATTTTCTAGACTTCCATAAAATGGAGTACCAGTGAGCATGAAGAAGATGAAGATATTTTGGGGACTGCCAATTTTCTTTTATCCAAATTGCAAAAAAAAAAAGGAAAAATAAAAGCAACATTACTAAAATAGATGCTCTTTGCAGGTCTTTCTAATAGGTTTTTTTATTTTGTTTTTTGTTTTTTTAGAGCAGGTTTTGGCTTATCCTGTCATTGTTAGTAGCTTACCCAATAAGGATAAATTAACTCATAAGAATGTGAAAGTATTTATTATTTTTAAAAAGATTTTATTTATTTATTTGAGAGGGAGCATGAGCAAGAGAAAGAGTGCACAAGTAGGGAGGAGGGGCAGAGGAGAAACAGGCTTTTGGCTGAGCAGAGAGCCTGATGTGGGGCTTGATCCTAGGACCCTAGAATCATGAACTGAGCTGAAGGCTGGTGCTTAACTGATTGAGTTACCTGGGCACCCTGAATGTGTAAGTATTTAAATAAAACATATTTGCAGGCACTGTAGATACAGCAAAACCCCAAACCTAGAACTGGATAGCATTATGCTATCATGGAATTTATAGTCTAGTTAAATAAACTATGAATTATCCACAGATCCTCTTCAAGTTCACCTTCAACACGTTCCATTCCGTCTTCCATTTCCACAGCTTCTATGAAGGATACTCATAGCCTCCATGTGCCAAATCCAAAAGACTTTTCACTGTAGTTGATGTCTTGACAACATTCAAAAACATTGACTATTTTTTAAAATCAATTTTCTCTCTTAATTTTGATGAGACAAAACTCCTGGTTTTCCTTCTATTTTTCTGGCTGTTCCTCTATAATTTTGCTGATAAATATTGGAGTTCTCAAGCTTATTACTGAGTTTCCATTTCTATCAACACTTTCTCCTTATGAAGTCTTATCCAATTCCATAGCTTTAAATAATGTATAATGAGGATTCTCAAAATTAATCATCAGTTTTAAATTTTCTTCTAAGCCCTGACATCATAGGTATAATACTTATTTGAAAGTACTACATGGATGTGTAATAGTCAACTCAAACAGACTATCAATTGTTGCCCACTAAACGTGTTCCTTCTAAATTATTCCCTTATCTCAGTAAATGATTTTACCAGCCAGTTGCGAGGCTAACAGTCTAGGAATCTTTTATCACTTTTTCTTATTCCCAATATCCAATCCATCTCATTACCCACAAAATATATCTTGGATCGATGTACTTTTCTCCATTCCCATTACCACTACTGAAGTCTGAGGCAGCATCATCTCCTGCCTAGACCACAACAATATGATTCTCACTGATCAACATGCTTTCATGCCAGCCACACTCCGGTCTCTTCTTCACATGGCAAAGTGATCCTTTTAGAATATAAATCATAGCATGTTATTCCCCTGCTTAAGACCCCTCATGACTTCCCAGTGCTGTTAGAAAAAGTCCAAATCCTCTTAACATGAATTATTTCACCAACTTTATCTTGTTCTTTTCTCCCCCAGTTCTTTCCAATTTTTCAAAATGGTAGGGTTTTTTTTTTTTTTCTTTTCTGCCTTAGATTCTTTGTATTTGCTGTTCTCTATGCTTGGGAGGTACTTTCCCTGGCTCTTTGCAAAGCTTTGACTCAACTACATCATCATCAAAGAAATTTTTCTCTGACCACACTCCCCCACATTGTTTAATTCAATTAATGTTTTCTTTTTTCCTTCATACTGTTATATGAAATTATTTTATTGTTTTTTAATTTATTATCTATCTCTACCCATTAGAATGTTAGTTCAGTAAAGGAAGGAAACTTTGTCTTGCTCATTGATGTAGTTTCACAACCTAGAACTAGGGTGACAGTATAATTTATTGTCCAAACTGATGCATTTGTGTGTGTTTCTGGCTAAAATAGTAAGATGGATGGAATACAAAGATAACAGTTGTAAACAGGTACTACACCAGGCAAACTATGATGTATAGTCAATCTGCTGAGAGCATTATCTGACACCTACCTGGCCCTCAATAACGAACTTTTAAAAAACAATTACAAAATCACATAGTGCTAAGTGACAGAAGCTGACATGAAAATGTTTCATACTATCTGACTCCATTTCTATGAGATTCTAGAAAAGACCTCACTATGGGGATGGTAAACAAACATTTGCCAGGGACTTGGGAGAGGGGAAGGGTTGAATAGCTAAAAGACAGTGGATTATTTAGGGCAGTGAAACTATCCTATGTGATATTGCAATGGTGAATACATGACACTCTGCATTTGTTAAAACCATAGAACTTTGCAGTACAAACAGTGAACCTTAATAAATGCAAAATGTAAAAACCATTGAGTCAGGGGATCCCAGGATAGAACATGGGCTATGACAAAAGATTTTGTATGGTAAATGGATAAATAACCTCACTGAAGGAAGTGTGTGTATGTAGGGGGTGAAGGGGTGGTGCCCACCTAAGTAACTTTAGAAGTGAGTGGAAACTGTGAGACTAAACCATATGGAACTGCACATAAGCACTGGACTCTGTTTGGTAAAGTCGTTTCCCACAGGATATGGGTTAACAGTTCTGAAACCACTATATATGTATACTGGAACTGAACAATTAATTAAATGGATGTAGTTGGTGTAAGCCAGATTCTCACTGTTGGAATAAAAAGTAAAGAGAAGCAAAAAAGGAGAGGATACTAGAATGACCCATCTGGTACTGAATTAGAGCTGGGGGCGTCAGTAAAAACTCATGTTTAGTTTAATATAAATATGGATAAATATGTATAAAAATACAGATATATGGGGCAGCCCCGGTGGCTCAGTGGTTTAGCACCGCCTTCAGCCCAGGGTGTGATCCTGGGGACCCGGGATCGAGTCCCACGTCGGGCTCCCTGCATGGAACCTGCTTCTCCCTCTGCCTGTGTCTCTGCCTCTCTCTCTCTTTCTCTGTGTCTCTCATGAATAAATAAATAAATAATCTTAAAAAATATATATGTATGCATGAGGGTTAGTATACATATATTTCCTTGCTCTGTCATCATGAGCACATTTGGCATGCAGATCATGGCTTCCAATATCTTCTCCAACAAGAGAAATCACAGCTTTTTGAAGAGATGGCTGATTCTATGCCTGAGGCAGGGAACATACAAGATGAGCTTCTAGTAGTGCCAGAAAATAATCAAGTGTTCACACACACACACACAGAAGAATGGAGGTATGTCAAAGGAACACAGCAGCCAACCTGAAAGAACTCTCTTGGGCCAAAACTGGAACAAATTGAACAACAAAATAAATAACATAATGTTAGGCTATAGCCTAAAATATAAGTATTCAGGAGTCCATACTGTTATATATAAATGATTGAATAAATTAGTAAGTGGAAGAGAAGAGATAGCTCTCTTATGCCAAAAAAATTCCAAAGAATTTATATAGAAACTCATTTCTCAAGGAAGTGGAACATAACTCCCTGTTTTTAAAGTGAGGGCTTCACATGGTTACTTCCTTCAAAAGAGTAAAATATCAAAAGGGGGAAAAATGACTTTACAATAAAGAAAGCTGACGAAGACTACCACAGCCAGATGATCAGGGCCACCATCAGTGGTGATAAGTCTTGTTGATAGTGCATACCCTTGACAAGATGTGATGACAATTCCTCCCCCAAGCCATAACCCCAGTCTAGCCCTAATTGAAATATCAGGCACACCCAAATTGAAGAATGGCTTATAAAATATCCGAACAATACTCCTCAAAACTGTCAAAATAATGAACAATAAGAAAAGCCTGAGAAATTGTAATAGTTCAGAGGAACCTAAGAAAACATGATAACCATATGTAATGTGGTTACCCCAGATGAGATATTAGCATGGAAAAATATGTTAATTAAAAAATTAAGGAAATATGAATAAAATTTCAAATATATAGAATACTCTATGAACACAAAAAAGGATGATTGACTTAGTCTGTTGATATGGGGCAGAGCAGGCTCCTTTAGCAAAGTTATCCATAAACTGAAGCCTGAAAGATGAATAAAGCCAGTACAAGATGGATTCTGAGTCGGGAACAAGTTGAAGAATATTCTGGACAAAGAGAAGCTTATAGGATGACCCACAGTAGAAAAAAATCATGTAACATTGAAGAAAAGTAAACAAGTCCATCATCTTACATCCATCATCCCATTCTTTCTCCAGAATAGTTCTTAAAGAGGCTATGATTAGTCCCAATTTACAGATGAGAAAATGGAGGCCATGTTCCCAGAGGCATAATGGCTGATTAAAAGAGAATTGGAAGCCCAGCCCATCAGACTCTAACACTTATATCCTTTTCTCTCGCACTACTTTCCATTTTCCTAAGAAAGAATTACATAAAAGTGGGCTGTGGCCAAGCAGTTTCTCACTTCCGAATGAGCAAAACTGAGTCTGCAAGGAGTTAACAAACAGATCAGCAGGGATTCTGGGAATGGTTGGCCAGAGCACCATTGGTTCTCACTAAGTTGCTCTCACAAGAAGCGCTCTCTCACTTGCCAGGAATCAGAGTCCTCTGAATCCAGAGGTCAAATTCCAACCTGTGAACCCAAGGGGAATTATGTATCATGAAAATATGGCCTGGGAGCTGGAACCAAAAAAAAGAAAAAAAAAGCCTATTATGGAAATTAGAATTATAGCAGTGGAAGGAGGGATGGGGTTGGAAACAGGCTGTATTCTGGTAGGAGACAAGCAGACAAGGGGAAGGGTTCAGTCTCTACTAGGAAGGTGTGACCAAGGAGAGTCAAGAGTCAGACCAACATTGTTAATTTAAAGGATTCTGCTGCCACTTCCCTGTCTGGCCCCTTTCGGCCTCCTCCATCGCTACCACTTTACCAAAAAAGCCAGGAGGAACTGTCCAAACCTGAAAAGTCTCAATGGTGTCCTCACTGACCAAGCCCGGGATTGAAGCAACATTTGGTGGAGGAGGGTAGAAAAAGGGATACCTTACACAAAACAAACTCAACACTGGATGGAAGCATTACAGCGCTGGTAGCAAAGGGAGTGATACAGAAGTTTTTCAAATGCCAAAAAGAGAGCCAAAAATAATTTAGAACACCCATAACAACATAAAAAAAGCACTCGGAGGAGGTTGAATATTAGGGAAACTTGTTATAATGAATCATTAGATCAACTGCTTTTAACCTAAAGTTCTAGGGATATGTTTACCAACGAAAAGGGACAGCAAATAAAATACTATCCTATGATTATTGGCCAAAAGAATGTGGGGCTGGGAAGGAGAGCAGGGAAAAGCAGGTACTCTTGTTTGTCCCTCCCTCACAGTTCCCAGGTGAATTCCTTAGGTGAGCAATTCAAAGGTTCAGCAGTATGGCATCTTTTGGGTGCCCTTGAGCTCTCCTAGTTGGGCCTACAGATCTGATCTGTCCTGGGTCCCGCCCACCCAGAGGATGGCCTTTTCAGAGCCTAACTTGTTGTTTGTGTGGTCGTTTGAGAGATAGCCAGAATTTTCTCTAGGGTGCATTAGACTGTAGGGATCCTGGTTTGGGGCACGCCTAGTATCTCCTAATTACTTAGCTAGAGAAACTCAATTTTACCACACAGATGGAGTCAGGCATGTTGTTCTCTTTCCAAGCAAGTTTGAATCAAAGGGAGGTGTGGTAGAGATTCAGAACTTTGAAGCTGGAAGCAATTGACATTTGGATCCTGGAGGAGGAAGGGGAAGTATTTGTGGTTCGTGTTTACATTGGCTCAGATAACAGGGCTCAAACAGTTGCGGTATGACTTTCTCATCATCACGCCCTCTGCATCAGCTGCACAGAGCTGGCTAAGTGGGGTCCTAGGGACATTCTTCACCAGCTGACCTTTGTCCTGGCTGTTTCTAACACAAGCACCATTAGCTGTCTTGTAGCTTGGGATATTAAATGTCGGAGAGTGGGGGTAGGGTAGAGTTCACCAGGTCAGCCTGCTGCTCTGACTCTGAGTATAGCATACTGTGGATTGCTTGCCAAGAGGTTCTGTACAAGAAGGTGTTATGACTAAATTTTTAACACAGAATGGGGCTACTTGGGGACAAATATATGAGGTATGTATGCTAAGTACTATGCACTTTTTTACAAAAAAAACATACCAGAAAGTATCACTTTTGGATGAATACTGCTGACTTTAATGTACATACTCATGAGGCCAGCAGTATGCTGACGCCATTTTGATCCTAACGCTGAATACCCTTAATGTTGGAACTCATCTTTGGAAATGGTCTTAGGGGACTTGTTACATTCCTTTGTATATTATCAATGGTGAGTCTTCATTCTTGGAGGATATATTTGATTTGAAGAAAGAGCCAAAAGTCATGATGACCTCATTATGGTAGGTGATTTGGCAGAGAAACATTGTTTTTGGTGAAAATAATTATAAAACCTTTCTTCCCCCTCTCTAGCATCATCTCTCTAACTGACATCATAGAGTCTAAGATTTTTACTTTTGGAAAGATTAGGAGAAATAAAGTAAGGCATTCCAAAAGAACTTCATGCTGAATGATATTTGGACAATCTAAACTCAGTTCTGAATTTGGAGTATCAATATCATCCATTCAGGGACTATTAAAAAAGAATGGTATTTCAAGCCAATAAAATTAGTAATACTAATATTTGTGCAATGCTTTTAACTTTTCAGAGGGCCTCTGGAACCCGTATTTAATGGTTGCCAAGTTACAATGAGGTAATATTTGATTGCAGCAATTTTTAACCCCTTCAGGTATAGTTAAAGAGAGGAACTTAAACTAATATTTGAAATACTTGGTGCTCTGATTGGATGAGAATGGGTGGAGAAAGTCTTATTATTTTTTAATACACTATCATATTTTATGGTGACATACTTAGGAACCCAGGCTCAGGAGCCAGCTTACCAGAGTTCAAATCTTATCTTCATTGCTTACTTAGCTCAAACTAGCCGCTTGAAACCTCAGGGGTTTTTTTTATCTGCAATATAAAAATAATAATAGTACTTATCTCAGAATTTTTTTTAATTATCAAATGAATGTAAGGTGTACATATTGCACATAGTAAGCACTCAATGAATGTTAATTGTAACTATTAGTATTATTATTTTCCAAGCCACACTATAAAATAGGCAGGACAGGCTTTCTGAACCTCAATTTTATTTGATTGGCACAATAATCTTGATTGTAAGACATGAAAATGCCCAAAGAACAACGTGTAAGAGTGTGAAACTTTCTAAAACTCCCTGCATACAAGATAGATTATAATGATAAGATCTGTTTTTCCTGTCAATTATTCTAGTGAACAACATACTCCGTTTCAGAACTTCATGATTAAAATGGAATTTGTAAACTCTATTTTTATCTGTTGCTTCTTCCCTAGTCAGGGCATTTCTGAAAAGGTGTAATGTATGCCAGTGCTTTAAAATTATCATAGAAGTAATGCACAATATGAATTTTACATGTACTTTCTCCTGTATGTTCATTCAAAATCAATGCAAATGGTTGCAAATTCCTCTCCCAGAGAACATTCTAGAAAATTTTGTAGGATTTTCGGTTATGCAGATAAATGGAAAAGTCTTCTTCAACTAATGCTGTTAATTTGGGGTTTACATAATAGAATTTAAGTATTTGAATATAAATGATATCCTTTTTTCAGCCAAATGCTATGATACTTATGTTAATGCCTTGTGATCAAGGGAAAGTCATTTAATTATTCTGGATAATCGTTGGCCAAATTACTCAATTTTTAATCTAAAGTTCCTCATCGATAAAACAGGGTTAAAAAATAGTACTAAACTGAGAAGGAGGATATATGAGTGTTATGTATAAAAAAATCTGCCATCATTTTGTGTAGGTGTCTCCATTGGGGAGTTAACTGTTCTATGAAAAAGGAAATGAAAATACTTACCACCATGCCTGGCACATAAGCTCTCCATAAAGATGAGCTACTAAGCAGCAGCAGCAGCAGCAGCAGCAGTAGTAGTAGTAGTAGTAGTGGTAGTGTTATAATAAAATGACCACTACTGTCCTTCAAGATCTCATTGAAATATGAGCCCACTCTCCCTTTCTAATCCCAACACATGATTTATTCACTTATCACAAGATGCTGGATTTTATTGTATGTGTGCATAACCCAAGCACTTGAAAGGATGCACACACGCTTCAAAAGGTTTCCTTCTATTGCTCCAAGCATTGAACATACTTATGAATATAACTAAGACAGGGTCCTTGAGCTGAAAGAAAGGGTAAAAAGGTGTTATGGTGCCTGAGTGACCCTGGTTCCCAGGATATAGCAAAGAGCCAATAGAATTCGAGTAGTGTGGTTGGGATGGGCAGCATTAGGGTGGTAAAAGCACATGCGGAGAGAAGGAATGAGAGGTAAGGCCCTCATGTCAAGGGGGCCCCACATCCAAGGCACCAGGTGTTAGAAAAGAAGAGGGGGCCTTATTGACCTATCCAGACAGCCCTACATCAAACACTTCATGTTCTCCTCAAGCTGAGTACTGTTTTCTCTACAATGCTTACCCTTTCTCCCCAAACACCCTAAGTAACCCCCCTCTGAGTCTTATGGTGTTATCTTAGTATAATTGTTTGACTAAGGAAATTCTCTCCCTAAGGACTGACTTCAGATGATTTTATTTTTGCCGCTGGCTACCCTCAAATATTCTTTATTGAACATTCATGCCCCTTCTCACTAGGAAATGGGTCCTTTCATGGAACTTTGTTTAAATCCCATAATAATTCAATCATTTTTAGTTATTAAAATTTAGTGTGGTTCCATTTCAAAATTGAGCTTCATATGTGGTCCAAAGCACTTCTAGTTCCCCAGGTGAGGAGAGGCTTGTTCACTAAGAGTTGGAATAAATGCCCTACTCTTTGCTTACCCCTCTACACTCACCAAAGTGCGTTTCCTCTGAAGTGAGGGTAGGGGAGGAGGATAGAAGGAGCAGAATATTCTGAAAGGACCTTCTCTTGGTAACCCTTGCCTCACTCTGGTTTGATCTTTTTCTGTGTGTCTGCTGAAATTGTGGCCTTTATGTAAGAGGATGGCTACATTTTTGTTTTTCCGGGGGATGTTCACTCCCACCCCCTTCGTTGTCAAGGAGTTGGTTGCTTGGTACAGCACCCTTGTTGGCTGTTAGCCCTGCTAGTATTGCACACCCTAGCTTTCCTTTGGGTTGGGCATGACATTTTTTTGGCCCAGTAAAGTCTGGGCTGCCCATCTGCTTCTGCCTCTCAGCTGAGCACTATGGTTCTTCACCTGGAGACACAGGTACTACTGGGTACTCTTCCTCAACCTCCGATGCCCTATGAGAACTGGGAGGAGGAGGATTTTGCTTCATGTTCATTCTGTACACCTGTCATTACATTGCCTTCAAGCCCTGATGATGGCTCAGACGCCTCAAGGGAAACTTCTACCTTCAGAATCTCAGGATGAGATTCATGCTGAGCCCCTTTATACCCCAGAGAGGAAAGACGAGCTTCTCTCCACAAACCCCTCACTCCTTACAAAGCTGATCAATGCCCTTTTTTTCTCCCCAGTAGAAGTGGGCTGAGAAGTGGTCCAGGAGAGTAGTTCTGACACCTCTGGGTAAGCAACATGGGGTAGTGTCTGGTGCCAGTCTGGTGCCAGTCACTGACATATACTCATGGATCTCTTTAGTGTCTAGGAGTCCTGGTTCCTTTCATGTTTGGCTGTGGCGCTTAGACATTAGGAGAAATCCCCTCTTAACATCTTACTCTTTCATATTGGAATTTTCTGTTTATTCATCCATACTTCCTGTCATGAGCTTTAAGAGGACATAACTTATGTCTTACTCATCATATTTTTTACATGTCTCAAAATTTTGTTATTGTGGAAAAATAAACATAACATAAAATTTACCTGAATTTATCTTAACTATTTTAAAGTATGTGGTTTATTTTTTTTTAAGATTTTATTTCTTTATTCATGACAGAGACAGAGAGAAAGGGAAAGGCAGAGACACAGGCAGAGGGAGAAGCAGGCTCCATGCAAGGAGCCTGACATGGGACTCGATCCCTGGTCTCCAGGATCAGACCCTGGGCTGAAGGCGATGCTAAACTGCTGAGCCACTGGGGCCGCCCAAGTATGTGGTTTAGTGCCATTAAGTAAGGGTGGAGACATCACCACCATCCATAAGACAGAACTTTTCACCTTCCATTGACAACTCCCATTTCCCCTCCCCCAGCCCCTGGCGACCACCATTCTGCTTTCTATTCTATGAATTTGACCATTCTAGTTACCTCACATAAGTGGAATCACACAGTATTTGCCTTTTTGTGATTGGCTTAATTCATTTAGTATACTATCCTTAAGATTAATTCATATTGACCCATGTGTCAGAATTCCCTTCTTTTTTAAGGCTGAGTAATATTCTATTACTTGTATCTACCACATTTTATCTGCTCACCCATCAATTAGTGAATTGCTTCTACCTTTTTAGCATTATGAATAATGCTTCTATGAACATAGGTATACAAATATTTCTTCAAAACCCTGTTTTCAATCCTTTTGGGTATATACCCAGAAGTGGAAGTGCTGAATCATATGATAATTCTATGTCTAACTTTTTAAAGTGTTGTCAAAATATATTCCATAGTGATTGCACTACTCTACATTACCACCAACAGCGTGCGAGGATTGCAATTTCTCCTTATCCATTCCAACACTTGTTATTTGCTTTTTAAAATAGTAGCCATCCTAATGTGTGAAACATGATATCTCATTGTGCCTTTGCTTTGCATTTCACTAATGATTAGTGAGGTTGAACATCTTATTATATACTTGTTGGCTATATATCTTTGAAGAAATGTTTATTCAAGTCCTTTGTCCATTTTTAAGCAAAATTAATTGATTTTTTTTGTTTCTGAGTTACAGAATTTTTAAATATATTCTAGATACTAACCCTTTATCAAATATGTAATTTGCAAATATTTTCTCCCATTCTGTAGGTTGCCTTTACATTCTATTGACTGTGTCCTTTGATACACAAAAATTTTAAATACTCCCATTTACCTATGCTTGTTTTTACTGTCTGTGCTTTTGGTGTTGTATGTGAGAAATCATTACCAAGTCCAGTGTTATGAAGATTTTCTTTTATGCTTTCTTCTAGAAGTTTCATAGTTTTGGGTCTTACATTGAGGTCTTTAATCCATTTTGATTTAATTTTTGTATATGGTGTAACATAAGAGACCAACTTCATTTGTTTGCATGTGGACATCCTGTTTTTTCCAACATTATTTGTTGAAGACACTGGCCTTCTCCCAGTGAGTGTTCCTGGCATCCATAAGATCATTTGGCCATATATGCAAGATTTTATTTTTGGACTCTTTATTCCATTATTCTAAATGTCTTTATGCTAGTACCACACTGTTTTGATTACTATATATTTATAATAAACTTTGAAATCAGGAAGTGTAAGACCTCCAAACTTTGTTCTTCCTTTTTCAAGATCATTTCAGCTATTCACGTTTCCTTGAAATTCCATATGAATTTTAAGATGGACTTTTTGCAAAAAATGTCACTGAGATTTTTATGGGAATTGTGTTAAATCTGTAGATCACTTTGAGTAGTACTGATATCTTAGCAATATTAAGTCTTTCAAATCATAAACATATTATTTTTGTCAATTTATTTGTGTTTTCTTTAATTTTTAAATTAATATTTTATAATTCAGTATATAAGTCTTTTTGCTCCTTGGTTAAGTATGTCCCAAGTATTTTATTCCTTCTGATTGAAGGAATTGTTTCATTAATTTCTTCTTTAGATTGTTCATTGTGAGTGTTTAGAAACACAATTAATATTTGTGTGTTAATTTTGTATGCTGCAATCTGATGAATTTGTTTATTAGTTCTGCGTGTGTGTGTGTGTGTGTGTGTGTGTGATCTTTGGCGATTTCTATAATTAAGGTTATGTCATCTGCCAACAGAGAAAAAAATTACTTCTTCCTCTTCAATTTGGATGCTTTTAATTTCTTTTTCTTGCCTAGTTGCTCTGACTAGGATTTCTACATTTATTGAACTGAATGTAAAAAAGAAAAGCACTAGATCTTTCCAACCATGTGGCAACCTATCCTGGATAACTTCACTGAGAAGGGATGGACCTGGAGAAGCAAGGCCTTTAGGTCAGAACTTGGGCCATCAGGACAGGGCTTACAAGGCTGGCCATGAATGCTGGGTGGTGACACCCTGTGAGATGTGGTGGGGTCTTCAGGCATAGAATGGATCAGGGAGACATAGTTGTCTTGCCCATTATGCAGCTCGGAACCTGCAGAGTGAACTTAACCTGGCTATGGGAGCCAGTGGGTCTAGCATGCTTCCTGAGCCCAGCTTGGACAGCTCTTTTCACACTGCTAAAGAGACCACTTGAGGTGCTGTGCAGTAATCCACATGAGAGGTTGTCTGGCAGGAGCAAAGCCTGTCTATCTCTGCGCTTTTGGAGAAGTAGAGTTCAGGCTAAGAGTCACTTAGGGGCTTCTCAGGATGGAGTGGGGCGCTCTCACTTCTTGCCCTTTCATAGTTATGACCAGGAAGGGCTATAGAGAACCACAGGTAGTACATATGTGTGAAGAAGGCATGGCCAGCTTTTGTCTCACAGTTTCTTACTCCACCAGCTTCGAGCCTGCTCTCACAGAAGCAATTCCATAACCTGAAGGGGCATACCTTATCCCCTGCTATGGACAACCAAAGTTGGCAGGCTGTTATTTTCATTTTTATGTAAAGAGCTATTCTACTTACCCAGTATGATTTCGGGCTCTCATTTGTACCTCTGCCATTCCCACCTACCCCGACCCTGACAAGAATCTCTCTTTACCATTTGCATTAGCTCACTTTTGCACATTCCCCACACTTAGTGCTTAGCAGTTGTTTGATAGATAGGTGCTCGATTCCTTCCATTACTATAGTCTTTCCACAGTGTCTTAGTTGATAGAAGATGGAGAAAGGATGTGTTCTCTGATGCAATCATAGAGACCAAGGGGAAATGTGTGTGTCAATGAGACTTTCCTCTGTTTCATTCTTCTCATTTTTATTCAACTACCCAGAGACCAGCATTCTCATTTGAGGTCTTTTGAGAAGCAAGCAAACACAGCAGATGACAGGCAATGCTAGCTAGCAATTTTTTTCCCCCTTCAAAGCAGGCTAGCAGGTTCAAATAAAATACACTGAAGAGGAATTACATGAAACCAAAACGGAAACTGTGAAGCGCAAGCTGATATTTTTAGAAGTTTGTATAATGACAGGTCAGATTCCTGAGGATTAGCCAAAGTGGCAAATCTAACACCATTTATTCAAAAGAGGGTAAAAGATATAGCAGGCAATTATAGTTTAGCAGCAGTTGTGGCGGGGGTGGGGGGGGGATCAACTCTTCTTGAACTTACTGAGGGGACAGCTTGAAAAGTGTAATTTGAATATAGATAGCCAACCAGAAGGTTTCTATGAGGAGGGGCTTGGGAAGGTGGAGGAAAGGGAAAGGAGAAGGAAGGGGGTTGCCAGGAGTTCATTATTTTCATATTTTAAAGCCCTGAATAGTTTGAAAGGTTGATTGCCAGAGGGGACCAGGAAAATTAGTGGTTGTTTGATTCAGGATCAATTTTCAAATCTGCCCAGTTTATAATTGTGCGCCTCTCGCTGTCATCACTCATGTGATTCAGGCTCCAGATGTTCAGAGTTGAAATGTCCCCAGGGCTCGCCACCTCCTTGGTATGCCTCTGAGCCTTTCTGTCTTCCCCCACCAAATAGTTTTCCCCTGGACTTGTTTATTGATATCTGAAATGCCTGCATCAGGGCTTAAAAATAAGAGGTGAAAAAGAGACACTTAAAACACAGGCCTAGGCTTAATGTGTATTATCTTTGCAAGAAGTGGCATTGATTAAATCCACACTCAGACATGATGGGCCAGGATTCTGCTCTTTTCCAAGGGCAGATTTTTGCAAGGACAGAGTTCTGAGATTCCTGTGAATGAGGAAGATACGGATATGAGGAGGGGTGGGGGAAAGGGAGCACAGAAGACAAATTTGGATAACCTGATGGTTGGGGTTAGGACTCACCTTAGTTGCCTGTCTTGGTGTTTATCATTCCTGAGTTTAAGGATAATGGGGGAACTTCAGAACTGGACAGGATCTTTAAGATCATCTGGCACAGCCTTACTCAAACTCGGTTCAGTAAGCTCCCAGGATCCACAAACATATTCTTAGTCTACAAGGTTTTAAATGAGATTTAGAATTTTGTCCTCTCATTTTAATGGTGATATATTTTCATAATATTCAGGGCATCTGAATACAGATGTAGAGTTATGTGATCTTAGGACAGTTTATGGGGTTTTTTTTGAGGGGGGGGCACCACCCAAAGGGAACTTGTACCTGTGCTTGTCCAGGTAGAGCAAGTTGGCAGGTCCTAATATTGCAGTGACAGCTACCAGCTAGTGTTCTCTGTATACTCACACTGAATTCTTTACCAGTAATAAACACAAGACTTGTTTGCCAAAAATAATTTACAATTAAAAGACACTTTCATAGACTATGATTTTTTCCCTAAAGTTTTTTTTTTAATAAATTAAGACTTTGATTTGACATCGTGGAAATGATATACTGTAACAGATGGCTAATGAAAAAGAACAGAGTCAGGTTTAATAGATGAATTATGCATTTCATAAAGTTAGGATGAAATACTATCATGGCACACTGTATGAATGAAAGTTTCCAATAATTTTAAAAGAGGAAAGTGATATGAGAATTTTGTCATCACATAGCACACAGAAATATAAACATATCAAGCCCCAAAGTAACTAGGTTGTAGCCTTCAGCACCCTATTCGTGTTGGGGATAACAATTTAGTTTCTGCCAAACAACATTACTTATTATCTTAAATTAATGACTTTTATTGTCTTTTGAGTTTTGTTTCTATTTACTTTGTGAATGTGACTTTGTAGTCTCTTAATCCTTAGAAGAAGTTATGTCTAATCTTATATTTGTGTAAAACATAATAAAAATATATTAAGTCAACACTGTGTTTGCAATTTTTCCCCCATAACAAGGAGTCTGTATATAACTTATCCTCAAATTAACACTAATTCTGGTCCTTTGCTCTCATTTAAAGAGATGATTTTTCAGTGTTATGGGTTATTTCTCAGTGTTGGAGCCCCTATAGTCTTTCCAAAGAAAGCTCAACTGGCTTGTCTATATATATATATATATATATATGGCTTATTCTATATTTTGCATGGTGTAATGACTCTTTCTCTATTCCTACATTTGCTTCTTTCATTCCCCAGATTCCCTCAGTGTTACACCAACCACAGCAAATTTCTGTTCATATTTCAAGACCAGCTATTGAAGGCTGCTTCTTCTTTGAAACTGTTTTTTCTAATACCATCAAGCAATTCTCCAATTTTTAGGGGACACTGACTGGATAGCCCACAAATTTCTCCCAATTCTCATACTACCTACCTGGAGATAGCATCAGATCCCTCAGGTTAAGGACTCAGTCCCAAAAAGCTGTCCCCACTTTAGAGGCTGCTACAAGTCCAAGTTGTCACTTGACTGGCTATAAATCAGAGGTTTCCCTGATCCCCTTCTCAGGCTCAATGAATTTGCTACAGTGGCTCAGAGAACTCAGGAAATCAGCCTATTTACGGGGTTGCTGGTTTATTACAAAGGATATTAAAGGATATGAATCAATAGCCAGATGAAGAGATATATAGGGTGAGGTTTGGAAGAGTCCCCAACACAGAAATTTCTATCCCTGTGGATTCAGAGGTGTGCCACCCTCCCAGCATATAGATATGTTCTGATTCACCAGCCTGGAAGCTCTCTAAACTTGTCCTTTTGGGTTTTTTTTTGTTTTGTTTTGTTTTGTTTTGTTTTAATGGAGATTTCATTACGCAAGCATGATTGATTAAACTTTTGGCCAATGGTGATTGAACTTAACCTACACCCCTCTCCCTTGTTTGGAAGCTAGGGATGGGATGGAAAGTTCAACTCTTTAATCATAATTCCACTGGCAGCCAACCCAGTCCTTAGTGGCTTTCCAAAAGTCACCTCATTAACAGAAACTCAAGTATGGTTCAAAGGGGTTTGTTATAAATAACAAGACACTCCTTTCACCTTTATGGCTCTGAAACTATTTTAAGAACCAAGGACAAAAGGAATCACTACAACAGAAGATGCTCCCATTGCTTTTATTCCTGATAAAATTCCAACGGTTTTAGGAGCTCTGACTCAGAAGCTGGACAAAGACCAAATATATATTTCTTACTATAAATCACAATAGCACAGACGCCTTTTTTCTTTTCCTGATGTGGTGAGTGGCTTTCTCTGTTTCCTGCAGCTTGCAGTTTCTATGTCTCATGCAGCACTCTTCTTAGGACATTGAACATATCTACTTACTCCCCAAACTTCTGATTCAAGCTTCTCAAAGCTGTGGACCTAGCCTTACCCATCCACTATTCTAATCTGCAGCTCATTGTATATTATCAATAAAAGTCTATTCGGTAAGTTAGAACTCTCTATATTAAAATAATACATCCTAATGAGACTCACCATCACATCATTGCAAGATTTTTAGGAGACATGAAGCTGGCTAGATTTATTTTTACCAAATCAGAGCATGAGAGGAATAAAACAGAAAGAGAGGAAAAAATTGCCAGCGATACATTATTAGAATCCCTGGAATTCATATGCAGAAATGGGCAGGAGGCTGTCTCAAAGGTCAGCTTTTGACCCTCCCATTTATGTTTGAGGAAGAGGGCTAGAAGTTAATTCTTGTTTGAATCTGGCTTTGTGATTGGTTACCAATGGAAAGACTTCTCCTCTCTGCAGGAAATGATGCCATCACATTGAGAAGCTGTTTTTTGGATTGGCAAATGGAAAATGTTCTTAATGAAAACACAGAATAATCACTCTGAGTGTGGAGAAGAAGCACTGGGAGGAAAAAGGAGAAAGAATACATATTAAATAGATGTGCCTACCAGCATACTGATGAGGAAAGGGATTTAGAGGTTATTGTAGGGGGGAAAAAAACCTCTTCATGTTATTATCCTAATGCTTTTCTGTAGCTTAAAAAGTGAATATACAGAATGTGTCATAAATGGAAGGAAAATGCCAATCAGTGGTTTCTAAAATGAGGTATGGTGGTCACTTTCTAAAGTTATGATGGAGTTCAATGTTCTGGCCTATTAAACAGCCCAACCCCTAAATTCACTTTCACATGTCAGACTATTTGTCCAAAGCTTGGTTTAGAAAATATGGTCACCAAATTATCAAGCATATATTACAATAACCATTGTGGGCCATATCTACTAAGTACTGAAATACATTCTTAACACTTATATATATTAGCTTATTTTCGCCATTTTACTCAGGAAATGGAGTCACCAAGCAGGTAAAAAATTTGGCCAAGGTCACATAGCCAGTCATTCAGCCTAACTTCAGAGCCCCAGCTGCCTAGCATTATGACATTCTGTCTTCATGGTGGAAAAACATGGGCTTTGGAATCAGACCAGTCTCCATACAAATCCTGACCATTGGCCCTTGGCAAAGGACAAGTTATTTAATGTTTATCAGCTTCCATTTTATCCCATGCAAAATGGGAATAATATTTAACTCACAGGTTTTTGTGTGGATTAAGTAAGCTACTATATATGAAGTTCTTGGTATAGTACAAAGTAGACAATTTCCCCACACTTACACTATCCCTGCTTTAGGAATGTTTAGAAGACAGAGCCTTAAGGTTTTTGGAATGAGACATGATGCATGAGGCTGGCTTTATGGGCTGGTGTCACTGAGAATGTATATCCCATCGGGTTAAGATCCCACTGCGGTCATGGACAGGTGCAAGAGGATGCTCAGAATCAAAGCCTGATGAGATTGTTCCTTCTGTACTTGTATATTCTTTTCTAGGGAGATATGGCTTAGGAAAATAAGGAAAATGAGACTTAAAATTAAATTGCTTCCACTAATCTTGTGTGCTCTTTGCAAACAGAGTAAAATACCTCCATATATACACAGGCATAGCTCTCATGGGATTGGTGATTAGCTCATGTCCTTTGCCCAGCTCATGTCTCAAATGGAGCTGAAGTTCTGATCTTCTTGGAGAGTTATAGATGGATGATATGGAAGCAAGGGATGAGGCTTACTGGAAACTGTAAACAACCTCATGTTGGGGGTGGACGGTGGGTGATCACTTCTTCAGTGTTCTCCCAGCCCCAGCCACTCACGTTGTTCAATGAAACTAACGAGATTCTTAGAATCTTTTCTACTGTCCTAAGAATGCCAGTCTACAGACCCAGAGTCATCTCCATCAATAATTTAAGCCAGAGTGAGGAACTACCATCAGGTGGCACCAAACCACAGCTGGCACAGAAATGATTGGGATTGCATAGCCAGACCCCTAGAATACCTCCAGAATATCAAGTTGGTCATGAGTGCAAAGTCGACCTGGTCGTTTCATTAGCTTTGAACAAATGAGAGATGATACTTTATACAATTGAAGTTTCTGGACAAGAACATACCATGTTCTTGTGGGTTTTATCATATATGCTCAATAGCAACTGTCTGGGGACATATGTTAAGGGCTTGGGATTCAGAAACAAATAATACAGTCCCAACTTCTAGGAGCTCATGGTTCAGTGTGGAGACAGTAGACTAAACAGGCAGTTACACCATGGTGTGTGACAAGTGCTACCACCGTGGAAAGCAAGAGATGCTTTGGGACTGCAGGGGAGACACAGGAGGGACATCTGAACGATTTTCCCGAGGGGGAACAGGAAAATGGGAAGAGCATTCCAGGCAGAGGCAGAAGCTTGTACATCAACCTAAAGGACTCATGGTCTTTTCCCTAGAAGTAGGGAAGAAGAACATGAGAATGAGATATGAGTCATGAAGGACCCCAAATGCTCTGATAAGGAGCTTGAACTTTGTGCTGTATATTAATAAGTCTTTGTCTTTTCTGGGAGGCAGACTATAATAAAATTTATGGTCTTCTTGCTTTGGGGTAAAAAGATACAGTGTGACACACACTTACACATACTTTTCCATTTTCCCTTTAACTTCAGGGACAGTTGTGGGTCTTCCGGCACCCCTTATTTATGGACTCCTGGTTAAAACACCCCACCTAGAAGTGGTAGAGATCAGTAGAAATCAGATTTTAGATTGAGCAAGAATGTGTCCATCAAATGACTGGTCATATAACCACTGAGATGGGAACACAGATACTGGATTGGAAGAATAACCTGAAACACAGGAAGATGGGACCACAGTTGGAAGCCTGTTGTCAAGGTTTAGACAAAACAATGGTTTGTTCAATCTCCTCTACTTTCAAACCTTTTGTTGGGTGATGGATAAGACGTAAAACCCAATCGTTGGACTCAGAGCATTTTCTGCCCCCCCCCATTCTTTCTGAGGAAGTGCTCACCTGAGGGAAGGCAAGGGCAGGGTAACAAGAGAAGCGGTAATCAAGGGGTGATCTATAACCCTAGGTTATAGATTGCCTAGGATGGCACCCCAGAAGTTCATCTCTGAGAACATGCTCCTGGAGCAAGTCGTCTGTTTCCAACAACCACAGTGCCATCTCACTAGGAGATGAGCAAGTCTCTAGGTAACAGGATGTTACTGGTTTTTCTGTGTACTGGGGAGAGAGACACATGCACAAGGAGGGAAAAGTTCATTCTTCTAGCAGTGAAAGAGGGATGTCGGGACCTGAACTAAATCCTGACCCTTCCTGTGAGAGCCTGGGAAAGTGTCTCCATACTCCTCTTCCTTCATCTAAGGGAGTAACAATAAAAGTGCTAACTTTTGCTAGGAGGAGTAAGAAGGAGGAGAGATTACAAAGCACTTTGTAACTTCTATAGGAAGCTGATACAGCCCTGGCGGATGGCAAGTATTATAGCGTCTTTGTTTTCTCACCAACTTCTGATTTCTGCCATCAGTAAAGGCCCCCCTCCCCACAGAAGTCAGGGAGCCCCACATCCCTTCCTTGTGGCCTTTTTCAACTGTGTTTCCATGTGACTGCAATATGGTGGAAATTCAGAAGGACAAGTTCCATGAAGCAGTGGGAAGTTTGGAGGATTGAGCCAGCCTCACTACCTCTCTGAAAGAGCTGCTAGGGGAAGCCAGGGCTGGCTCCACTGCACATGGTTTGGTTTTTGGTTGGTTGGTTGGTTGATTTTTTAAGTTTGGGTTTAATTGAATTTGATTGAAGCCAAGAGGGCCTCTAGCACTTGCTGCCCCCATAACATGGGCACTAGCTGCTCAGAATGGTTTTGTTACCTTGAAGTCCTGCTGTGGCAGACTGATACACCCGTCCATCCAGTTCCATGCCTGCTGCTTTTTCCGTAGGACCATTCTCGCCCCTGAAGAATGTGGGAACGATGAGCCCTACTGGAATCTAAACTAAGCTGCCGTTCCCTTCAGACTCCCAAATGCTTGCTCCACAGTGTGATGTCTTGTTGGGCTTGAGATTGTTTCTTTTCTCCCTTTCTTTTTTTTTTTTTTTTCTTTTTTTTCCGAAGAGTTAGGTTTTGGCATCATTTCTGTCAGTTGCACTGGAACATGAGAGGAGAGTAGCTACAGGTAACAGATTATTTTTAATTCTGCCTTGTTATTTGGAACTGATTTCCCATATGTTGTTGTTGTTCAATTCCTTGCATGAATTTTCTCAAATATTTGTAACATATGTCATATCTATATGCAGATTTTAAATTATGGATGCCTTCATCCAATCATTTTCGAAGGAGGAAAAACCCAAGTCTAATACTCTCAAGCAGGACCACAGTCTCCTGGGCATCAGTTATCGTTCAGGTAGACACATCTGGTGAAATGCATCACATCAAATTAGTATCAAGGGTATTGAGACTCTGAGACTACAGGCAGACAACCCCCTTCTAATGTACTGCTTTTTAGATTGTTGGGGAAACTTGAATCCCAATTCTCTTGTGAAATGAGTGATACTAACATGCCTGTTCAAATGCTCAAAGTGAAGATCAAAGCAGCAGTGTCCAAATTGCCTTTGCAAACAAAGCAGCCCCTTGCATCCCCCCTGGGGAAACCGTGCTAATTTTATCTACTCTCCCTGGCTCTTCTGCTATTAAATAGCAATAAATAAATGTTTTTTTCTGGGTTTGCCAGTGGCTTATTTGTCTGACAAACAAGCTCATTTCCTTTTAAGTGTGAGGTTTTAGTCCAACTAATAGAATTAATCTATTTTTAATGAAAATGCGAATGGCTTTTACTTAGAAATCTACCTACCCATCTCCCTCTCGGCAAGAGGCCCCTCCCCCAGCGCCTTCTCTGAACACATACAACCAGCCATGAATATTTCAATACATCTCAGGCTTTCAGATCAATATAGGCAACTCTCAAGCCCTATTGATTTTCAGAGGTTTGACTCACAAGGGTGATAAATATTTCTCGACTTATGAAACCTGAGTTAAAGAGGCTTTGCTGGCCCTTCAACTTTTCCAGACATCTTTGTCTCCTTTTCTGTCCTCTTCCCATATTCCTTCTGCTGGTTCTCCCTCCCTCCCTCTACCCCTGCACTACCCCCCCTTCAGCGCCATCCCCCCTATGCTCCCCAACAGCCCTGAGATGGAGGTTTATGACTAAGCAATAAGTCCTGGAGAAGCAGGCACTATTTCCCCACTGGATCCCCTTCAGGTCAGAGGGAGAAGGGGCCAAGGAAGGACAGCAGCCATAGAGCGATTCGGCCCCCATCCATCTCGCCTGCAGGGACCCTGCCAGCTTTCCTCCTGTCTCTCTGATTCATTTATCAGCACAGCCGACTCCTCCTCCTGCACACCTCTGAAGATGTAATCCCAGAAGGCGACCCTAGCAACATACGAGGAATTCCCCACTGAGGCACAGGAGCTGAGCTGCTCCATATGGGTAGGAAATAAGCTAATTATACAGTCAGCCATGTCCAATGCCAGGATGTATGTTGTTATAAGTTTATCCAGCCTAGTTATGAAGCAGTGAGCCCAAGATTCTTGGAAAATTTTACTGAACCTTTGGTAGTTGATCTACTGTGATGTGCATTGGATTAGGAGGAATTTGGAGACCTTGGTGTGGATTTCTCTGGCTAGCCCTGGGGAGTTGATCAAATCAAATGACGTCCCTTTGTGAGCCTCTATTTTATCATTTATAAGATATATTCACTTATTCATTCATTTATTTAACAAATCTTTATTGAGTTCTTCCTATGTGCTAGGGACAGAGGCAGGAATGGCAAACAATGCAGATGCAAGTCTCTATTCTCTTGAAGCCTATCATGTAGCCAGGACTAGTCAGGACCATACTAATGTTTCATCCTCCTCTGAACTCCCAGAGTGCATGCTTCTAGATATCACAAAGACAATGTATTATATAAATATGTCATTATCATGTTTACAGTCTGATCCCTTGCTAAACTGTGTGTTGTTTGTTGGTCTGGATTGTCCCTAGATCTTCAGAGATGTTTGTTCACTAGGTGTTAGTTATACTTTGTGTCCTGCTCAACATAAAATAGAACTGAAGTAACAATCCTCTGTGTGGAGCCTCAGCAACAACAAACTCAGTAGTCACGATCCTGCCTCAATGGTTTTTCATTCCAAGTCTTTGTGCAAGAGAAAGCATATGAAAGGACTTACAGAAACCAAGTTATAAACTGTCAAGAAATTGTAGCTGTCCTTTCAATGGAAAGTTAGAGATGACCAAAATGATCCCAAGACCAAAAGAGACAGATTGAAGTCTGTCTTTTGAAGCACAATCATCTTTTGAGCAAAAGTATGAGCAAACAACTCATTTTTTGTGATAGTCTGGTATATTTTTGGATTTGAACCGTTAAAAAGTTTTAAATTTATTTTTATTTTTAACTTAAAAGTTTTTCAAGCTTTATTGAGATATAATTAATGTATAACATTGTGTAAGCTTAAGGTGTACAATGTGTTGATTTGATGCACGTATATATTGTAGAATGATTACTACAATAAGTATCTGCTAACAGATGAATGGATAAAGGAAATGTATGTATTTGCAGTGGAATATTATTCAGCCATTAACAAGAAGGAAATTCTGCCATTTGTGACAACACTGATGAATCTTGAGGGCATTATGATAAGTGAAATAAGTCAGAGAGAAAGACAAATACTGTCTGATTTCATTTATATTAGATTATAAAAAAAGTAGCATGTATAGAAAACAGTGAGTAAATCAGTGGTTGCCAGGGATGGGGGGTTAGGGGAGAGAGGGAGTGAGGAAATTAGTGAAGTTGATCAAAGGGTACAAACTTCCATCTGAAACTTTTAAATGAAGTCGCGTTTGCTGTTAAGTGAACAGCACTCAGATTCAGTGGCTTATGTTGGAAAAGACTCACAAGTCTCCTTCTAACATTGGTGTTACTTGATTCTACATGGCTTTGTTGATAATTTATGTGAGCACAGAAATAAGTCCCCTCCTTTTTCTCTCTTACTCCCTCTTAAGTCACACAGAGTGAGCACCCCTTTATCCGGGAAGAACTCTCTGGGAGCTTCTTTCACCCAAGGCTCAGTGAACGGCTTCTTCCACAGTTACCTCTGTTGCAGTGATAAGTTTTCCTGATTGCTTCTTCCACTAAACTTGGAGCTTTCTGAGGACAGAAGTTACATTTTATTCTCGTGACACTTCTGACATCTTCCTAGCACGTTGCTGGTGCAAAATAGGTACTAGTAAATGTTTACTTCGAATAAAATTGAGAAATTCTCTGCTTAACAAGTTGAATAAATAAATATTAATAGAAGGTCTAATGTAGGGAGTGGGGAGGTGCTCATGTCATTCCTATTTGCTCTTAAACCCTCAAGAAGCATGTAAGAAAGGAATCAGGAATCATTTACCTTCTGTTTCCATTTCACTGGAAGAAAGCGATGACCATTTTGGTATTATTGAAAGATATTTGGTCTTTGTCCCCAGTTTCTGGAATAGACCTACTAAAAGTTTTAGAATTTCCTGAGTGGTAATTGTAGTAAGGGCCTCTTTTGTTCTAATGAGGCAACTCTTAGGAGGCCCCACATAGCTCCTAAATGGCAGCTGGTCATAGCTTCAGTGGGGGCTGGTCACCAAAAAGACCAATCTGGGATTAGAAGCTTGAAACTTTCAGCCTCACATCCAATCTTCAGGGAGAAGAGACAGACTGGGGATTGATTAATAACCGACGTCCAACAATGTCATCAACCCTGCTTACATAGTAAAACCTCCATTAAAACCCTAAACTATGGGGTTCAGAGAGCATCTGGGTTAGTGAACACACTGAGGTACCAAGAGAGTGTGTTTGTCCCTAGTACATTTTCTTGTGCGTTTCTTCCATTTGGCTGTCCCTAGATGTATTCTTTATAATAAAATGCTAATAGTGAGTGAAGTCTCCACCTGATAATTTTAGAAAATTATCTAACCTAAGAGGGGATCATGGAAACCCCAAATTTGTTTCCAAGTCAGACAAAGTGTGAATATCTCGGCACCCCACTTGAGACTGGTGTCTGAACTGAGGACCGTCTTGTAAGACTGAGCCTTTAAGCCTGTGGAGTCTGGTGTTCATTTGAGGGTAGTTAGTATAAGAATTGAACTGAATTCTAGGATAACCACTTGGAATCAAAATTGGTTGATGTCAGGAGAAAAAGCCATACATTTCATATCAGAAGTGTGAGTAAAACCAGCTCAACCATGAAGACAGCCTTTGCTGTTTGCTTTGGCAATAAAACCATCTCCTTCTATGGGAGAAGGCCCAATCTCCCATCATGAGGACATAAGCTTGCAACTGAGTGAGTATTTCTTAAGTGGGGTTTGCAGGGAGTGGTGTACAGAAGAGGGGATATGGTGAAGAGTTCTTAGGGGCAGGAACTGGTTTGGGGAGAAGATGGAACTCTAGGGCTTCTCATTTGCTCTGGAAATTCTGAAAGATCTGAAGACCCTCCTGGGGAACAATTCAGTTACCCTCCACCAGAGACAGAAATGCAAACCACACTGTAGAGCACAAAGCTGCTCTCCAACTTGGCAACCCAACACCCAGATGGTGGCAGAGCTAGCAGTGGATGTGGCAGTAGGAACACGGTTATGGTGTGAATGACAGCAGCTTTGCCCTCAGCGTACCAGATGCTTTGCTGGTTGCTTCTACCACTTGTCTCATTTTGTACCTCTCAAAATCCTTTTGTAGATAAAGTACTATGATCTTAGAATACAGATCAAGACATTAATTCTGAAATTCTGGAAAAAATATTGATTTCTCACATGAGAAGTCACAAAGGCTGCAAATGTCCCAAACTGAGTGTGTGGCTAGGAGATAAGATAAGCAGAGCACTTATATTGCATCAGTATTTTCAAAGCGTTTTTTTCTTTTGGTGGGGGCAGTATTTTATATATTATAAATGTGAATGCAAATTTTACTTAACTATGTAAATATTAAAAGCACGTCCTGCAAAGGAACCCCTGGTTGGCTAAATCGGTGGAGCATGCGACTCTTGATCTCAGTGTTGTGAGTTCAAGCCCCATGTTGGGCATGGAGCCTACTTTAAAAAAGAAAAAGAAAAGAAAAAAAAGAAAAGAAAGAAGAGAGAAGAGAAGAGAAGAGAAGAGAAAGAAAGAAGAGAAGAGAAGAGAAGAGAAGAGAAGAGAAGAGAAGAGAAGAGAAGAGAAGAGAAGAGAAAATAACATCTGCAAAGAACGTGTGCACAGTAGCAGGTCTTCAGACCATATCCCAGCACTTCCAGTGGCGTCAGAGTCTTTGACAGAAAAGTTTGAAACTCACATACGTGAGTTCTGAGGTCTCACAGCTTGCCATCTGAAGAAGTTGCAAAGAACGTCAAAGTGCTCTTAGGCATTAACTCTGGAGTGTAATTTCTTTTCCCATTTCTGAGAAGCAGAGAAGGGACGGATAGTTTTATTAATCAAATGTGCAAGCAACATTTGTTCTTCAGCTAATAGTTTGACGCTTCACATCCATGGCATACCCTCCATCGCCCCCACGTACCCCTTATTCCAAATAAGACATGCTCTGAAAGTACACTCAATATGGGATAAAAAAAATCAAGTTGCTGTCTCTTAGTGTCTAAATGCATCACATGTAATCAATCATTTGGATGGATTTCTCACTAAGTGTTGAGGATATATGAGTGGAGGTCTGATAAAAAAAAATCGAGGTTATTTCAAGTTTATGAAATTTACTTTCAGGGGCCTCAGAGGGCACTCCAGAGCATCTGAAACTAAGTTTACTTGGGGTGTTCTGATGATTTCTGTTCTACATGTTATACCATCCATGGAAAGAGACAAGAGTTTCAAAGATGAGTCCCAAAGTAGAAGTCTCAAAGGCAGGTGCTCTGAATTGATTTGCTGTGGCGCTACCTCTTATGTGGGTGACTCTACCTTGTGGGGCCCAGGCTTCATTTATATGACCCAGGCGATGCTGGGGGGTGGGATGGGGACAGCTAGTAACACACATTTCCCCAACTGAGCAGCTTTCCTTTTATATCTGCCTCCTTTGCATTGGGCCTTTCTCTATGAAGCAAGTATTAGCCGACTATCACTCCGTACCCCAAACAGTGCTAAACTTCAATTCTAAAGGGTAACCCACTGCAGATTAGGATTTTCAGGCTAAAAGGCACTGTGAATATCGCCTTGTCAAATCTTCTTACTTTACAGTGAGGAAATAGGACCATAGTTATGAAGTGACCTGTCTTACATCACAAAATTAGCTAATAGCAACACTGAAATACGACAGGTATCTCTGGACTCTCATCTCAGTGCTTTATTCTTCCAAATAGTCTGCCATCTTTTCCAGGCAAACATTTTGGAACTTCAAAAAGTATTTGACTCATCTGGTCACTTATCTCTGAAAACAGAGTTCATGACTTCTGATACAAACTGAGAAATTGAAAATAATTTCTGATTGGGGCATTATTGTTGAGCATAAATTCTCTCTCCTCTCTCTCCCCCACAAAGGGAGTAGACTTTTCCATACCACTAGAGGGCTTAGTCATGTGACCTTTTTGGCCAGGCAAATGTGAACAATTATGAAAATAGCACATCTGAGCAGAGGTATGTTATTATGGTGTGAGTTCTGTGTTCTCTCCCTTTACTATAGAAGGACATGCCCCAGCCTCCTACTGCTCCTTCATCCTGGATCCTAAAGTGGAAAGACATGAGACACTGCTGAACTTAACTTGGTGTAATGTGGCTGAAATGCTGACCTACAAACCCACGGGCAAGATTATAGGTTTGTTGTTGGAATCCATGGAAATTTGGGAAGATTGTTTATTATCTATCTTATCACAGGACAAGCTAATAGACTCAAGCAAACCTTTTCTTAGATATCCATACCTTTCCCTCATCTTTCTCATTGCAGTGTATAAGCTCAGGTTGTCACTTCATTTTTTAAGGTAAGAAAGTTGCACCCCAGATTAGATGTTTTTTGTAAGAGCACAATGGAAAAGCATAGAGGCATAACTAAAGTTAAAATTCATATATCCTTCTTGATTTTCACAGTTTAGTTTCATATGGTATTTAGACATAAGATTCTTTTCAGGTTGAAAAAAAATCAAGGCTATTTGGTTTTGTCTCTATCTATCTATCTATCTATCTATCTATCTATCTATCTATCTATCATCTATCTATCTATTATCATCTATCATCTATCATGTCTCTCCCTCACCCCATTTCTCTATTAATCTATTTATCCATCCAACTATGGATTTGTTTGAACTGGAAAAAGATAGTCTTAAAGTTCCATTGTGTTTACTGTTGTGGGGTTGACATTTTCGTGTCTAAAAAAAATCAGCTGAGTTGATAATGTTTAGTTGATCTGTCTGCATCTGATTATGCTTGTTTCCAGATCCAAGCAGTTGTTAATGAAACAGTTGCTGTTTTGTTGACAGAACAGTAATTACTTGATCTTAGGACTCAGTAATTGCACAAGCCCCCTCTGTATACATTACTAATTACATTAGCAATTATATGGCATTTTAAAGACAAAGAAATGACTGAAGCGATTGCAGTGTCACAGGTAACCTGCTGTTAGATTTCAATCACATTCCTCACGTGCCATGATGTGCTGAAGCAGCTCTGATGCATCTGTGACACTGACTTGAAGAAGAAATGGCCTAAGACTTCTTGTCGATGAACCCACTGCCTGGTGGGAAGTGCATCAAGTGGGCAGCGAGAATGTCAGGAAAGTATCTTTAGTTCTCCTGTCCTTCCTCTATTGAAAGAAAAATCAGAGAGAGAAAGGTTGGACAAAGAAAAAAATTCATTCGTTTATTTAACAAATATTTATTGCATTTTACTATGTTAGATGCTAAGTGACAAGTGTAGTCCATGGCTCTGTAGAGTTTATAATCTTGTGGAGAAGACAGATGATAAGCAAAACAACAGTAAAATAAATTGGTAATGGTCAGAGTAATGCTTGTTAGCTGCTGTAACAAACAACCCCCCAAATCTCAGTGACTTCATATAATAAAATTCTATCTCTTATGCAGGTCTTGGTCAGCTCTTTCCAAGCAGTGGCCCAAGGATCCAGCTATCTTGTGTCATGGCCCCATGATTCTGGACTTCTTAGTTCACAGCTGTGTAGACAGGAAAAGAGTTGCGGATCTTGGGAGATTTTAGAGACCAAGCCTAGAGGCCATACACCATTTCCCCTACATTTTACTGGCTGAAATTGAGCACAGGGCTCCTTTCTCTCTGCAAAAAAGGTGAGAAAATATAAAAAGAAAGGAAGAAATGAGCACTCACCCCGTGTCTGCTGCATACTACATAATTATAGATGATGACTAGTGCTTTGGAGACAAGCACACAGTACAATGAAAGCATGCAATGGGAACCTTCACCCACTTTGCATCCAGCATCCATTCCTCCTTCTGGTAAGAGTGTACTCATTGCCTGAGAAGGGAATTACTCTCCATTGTGTGTAGTTTTCGCAGAGCTCTCATTCAAGTTCTCCTGCTGTTCCACCCCATTCCTATGAGGCTTGTGCACATGGTATGAGCTGTGCCCATCAGATTCTCTCCCTGGACCTTAACCTAAACTGGAAAGAAACAAAAGACAAGGAAAGGCAGGATCTCATTCTCTGCTGTGAATACACCATAAATAGACCAACCATTAGTTCTTGTTACTTGAGTCCATGTATCACTGGTCCCTGTCCTTCCTGAGCTTATTTCTCAGCTTTCCTTTCAATATCTGCATGATCTCATATTGTTCCAGTTAACTCCCTTTCTTCCTGAATTAACCAGTTGTTTTCTGTGCTTGCACCAAAGAACTAATTGACACAGGGGTATCATTTAGGTTGTGAGGTTCAGTGTCTCTCTGAGGAGCAGCATTTTTGGCTGATGCATGAAGCATAAGTTGGGGTTAAGTAGGTAAAGAGTGCAGAAAATGGTTTTTAAGGCAGAGGAAATCATATGTGCCAAGATCCTGGTGTTAAAAAAACTTACAGTGTTTGAAAATAGCAAAGTATGCCTGTTTGGCTAGAGATTGTGGAGTGAAGGAGAAGATGACATGAGATGGAACTGGAGAGGTGAGAAGATAATAGATTGCCAATGCTTCGTATTTTGGATTTTATCCTAAGTACAATAATAAGCCACTAAGGGTTTTAAAAAGGAAAGAGAGATGACTCAATCTACACTAAAAAAAAAAAAAAAAAAAAAAAAAAAAAAAAAAAAAAAACAACAGCAAAACACTCGAGCTAATCTGTGAGACACAGACAGAAAGGAGTCAGAGTAGAAGCAGGAAGATCACTCAAGAGTTCAGGAGTCAACAGATGGGAGGCATGACAGTGGTTTGTCTTGGTGGCTGGCAGAGCAAATAGAGGGAGGAAGATACTCTGGCTATGTATCGGGATAAAACTGACACAGCTTGCAGATAAATAATATTCTGGAGGCAGGGAAGGGGAGGCAACAAGAATGACAAACATTTCTGGAGGTTATAGTTAATTGAGATTTAGAAAAAAATTAACAGAGGAATAGGTGAGAAGGATAGAGTTAAGTAAGAATGCCTTTTCGATGTGTTAAGCTTCAGCTGCCTTGGAGATTCCAAGCAGTCTTGTCAAATGTTGATATATAGGTCTGGCATTTAGTAGAGAAGTCTTGGTTAGAAATATAAACCTGGATAGTATGGACATAGACACTGTATTTGAAGCCATGGAGAGGAAGAGACATGATACCTGTTAACTCCTGGATCCATTAGCCTGGAAAATAGACGATAAACTTACACGTCCCACCCGCACACCTAACCAGTTTTGGACTACGTTGTGTCCCTCTGAGCCCTGGGCTTTTAACAAGCCAGCCCTTCCTGCCCTACCTAGCCAGGACACAGTTGAAATGGCTCCCTCTCTTCCCAAAACTTCCTTTGTTCCTTAGTCATTCCTCCTCACCTTTCAAGCCCCTTGCCTAATTTCTGAGTAAAGCAGCCCTGCTCCTGCCCCCCATTTGTGAACAATTTGTGTTCCTGTAGTGCAGCCCCTGGCTCTCTCCCTCACCGGCCCATGCTAGTTCTAATCTGTGGATTATTTCTGCTTCCCTACCTGATCCAGCCTGGCCTCTGAGACGTGCTCCTGGTGAGCTCCAACCTTTGAGAACTAGCACCAGGCCTTTACAGTGCGTCGTGGTGCCTGGTCATTGGCCTGACTACTGCTTTCTAGAATTGAGGGAATGGGTAAAGCAGAGAGAGAACAGCAGATGCTGGCTTCTGGGAAACCAGCCTGGTGACCTGAAACTGGAGAAGTTCCCCCGACGGTGTGAGGAGGATTGTCCTCCTGACCCCTCACCTCCCCACAGCCCTGGGTCACCTTCCTCTGTTTACTGAGAACACGCCTGTGAGAAAAACAGGGCCTGCCTGGGCCAGTGAGCAGTGTATGAGAGAATTTGAACTTTATCGATCTTGACATTTCTGCCTTGGTATGTGTGACTGTTCTTACACATATGGATTGGATCAAATGAGATAATTTATGCGAAAGCACTTTGAAATTTTTAGAGGGCTATCCAAGGTACTGCTTGTTGTTATTACTACCATCCCACAGGAAAGGCTTGCCTCTTTAACATACCCAAGTATTTGATTAAAATTAGGTGGCAAATTGGCAAACCTATAAAGTGCTTTCTTGTGAAGCCTGTCACCTATACCTATGGTGACCATATGGCCTGCATTTTCCAGGATGGCCCAGAGTCCATGTAATTTTATTCTTTACAACAGAAGTGATTTGTTAAATTCTTAACTAAATGTCACTTAATGATTAAACCTCTGTAAGACTTTTCTCAAAAATAAATCCATAAGTCAAAATAAAAACTTTTGTCAGACCATGCATTTTAATTTTTGGAGAAGTACTTGCTCCATATTTATTACCGTCATCTACATATAATGGGAAGTACTCTGAGAAGTCAGAGCATCTCTTTTATCTTGGATGTCCTATCTGGCAAGGCGGCGAAAATGAAAGGACAATCAATTCTTCTCCTTTTTATAAATGAATAGATTCAAGCCAGAATGATCTGTGTGGTACTGTGGCATCGTGAGGACAGCCACCCTGCAATTAGTCGGATTTCAGTGGAAGGGGAAGAGAAGAATGAGGACTGGCCACAGTACCTTTGTCCCTCGTTAGTTCTCACTCCTCTCTTTTATTTCTGGTCATTCCATGTTTGCCAACAGACACTGTAACAGCAGTGTCCACACATGATCCATGTCCATGGCTATGGGAATGAGTCCTGAACTGAGACCAAGAGAGGAGGAGGGACGTGGGCCAACTGCTTGTTACCTACATGCTTATTCTTTAGGGCAGAGAAGGAGGTGGGTGGAGACATCACTTCCTGATCTATTCTGAAGTAGCTGGCCCACGGGGCACCTGAGAAATGTTTCACCAATGCCTGCATCCTCTTCACTACTTCCTCTTCTTTGTTCCCTTTCAAAACACATTCTCCTTTGAACAGCCTTCTCCTAAAATCCTAGCACAGGGGCTTGGTTGGTACTGCTCCGTAGGGATTCAGTGGAGAGGTCATTTTTGGTCTTCAAGTCAAGAGAATTTCTTTAAGTGAGAAAAGTCCAGCTTCTAGAACTTTGTATGACAGGTTGCATTTGAACTTCAGTTAAATCTGGCCCTGACTCCACCACCAATGAGCACCGTGAGCCAGGGCAGCTCAATGAGCACAGTAGGCCCTACTTTTCTTAACTGTGCTGTGAAGGAATGGCCCTTCCAGGCCCATGGAACAGTTCAAAGGACAGAGCACTTTTTGTTCCAGATACTCTTCACCCGGCTTTACAATTTAAGCTTCGCACTCAGCTCTTCCACCAGGTCACACAGCTACAATGTTTCCTGTTTATATAAATCAGGTTTGATGAATGTTGGAACAAACACCTGCTAGATGCTTGGCACTTGTACACACCTTTTTATCATTGAAACTCATCTTCCAAATAACACTATAGGGATGAGATATAACAACATGTACAAAAGCATCTGAGAAAGAATGAGGACTCTGAGTTTCACAGAGCTCACACGCCTCACTTAAGGTCACTCAGATGATAAGCAGCCAAACCAGGATTTCAACCCTGGTGTTACAGTTCCAGAGCCAGTGTTCTTCCCAGCATATCATAGCCATTGCATTTAGAAGTTGATGCTTTTTAAAAGAACCAACAAAATAAATAAAATAAAATAAAGGAAAAGAAAAAGAAAATTCTGTAATCTGGTAAGTCTTCTAAAATTAAAGTTTAGAGAAGAATGTAAGTCATTTTGAAAAGTGAATCACCACAGCATTGCCTGGCCAGGAAAACTTTCGAAAGGAAACACGAACAAAGATATAAATGTTCCCATTCTGACTTTTGATAGTATTTAGATCCTTTCACTTCCAACAAGGCTGCAGTCTGTTCTTCGATATTCGGGCTGGCCTTGGGGACTCTTCTGGTATAGATTTACAGAAATAAGCTCCATATCCTACCATAGCCTAAAGAAGGACATTTGGAACAACTTGTTCTGGGCCAAAAGTCACATTTATACTTCATGGATTGGAATACAAGGAGGGTCATGGGGACACATAGGGCAGGATTTGAAAGGATGGAAGGAGAGGGAAGGACTATTCTTCGATCCTCTAGTATATGCCAGAAAGCAAGAGGTGTGCTTTCACTGCTTCGTATCATAACCACTGTGGTGCCACGAGGTAGGCCGTATGATCCTAGTTTTGATCACAAGGAAGCTGAGTCTTATGACTATGGAGGATAGTGGCTTGCTCATAGCTACAGATCCAGTGGAGAAAATGGAAGAATCTTGCAAGAATCCCAGCATTTTTACTTGAATAAAGGGATGCATGGTATTGCCATTTGCTGATATAAAAGACTTGGATGAGAGGATAAGTTTTGGGGGGACTCAAAAGTTTCTTTCGGATGTGTTGGATTGAGCTTTCTGTGAGATATCCAAGTAGGCAGCTATCTGAACCTCAGAAGAGGAAATATAAATGTGAGAGATGTCAGCATATAAACAGGTACTAAAAGCCAAGCTAGAGCTGAGCATGTAAACTGGCACAAGCTCTGCAATTAGAGGTGACCATGTAGTTTATCATCCAAACCAGACACTTAAGAACAAGAGCTTATTATTATTATTAACAACAAAACTGGGACAAGTTCCTTGGCAAACTAGAGCAGTTGTGTATTCTCTCTCTAGAAGGTAATCTGGCAATATTTGTAAATTACAAATGCACATGTTCATTCACCCACTTCTGGGAATTTATCCTGCAAATAAGCTATAAATAGTCTCACATACATGCAAAAAGGACACATTTTTTGAAATATTAATTATATTATTATTAATAATGGCAAAAATGGAAAACAACATAAATGTCAATAAATAGGGAAAGGGCCAGATAAAATACATACATAAAAAATTGCAAGGGATTAAAGGGGGAAAAGCCTGCTGGGCCCGGGGACACAGGCTGCTAGGCCCGGGGACACAGCCAGTGAATGGTGTGAGCTCATAACAGGTCCCGGGCTTCTCTCCTGGTTCTCTCACTTCCTGCTCTTCTGGGGGTGGGAGCTGTAGCGGGTGTGCCTCCCTCTCAAGAGAACCCTCTAGGGCTTGGGGCTCTTCCTTCTCTTAAAAAAAAGGGGGAGGACGCCTGGGTGGCTCAGTGGTTGAACATCTGCCTTTGGCTTAGGTTGTGATCCCTGGGATGGAGTCCACATCGGGCTCCCCACGGGAAGCCTGCTTCTCCCTCTGCCTATGTCTCTGCCTCTCTCTCTATGTCTCTCATGAATAAATAAATAAGATCTTTACAAAAAAAGGAATATAATGAAGCCATTAAAAGCCAAACTTCTACTTATGGAAATCTTCAAGATGTTAACTATACTTTTTATAAGTGTGTAGCATGTATTATTGTTTGTGGAAAAGAGAGGCAGAGGATAATATATACATGTATATATATATATAGAGAGAGACTATCTCTGGGAAAATACACAAGAAATTGGTAAAATTGATTACCTACAAAGAAGAAAATTGGATGTCTACAGGACAGCTGTCATAGGGAAACTTTTCAACATACCTTGAATTTTGAACCATGTTAAAATATCACCTCTTAAAGAAAAAAAAATTAACTTAAAGATCAATAAAATAAAGTCAGCCTGAACTTTAACTTGTAGAAGAAATGTATTGTGAAGCTGGTAATGTTTCATACATTTTTTTTTCTTTTTCTTTTTCTTTTCTTTTTTTTTTTTTTTACATTTTTTTTTTCTTACGTGGTGAAAACCACAAACACTTAGATCATACTTAGAAAAATGGTACATCTCATGTGTGGTAACCAAGATATCCTCTGTCAGACCAACAGACTGACACTGAATAAAAGATGGCAAAATACCATCAACTAGCATTCCAGATGAAAACCTGGAAAAGGGCAATAATAGTATTCAGACAGGCAGTGAAGTTTAGGAAAGAAGCTCCACTGCACACTTGTTACCAGTATACAGGGATGGCCAGGCTCTCTATCTGCTCCTGGGTGAGTGAATAGAAAATAACAACATGAATCTATACAAATGTTCTGCAAATGTAATGATAAATAGTGTAGAGCCCAAGATGCAGATAAAGAGCATAAAATTTAAAATAATTTAAAAGAAAAAGAACTGAGTGAAATGATAGACTGAAATTTAAAAAAGAGTGACATGAAATAGCAAGAAAAAAGATATATATGTGTGTGTGTGTGTGTGTATATATATATATATATATATATATATATATATATATATATATGACACAGTTGCAGACTGAAATTAAAAGTTGTAAAAAGTTTCAGCTGCCATGGAGAACTGGTCCCAGGCTAGTCTTTCTTCCTTTAACAATGAGTGAACTAGACAAAATACATGAAGTGGCTCCTTTCAGACATTGGAAACAACAGAGAAGGACTGTGACAGTGAAGGAAAAGAAACAGTGCGGGAAATCATGGTCTTACAATTACTGTGGCTTCATGCCCGAAGGCACTTTCTGGACCTCAGCATAGCGACTGCAAGGAGTCGCTCAAGCAGAGGAGGGCTGTCTCTCTGAGTTGAGGAGACAGAGATTGAAGTTTACAAGGTCTAAGGTGGCTGGAAGTTCTGGGGTAAGCTACTGGGGACAAAGAAGCAATGCAGAGAAAGAGAGACAGAAATCTGCAGAAGCGCCTCCTAGAGTTCGATGTTAAATATTAAGCTATCCATATATAGGGTGCAATTCCATTAGGCTCTACAAAATCTACTGATGAGGACTGTAAAGCTGAGCAACTGGCAAAGCTCACAGGACCTGTGAGATGTTAAACTTTCAACCAGCCAAAGAGGAGAGACATTGTTGAACAGCTAGGCATTCAGTACATACCCCTTTAATGAGAGGGCTAACTTAACCGTAAAGAAAAGGTTACTCTAGATTTTCCCTTACAAATTTAACCAAATCCACAAAGGATCAAACTGATCCTTTTCAAAATAAAAAGCAACTCTCTTTAAAGACAGACAACAAAATCCAGACACTTAACAATATTACATTCACAATATCCAGGATCCAATAAAAAAAATTACTAGACATATAAAGGAGCAGGAATATATGATCCATAACCAAGAAAAGAATCAGTTGGCAGAAACAGACCAGAAATTATAGAGATAATGGGATTAGCAGAAAGGGACTTTAATACAGCTATTAGAAAAATGTTCAAGGATTTAGGGACAATTATGAACATAATAGGGAAAGAAGGGTATAAAAAGAATCGATTGGAAATTTTAGAACTTAAAAATGCATTATCTGAAATTTAAAAATTAAATGTGTTCATTAGAATACTACACACAGAGCAAGAAGAGGTCAGTAAATTTGAAGCCATGACAATACAAACTGTTCAAACAAGCAGAGAGCAAAAAATTGGAAAAAAAAAAAGAATAGAGTTAAGTGACTCATGGGACAATATCAAATGATCATATAATTGTAGTCTCTGAAAACTGCAAAACATTTCTCAGAAAGCTTTAGAAAATATCTAAACACATTGAGGAATACACTATATTTATTTGTCAGGAGACTCAACATTGAGATGTTCATTCTCCCTAAATTAATCCAAAGACTCAACACAATCAAAATATCAAAAGACTTTTGGTAGGAATTGATAAACTGGTTCTAAAATTTATATGGAAATGCAAATATCTAAAAAAGCCAAAAAAATAAAGTTCAAAGACTGATTTCAAGACCTACTATAAACCTCAACTTAAGACCAGTAAGGTATTGGCATAAAGATATATATATATATATATATATATATATATATATATATATATATATATATGAAGCAGAATAGAAGAAATAGGCCCACACCAAATATAAGCTCAACTGATTTTGACAAAAATGCCAAGATAAAACTCAATGTGAAAAGAACAAATGGTTCTGGAATAATGGATATCCTTAGGAGTTTGGAAAAAAGAAAAAGAACTTTTCAACCTTATTTCAGACCAAACACACAAATAACCTAAAATAGATCATAATTTAAATATAAATATAAAATTCAAAGTTCTAGAAGAAAAAAAAGGAAAATCTTTGCAACAGTCAACCATTCAACATTGGGATAGGCAAAGATTTCTTAGATCAGATGCGTAAAGCACTATCTGTAAAACTGAAAAAGATTGATAAATTAAATTTGACAAAAATTTAAAAGTGCACCTCTCCAAAAGCCATTTCAATTCTATATCCATATGCAAAAAACTCAACCCAAACTAAACCAAACTGAAACCAAACCCAAACAACCCCCTCACCATAGACCTAAGCTGCAGACACTTACAAAACTTAACTCCAAATGGATCATCATACGACTTTTAGGAGAAAACTTAGGAGAAAAAAATCTTTAAGATCTAGAGTTAGGTGAAGAGTTCTTAGACTTGAAACCAACAGCACAATCCAGAGAAGGGAAAACTGATAAATAAGACCCCATTAAAATGAAAAGTTTTGCTCTGCAGAGGATGCTCTGAAGAGGAGGAAAAGACATACTACAGACTGGGAGGAAACATTTGCAAACATCTTATCCACCCAAGAACTATGATTTAGGGTATATGAAGAATTCTCTAAAACAAACAAAAATTCAATTAGAAAATGAGCAAATCACAAAGAAATATTTCACTGAAGGTGGTATTTAGAAGACAAAACACACATGACAAGATATTCAACCTCATTAGCAATTAGGGAAATGCAAACAAGAATTACAATGAAAATCACTACATACCTATCAGAATGGCTAAAATAAAAAACAGTGACAAGACCAAATGCTGGCAAGGAGGCAGAGAAACTGGATCGCTCAGACTTTGCTAATGAGATTATAAAATGGTACAGCCACTTTGGAAAATGATTTGGCAGTTTCTTATGGTACTAGGCATGCAATTACCATATGACCCAGCAATTGCACTCCTGGGCATTTATCCCAGAGAAATGAAAATTTATGTTCACACAAAAACCTGTACATGAATGTTCATAGCAGCTTTATTCATAATAGCCCCAAAGTGGAAACAACCCAGATGTCTTTCAATGAGTGAATAGTTAAACAAACTGGTATGTGGAATACTACTCAGAATTAAAAAGCAACAAACTGCTGATACATGCAACAACTTGAATGAATCTCAAGGGAATTATGCTGTGTGTGGGGAGAAAACTCCCAAAAGACTGCATCCTATATGATTCCATTTCCATGACATTCTTGAAATGAACAACATTGGGATGGAGAACAGACCAGTGATTGCCAGGGTATGGGGACAGGGTATGGTAGAGGAAGGAAGACCTATAGGTATGGTTATAAAAGGGCAACACAAGGGAGCCTTGTGTTCTGCATCTTGACTATGAATCATACACACATACATGCACACACATACAAAGTTTTTTGTATGTGCATATATATACATACATACGTTTTAAATAATTTTATCACTTGTGTAGGTTCATGGATTCATAGTCAAGAAGAAAGACAAATACAAGAGATTGCATACTATATAATTCCATTTATATGAAATTCTAGAAAAGGGAAACGTATTTTTGGAGGCAAAAAGCAGAACAGCAGTTGATTGCAGTCAAGGGCAGAGGTTAGTACCAGAGATAGCCAGGTACCTCAAGTCCAAAGCCAGCACTTATGGAAAATGGGTTTATTCTAATAAAACAACAGGACTCTTCTCTGTTGCAGAAAATGACAGTACCAGAAAGAAAGCTGACCAAGAACACTCAATGGAGAAAAGAAAGTCTTTTCAATAAATGGTGCTGGGAAATTTGAATATTCACATGGAAAGGAATGAAACTAGAACCGTTCCTTACACCACTTATGAAAACTATCTCAAAATGGATTAAAGACTTAAAAATAAGACTGGAAACCATAAAACTCCTAGAAGCAAACAAAAAAGTAAATACTTTTTGACATGGGTCTTGGCAGTGAATTTTGGAAATGACACCTGACGTATAGGCAACAAGAAAAAAAAATAAACAAGTGGGACTACTCCAACCAAAAACCTTCTGTACAGCAAAAGACAAGATCAATACAATGAAAAGACATCCTGTGGAATGGGAAAAATATTTGTGAATCATATATCCGATAAGGAGTTAATATCTCAAATCTATAGAAAACTCATACAACATACATGTCATGAATAGACATTTTTCTGGAAATATATGAATGGCCAACAGGCACATAAAAAGATGCTAAACATCACTCATCATTAGGGAAATACAAATCAAAACCACAATGAGATATCATTTCAAGCCTAGTAGAATGGCCATCATTAAAAAGATAAGACATGACAAACCATAAAACTTCTAACAGAGAACATAGGCAGCAATTTCTTTGTAGACAGCAGCAACACTTTTCTAGATACGTCTCTTCAGGCAAGGGAAACAAAAGTAAAAATAAACTACGGGGACTACATCAAAATAAAAAGGGTTTTCACAGTCAGTGAAACCACTGACAAAATGAAAAGACAACCTACTGAATGAAAAGATACTGTGTGATCTCACTTATATCTGTAATTTTAAAAACTCACATAAAAAGAAATCAGATTGCAGCTACCAGTGGTAGAGAGTGGGGTGGGGAGGTAGGGTAATTAGAGGAGAGTGGTCAAAAGGCACGAACTTTCAGTTATAAGTACTGGGGATGTGATGTACAACAAGCTGACTATAGTGAACACTGCCGTGTGATATATAGGATAATTGTTAAGAGAGAAAATCCTAAGAGTTCTCATCACAAAGAAAAATATTTTTCTTTTTTGTATCTGTAGGAGATGATGACTGTTAACTAAACTTATTGTGATAATTATTTTACAATATAAGTAAATCAAGCCCCCATGGAGTACACCTTAAACTTATACAGTGCTGTGTATCAATTACATTTCAACAGCACTGGGAAAAAAAATATTTCTCTTTAACCTATTTTTAAAGAGGAAGCTGACTACAATTTGGTGGCACAACCCTTTCATCCTTGATACAAATGGTTAGCAAAGAATGCACAAGCCTAGTGAATCTCAATAATGTAATAATATTGATTCAAAAATATCTTTTTACCTTAAATTTAAAAAATATATATCTTTCTACCTTAAATCTTCAACTTTTTCTCCAATATCCTGAACTGTTTTTTTAAATGGTCATATGTTAGCCCACAGAGAAAATATATCAAAAAACATCTTAAATCAGAAATTGTACAGTCCACATTCTGCAATAATGCAAGAAAAATAGAAATTAGAAGCAAAATTATGAAATAAAAGTTCCCATTGCTTAAGAATTAGAATACATACTACACAATACTCGGATCAAAATGCAAAACCAAAAATAAGAATATTGTATCAGTTCCATGGTTAAGTGACACAACTCATAACATCATATGACAGAGGGATGTATTGAGATGATCCTGATGTAACACAAAGAACTAAAAAACTAAAAGGCAACAGCCAAGGCATCCCAGGAAAGCCGAGGAAGGCTGTGTCTGGACTCACACTGGGAGCTCATAGAGCCTCACTGAGGCTGTAGCTAAACCTGGGAAAAGCAGGTTCAGTAGACAAAAACAATAGTTA
This sequence comes from Canis lupus familiaris, assembly GCF_011100685.1. Lineage (NCBI taxonomy): Eukaryota > Metazoa > Chordata > Mammalia > Carnivora > Canidae > Canis > Canis lupus. The sequence continues at coordinate 31,861,749 of NC_049246.1, read as the reverse complement.
TTATGACTCCATAGATGAGAAAAATACAATTTAAAACCAGTGGATTGGAACCAAATCTGTCCTTAGAGAGAAATTAAATAACATTAAATCATTTTGTTTCTAATAAGTGAAAAAGTAAATAAACTTCACTTAAGTTAAAACAGGAAAGATCCCCACTATACCATCCCCCTAAAGTGAAGAAATAAGAAAAAAAAAGTAAACTGAAATTTTAATAGAGAATTAGTAATAAGTCTAAAAATCGATTCTTTTTTGGTTGTTGTTTAGAGAGAGAGAGCATGAGTGGGGACAGGGGAGGGGAGGGGTAGGGTTAGGGGAGGATCAGAGGGCAGGAGAGAAAGAATCCCAAGCAGGCTCCACACTTGTGCACAGCCCCATCATGGGGCTAGATCTCACAACCCTGAGATCACAACCCAAGCGGAAATCAAGAGTCACATGCTCAATCAACTAAGCCACTGCAGCACCCCCTAAGAATCAATTCTTTGAAAAAAATAATCAAGTAAATCATTAAAAGTCTAACCAAAAAATATATATACTAAATTAGATCACAAGAGAAATCCAGTAGGAACTGTGTGTAATTCTATGTTAATCAATTTGAAATTCTCAATGCAATGGTCATTTATGTAGAAAAATTTAAGGTAATAAAAAAAAATTTAAGGTAATAAAACTGACAAAAGATAAAATAAAAATCCTTAATTAATCAATAATTAGTGAAATAGAAGAGGCTGTCAGAATATTGTCTCTAACAGAAGCTCCAAACCCACATATTTTTATGAACAAGTTTTAATTTTTTTTCAGGAAAAATAATTCATTACATAAGCTAGAAAATAATGAAAGTTTTCCAATTTATTTTATGAGTCTACATATCCCTCAAGAATGCAAACTTGGTACTTCTAAAACTGAAAAATATAAGCCAGTCTTACGTTTGACTTGACTACAAATCAAACACAGCAGCTTATTTAAACAAAGAATACAGGAGAACCAGGAATTCAAAAATGGTTGGATGATAGAACATCTATTGAGGTAATTCATTATTTTCATAAATGAAAGAGTGAGTTGCATGATTATCTTACTAGTGGCCAAAATCCATTTGATAATTTAAATGTCATTCTTGATTTTTACCAAAAAGTTTTAAAATGAAACTTCTTAGCAAGAAAGCATAGGAGACTTCCTTAGCCAGAGAAAGAATATTTATGTCAAATTGGCCAACATCACATCTAATTGGGCAACCTGGATATTAAAGTCAGACCTAGGCATGGGAGCTTGCTATCATCACAACTTTTTAATATTTTCCTGGAACTCTTAGTCAACAGGACATCAACAGAAAGAAATATGAAGTATAAATATTGGAAAGGAGAGAAACACTGTGATTTGCCTCAAAGGTTACGAGAATAATATCCTTGATGGGCTTGAGCTTTTGGAAACCAAATTCTCCTTATTTTCTGCTTTTTGCTCAGTTCATTTCTCCCCAGGGGCAATGAGCAACAAGTCTTCTATCTGCTTCAAGTAGAGAGAAAAGGAAGAGGGAGAAGACAAGAGGAACTGGAAACAGCTCAAAAATATTACTGCACACACACAACAAACACACATGTGCACACAGAACACAAATCTGGAGAAACGGATAATAAGATATCTATTTCTTGCTGGTAAAATAACAGTTGATTTTTTTCTTCATGCTCTTCAACGATATTCAAATTTTCTACAGCAAACATTTATTACTCCCATAGTAGACAAAATATACATTATTTCAAAAGAGGAGGCAAACAAGGGAATTGTAAGAAATCATACCAGAGCTGTGGCTGGGGGGTGGGGGGGAGTTGAGGAGCAGAATCCAAGGGGAATGGGTCACTGGGGAGCAGAATCCAAGAGGAATGGGTCACTAAAACAGTGGCTTTACCACCAGAAGACTTGGATTTATTTCTAGTTGCATCACTTATAAGCCTGTTAACAGGGAAATCACTTAACTCTCCTAGCCTCAATTTCTTTGGGGAAACTCTTCTTCCCTACTCCTCATGTTCCCACCTGGAGGGGCTTCCCTGGAGAATTAGGACCTTCCTTTGCTTGACACTGGAGCTTATGGCTCAAGTTACCATACATTACAACTTGCCCAGCCCCGTTAATGCTTTTTTCTCACAGTATTTATTCATTTCTTCCCTTTCACTATCAAAACTCTCCTCATGTAAACAATACATTATGTAGTCACTCTACTCATGGCAGCTTTGTCCATGGGAAAATGGCAATTTTCATAGTTTTAAATAAATGTGGACTTTAGCAAACTCTGGCTGTCACAGCAAGCAGGCTGCTCAGGTCTTGGTGAAGCCCATGGGCTCATGCGGCTGCTGCACCTCACCTGCAGCTACTTCTATAGAGCACCTTGGTGTCTTGTGCCAGGCAAAGGTAAAGTAGGGCTAGATCAGATGTCCTGGATGTCAACCCACTGTGTTGTTTCAGATCCCATTTGGAGCTGAGGGAAAGAACCATGGAGGGATTAAAAAGCCAGTTGGATTCACATGATTTACTCATACTTTCCAGAATTCACCCCAGTTTGGCTCTGATTTGCTAAATATGTAAGCACTGACCAAGATTTTAGATTTCAGGACCTATATTATGGGTTAAGCCACAGATTTTCTCCTTCCCCCAAATATTGCTGGCCTCTGGCAACATAAATACTGGGGTCTGAAAAAAAAAAGTGTGATAAGTTAACTTCTCTGGTGGCTGGAGATTTCTTGTGGTTCTAAACTTTGTGGAATATGGGCCTGATGCGATAATAATCTTATGTGTTCCATTAACTCTTTGAACTCTTTAAAAATGGGGCTCCTGAGAGGCCGTGAAGGAACCACACCCATTCCCATGGAAGACAGCCCAGTCTGCAGCTGCTAAAGGCCAAGACCCTCTGGCTGAGACTGAGCAGGACTGGAAATGGAGAAATGAAATTTTGGACATGAATTTCTTCGCATATCAGGTCGCAGGAAAAACTGAAAATTCGAATTCAACTTTAATTTCTTTGGACTTTTAACCCTACAAGTTAAGGAGATTTAACTTCAGACATTAATTCTGTTGGACTGAAACTTCTTTGGACTTTCTCTAGAAGAGTATTTTTTAATTTTTGGACTTCAACATCTCCTTGGAATTTCCTAATGGGCAGGAGTTCATATCCAAATTTGGTCCCCTCTATGTTGCTGGAATCATGTAATTGAATATATTGTTATTTAACCACGTTGCAGAACCTCTGAAAAGCGTTATATTGGAGAACATGGCTGAACAGTTTTGCGAGGAGGAAAACAGAAGCAGGAGTGCATTGGCACTTCGTTAAATGAGCAGCATCTTTGGATTCATTCAGGGTCTTCTGAGGGCAAATTCTTAACTGTCCACCTATGATCCCAGGATTTTCCAAAGGAGATGTGGCTAGTCCTGGAGGGCTGGTCTCATAAAGTGGAAGTGGTACCACTAGGACAAATAGCCACACCTGTGATGACCACACGCTTGAGGGTTAAACTCAGTGGTGTGAACAAAAGAGCTGGGATGCACCAGGAGAAATCACTTCCTGTCGTCTCCTTGTGATTCCATGAGTAATATTTCCGGCTCTCCTGCCCCCCTCGCCTGCTCATCCCTGAGAGGAGGAGAGAGTTACCCACTCATGAAATGACAGCCTTTGGTAGATGCTTCTCAGTTGCATGGAGCTCACCTATCCAAAGTCTTGAAGTGTGAGGATTGTGCTCCTGCTGAATTCTCAGTAAGTGAATCTGCCATGAAGACCCAAACCTGTACCTGAATGGGCTGCCCCGGGTCTATGCTCCCGCATGTTGTGTGTGCCTGTGGGGAGTGGGATGGGAATGTTGACAGACTCCTTGCGTGTGTCAGCTGCTCTCCCCAGCAACTGTTACCAGTAATAAAGCTGACGGTTTCCTCTTCACTTGCCTGGCTCCTGTCGGTTCTGAACTTGGGCAAGAACAGAGGTATTTGTTTAGTCTGAAGAGCCCTCAGGAAACCTCACCTTTAAAGGGTGAATAATAGGGGATCCCTGGGTGACTCAGTGGTTTAGCACCTGCCTTTGGCCCAGGGTGTGATCTTGGGGTCCCGGGATCAAGTCCCACATCAGGCTCCCTGCATGGAGCCTGCTTCTCCCTCTGCCTGTGTCTCTGCCTTCTCTCTGTGTGTCTCTCATGAATAAATAAATAAAATCTTTAAGAAAAAAATAAAGGGTAAATAAGAAGCACCGCTACCATACAAAGTTGTACTGAAAAGCTCAGCAGCTAACGGATGGGAACTTATTTTGTAAATTGCTGCTGATGATGTAGTTTGGCCAATGACCATGGCCAACCTTTCTTGGTTCTAAGATGAGTATCACCCACATTGAAAAAGCAGAACTTCAAAGGACATGGCTGGCTGTCATGCATCAGCAGAGTGAGTGGCCACCACTTACTGACTCCCTACTCTGTGCTGGGCACTCAGGACAGTGTCCCACTCTGAGCATTTCTGGCTCTCTTGACTTTACAGCTTTCCTCAGAACGGGAGAGGAAAGGAAGTCCGTGAGAGAATGCTGCGGTGTGTGCCAACAGGAGGCCCCAGATGCCATTTCCCATAAATACAGAATAAACACATTTGCTATTGACACTGCCTCGTGCAAAAAGAGCTGGGAAGTGGCTGGCCCCCACTCCACACTTTTCTTCCAGGTTGGAAAGGGGCATAGCTTACCCACTTCTTTTCTCCCAACTGGAGATCTTTGTGTGTCAACTTCCCATTAGCTATTCTGTCGACAGGGCGGCCGGCCCCAGCTGCCCCGTGCACCCTATGCCCCAAGCAGAGATAATGAGACAGTGCTACTTATATAACCTGGTCTGATTAGAGGCTCAGATCTTTGCACCTCAACAGCTGTGTGTTGTCACCAATGGAAATTTTTAACTCGTCTGCCAATTCCCAGGTCGCCCAAATAAGTGGCTGAAAGAGTGGCTGCTGTTTCATCGTTTATTAGAACGGAATTTAGGTTCTGATAAACCCTAATGCTGAAAATTAGCTCCGAGGAAACTGGCTACGGTTCCTGGTCTCTGGCTGATAGGAACAAGTAGAATTTATTCAGGTGGGTTTTTTTTTATCCTGTAGCCAGTTCAGCACACAAATTACTTCAGAGCTATTTTTAAAAACGTAATAAGACCAATACTTAGGAGAGCCAGATGCAGTGTGAGGAGGATCAGAAAGCATCTATTATGGGCTCGACATTCACTCTCCCACAAAGCCTCGAATGATATTGAAAAATCTCTTCCTGCTCTTCCTGGTGGCCTCACCACGTCGCCGGAGTCCTCTGGGTGTTGGTCAGACTTGCCATGGGTGAACAAGTCATTTCAGCCACCAAAGTCATGTTAGAATTAGCCTTTTGATTCGGGCAGAGTGAGGGGCACTCAGAGGAAGGCTTTTCAGACCATGTGTTACACAGAGGAGCTCCCTCCAGGATGATGGGTCTGTAATCCGCTCATTCAAAACTCTGGCCCTTGCACCTTCTTTTCAAGGTCTACAAAGAAAGAAGTTTGGCCTCCATGGTGGTGTGTTTGAGCATCTCATGCCCACTTCAGAGGAAAAAGACAAAATTCTTTTTCAGACACCTTCTGGAACTTTCCTTCTTATTCTGACACTATGAAGCATCAACCCTCCTTCGTCACCACTCCCCTCTGATTCCTTCCTGCATGGAGGTTGTAATGAATTCCTCCCCCTTGGCCTTTCCTTCTGCAGACCAGAATGCTCCAGAGATCTACCAGGATACACTGTGTTCCCAGCTGGGAGCCTCTGTGGGAGAGGAGGAGGCCGGCCACTAAGCAAAGTTATAGGACACCGTTCCTGGCCTCGTTGAAACTTACCATCTAGTGAACAAATTCTTTAATTTTTCCCTGTCAGGAAGGGTTTTCTTGACTCTCCCCCGAGCTTTTGTTCATTTTGGCCTCATTCTTCCTAAGCCTTTCCAAGTTCTCCCGATTCCTTCTTCTTGTCGGAGGTCCAGCTTGAACCCCATACAGGAAAACAATAATCTTATTTTAAAAGATTTCTAAATTCAAAAAACTATAACGTCTTGCTTATATTATTTTAAAATTCAAATGGGAAATCAGGGGAATTTGAAGCAGAGTTGGATTCTGGCTCTGCCACTGCTCGGCTGCTCAGTGTGCGGCCAGGCCCCTAACCTTTCTCAGTTTCAGTTATGCCACCTCCAAACTGTGGGTAGGGGACACCTGGGTTGCTCGGTGGTTAAGCATCTGCCTTCAACTCCGGGCATGATCCCAGGGTCCTGGGATGGAGTCCCACATCAGGCTCCCTGCAGGGACCCTGCTTCTCCCTCTGCCTGTGTCCCTGTCTCTCTGTGTGTGTTTGTCATGAATAAATAAATAAAAGCTTTAAAATAAACAAACAAACAAACACACAGTCCACCACAGGCTTGCCAGGAGCATTAGAGACTAGGAGTGAGGCCTCCCAGTACTGATGTTTTTCCTTATACTGAAAAATTGAAAATGCTAAAAATGACTCCCGCCTTCTCATAGATTAAAATAAAACAGGCTCATGGTTCTCCAAAGCCACAGCAGCACCCCCAGCACCTGCTCTGTGGTACCTTTCCTGAGACAGGGCTCAGGGCTCTATGGTTCGTGCATCTCCTGTTCACATGATGTCTTGGAGCTGTGTGTCCATAAACCAGCCCCTCCCTCGGGGAATGAAGCCCCCCTGAGGCCATGGAGGGGGGCATCGACTCATCTAGGGATTCCCCAGTACTTCTGCACTCACCTCCCAGCTTATAAAGCACTTTCACGTGTACTAACATATTATCTCAGTTAATCCCTTCAACAATCATGTGAGCTTGTTCCTCAGGTCCACAATACAGAGGATCAAATGCGCTCAGGAGAACCTTATAAACAAGATAGCTTGAACATAGATCTTGGTCTTCTGGTGGTAAATGTTGCGTTTCTGCAGCCCTCTATGCCGCTGGCCCCGGGTTCTCCATCCCTGATTCCAATGCTGTTTCCTTTACACAGTCAACACTCTCCTCTGCGGCCTGGAGCTAAACCACCCCCAGGAACACTAAAGACTCCAGTAATCTGCGGGTCTGTGAATCCCAGGAACACAGCTCAAGCCCCCAGTTACCTGCGATGGACCGAAGCTCCCCCAGAGAGGCCCAGGCTGCCTGTGGGGGCTTGCTCAGCCTCCCTGTTGGCTTCCTCCAGGCCCCAGAATCTTGCCTGAAATGGTTCTGTGGTATCTACAAAAGCCTCATGAGCAGTTTTAAACTCCAGACAACACGTTGACAAGAAAGGTGTAGCTGGAAATAGCTAAAGCCACACAGTTGGGAGGACCAGAGTCATGGGCTATAAACAACTTACAGGGGCTTCTGGTATTAAGTTCCATTAAGCTTTACTTCCTCATCACCAAAATGGTTAGCAAGTGCAGATAAGGGGATCTCTGTGTTGAGCACAACCAGATTTCTTTTCCTGAGTCACAGTGTACCACAGTTCCTCCCCCGTATCTATCCTGGGACATACCTGGGTGCTTCCCTTGGCCTCTGCCAATGGACTTACTCAAAGGCTCTGTCTGAGCAGAAGTGTGGCCAATCTCCTTGTGCTCCACAAAATGCTTGTTGCTTCCTCCTCTCAGTGAGAGGGAAACAACTCTTTCTGTTTCCTTAACCCCATAGTCTTATATCTCAGTTGATTCTGGAAGCTCTGTGTTCTCAGCCTGGCGATGTCTGCATTATAGTGAGGGAACAGGTGCTGTCTCGCACTCTTTCTGGACAAAACGTGGGTTCCAAGATAGAAATTGATTCCCTGGTGGACAAAAGCCTTCATCTTTATCAACAGTCTTTCTGACTGTAGCAGACAGCACTTTGACATTTTTTCTACTCATTTCCAATCACAGATGAGCTCACTGTGTGTGCAGAGAGCAGACCTTTGCTGACATCTTCACCTGAATTAGAAGGGGATTGTCATACCTCCAGCATCCTTGAGAGTGGGAGAGAAGTGCTCCTTTCATGCCCTGTGTTCTTTGTACAGCCTAAGGACAGCAAAGTAAGTAGGGAGCAGGATAAAGGGGGAACAAAATAGGCAACATAGGCCCCATCTGCCATAAGGCTTAGACACTTTTTCCCTTGGAGTTATCTTTCTGTGTCTCTTTTTGTCTCTTTATCTTTCTTTCTCTCTTTTAAACCATTTATGAAGGTATAATTGACATACAATAAATGGTTCCTATATAAAGTGTACTCTTGGATAAGTTTTGACATATATAAACACCCATGTAAGCATCACTGCAGTGAAGCTAGTGGATATCTCTATCACCCTCAAATGCTTCCCCATGCCCCTTTGTAATTTTCCCCTCAACTCGCAGCAATCACAGATCTCCTTCCTGTCACTGTAGATTGGCTTACTGCTTTTAGAATTTTATAAAAATGGAATCATATAGTACATAACTTAAAAATAAGCCATTTATTGAGGTATGATTCACATACAATACAACTTACTTGTTTTAAATATAACATTCATCAGGGTTCTCCAAAGAATCATATATATCTATATCTATATCTATATCTATATCTATATCTATAATCTATTATCTATCTATCTATAGAGAGAGATTTTAAGGAATTGGCTCATATAATTGTGGGGGCTGGCAGGTCTGAACTTCTAGGGCAACCCAGCAGGCTAGAAAGAAGCAAGAGTTGATGTTATAATCTTGAGGCAGAATTTCTTTTCCTAGAAACTTCACTGTTTGCTCTTATTAAGGCCTTTCAACTGATTTCACAAGGCCCATCCACAATATTATCAAAACGAAATCTCTTTTACTTAAAGTCAAGTAAATATTAACTTGGTAGATATTAACTACATCCATAAAATACCTTCACAACACCTAGATAAGAGCTTAATGAAATAAATAGGTACTGTAGCCCAGCCAAACTGACACAAAAAACAACCATCAAGCGTACAACTCAATAATTTTAGTTTCTTTATTTACTAAAATTGTGTCACTATCACCTACAACCTAATTTTAAAACAGTGCTATTGCCCCAAGGTCCTAAACACTTTTTCTCTTGGATTTATCCATCTTTTTTTTTTTTTTTTTTTTTTTTGCCATCAAGATTATGAGAGGAAAAGGGAACAAGACTACTACCTCTAGTCTAATTCTTGAGATTTTCTAATCTAACCATTTTTTTTATTTTTTAGCAAGGCTTTTCTGTAATTGCTTACTGAATAATCTATTACTTATCAATATACCAGAACTGAAAAAAAGCCTAACATGGGCTAGTTTCTTTCGTTTGTTTTTTTTTTGGGGGGGGGATTTTTTAGAAAGAGAGTGTGAGTGGGGATTAGGGGCAGAGAGAGAGACAGGATCTCAAGCAGGCTCCATGCTCAGAGAGGAGCCCATTGCAGGACTTGATCTAACCACCCTGAGATCATGACCTAAGATGAAATCAAGAGTTGAATGCTTAACTGACTGAGCCACCCAGGCACCCCAAAGGCGAATTTCTTGATTCATGTTCAAGAGCACTGAAGTCTCCTGGTAGGTATTGAATCCTGCTCTGTGCTAGGTACCTTCACAGGAGTCATCCCATTTGATTCTTACCTAAACCTCACAAAGCAAAGAGGAGTCAGCCCATTTTGCAGAATACAGTAGAGTCCCAGAAAGGCCAAAAACTGACACGTTCAATCAACAGACAAACTGAAATTTGAAAAGAGCGCCTCTGATAGTTAAGTCCTCCCATTGCAGCCCAACTGCCCACTTTGGATGTCCCATGTTGTATGTGCTTTAAAGAGCCTGCTACTGAATCACGTGTACATGATTAAAACTTGTCAAGATGAAGATAAGCACTGTGAAGGTCCTGAATGCAAGAAGCTTGGCTGGGACGTGAGAATCCCCAGCTTGAGAAAGGACACCGCAAAAGGGCACTGGCATATTTATGTAGATTTCTTTGTTACAACGGTTGAAGTCCTTGGCTTTTAGGAAACTAGGTTAGAGCATGCTGGGAAAAGCACCCTTCCCAGATATATTCCCTCTTGTCTCTCTCTTGCCAACATAGTGCTCTGTTAGGCAGAAAGAGCCCAGTGCTTATATGAGGGACCTGGAGCATTTTGCCTAAGGCTTTGTGTCTCCTTTGCTCCTTCCCCACATTCTGCACCTGCTGCCTTTGCCACAGGCTCCTTCTCCTCTGCCACTCTGATGAATGTCAAGGTGAGACTCCATGTTCTGCTGTCATTTCCAAGGAATGGATGCCATCAATCATGTCTTCTGTGCTCCCACAAAGGAACAGCCCCCTTTTCACTCCCCATATCAAAATGTGTCCTACAGAACAGAACCTAGGTATCACTTCTACTTGTGCCTAAGGCCTCTGAGAATTTACTTAACTGAGCTTTTCTTCAGCATAGTACTCTGTTCCATGCCAGCATCACTTGCTACACTAGAGAATTCTTCTGTTCTTGTTTTAAAATAAAATTCATATTGTATTGTATATTTGAAAGTTGCTAAGAGAGTAGATCTTAAAAGTCTTCATCACAAGAAAAAGTTTTGTAACTATGTGTGGTGACAGATGTTAACTATGCTTACTATGGTGCTCATTTTGTAATATATACAAATATCTAATCATTATATTGTACACCTGAAATTAATAAAAGGTTGTATGTCAACTATACTTCAATAAAAGAAATCAAATATATACTGTGAAAAAAAAATTAAAAAAAACAAACAAAAAAAACAAAAAACAAATATATACTGTGTTCTCTCTTCATTTTCTCCCTTCCACTCTCTGACGTTCCTACTTAACAAAAGCATAGTCAAACAATTAAGGGAAGAGAATACTAACAGGGATGCAAACTATATGCTATGCATATTAGCATATGCTTACAAACTTACAGGCCTTTGGCCAGTACAATATGATTCAACATAGAAGAAAGGTTTAGCCTGATGCATGAGCATTTCCCCAAGCTTCTGGGCACACCACCTTCTCTACCATCAATATGCCAACCCTGCTAAACCTGAAGAAAAAGCTAATTTTTAGAAGGCTTATTATACAGAAAGACGGTTCTTTTTGGTTTCCTTGCAAAGCCAGGGTAAGTTTCCCAGAAGAGCTGGTTTGATTTCTCTTCTCACCTCTTGCCCACTCAGTGAACTCAGGGAAGTGATAGATTCTTGGGCTTCAGCCCACACATAAGTAAGGATGGTGAAGACAAGAACCAGTTGCCTTAAGTTCTCAGAAACAAGAAAGTGAAGGCATCAGTGCATCACTTAGTAGGGGTTTTTGTGCCTTATACCACAGAACTCTGTATACCCTGGACTTCCCAGGACAAATCCAGTTTCAGATATATCGCTACCTGTCAAATCCCAAGTTCTAATTCTTGGCTAACAAAATATGATCACTTTGGTTATAGGTGAGCCCGTGCTAGTTGAGATCATTTTGGTAACTAATTTTTCTTGGATGGTGTCAAAGATGACTCTGAGCTCTACCAAACTGTACAAATGAGTCATATTATTGAGATGATACAGTGCAGTTACCAGGTGGTTCTGCTAATAATTAGAAACACATTTCTATATTTCATAGAACCAAGCAAGGAAAACATGACCAGGAAAATGTTACATGTGGGGACAATTATTCAATAGGTCCTTGGCTGAGACTTGTGGATATGAACATAATTCAGAGGCAAAAATGAAATACTAGAATAATACATGGAGATTTCTTTTATTGATGCTGCATTACAGAACACAGGAATTAACATTCAGCCAAGTCTTGATTATTCAAGGAATGATGACCCAACGTGTGGATTACCAAACCTTTTCCTCCCCTTTCTCAATGTCATAGTCCAGGGCTTTTCAGATTTGAGTAATGTGTGTAGAAAAAAACCTTTAAGAGGCCAGAGTATTTCTTAAATTATTTATATTAAAATTATAAAATTTGTACAGAACTAAACTTTTTTAAAAAGGTTTTATTTATTTATTTGACACAGAAAGAGAGTGTGAGAACAAGCAGGGGGAGTGGCAGAGGGAGAGGAAGAAACAGTCTCCCCACTGAGCAGGGAGCTCAGCTGCAGGGCTTCATCCCAGGAAACCCAGGATCATGACCTGAGCCGAAGGCAGATGCTTAACCGACTGAGCCACACAGGCGCCCCTGCACAGTACTAAAGTTTAAGATTGAATACTTATGCTTTCATATATGCTTGTTTTGAATAAAAATAATTTGTAAAGTAAAAAATCAAAATAAAAAATCAATTAAATATTCACAACATTAATTTACACTGGCGGATGATGTTGTTTTGCTGAAACAACATGAGGCAACAATGCAATCTTTCCATGTGACCAGAGCAGAGGAGAAGGAAATATTAAAGATCAGAGGCAGACTCCCACAAGCCCCACATCCTTCCATAGAAAGGCATGTTCCTCCCCCAGGGATTTAGGAACCATGGTTTGAGGAATACTGTGGTTATCCACTTAGAATTGATGATCTTTTTCTACAAGGGCGAGTAAAAAATGTGAAACCAAAATGGGTCAGCTATCCTTCTTGTTGGTAAAAGTTCTCACTAAGGGGAACTTAGGGTGATTTGTAGATTCAGATCAACTTCTGACCCCCTTTTATTGGTTTCTCATTGCCCTGGCTATTAGAGGATTATCTATAATATTGCATCTTCAGAATTGCCTGCCTACTGCACAGAATGGGCTGTAGCACAGCATGCAGACACAGGCTTTTCCAAAGACTCCCACATTGATTTTCTAAAGACTGGAGCACATCTATTAGGACTCCCTTACATTGTAAGCAGATCCACTTGAAGGAGCAGCCAACTCATGTATTGTGATGTAAATGGTGTTGTTCCACACCCAGCACTTTCATCTTCCAAGAGTTCCACAAACACTGACTAATTAATAAGCTTCCTTTCAGTGCTGGCAGGGAGGAGTTGTAAGGAAAGAGTGATGGGTGGTTTTCCAGATAAACACATGTTCATTTTTAGCTAAGGCTTAGGAGAAAGAAACAAAAATGTATAGAGCCGAACACTTACTTTGTCTACCACTTTCACATTCTTTATTTTATTTAAACCTCACAACAGTCTTGGCAGGGAAAGAATCTTGGCATAAAGGTCTTTTTGTCACCGGCTTTACAGATGGGGAAATTACAGCTCCTAAAGATACTTTTCCGATAGTTATATAGTTATAAGTGGAGGCTGGAGGTGGGATTTGAACTCAGATCTGCTAATTTCCAGTGCTTACACTCTTTCTGTGACTCCCTCCTACACAGACTGGAAGTTTGGCATTTTTGCTGTATTAGTCATTATCGTTGTAATTGTTAACAGCAAATGTTATTAATATTCAATGACCATAATATTTCAAAATTATTTAGTCACGATCTTTGAGGCATTTAGAGTTCTACACAACTATTCTGCTCTTAGTTCAGAAATGGCAAATATTTGGATTTGATATTAGAAATCACTTTGGTCTCATTTCTGTCTTACAAGCAATTTTTCATGGGTTCGAACTCTTGGAACTTGCAAAAATCTGGAAATGAAAACAATGTTTGCTTTGTCCTCAAAAGTTATGCTCATGACACACCAGATGTTCTCGTCTATGATTTAAAAAAAACAAACTCTTTTTAGCTTTGAATGGAAGCAAACATAGACTGGTGTTAAGGACACATCTTTCACTCCTATTATCACTTACAAAGAGCTGGGACTGTGGCTTCTCCTGAGTGTGCCACTCCTGGGTATGCAAAGTGCTACAGAACTCCTTCCTGGCAGGGCGCTGATTTGCCCACCTTGATTTTTATCATTGGTTCAAAGAGTATCATGGCTAAATAATGGTGCTAGTGCTATTCACTCTTCATCCACAAAACAGACTGGATTGAGCCTCATGCTCTGATTCCTTCCCTTCTGAGCACCTGAGAGGCAGCTAGGACCCTAAGAGGAAGATGTGAACTGACCCCAAGGCAGGAGCAGGTGCTGTAGTTCTGCTCATTCAAAGAGGATAAACCAGAGTCTACTGGGTTTCAGTGCCCACTGAGTCCTCACACAGGCTAATGGGAAGGCTGGGCTGCAAATCTTGCTCGAGCTGCTGTTGTTGAATTGAAGGAGCCTCTATGGAATGCAAATATTTTATATATTCATTCAATTGTTAATTTTTTTGTTAAGTGCCTGCACTGTGCCAAGTATTACTCTAAGTGATGGGAAGAGAGCAGTGAAGACCAAAAACAAAAATTCAACATTCCTGGAGCTTTTGTTCTTTAATGTACATAGGTGTTTTTATTTATTCATAATAACAATGTATATATGCGTATATATGCATATATATGTGTAAGTATATATATCCTCAGTTATGTACATTTTTCATTATGCAATCTTGAATAAATCACTGTATTGAGTCTTCATCTTCATACACATGATTTACATTATGATGGACATGTGAATATGTGCGTATACATATATACATATAGTTGTTCTTGATTGGATGGTAGAATTTGAATCCAGATCTCTGAATTTTAGCCATTTCCATTTTATCATACTGTCTTCTGTGCAAATAACTCATGGAAAATAGATTTTTACCATTCAAAGTGGGATCAGTTTTCAGGGGATAGCCAAAAGCACTGATGGTCCAATAGTTTATGTGCCACTTCAACTTATTTCTGACAGTCAAGCCTGAGCCCTTTCTTTGTATATTATTCATTGTAACAAATTCCAGTAGTAGTTTTGAGAATTACTTGTATTTTATTATTTGTATTTGACATAATCCAGTACAGAGAGTGAAGAAGATAGCCATTGGTCTGGGCCACAGGAGCTGGTTTACAAGAGTAACCTACAAGGTCACAGGTAGAATGACGGGGTTCATAGTACCATGCCACAATCCCATTTTCTTGAATTACCATGTTTTAGAGAATATGAAGACATCAGACTGGCATGCTATCATAAGACCTTTCCATCAATTCCCATTCAAAATCACTTTCTAGGAAAATAGGGAAATGAGAAAGAGAGGCATGAATTTCATCTTGGATGAATCTAGGAAAATTGGTTATCCCAAATCATAGTTTATGGGGAAGGCATGGCAAGTGGCAGTGGGAGTCAAACAAGAACGTGTAAAGACTGAGAAAAGATGCTTCAGCTAATAAAGCTGAAGATAAAGCTGGCCAGATGAGGTGAGACTATCCTAAGGTTGAAACCAATGGTCTGTTATTGAAACAACTAGAATTAACATATTCTGACAGTAGACATCTCTCTGAACCCCATTTTGCAGAGACATAAAGTATACCAGGCAAGACCGGAAGTACCCAAACAAGCCGTGTATGTGAGAAGTAATCAGTTGATGAGGAAGATTAGTGTGTACTATGGATGATGACATAGATCTGTTTCATTTTGCCGAAGAGGATGCAAAAGCTAAAACAAGTGTCTCTCTCTCTCTTTGGTCTTGTATACACACACACACACACACACACACACATCCCTCTGATATAAGAATTTCTGCTAGCCTGGTACAATGTCTTAGATGCTTCCCTCTCAAACTTCTGGCAAATCCAGAAAAAACTCACTTCAAAGATGAGTATTATCAAGAAAGCATCAAAAAAAAAAAAAAAAGATTTACATGCATATACCATAAGAGGGGGAAAAAAAAGAAAAAAGAGAACAAATGATAAGTGGTGAATACTCACCAGAAAAAAAAAGTTTTCATGAACTGATGATAATTCTGATCAAGTTCATTGCCATAATAATTAATAATAATAATAATAATAAACAATAGTTTCTTTATAAAATAATAGCTCAAAGCAGATATGCAATAGCTCAATGAAAATAGGCAACACATTATAAAGCAATGGGATATAAGCTGGTACAGCTTATGAAAAAAGTGAAGCCAAAATTAGAAGCATCTGAAAGCTTAAGGCCATGTTTGAGGGAGTACAGTAGAGAACAAGCATGTGAATAACAATCTACAGGTGTGCTAAGAGTCAAGGGTGGCTAAAGAGACCATGACAGACATGAATGATGGACACTTGGAGATCCAGCATATGAATAACTGGAGTCTCTAGCAAGAAGGACCACAATGAAGGAACAGAGAATGTATTTTATGTTACAATGAAAGAAAAATTTCCAAAAATGAAAGAAGGCTTGAAGCTATACATTGAGAGGGAATGCTGCATCCCAAGGGGGAAAAATACACAGAACTTATCAACACTAAGAGAAATCCCTGGACTTCATATACAAAGAAAGACACTTTCATGCAAGCAGATAAAGATACCAAGGGTGACCAGCTGCCAGTTTGCATGCTTTCCAGGCATCATTATTTACCACGCTCCCTTTCACACTCAGAAGTGAGTGACTTACACAACAAATTATAGGATTTCCTTGCTTATATAAAGGGGATAAGGGCACCTGGTGGCTCAGTCAGTTGGACTTCAGCCTTCAGCTCAGGTCCTGATTCCAGAGTCCTGGGACTGAATCCCATGTCTGGTTCCCTGCTCGGTGAGGAGTCTGCCTCTCCCTCTGCCACTCCCCTGCTCATTCTCTCTCTCTCTCTTTCAAATAAAGAAATAAAATCTTTAAAAGGGGGGGAAATAAAAGAGAGAAATGAGAAGAAGATGCATGACTTCGAACATCACCATGGCAACATTCAAACCTCGGAGCTTGCTTTAAAAAAAATAAAAACAAAAAAAGCAAAAGAAAACCAACAGAAAACCTCTTGTATGAAGGTCTCAGAGAAAGAAAGTATAACCCCAGAAATTTTATACCCAACCAAACAGCCATTCAAATCAAAATAGAGCAATCATTTAAAAAAAATATGCATGAACCAAAGAGTATAATTCTCTGGAGTCCTTAAATAAACTGTGGGAAAACAATCTTCAGTTAACCAAGAAAGAAAAAAAAAGAACCCGAGCAGTTGTGCCCCAATTTGAAATCATTATATCTCTCCATTCCCCACAATATGTTCCTCTTTATTCCCCACCTTAGTTAACGTTAGTGCAGAATCCAATTGTCTAACTAGCAGACTGGGACTTATACTAGTCCCATCTTCTCCCTCATTCCCACATCTAATCAGTCAGTAAAGGCCTGTCAAACTGCAAGGCTTTGTCTCAAATATTTCCTCTACTTTCCATCTCTACTGGCAGTCCTTAGGTCAGGTAGGAGTCCCTCTTATCAGGATTCTTGCAACATTGTCCTAATTGCAGGAGTCATTTAAAAACACTTATCGCCTCGCAAGGCACAGGAGCTGACCATTCAAAATGGGCACCCTGTCGTAGGCACCAGGACAGCACACTGGTGCATATCAGCCGTCTTTTGTCCCTCATCTGTTTGGCCTCCTAGCCACCAGTATCCAATCCATAATTCATACTGTAGCCACTGGTTTTTCTATAGCATAAACTGTATTGTGTCACTCCTTGACGCAGGTTCCTGGAACAATTTCCCACTACCTGCTGCATTGTCCTGGGGATGCAGTCTAAACTCTTGAGCATGGTGAGCAAGATCCTGCTTCATGAAGTCTCACATTCACTCTCTCACATTCACTGCCCTACAGCCACTGTGAACTTGCGGTTTGGTGAAGGCACTATAAGCTCTTTGTGATTCAAATGGGTGATAGATAAGTCAAGTGTCATATCTGGAACAGGAATGGAATGCACATTTCCCTAAAAGGCCCTGGTTCTGGTTCTGAAATTACATCTGAGCAAGACAAAAAGCCACATGAGCTAAGTTCCAGGGCCAAGGGGCAAAACAACTGCCCCCACAGGCTACCAGCCAGAGGCTTCTTCCTCATTTCCTCTCATTTTGAGATTTCTCTGTTTATTAAGCAACCAGCCACTTTACATTATAGACACACTTCATCACTTTTTTTGATTAGTTGACTGACAAGATAGTCCCCAAGGAGTGGACTCTCCAAGTGAAGTTATTTCCTCTCATTTGTGACAGATCGGCTACCTCTCCCACACGACAAGGCAGAGGCTGTCTCGGGCTCAGAATTCAGTGTACTCATTCACTAATCTAACAGGTATCTATCTGTTGAGTACCTCTGGCACTAAACTTGGTGCTCCACAGGAAATATCGAGAGCAATAAGGCCCCAGTGCTTGTAAGCCTTCACTCTAAAGTACACAACAAGTGAATACAAATTGTCATGAAGACACAAGTGGAGTTTGATTAAAGAGAATAAGTGGGAAATTTGCAATGGTCAGAGGTCAGCCAAGCCCTCCCCAAGTAGAGGATAATTGAACCCAGTCCTGAAGGATGAGAAGACAAAGACTGCAAAGAGCAAGCTCCCCCCTGTGAGAAGACCAAGGATGAGCATGGTCCAGGCAGAGCAAGTTTTCACAGAGAAAAGTAAAACTGCAGTGGGAGCTTTCTCAGATTACTGCTTAGAAAGAGCATCTCATCTACTCATGCAAGGGATGTAATCTATGTGGTTTGAAGATAACTATATCCTGGTAGAGAGAAATAATTCCATCATGCATATGTTTGTCAATGTTCTCCTTGAAAATGACATTTAGAATCACGTTAATCTAAATGTGCTTTGTGAATTTCCCTTTCCAGGTCTTGGTTCGTGATGGTCTTCCCATTTGCAGTGCTCACCACCACCCTCTGCCACAAAATTCCTACCATTCTTGGAAGGCCTACCAGCCCTGCCTCCCTCATGGAAACTTCTCTGACCACTCCAACCCTCTGTGATTGCCATCTTTTCCGAGCTCCTGCAGCCCTTTTATCTTCCTGTATAAGCTTTTCCCTGCTATGGATTATTTCCTTCCAAGGGTTGGCATCTTGCTCTCTTCCTGTAATCTAAGATTGGCCTCAAGTCTTTGTGTCCATCCTCCAATTCTTTACTGTCTGATGGATCAATTATAACATTTATTCAACATACAGTTTCAAACCTAAGTAGACTACTCACCTACCTTAAGAATTCTATAAGACCAAAGACCAACCTAGGAAGTAGAATCTCTTTATGAAGGAATTTGACCAGATGGATATATAGATAAATATATATGGAAAAATGACCCAAAGTCATACATATTCTCTCGTCCAAGTGAGTACCTCAGAACACTTTCCATGTAAGCAAAAGCTGTAGTAAGATTTCCTCAATCAGAGCTCAGGGACTAACAGTTATGAGACAATCCCCAAACTTAAGAGCAAATCCCAAACTAATTTTTTTCACTCCAGGAAAAAAAAAAAGGCAAAGTTCCAATCATTTTTACAGTACAAAAATTTTATTTTTCGTTAGGATAATTTAAAGTTTAAAACTGAAGTAGACATATTCATTTTACAAACAAGATATTCTTTAATAAGTAAGACCATTAAAAACAGTAAACAAAAAAGCTGTCTTTACAAAAAGCTCTGTGCATAGCAACTTTATACTGTATATAACTGACAAAGCAAAACGATAAAATGAAACTATACAGTTTGAAAATGAGACCCTACTGTACAAAAGGTAGAGAAGATAATGGTTTTTAAACCATGCATATTGAAATGTGCAAAGAAAAACTGGGAAAAAATATGATGCTATAACAAAAAATGAGATAAATAATGAAGTAAATTGTCCCTTTAAATGGAAAATCTTACACAGCTCCTCTTACAAAGATAGGATAGAATCTGTAGTTACCTATAGAAATACTCGTATTCCAAGTGGCACGAAAAATAACCTGGGACCAGAATGATTCACCAGCAAGACTGAAGAGGACAGAGTAGCTTTGTTCTTAATTTATTAGTACACTAAAAATAATCCTTACACACATTTGTACAATTAAATAGATCGGTTGCTGCCAAGGTTCTAGCTGAATGGTCAAGGATGTCTGGTATTTAGTTACACACATTTTTCGGTGGAAAGCTACCAACAAATTCTACAATCAGTTTGAAGACAGTACTGCACTCATCTTCATGCAAGAGCAAAATTCACAGATTCTAAAAGCAATGCTACTTAAAAAAAAAAACATTTCCTTATGTTGGATTGGCTCGAATCCAGGTCTAAACATGCTCAGTTTTGTTCCGCCTTCACTTTTGGAGGGTAATCTTTGTATTCCACACACTCCTCCCCTTCGATCAGATTTTTCGTGGGGGACCTTTTTCTCATTTGTTTCCTGTGTTTTGGTGCTATAAACCCTGACCATGAAGGACTGTCAGCAGTAATTATAAGCATGCCCAGTTTCCAAAACCTTGGATTCTCATGTGCATAGGAATAATATTTGGGGCATATTGAGTAATTCCAGAATAGTTGAAAGCAAGTAAGACCATTGGGGACTGGATCACTAGCTGTGGGCAGGTATCAATGGGACAAACAGAAGGGGGGCCGGATTTGTGAAGTCGTCTAAAATTGGCTCAGATGCACCAAAGATGTTTTTCCATGAGAGCTGCAACAATTTCTAATGTTAGAACCTCAAACCGAAATCTACATATGGACTGTGCTATGGTGCCAATGAATCAACAAGGAGAACCTTTACTGGACATCCAAATACAAAAAAATGACATCCTTATTGGAAATCCAAATAAATCTGGATACATCTCCAGCATCACACAGACTTTCAAGACTCAGCCACTGTTAGCAGCTCCTGCAATGTTTCTCTGCCTAAGAGCTAGTCCCCCAAACTCCCGAGAGCCCATTGCAGCCCTGGGTCACTGTGCTGCTCGGAACACAGATACCCCTAATCTCTAACCCTGCTAAGAATCTCCATTTCCATCTTTTTGAATATCAGGAGAGGGATTAAGGGCTTTTAACATTCCTCTTCCACACACCATGCCATTCTTGCCTGAAAACTGTGTCAAGTAAGATACATATTTTTTTCAAGAGAGTTGAATGCCATGAGAGGAAATCTGCAGAGAGAAGAAAGGACGTGGACATTCTAAAATTCACACTTAACAGTCTAAGAAACAGGATCATCTTCTTTAAATCCTGTCTCCGAAGTTCTGTGGGGCTTACACCTCTGTGCTTGACTAAGCAACCAAAGAGGAGGGGACATGTGGCTCTGTTGGGGGGGGGGATTCCAAAGGGGCCACTTGGGTGGGAAAGTCACATGGCTTTGGCTCTTCTTTTAGATGAGACATGTCTTTCCTCGGGACACAAAGCCTGGGATGCACTAAAACATGGGAATTCTCTGCACCGCTCAGAGGAGAAGGTTGAAAGCTAACATAAATTTGTTAAAAATTCACAAAGTGAATACCAAAAGGGACACGTAGACTATTTAGAAAGTGGACGGAGCTGGGAATGAACTGATGAGTTTGAGTATTTGTGTATGCGCATGGACTGAATCTTTGTTTCCGCATCAGACTGTTCTGTAGGAATCTATATAAGGTACATGTTCTTGCCCATGGGTCAATAAAATGATGGAAGAAGAGGGGGATGCAGGATGGGGGATAAAAGTCTAGTAAGTAACTGCAGTAATAATCACACACCTTTTAAACTTGTTACTACTTGTTTGCATCATTTTCATTTTACATCAGGAAGAGAAATTCCTCTCTCTTCCAAAAAAGGTCTTAATTTCTACCTCTACTTACAATAAGTTACACGTTTATTTATTTAAATAATTGTAAAACATTTTAAAATTTTTCCCTTTTTTTGTTTTTTTGTTTTTTAAAGAGATTAAACTATAAGCAAACACACATACAACAACATTTCATCATTCAATTCAGGTTTCGTTTAAGAAAGTCTTCCATGCTGGTACCCTGTTTTGTTCAATTTTTTTTTCTGCATAAACTAAATTGGTATCTGAAAGGCTTCATAGAAAATAGAAACTTTCAACTTTTTTTTTCCTACAAAGAAAAACAAATAGTATCCAAAATATTAAGCATGAATTGTTTGCCAATTTTTTTCTTAAATATTTTACAAACATAGGAAGGTGGTTCTCATAATGTTCATAACAAAGAATTGCATTTCTGCTCTTAGCACTGACTACGTCAATGACATATTTTGTCCTTGTCCCCAAGAGGGTCAGTTTGTGTAGCCACCATGAGAGCTATGCGAGAAACGTGAGATCAGGTCCGATGCAGCTCCGTGCATACCCAAATCTGTCCGTCATGTTCATTCTGGGGCACAACTCTCCCCAAAGAGCTCATAGTGCTTTCTTCAGGATTGGTCCATCAGAGTTAAGTAGTTTTGTGCTATAAGGAAGCAGTTCTTCTTCTTCTTTACATTGGGGGCACGACAAGTCCGGTCATGGCTGCAAGGAAAGAGTGGCACAGGAATGAGACTCAGAGATGTTGACACTGAAGCCTACAACCCAGAGAGAGGTCAGGCACTGGGATCGACAGGGGACAATCCAGGGAGATGATGCACTCAGTGGTTGTAGAAACCCATTTCTCTAGCACACAGCCTGTCAGAGGCACTGAATCACTGAATCACCGAATCACTGGAACATAAACAAGGCTTGTTGAAGTTTTGTTGGGAGGCCAAGACCTATGTTTTATCTTGTTTTATATTAATGGCTTGTATACTTGGCATGATGGACATCAACACATAAGCTAGATTTTAAGGTATTTGTGATATATTTCTTTTTCATCATTAGACTATGATGATCTCTAGATTATATGGTTTCAAATCACTAAGTTGAAACAGGAAAGGAAACTCCAGGTGCCGAGCCTATGGAGTAACTTTCCAGGCATCAATTTATAACAAATAAGGCTTTCTCACCATCCCAAGTTTCTCTCCATTCTAGCTGAAAGTGATGAACTATTTTTCCCCCTAACTAGCTCATCTTCCTTTGGTGTTCATGCTGATATGTGATGCTTGTTCACTAATGAGTGCTGATCCACTGGAATAGAAGACTTAATTTAGTTCCTAATTTGGAAATCACCCAGTCTCTACTCTTCATCCCCTCCATCCCCGAGTAGTACCCAACGTCTCCTCCACCTAGTGAAGAGGACACAGACGATACCTGTGGGGGGCATTGGGTCCAAGGCTTCCCCTTGATATGGGAAACAAAGCAGCATTAGCACAATGTGGAAAAATCACACAGCAAACTGCACTCCTCTGACCTTGGCTTTCAGGTGATGAACCCATAGAATTTTCACATTCTTGGGTATCAGCAGAGTAGTCTCCTTGCCTCAAAACTTCAAACCACATCTTGTATTTGATCCTTTGAGTTTTATTGTCTCTGTCTCATCTAAAGCTTATCAACGATCATAGAAGCATTTTGCTGAGTGGTGCTTCCTAAGCTGACAAGCAAATGACCAAAATTCTTCCTGCTTCTCCTCAACACCACCTCTCTCTCCTCCCCCAGTCTTCTTCCTCCTGTCTCTCCTCCCTCTGCCCCTTCTTTCTCTATCCAGCTAGTCTTCTTAGGCAAAATTGTCAGCCGTCTATTTCCCTGCCCATACAGCCTTTATTGAATGTTTGTGAGATCTGGATTAAGGTCTTACACAGCTAGCAAAGCCTTAATTATTTTTGCCTGTATTACTATATATTGAATCGATGTAACTTTTCAATAAAGGCAGTTCAATTCTGGACACTCCCTGATGATTTGGAGACATAGCAACCCTGGTAATTATCCCAGAGTGTAGGAGGGTTTTTTTATTTTATTTTATTTCTTTTCCTGGAGGGAGCTGGAAAATGAATCAGGCACATAGTGCATAATATTATCTCGACAATCTATACTCATCACTGCAAATGCCTGATAAATGAGGTAGAAGGTGGGACACTGCACAGAGCTTTCTGGCAGTAGGATTGTGGCTCACGTTTTCAACTTTAACTTGTCTATTACACTTAAAACTCATCAGCCCCTTCTTTTTTCTGCGTCCTCAGAGAGTTACCCTACAGAGCTTATTAAAAAGGGCAGAGCCACTCAAAGAAGAAGATCCAGTGCGTGCCGGAAGAACGGCAGATGTCACATTGGGCACTAGGTGGGCTGGATCTCTGTTCCACGGTGACCCTGACATTTTCCTTGTTGAAACCACAGCCAACAGACAGAAAACAGAAATTAATTAGAGAAGAAGTAAGCATGTTTGTAAGGGGAGGGGAGCATGCTTAACCGCACTTTGTCCAATTTCTTTCTACCTTTGGCATTTCATGGGAAAACAATAATCCACCTTCGGTCCAGGTGGAAAGCAGGTATGGGGGAAGGGTGAGGAGAGGAATTGCACTATTCTTGTCCCTGGAGACACACCGGGTTGTCACAGCACAGGGTCTGGAGTCAAAATGTCTGAGGTCAGCTTACTGTGTTGCTTTGAGGAAACCACTTAACTAAAAAATAGTGATAATGGGGACACCTGGGGGGGCTCAGTGTTTGAGCATCTGCCTTCGGCTCAGGTTGTGATCCCAGATCCTGGGATCGAGTCCCATATCGGGCTCCCCACAGGGAGCCTGCTTCTCCCTCTGCCTATGTCTCTGCCGCTCTCTGTGTGTCTCTCATGAATAAATAAATAAAATCTCTTTTTTTTTTAAAAAAAAAAAGGGTGATAATGGTATGACCTTCACCTTTCCCTCACATGTGAGGCTTGGGCAAGGTAATTCGTGTAAAGCACTTGGTTCAGTGTCTTGCACGTGGTGCTCAAAAGCAGCAAGGCCCAGAGTCGATTGGATGCATGTCACTCCTGCAGATAATTGAGACCACCTCACCATGCAAGTCAAGAGCAGAACCTCTCCAACAGCCTGTGATCACCCAAGCGCCTCAGACCACACTTTTACACTGTCCATCTCTACAGACATGGAGCTTCCTGCTGATCACCTCTGCAATCCCAGGATTCCTTCACTCAGTGACTATGGCCAGAGTATTTGATGTCAGCTTGTTTTCTCCTTCTATGCATCAGTGGGATGCCTTGTAGCATTGGACCTGGAGCTTCTAGCCACCTGATACAAAAGGAGGACAAGTGGGAGCCTGCACTCCTAATTTACGCACTGCTCTTTCCCTCCTCCTCCTCCCCCTCCCCCTGCCTTCCTTCTTCTTCTTAAGGTTCAAATCACCAGAGAAATCCAGAGGGAATTGTAGGATCCAAAAGCGGCTCAGGACTTCTCAGTGATCCTACAGAAATGAGATTCTATCCCAGAGCCTACGTGTAATTGATGACATCGTCACTCCCACAGACATGGAACGTGTGGCTCAGCCACTTCCTCAGTCTAATTATTCTGACCTGCACTGACCAGGAGTTCACATGGCTGAGGACCCTAGAGAGGGTCTTATGGCTATTTTGGCTACTGCTTCCCCCACAGAGAAACCTCACTATGACCACACTGACTCTTCCATCTCTTGGGGCCAACCCAACCCTCAGTGGGTGATACCACAACGAGAGTTGGGAATGCAGCAACAAGCAGGGTGGGGATTCCAGGCCATGGGAGCCAGTGAAAAAATGCATCCTGGCATGCTCAAGGGCCAAAGCCAGGCAGGCCCCACACATGAATCTCTCTGGATAGTACAGACCAGAAGATTTGAGACAACCTCAACTGCCCCCACTGAGCGCATGTAAGAGAGAGAAGATGGAGGAGGGGTAGAAGTGGAAATCAAGCTATATTTTTTCTCCTCAAAGTGAAGCTGAAAATGTTGGCATGGGTTGTCTGGAATGAGGAAGGGGCTGTATCCCTCCCGACTTCCTCTTGCACCTGCACTCCCTCTTAGCCTTTCATGGGGCCTCTACTCTGCATCTCCCCAATGAGAACTGTGGGGCCCCCACATGGTTAAGTGATATGACTAAAACCACAGAACTTAGAAAGGGGAGACATCATCCCTGAAGTGGGTGTGTAGAAGGCAAAGATGCAGCAGATATTCAACAATTGTATACATTTCCCAGTCTGGAGATGAAGAAGTTCTGAGTGTATCCCCCAAGGATGCGATGGAAACCACACTGGTCCTTGAAGAGAGATGGGGCAGGTGGTGACACTGAGTTATAGGCTGATCCTGTTTTTCTATGGACCGGACATCTAGATGAAAATGAAATATATATACCTATATATACTTCTCCCCCTCAGATACACAGATGTTTCCAACTACTCACACATTGGGTGGCATGTTATCCAGCTGCTTTGTCTAGATGGAAGTAAAAGAATTTTCAGGGACTCTTCCAAGTTCTGGGTTTTCAGTTCCCATTTCACACTTTCTCTGTCAAGTCACTTGACTTTGAGGAGACACCACTGTCTCTTACGGTAGAGTAGGACAGGAACCTACTGTGCCTCCCAGAGCTCTGCTGGGCCACAACTGGCTGATGAACCCTCACAGAGGATCCCCAGAGGATCAGGAATCTATGCACAATATAAAGCTATTAGGCAGATGCCATCACAGGGATGGCACAGTTCTTCCAAGGCTCTGTTGACCTCAGAGGCTTTGATCCATGAGGGGTTAACCAAACCTCTGCCCTTCTTGGTTTTATCCAACACTTGCTTGTCATGAATGTTTTCATGTCAAGACTCAGAGAAGAGCCTGAAAATAATGTGGGTCGTCAGGATCCATAGTGTTCAGCAGGTTCCAATTTGCTCTTTTGCCATCAGCTGCCTCCCATTCAGTGAGACGATTAGATTCTCATGTACTCATCACATTATGTTATGTCATGCTATACTTTTCAGACATTGCTCAAAAATGGGCTTGATGGGTGATACTAATTTTTTTCTTAGACAGTGTATATCTTTTTTTCTTTCTTCCCTGCTCCACCTCCTGTTCAGACACCTGCTATCAATCTGACTGGCATGTAACCAGAATTCTCACAATGTGCTGGTTGCTCCTGATGGATCCTGTCCATTTATGCCATGGGAATAGGTATGCACTACAGATGGGCAAACAAGCCCATTAGGTAAGCAGCAATCACCTTGTGGTGTCTGATGTGACCAGGTACCTTCTGGGAAACAGTGGCATGACCTTGTGGAAAGAAAAGGTCTGGGAAGTCCAGACACTCCTACAGGGTATATATATGGCTCTACCATAGTTAATTCTGTGAACTTGAAGAGCTGACCGACTTCTCTGTTTTCCCCCAGCTTGTTCATGGGTAGAGTATTAGCCCAGTTGTATAAGTCATCTGTATCCCATGAAACACCAAAGCATCTCTTTGCAGGTAAATGGTTAGAGATAAGGAATGATGCTGTGCTGTTTGCTTTTACTTTTCCTGGCCCTGTGGCCCATTTATCATGGTGGTACCAAAGTGGTACCTTTGCTTACCTCTGAATCCATTTCCATTGCCACTGGAGCAGGCGGGTGAAGGCGAGCCTTGTGGCCTGATGACAGGGGCAAAGGCACTCTTCTGTTTGACAGCAGGAAAAACTGAAGAGGAAAATGGGAGGATGGAGGACGTGCTAGAAGATCCAACAGTGGGACTTGATGACATGACTGGAAAGCAAAAGGCACAATCCTCTTAGGAAAGGACAAACCTAGGAGTTAAGTTCTTTCTTCAGGACATACAACCTATACACATTCATTGAGAAATTATCCAGTCATTCACTCTAGGCATTGTCCCAGATTCTACGGATTGAAAAAAGTTGAATGTGACAACACCCCTGCCCAGCCCAGTGGGAGGAACATACAAATGAAACAATGAATAGGGTAACAACCCTACTGGAGGAATGTACACAGTGCTAAGGAGACTCAGCAGGCAGAGTGCTCTTTTGCCGGCGGGGTTCAGGAAGGCAGCAGCAGGAGGTGATACTATGATATGTCTTTGTTCATGAGTAGAAGCTTAACAAGAGAACATTTCGACTAACATCTGAAAAATCATCAAATCTATTCAAGAATGGAAAGCTCTTTTTCACCCTAAAAAGAAGTCCTGTCTGGGAGCTCTATACTTCCCTGTAATTCTCAGGGCTCCAGAGGTTTGATCTATGGGTTAACATTTCTGAGAGTGCCATCTCTATGGGCCACTTCCTCATTAAATGTAAACGTTTATTAACATCTAGGAGATTACCTCCCTCTCTCTCTCCCTCTCCTTTCAGAGCTCCTGGGAAATGAAGCTGCAAGTCAGGCCCCTCTGATGTAATGTTGCAGAAAAAACACCAATATTAACAATAAAATTACTTAAAGGAAGCCAAAAGCTAAGTGTTGTAATTTCCAAGAAAAATAAAGGCAATTACCCCAATGAAATGCCCTACACCTCTTAATGTCAGATACTCTACCAAGTTACATCATATAAGAAGATAATTTTATCTTCTGTGTTCAACAAGCTCAAGTAAAGGGGTAAACTAGAGTTCACAAGGGTAAAATTGTCAGATACAGCATCTTGTAGAATAAGGTCAAGTTCCAGGGACTCGTTTTAGCACAGTCTTCAGAATTCTGAACTGTCACATGACTTGGTAAAAGAATTACTGGAACCTAATGGTCAAGGCAGGGACTGCCAACTTCTGCTTCACATCTTCAGTGACCCAGCTACTCCACAAAGTAAATTTTGAATGTGAGGACATGAGTGTGACTTATGATTCAAAGACCAAGTACAAGGTGAATTGAAGGTCAACTGTCCTGATGACCTGGGTAAGACTCCATCCCCATTTCTCCCATCTCATTGTAAAGATACACTTTGGGTTATGGTCACACAATTGCATATACAAAGCGATTGCTTTGTATCTCCATATGATGTATTTTACAGCCAAACTATAAACCAAAGACTTCAAAAGAAGAGCTTTATCTAAAAACTGCTCATCCTTAGGTAGTCCTGATTTAAAGAGCTATGCAGAAGGAAGCATCTAGGTACATCTCTGTCTTTCCTCAAGAAACATGAATTTAAAAAAAATAGAAAAGAAAATGAAGTCTTGGAAGAATCTAAAATAATACTCGAAGATGAAAATGAAGATAAAATTGGGCTAAGTCACTATAATTATAGAATAGAATACAGGGTCAAATATTGGGAGTAGATTACATTCATACTGTCAAGCAAAATCTTCTCTTCTAGCATTGGCTTTTGCATCATCAAAATGGGGTTGAGGACCTTTCGCCTTTATGTAAGGCACAGAATTAGAGGCCAAAGAAAAGCTGAGACTCAGGAGGCCCTGATTCTGATCACGGTCCAATCTCTGCCAAACTATGTGAGCCATGCAGGCACCTTGTCTGCAATAGCACCACCTCCCCTTCTACACCACGATAGAGGAGGGTTTTTATAAGATGAATTAGGCCTACTATACACACTTGATTCTGTTTTATTCAGCAGAGGACTCACTTTTACAAATGTTCCTTTTCTAAATAATAGATCTCAACCTAAAATGGATTCATTTGGTCAAATGTGGCTGCCTCTCAGTGGAAGTCACATCAAACTTTACTAGGTAACATAAAACAATTGTTGCAGAGTTGAATAAGCACAGAGCTATAACATGCCCATTTAAAATAGTTTTTACAAAATTTTTATAAAATGCTAAACTAACATCCAAGTTAATTTAAAATCTAATGCAACTGTAATCAAAGTCCCAAAATGAATTTTAAATTGTGTATGTCAACACAATTTCTATGCTTATCTATTTAAAAAGCCACAACACTGCAGGAGTCAGAAAGTTTTGTTAATACTTCAAAAGTACTAAGGCATTTATCTTAATAGATATTAAAACTTAACGAAAAATCTACATCAATGAAGTCAGTGTTATACTAACATAGAACTAAGCAGACAAATCCTTGGAGAAAATAGAGGCCAGAAAGAGACCTGGATATATATGAGAATTGAAACTTAATAAAGGCGACATTTCAAATTAATGGGACGCAAATGCATGGGAACAATACACAAGTCCCCTGGAGACGGAAACTTAAAAGCGCTTCCTCATGTTAAACACTAAAGTAAATGTAAGTGGATTAATGAGTTATTTGCTAAAACAAAATTATAAAGGCGCTAGTAGAAAAATTAGGAAGGTTATATAATTTACATAATCCTTTCAACCTCAAAGCCTAAGCAGAACATCACAAGATCGATCGGCCACACTGACAAAAAAAAAAAAAAAAAAAAAAAAAAAAAAAAAAAAAAAAACACTTCTGTAACACACAGAGAAAAGGCGAATGACAATTAGGGAAAACCTTCCTGATAATTATTTAGATATGTTCATATCCTCAATAGCGAATAGGCTTTTATAAATTAATTAGAAAAAAGAAAACCATCCCAATGAGAAAAGTGGGCCGAGGATAGGAAAAGCAAATTCAGAAAAGGAGACAGGAACGAAAATGACCAAAAGACTTTTACAGAACTAAAAATGCTCAAACTGCTTAGTAATCAAATGCAAATTAAAACACTGATGAGAGGATACTTTCCACTTTACCAAATTGACAAAGATTAAGAAGAAATGAACAGGGCAGGGAAATAGATACTCATCCTTTTCTAAGGGGAACATTCATCTCTCTGGAGGGACTTTGGCAATGTGTGCTCAAAATCAAAGTATTTTAAAATGTGCATTTTTTTAACCCAGTAATTTAATTTTGAGAAATTAATCCCAAGGAGATAATCATAAATTTGCAAAAAAAAAAAAAAAAAAAAAGATTCAAGGACATTTTTATAATTGTGGAAAATTAGAAAATAACAGAAATGACCGAGCAAGCAGCAGGGTAAAGTATATTCAGGCTATAAAATAGAATGCTATGCAAATATTAAAGCTAATGTTGGAGAAGAACACTTGACGACTCAGAAAGATGTGCCTCCTCAGATGAATAATACAAATGATGTCATAACATATACATCAAGCCCAATTTTATTTTTTTAGGAAAGCATACAAAGCAAAAGTTTAGAAGGATGCAATATACATCCAAACTTTTAACAATGTTATCTCTGGCCAATGGTTTATGAATATTCTTCAATATATTCCTTTCACTTGTCCATATTTCCAAAGTTGTCTGCAATGACCACGCATTAGTTTTAACGTAGCAGAAACCAGTAAACGCTGTTAAAATAAACAAATGGAAAAATCTCCATCTTTGCGGGGTAAAAGAAGAATGGAACCATTAGCAACAGGCATACTAGCCTTCCGGGGGTGTTAATGTTCTTCTTCGATTTATTTATTTATTTATTTATTTATTTATTTATTTATTTATTTATTTAAAAGATTTTATTTATTCATGAGAGACACACAGGGAGGGGCAGAGACACAGGCAGAGGGAGAAGCAGACTCCATGCAGGGAGCCAGACGTGGGACTCAATCCCAGGTCTCCAGGATCACGCCCTGGGCCCAAGGTGGTGCTAAACCACTCAGGGCTGCCCTCTTCTTCAATTTAAGGCTTTACTACCTGCAAACAAGATTGCCTGTTGACCTTTCTGCTATAAAAAAAAAAAAAAAAAAGAAAAGAAAAAAGCAAAGAGACTAATAAATCTCCAAATTCCTGGGAGAAGTTTATTGACTGTGGTGAACTTCACAAAGCAAACATCGTTCCTCATATCTGTTCTCCATTCTTAGGACCCAGGTGTGCATCACTGACAGATTCTGGGGAGCCTAGCTTCATATCTGTGCCTTGGATATTTCTGCCACTTTTCTTCTACTCCCTCTTTCGTTGATCTCGGGGCAGAATCCCATTAGTTGTGCATCAGAGCAGACACTGCAATTTCCAAAATGCATCTGTCAATGGCTGGAAGGCTGTACTTTAAAAGTTAACAATGGTCATGCCTGCACAGAAATAAAGCGCATCATTTTTCTTTTCTTGTCTATGTACACATGCTTTTTAAATTGTGTATAATGAGAATGTTACTATTGTAATGGGATTTTTTTTTCTTTCCTGGAGAAAAAGACAATAGAAATATGTCAAGATGCTAACAAGGTTGTTTTTTATGGTGGGAGCGCACTTTCTTTTTTGAGACTATTTCCATATGTTCTAAATTTTCTATAATAATCGTTTAATACTCTACAATAGAAAATGTCTTGATATTTATTTTTGAAAACATGAAAATATGGAGCCCCAGGGCATAGTCTAAGACGATGTAAATGAAGTAGGAATCCCTGAACACAGGTTGGATTTCGGCATAGATTCCGTCCCAAACTTTGGAATTGCTTGGGGGGTGATTCTGCTTTGGGGACACCAGAGTGCACCATTTGAGGAACACCGATCACATACATGTGCAATTGAGGATTTCTCTGGACATCTCTCTCTCTCTCTCTCTCTCTCTCTCTCCCTCCCTCCCTCTCTCTCTCTCTTTGGATAGAGGCCAAAGTAAAGGCAAGTACGTCTGGCCCCCAAATCTCTACGAACATGGGGGGTTAAGGAAAAACCACTTTTCTTCTTATAAGGATTGACTGGCTCACACAGTCCCAGCTGGAGCTCCCAGGGCACCATATCCTCCTTTGCATCGAGCCATTGCATTTGTTGGCGCTAAGGGGTCTGTCAGCATTTCATTATAACCCCCTATTGTCAGGGGTTTAGAATTCAGCCATAAAAACTTGCACTGAGCTGGAACTTTGGCACACACTGCTACCGCCAGGAAGTGAAGTTTGTATGTGAAATCGAAAAAACATCTGTTTGGCCATTTTTTGAAGTAGTGTAAGAGCAAAAGCAGTAAAGATGCAGGTTTCTGATACTCTGCATTGGCCATAATGCAAATCAACTTGACCGAGAGGCTTGGCTTTATTTCTTCTGAATGACTCTGGCAAGTGATTGCTCCGTGGCATGGCCTGGCCGCCATCAGACTAGTTTAAAAAAGAAAATGAGAAATCATACACTGGTGTTTTGAGACACAAGCAACAGGACTGACAAAATGGTTTCCCCTGGGCTGTCTTTTTTATTTCCCAGGGAAGTTAAGACTTAGCTGGCTAGAAATACAGGTCAGATGCTATTGTAATGAACTCCATGGGGCATTCAGAATTTTTGTAGTAGGGGATTTTATTGTAATGAAGGCACTGTTTGGAATCCATTCCCAGTTTGTGACTGCTTCAGACCCTCCTGCAGAAAATAAAGGTGCCAGAGATCACACAGACCCAGCAGGAGCAGGGGGCAAGTATTCTGCTGTGCTCACCCCTCCCATTGGGTAGTGTGCCTCTTTCTATTCTGCATATGCTGTCTGGTTTTATTTATTTTATTTTATTTATTTATTTGAGAGAGAGAGAGAGTGACAGGGAGAGCACAAGCAGGGAGGAGAGGGAGAAGCAGGCTCCCCACTGAGCAGGGAGCCTAATCCCAGGACCCTGGGATCATGACTTAAGCCAAAGGCAACCGCTGAACCAACTGCACCACCTGGGAGACCCTGCTGTCTGGTTTTAATGGGTGATTTGAAGCTGTGGGTGCTATCATTTCTCTGTGGCAGCGGGACTGCATGATCAAGAAAGGATAGTAGAAGAAAACCATCACTTGCTGGAGTAAGAAGGGTCCTTCCCCGCCAAATGAATTATCTAGTAAGAAATATCAAGCAATTACCCAGTAGGCATATTCATTTATCTGTTCATCCCCTCTCTCTCTTTGTTTCTCTCTCTCTCTCTCTGTCTCTCTCTCTCTCAACCCTACTCACCTGCCCCTCCCTGTCTTTCTTTTGCTCTCTCTCTCTCTCTCTTTCTCTCATCACCACACTATACACTATAATATTATATTGACCGTTTTTGATCTACAAAGATGACAATTCATATGGTTCGGCTTCATACACAGATTTTTATTCATAAATATATGTTGAACATGTGAAATTACCCTTTTGGGAAACTAAAAAAGTAATTCCTTCGTGTTCAGCCTAATCGTATATTATAAATACATGAAATATTTCTTACATTATTGAATAATTTTAGAACATGGTATTCTGAATCTGATGACATATTTCTAGTCCTATTTTTATTATTTATTGGCTATGAATCCTTGAATAAATCATACTAACCCTTCATATTTTATAAGGAAAAATGACATCAATAATTATGATTATAGACATGGCATAAAGTTGTTGTAAGGATCCGAATGGACTCTGTATGGGAACATGCTTTTTAGGCTGTAAGGTGGAAAGCAATTGTGAATTATGCTTATTATTGTCACATTATGTGCCATCCTTTACACAGTGGCTCTCTTGTCCTGTGTCACTTGTTGAACATGTGATCCCTTCTATACACATGGCACCTTCTGTACAATGATGCGTGGGAGAAATCTCTCCGAGGTTGCAGCAACACAAAAATCATATTTCTCCTAAACTATTAAAAAAAAGTGTGTGGATATAAAATCTTATAACAAATTGTGCTTCTCTCTTTGCTTTCCCATCTTGTAAGTCTCTAAACCAAGTGAATGGCTGCCTCGAATATGCTAAATGGCATCCAGACTAGTCGTTGGATTCATCTAATTTTCCTATCCATATTTTTTCTTTTATTTCAGTGTCTTACAGTTGTTATTTTATACTTTCATAACACTCATCACACTATTAATATCCCCCAAAACATTTTTGGAACAAGATAAGGTAAAAATAAGTAAAGAAATAAATCAAGAAAGCAAGAATTTGTTCATCTAGACCACTCTATCCTCTCATTAGATGCAGAGAAAGCATTTGACAAAATACAGCATCCATTCCTGATCAAAACTCTTTAGACCACTCTAATCTAATTGATCTGGGCTATCCGACATGACACAACACAGAATTCATGTCTTTGCAGCAACAAGATTTTAGTTGTAGTAGAAGAACCAACCTCTGCTATTTGGCTACTACCTCTGCTATTTGGCTACTATGTCCTTATCCCGTTGAGTAGACTCTTGAGGGTAATGAAGTGAACAGATAACCCAGAAATAACTCATGGGTGTGTGTTCCCAGAGAATCAACAAGGCTGAGAAAGGCAGCCTCCAGATCCTTGGCATGTCACTTCCTGAGATGCGGTGGAAATGGCTATGTGCTGGCCTTGACTTGTCCTTGGTTTTGGCATGGGGGAACCACTCTGGGTGAACAGAGGGTCTGCTCTAGAGTTTTGCAACAATAGCCAGCATTTCAAGAACATTCCACTCATTCACACAGACTCACCATGGTGACTTTGTGGCTTCTGCCCTGGCCTGAAGTATTCATTCCCTAGGTAGGTTTGAAGACACATACTCTCTCGGGCTTCTTAGCCCTCAAAGCAACCGCAGTGAGTTTTCATAACCCCCTAGGAGATCTAGCTAACCCAGATTAGGATTAAGAGGTCTGTCTCATGAGCAGCTAAATTCCATCTCTTAGTATACAAGGAGGGGAGGGCCATGTAAAAAAGTGACACGGGAGCATGATGTGACACACAAAATAACCAAGCCACAAATTCTGCATTCAAATGATGGCCCTGCTCTATCCTAGCAGTGTGATCTTAGATAAATTAACTGCTGTGCACCTAAACCTCCTCACCCACAATAAGGACAAAATTCTTAAGAGGATTAAAGAAAACATTACATCTGAAATTACCTAATGAAGAGTGTGCACGATGCTAACTGAAATGGAATCTTTGTTCCTCACTCCACATCCACCCAAGCCTCATCTCCCTTTCTTTGTAAAAAGCAAATAGTTTCACTCCTTTTCTTTCCTTCAGAAGGCTTTGAGCAACCAAGTACATCAAAGTCTAGCTAAGAGAAAAGAACAAAAGGCAGGAAGGACATTTCCTTCAGAAATTGGGCTACTCCTCTACAAGTCAGTAAGGTGTAGGGATGTCACTCTCCCTCAAAAGGCTGAAGAGTAAAACCCAGGGACAGAGACACAAGGACAGCCACATAGATGGAAAGGGCACTTACTTCCATAAGGGGAGCCAGTAGGGGAGCCGTTTAGAAATCCTGGTGACCCTGGGACGCCCAGGTTAGCCATGGGGACATTGCTGTAGCCATTCATGCTGTTACTGGAGGTGCTGTAGTTAGACTGCTGGGGGGTGGAGCTGGAAGAGTAGCCCCGCGGAGAGATGCTGCTTGTGTTGCGGATGTACCCTGGACAACAAGGAAGAAGCCCAGATAGGTGAACTGGCACACACATCCAACACAGAACAAATATGGCGGCATGGCTCACAGGGTTCCCAGACTATAGAACATCCCCAAACCACCCCTATGCAGAGGTAGAAAGTGCATTTTCCTCTCTTCAGCTTTTATACCCCACCTCCCTTCCCCATCCTACAAAAGGCCATGTCCCTGACAGTCCCTCCTTCCTCTTTGTTCCCATTTGTGGTCAACATCTCCAGCTCACCCCCCAAGGAGTGATGACTAATCTTCCTAACACATGAGAGCCCTATGGGTATCACTGAGGAAAATATTCTATGGTCAAGTAAAGCTTGGCGGATGTTGTATACTGTAGCCATTCCTTGAAGACTGGCAAACATATGGGCTTAGAGAATAAAAAAAAAAAAAAAAGTTTAACTTTGCCATCCTAGTGTTTCCCAAATTTAGCACACCACTGTATCTTTTCTGGGAATGGTGAGCTAAAGGCACCCTAAAAACATCTCAAGAGCCACTCGTACTCCACAGATCATACCTTTGGAAATGTTAGTTCAAGATTGTTACCATGCCCTGAGTAGGGGTGGGGAATATCTTTATTTAAAAATTGTTAAGTTCATCTAAATGTGCTATTCTTTGACCAAAGATTTGGAAGCATCAGCAATTGAGTACAGGGAGATCTGGTCTGTGGGAGGGATGGGGAAGGGACCATGAGTCTTCCCCAGGCTTCTGAAACCCCAGCATGGAGACGTCACCTAACCTATCCTGAAATAACCCACTTTGGATAACAGTCTCTAAAGCTACTTAGGAAATGACCTCAATTTGGAAGAAAAATAAAGGCAATCATATGTCCATACCCACTCTTCTGTAAGAAAAACTTACCCTGAGCATGAGAATGAGGAATTCTCTTCCAATGAATGAATGAAATTGGAAATAAAACTATCCCAAGGTTAGGGGCAACATTAGGAAAAGTATTCCTTTTAAAAAGATGATTTGTGATCAACTTAGCACCTTAATAAAATCAACCTCAGTGACAAAAATCTTTATGCAATATGCTTCCATGTAAAAGGCACAGTTAACTATAAAGTGTGTTGCTCTGCATTTGTATATGAGACCATACACAAACAGAAGTCACTAGATAGCAGAACCGCTTTTCCTGGGCAACTAGGAAGAAAGGGTCATGCATTACAAATGGCAATGGCAATGACTCAGCTTGCTTCCACTCTTCAAGCTGATAATCACAATAGCAGAAGGGCACATTGTAGTCAAATTATACCTGTAAGTCTAGTTTCAGGAAGTCAAAACCCTTCTAAGTAAATAACAGTTCATCTTAGCCTTAAATATTTGCAATTAAAGAGATTTTACCTGGGAGACCCCCCCCAAAAAAGCCCCAAATTTCACAAAACACCACCTATCATATTGAGATAATCCAATATATGATTGCACTGCTTATCTGGGGACATGCTTTTTTGATGGTATAAGAAACAAGCTTTACCTGCCCTCTGCTCAAGCAGAACCAACTTTTTAAATGAATAAGATGTTTTGAATTTTGACTCTGAGAAAGGTAGTACCTTGATTATTTCCCTGTGTTGACTCTGAGATGCTGACCCCAAGCTGGGTGCCGTACGAATTGATGCCCATCATGCCACTGTGAGCTGGAGAGCTGGAGAGAGCTGGGATCTGGCTGGGATTCCTGGGGACGCTGTACAGGGCTTCGGCAATGTCTGCAGCTCGCTTCAGAATGATGTCCTACAAAATGGCAGGTTGAGGTGAGCATTTTTATCCAGCACGAAGAGTCAGACTCAACAGAATGTAAGATGTGAGCATCTAACCTGGTTATTGTGTGGGGTGCCATAGAGGGCCTCCACTAGATCTGCAGCTCTTTTCAATAGCATTTCCTAAAAAAAAGAGCAGAAAGGGTGAGGTATAAGCAAAGGTAAAACTCCCAAATGGCAAACTCAAAGGAAAATGATGTATAAAAATAAAAAGTCCAGACATCCTCCCTAAAATATAAATAACTGGCTAAGAGGTCCTATATTTGGTTTGACAGGCAGAGTATAACCATACATAAAAATCCCTCTATAAAT
The DNA here is from genome assembly GCF_011100685.1 of Canis lupus familiaris. Taxonomy (NCBI): domain Eukaryota; kingdom Metazoa; phylum Chordata; class Mammalia; order Carnivora; family Canidae; genus Canis; species Canis lupus. The sequence continues at coordinate 31,824,044 of NC_049246.1, read as the reverse complement.
ATGTATCTACATGGAATTCATCGAGATAAAATGGCTCCATACATGATTGTGCCACCAAAACAAAAAACGGCCAGATTGAAGGTGGGGTTGGTTAAAATTAATAATGTCATGGAAGTGCCATTAAAAACTTTCAGACCATTCCATTAAAAAATCTGGTACACTAATTAACCAAAAATTCTTAAAATGATTGACTGACCTGAGTTTAGCTGCTTGCCAAAGAGTTGTTCATAATACTGAAATTATCTTGGCAGTGCCTTCTGCAAAATTTTATTCTAATAAAGATGAATTCTTTCAATAATATTTCCCCCTGTTCACTTTAACCAGAGAGAATTAGTAATCAGTAATCCCTTTCGTCTCATTTTGTCTTTTCCACCTCCTGTTTTTAACAGCCTTTTAAATTGCTATTAACCTACTTTCCAGATATCATCTAAGTTAATGGTAGGGCTGGGGATTTTTCCAAGAGGAAAATAAAGGTGTGATGTAGAAGCAAATGTGGTACTTGAATTTTACTCACCGTACAGAAAAGAGAACATGGCATATTGTAATGTGTGTACTCAAAATGCAAATGTAGATGTTAAAATTTAATAACATCTCATTAATTGAATACCTAAAAAATTAATATATTTTTCAATAAAGAAAGCTAGAATAATGGGCTAGATTCATGATATAATCGTCATAAGCAAGTTCACTTAAAAGCGATACATTTCATAGAAATTTTATATGGAGGCATTTTTCACTTCACTAAATACCTATTATAAACAGACTAGTCCCTCGATAAATACCTGACTGTGGATTAATGTGTCCCTGCCATTATGGGTGAATAAAATTATATTCAAATACAAAGGAGTGGGAACTTACACTTTTAAGCCAGTATGCAATTAGTTATTTTCATAGAGTTGGCAATGTTTTATAAGCTGGATACTTGTAATGTATCTATTTTATAGGACCAAATTTTCAGATTTCATATTCTCTCAGATATTAATCACAGCATATCTCAGAGTTAGTAGATATTTTATATGTATTTTGTATCTAAAACTTAGCCAAATGTCAGGGCCTAATGTAATTTTAAAGGGACTGAATTTGCTGGCTCTGTCCAAGTTTGCTAAAATCCCATAATAAGGTTTTCACCTATCAATTTCCAAAGTGTTTTTTACCTTAGCTAATCTCTCTGGATCCCCGGGATGCCTCGGGATGACCTTCTGCAGTCTCTGGAAGCCATAGTCTATGGTGGGTTCATTTAATGCTGAAAAATAAAAGTTCCCTTTTTTGAGTATGTTTCATGGCCATAAACAAATCTTCTAATTAAGTCTTCCACCAGCAATAGAGTGGTTCTGATATTATCTGAGAATTGATACATAATGCATACAGTTAGTTATAGATACATGTGACTTTGGTCAATTCACATTTTTAAGTTTGGGATTCATAGTAGTTTAATGTCTTTGCATTAGAATGGTACTTCAAAATGTCAGCATGATTACACTTGTTTTATTATTGCTGCCTTAAGTGCACACAACTTAGAATTCTCTGCTCTCTCTCAAATAATCAAAAATATTAAACAATCAATCATATCCCAGTTTTTTATGAAAACAATAAACTACCCTTACATGCTTCTTCTCCATTCTCTTTCCCAAATATACCTTCACCATATATTAATTCTCCTAATTATCACTTTTTTTATTCTCTCAAATATTTACATTTGTATATTTACAAACCTTCTGTGAGTTTATTCTCATAAAGCCCCGTTCTTACGCATAATACACTTTCAGAATTGCAATTAGAGTTTGCTACATGTACATTCATTTGATGTCAGGCTTCACAGTAAGCTGAAAGTGCCACAGAATGAGGATTTGTACTTGCTTTGTTTTGCCACTGTGTTCTCATTGTGGAAGGCAGCACCTGGCACATAGTAGGTGCTTAGCACTTAGCATCAGCAAATTGTTAAATGAGTGAGGGAGGGAATGAATGAATGACATCACTCGGCATTTCTACTCTGCTAGAGTTTTTGGAGTCGATTCCTTTCTTTCTCCTTCCTCTCTTCCTTGACTTTTTAAAAGTCTGTTATTTAAATTTTGTAGTTTCAAAATTAATGCATGATCAAAGTAAAGAAAAAAGATGCAAAGAATAAAATAATAACCACCTGCACTCCCATTAGGCAGTGGGAAACACAGGAGGGTGTACTTCCTTTTTAATCTTCCTTTTTGCACATATGTTTTATGAATTTTCGTTGCTGTTATTCTAAGTATCAAAGCAACACCTTTTGTTTAAAAGAATTATAAACAAATTTAAATGTGGAAGTAAAAATACAATCATCATACCCTCACCATTTTAGAGATGAACTGGGTTAACGTTTTTGCTTATATCTTTCCAGATTTAAACACACACACATACTTAAAATTATTCAGACATCCTATTCACACTGTTACATAACCTACTTTTTATCATTTAACAATATATCAAACTTTTCCCCAGGTTATTAATTATTCTTTTATAACATTATTTAAAATTCCTGCATATTTTTCCATGACATGGTCTATAATTTATTTAAATGGCTTCCTAATGTTTGGCATTTAATGTGATCCTTAATTTCTCACTATTATAAGAATCAGAGCAATAATTATCCACTGTGTATAGCTTTAATGATTTCAATTAGAAAATTCCAAGAATTAGAATTACTGGACCAAAAACTATGATTTATATTTAAAGACTAACACACAACCTGTCGAACACTTCTCAGAAGAATGTACAAACTCATACTCCCTCCAGCAATGCACGTGGTCACTGCTATTTGATTATTCATCCGTGAGATTGAAGAGCTTTTTCTTATACTTACTGATCATTTTAATTTTTTCTTTTATGAATTGCTTGTTAATACTTTCTGCACTCTTTCCTATTGGGGATTAGTTATTTACTTTTTCTACTTGTAAAAACACTTTACATATTAATCTTTTTAACACTCTGTTACCATGTTACAGTATCATATTCCAATTTGTCCTTAGATATCATATGTAGAAAGACCATCCCAATTCCATGATAAGTACGCATGCACATATACATACATAAGTATTTCGTGTGTATGTCTTTGCATATACATATACAAACATATATGAATTCTTCTCCTTTAGGTCTACAAGTAAGATGTGTACTGCTCATCATCTTGGTAATAAGTTTTTTATTTTTCATTTTTGTTTTTTGCTATGCATTTCACTTTTTATCATTTTCTTGTAAATATGATTCTCTCATCACATTTTCTAAGAGTTTTACTAGTGCCTAGAAACACTTTTGGTTTTTATATGTCTGTGCAGGCAGCGTCTGAGGGTGGCGGTATATGGCATAGACATTACGAGTATCAGTTTAAGAGTCAAATAGATCATGGGTTTGAATTCCATCTACTATTAATTTCTGTAAGTTTATGTTTAAAGTCCATCTTATGGGTTTGCTGTCAAAATTAAATGAAACCATTTATATAATGCCCCCAGCACAGTTCTTGGCACATAAAAGTTCTTAACCAATGGTAGCTATGTCATTTTGTAACCTAACCCTGACAGATGTCATGAATTATTTCTGTTTATTCTTAGGATCACACATTCACAGCATCTATGTATAATGATCATTTTGCCTATATATTAATTCCATTAAGCTCTTTAATCCTATTCTTGTGTTGGCTAAAATGTCCCAAACTGTCTAAGAACGTGGATGATGGTGGATATTCCTTCCTGTTTTTCTCTGAATGGAAATGACACTAATATTTCACCATCAAATTAGTTTTCATGCTCCAATAAGGATTTTTACCAGGACTTATTAGAGTTTTAGGAAATTACAGTCAATGAATTTTATTATTTGACCAATTTATATTATATCTTATAGATTTCCCAATATTTCCCAATTAAAATTCTAGTCATGGATGTGGTATATAACTTGCTTAGTATATTTCTGAATTTGTTAATATTTTCTTAACATTCCTAGTGTGAGGATTAAAATCAATTAAGTTACTGAGAATAGTGCCTAGCATGTACTGAGTACTCAACAAATATCAGTTACTATTACTGTTGCTGGGGGTTTATGTGTCCATATTAATAATTGGGATTGTGTGCATGGTATTGGCCAGCTTCTGGTTGATTTTTATTTTATACCAGCTTTGAAAAATAAATTGAGACACTTCTATATTTTATCCTGTGCTCTATAAGATTTATACAACATGGATATTTTCTCTTGACTAAAAGTTTGAAAGAACCCTGTGAAATATCTCTTGTCAAAGTCACCAACAACATTTTAGCCAAAGCAAGAGGAACTTTTCCATTCTTTTTTGTTTTTTTAAAGATTTATCTATTTGAGAGAGAGAGAGAGAGGGTACAGAAGGGCAGAAGGAGAAGGAGAGAATCCCAAGCAGACTCCCCACTGAGCACAGAGCCTGACCCTGAGATCATGTCCTGAGCCAAAACCAAGAGTCAGTTGCTTAACTGATGGATTCACTCAGGTGCCCCAGAATTTTTCCATTCTTATCATAAACATAAGTTATGACATTGGAAATACTCTCCTGCTGGAAATTCTTCCACCCATCACCTTTCCTGAATGTGCACTGCTGTGTTTCCCTCCTACCTCCCTAGCCAAGCCACCTCAGCCCACTTTGAGGACTGGTCTTCCTCCATCTTGTAATCACTGCTGCTCTTCACACCTGTTGCCAAGCCAGTCTTCTGTTTGGCAATCCATTCTCGCTTGTCTACTTCATCAGTGTCCCTCTGATTTCCATGTCAAGCTACGTGCTAACTATCACAAATCTTTATCTCCAATTCAGAGAGCTTGCCCAAGATTCCACATTGTCTATCCAAATACTGGCTGGAAATTTCCATGGGGATGGGTCCATAGACTCCTCCCACCCAAGATACCCCAAGCTTACATGACTTTGAGTAAATAGTCATCATCCAACAGATTGTCAATCAGAAACCTTAGATTTTTTCTTTATTTCTCGATATTATTTGTATTTTTCTAGAAAACTCATGCATTTTATCAAAATTTTAAATGTTTTAGCACAGATTCTACATTGTATATTTAAAATTTCTAATCTCCTATTTATGGTTCTCCCCCTCCAAGCCCTGCTTTGTTGCAACTTTTTGAATAATCATATTTCTAATTTTGTCTTCCTTTTGTTCCAAAGAGAATATCCTAAAATTTTGAGATGCCTGGGTATTAATTAACTATTTATTCCAGTTATTTGCATTGTATTCAAAAAGGTATCCTGCAGAATATCTGTCTTTGGAATTTAAGTTTTCTGTGAATTAATACATACAAGTGTTTTCTGTGTCCCCTGTGTAATGCTTTAAATGCATTATTTAATGTATCTTTTTGACCATATTATTTAACATATTATATATATAATAGCTACTCTAAATTTATCCTTCCACATTCTACTTTTATTTCTGATAGTCTTTTTTTTCTGATAGTCTTTTTTTTAATTTTTTTTAATTTTTTAAATTTATTTATGATAGTCACAGAGAGAGAGAGAGAGGCAGAGACACAGGCAGAGGGAGAAGCAGGCTCCATGCACCGGGAGCCCGACGTGGGATTCGATCCCGGGTCTCCAGGATCGCGCCCTGGGCCAAAGGCAGGTGCCAAACCGCTGCGCCACCCAGGGATCCCTCTGATAGTCTTTTAATGAATATATTTTTCTCTAGCAATGAGAAAGATACACATCCTATTTTAATTTAAAGCAGTACTTTTAGATTTCTCTAAAAATATTACCTTTTTATTATTTGAGTCTGGTAAGCCCCTCCACGTATAAGGAATTTTGCCCACCTTTAATTTCCATACCTCACACTTTCCACATTTACATTTTGGTTGTTCATTTGTCATCTTCAGCTAATATTACTATCTTTAGACTTTTTATGATCTGTATCTTTTATTTATTTTTTTAAAGATTTTATTTATTTATTTATGAGAGAGACAGAGAGAGAGAGAGAGAGAGAGAGAAACAGAGACACAGGCAGAGGGAGAAGCAGGCTCCACGCAGGGAGCCCGATGTGGGACTCAATCCCAGGACTCCAGGATCACACCCTGGACTGAAGGCAGGCGCTAAACCGCTGAGCCACCCAGGGATCCCCGATCTGTATCTTTTAGATCAATTTTCACATTTACATTAACAATAATTGAAATACTCTAACTTAACTGCTTTCTCTGCTGACCAGTAGTCCTGTGATAGCATAATTTTTCTATTCTTTTTTTTTTGAGACTTTATTTATTGATTGATTTGAGAGAGCATGAGAGAGAGAGAGAATGAGTGGCAGGGGTAGTGGCTGAGGGAAAGGGAGAAGCAGACTCCCCACTGAGCAGAGAGCCTTATGTGCGGCTTGATCCCAGGACCCTGAGATTATGACCCCAGCTAAAGGTAGATACTTAACTGACTGAGCCACCCAGGAGCCCCAAACTTTTCTATTCTTAGGTTCTTCACTGGTTCAATTCTCCAGCAGTCAGGTTATATCAGTAACAATAAGAGTTGAATTCTGTCCAAGCCCTTGAAATAAGAGAATATCTTTCTGTCTTCCTAACATGTAAATGACAACTTCTGAAGATACACCACAGATAAGTATATTCTTCTTGAATCAAGGTCAAGTTTCTGCCTGTGATGCTTGTTCTTACCCTTTGAGGTGGGGAGTGGGGACAGAGGAGGCCTAGAGGGGAATAACATCTCCAGGTTTCACACATCCTCCAACACAACTCTGCACACACATGAACACCAGCACAAAAGTTCTGGCATATTCATGACACCAGGCTTGCTTCAGATGTGAATACTAGATTGCCATTATTTTTTTATTTTCTTGAAAATATCCTCTGATATATTCTGGGGCTGGAGGCAGATTAAACACTTGGACTCAAATTACCGTTTTACCCAGAAACATATGTAGGAATAGATGTGTGTATAATTGGAATTATTCTGTAAACTTTTTTCCCCACTTAGCATTATAACATCAGCAATTTTTGAAGCCTTTCTCTTTAATAACAGTATTTTGAGTGGCTACAATATTCAATAATGAAAGTCGTTACTGCCACTGTTAGAATTTACCAAAGGCTTGCTATATCACAGTCACAATGCTAGCTTTACACACGGTAGCTCATTTAATCCTCATTATAATCCCACTATTTGGGTTTTACCTCTATTTTCAATGCAGTTCCTGGAGTAAAGGTGGGATTTGTACCCTGGTTTCTCCAACTCCTAGGCCTGTTCTCTCAACCTTTGCTGCTGAAATAGAAATGTTGTTCCAAGCCCTGTCTAGATATGCCAACAGCTGCGTGGGTCAAAGGCTACCCCTCTGCACTCAATTACTGGGCGGGAGCTGGTGAGGAGCAGAGAGAGTGTTGAGAAGTGGCCGTGCCATCTTCTGCTTCCACCCCTCCCCATGCTTCCTCTCAAGCTCCAAGCAAAGGGCAGCAGAGCTGGGAAGTAAAGCCCTGCCAGGTTGCCTGACTTCTCAATCACAGAGTGTGAGAGAAGGCTCCATTTGGTATCAATCAGCAAACACAAACAGCTGCCCGCTGCTGCAGGGCAAACAGACCTAGTGACAAAATGCTCTAAATCAATCATTTTCTTGCCTTTTTTCAGATACGTACCATTTTGTTACCTAGGGTACTGATCTTCTTATATGGAGACAATGGAAATTGCAGATATGGGTGTGCTCACAATACATTTGCTATAAAGTCAGGGATTGCTCCCTGAGGTAGAAAATCTAGCCCTTTGAAGGTCCCTGTTGTCCCCACCACTATCCTCATACCCTCTTCCCATTTGCAGAGCTACTCTCCCAGGAGAGCTTTCACTCCCCCTTCTCTAGGGCTCCAGGGATCCCCCCATGACCAGCACTAATCTCGTTATACTTTGTCCTTCCTGCCACTTGCAGACAAATTCTCTAAAGCCAGGCTTTAATCAGTACACAGAGTGGGATGTAGATGGTGGTTTCTCTTGCACAGAATTGCTTACATATTTGTACCCACTGTTCTTGCCATTAGATAGGAAACCACCAGCACACAAGGGTAATGTCAAGTTTATCTTGCCTGCCCAGCCCCTCTCACTCCCCACCCAAATCAGAAATAGAAGACTCTCTTGACCATACTGGGTTAACTATTCATCTTTTAAACTGAGTAAGCAGGTGAGGCATACTCATCGATTTCTGATGTTGAGTGTTTTTTGGCAGGCCCTGCCAGACTTCATAGCACAAACTCTGGAATGGGTTGTATATGTCTGATGAGAAGACAATAATAAAAAAATTTTTTTAAAATCATTGTCGATACAGACAGGAAAAAATCACATGTGTGTGCACACACAATTTCATTTAATCAAGTGCACTTTTGAAGTACAAATCATAAAGTGGAAACTGTTGAGTCACCACCAAACCATAAGAAGCAAAGTCAGTCAATTCCTCCAGTTTTCAGCCTTAGACACGTCGAAATCGGATTGGACAACTTTTACTTTGGTTCCACACTGGCTTCCCAACTGACCAGTTGTTTTTGCGTTCTACATGTTAGCCTCGTATTGAATTCCAGCTTCCTCCCCGCCCCACCTCCCTGGGTGTTCTCTGACATTTCAGGCCTGGTGTGAGCCAAGCAAACCTCAATTAGCTAATGAGGTGCCCAACACCAGCACCAAGACTGCCTCGAAGGGCCAACCAGATCATTAACCGCCATCATCAGTGTGAATTTACAACCTCTCCTACCACATGGAGTGCGGGGGTGCTGTGAAGTGCTGCCAACCTCTCGGCTGACAGGGACACAGAGAAGTGCTAGCTAGGCAAAAATAGAGTAAATTAAAAATATGCTTCGATCTATAGGCTCTATTTATCTATGTCTTTCTTTAGTAACATAACATTAAGGTAAAAGGTCATATCCCCACTGAAATATAATTTATATTTACCTTTTATTAAATAATTATGGCATGGCATGAAGTTAAATATTACAGAAGCTAATCAAGGGGGAATTCAATAGAGAAAACTCAGACATGAGAATTTCGTCTTTGCTATACATAGAATGTCTTAATCCTCCACTGGGAGTCATTCGGGTTTGCTTAAGGAGTTTAATAATACACATTTCAACTGCCACAGAATCTAAATCCCATTTGGATCAGCCTTGGAAAAACTTTCATCAATACCTTGAGATTTCATAATATTTCTCCTGAGAGCCTGGATCTTATGTGTCATTTCTCATTTTGATTATGGGTATAATATATGAGGTTACTTACATATCTTGGACCCAGCAAATAGATATAAACTTTAAGCAATGTGTAAAGGTTTTATTTTATAAGTAAATAGTATTTAACTAAAAATATCTACTGGGAACCACTCATTAAAAAAAAGAAACTGGCTGGTGTTCAATATTAATTTTCCCAAAGGGTTGGCGAGATGTATAAATTCTATATGATTTTTTTCTTCCCTTAAGAGAAGGCACAGAGACCAGATAATGCTTACCCTAGCTTATGCCTCTACTTCTGTTTCCCAAAAATATAGGGGACACTGGCTAATATGGAAAAGGGACTCTTTGTTAGAATGCTGGTCAACCCTGAAAAAGACAGCACTGACACTGCAGGTTGGAGGTCATTTATGCCAACCAATGGCAGTACACATCACAAAATGGCAGCATCGAAGGTTGATCCAAATCCTTTGTGGAAATTTGAGAAGAGACAAATAAGCTGATGAGGTGAGGGAAGATTCAAGTGATCAGTTTGGCTGTTGCTCTGGGATGTTGGCCTGGGTTTCAGCTTTCCTCAGTGGTAACTAAGTCTCCAATTGGAGCCTAGGATCATCATGGAGTGTATGGATGGCCATTAAGAGGCCAAGAAAATTCTAAAATTCTGGGCCTAGCTGTATGTCTTCACATATGTGCATGCATCTGCAGCAAAGGATCTTCACTTTTATCAGATACGTATAGAGTTTGCAGTCCTCTGAGGGGTCTAGCCCACAGAACCAGAGAATCTTTCCAATCCTGACTTGAAATATTATCCTTCTCCAATAATAAAGAAAACAATGGTAAAGGATCCTACTTAAGAAACCTAAAATCTATGTAATGTGACTGCCAGACAAACACCAGATCAGAAGATAACCTCTGATGTGCAAGCAAAGGGGAAAACATACATCAGGAATACCTTCCCTGTGGCTTTGGTCAAAGGTACTTACTCTCTTGGCAGGTCAGGAAGGTGTAGAGCAACCTAGCATGGGGAGGAATTCAGATACACAGAGATGAGCTCTTGCTTTCATGTGACCTCTAAGACTTCTCCATTCTGCCTTCCCTTCAGTGTCCATGTCTTTAAAGAGCCTTGAGCTTACATATTGAGTCTGTGAGGTCTGACTTCTTTGTGCTTTGATTTTAGTACCTATGTCTCTCCCAGCACTTCCTCCCATTTTTGTTGTCCAAGCATCTACCTTCTGCCCTACTGCTCATGTCCAACATGTAGAGCCTACATTTAACTAACATCTTAATGCTCCCAAGTTAAAAATTTTTTTTCACAGCATTTGATAGTCAAGTTGGTCCGGCATGGGATCTGTTTTAGGTCCCAATAACCATTCCCACCTTCAAGGCCAGGTGGACTTTGGTTTATCATTCTGCAAAGACAAAAGGTTGAGCTAAATGGTCTCTAAGATCCCTTGTGAGCTCTTGCTTATATGATTCTATAGGATTCATCTATTTGGTGCAGTGAACTTCTTGGAGAAGCAGAGATGGGTAGGGTTGAACCCATAGGATGTTGAATGATGTGATGTCATTGTTAGCCTTTGCTACATTGAAATCTTCCTCTATATCCATCTGTTTCAACATAGCAAAAGTTCCATGTCACCAATTAAAAAAAAAGGGACAAAGATAATATAGGAACACATTATTAAGAGGTGGTACCTGCCTTTGTGGTTACAGGAACAAGAATACGAGGTGAGAACCAGCGGTGCACAAGTGAAAGATTAGACTGAAGCCTTTTATATTTAATTTAAAATGAAATATTAATTTAATATTTAATTATGCTTTGGTTTCAAGAAAAACTGCAGCGGGAAGACAGATTGTTTGAAGAAGGGAATAATATACATGGTTAAGGAGACAACTGTAAAAATTAAAGATAAATTTCAAGGGTAAATCTAAATGCCACAATGGAGCAGTTATGAATATGCTCATGCTCTCTGTAATGTGTATTTAGAATATTATAGCCGAGAGCACCAGGCCATTAAGGGGCTGGGGGATGTCTCCAGTGAAACAACAGCCCCCTATTCTGGGGCTTCCAACGGAGACATCATTCTTCAGACTCAGCTGAATGATAGATCCGAATTTCACAAGAGGTGAGGGTAGAGGCGACCTCAGTAAAACTACAGGCTACCAGGAGGGCTATTGATTCAACCTGTTTCCAGTGTGAACAGGGAACAATTGTACTCGGGCCAGTATTTGATGTCTGAATTGGGTATTTTTAACTCAAAATCAGATTCATTTCTTAAATGGGATTTTTTTTTTCAGGGTAATGCTATAAGAAAAAAAAAAAGAAATGTGAAGTTGGATAGGCTATTAACATTTGCAATCCTGCTTGCACATCTGTGCAATGCAGCTTTATGAAAAGAGGACCCCACACCACACACCAAGCCTCAGGGAGGAGACTGGAAGTTTGTAGAAAAATCTAGGCCTCCCATTTCTTCTCCCAACTACTGCCTGTTCTTGGCCATTTTCTTATTAACATTTTCTCCCAAATAATGACCAGGGGTAGGTGATCAAATGCATTTGGTCATGCTAAAGTACAAACTTAAGAAGTCCTCTGGGGGAAGGGGTTAGTTGACATGAATTCTTTGGTTTCTCAGCGTCTCCATTAATTCTCATTTGCCAGCTTCTAAGTTCAACCACACATCTCAACAAGCAGCTCCTCCATGTGTGCCTGGGCTCACCTGGGCCAAGTCAGTGTCTTTTGCTCCTTTTGTCCTCCATTGAAAACCCATCTTCCCTTCACTCTACCTGCAGAGCCATGTTCTCAGGCCACCTTGGCCTTCTCTGTCTACAAAATCTGGATATCTAATCCAGACCCCGATATTAAGGGCATGGTGTAGTAGTTCTTTCAAGAAGAATTCACTCTTACCAAAAGGAAAACATGAAAAATCCCACCCTTGATCCAACAGTGATGAGGGCAAAGCCACCTAGAACTCATCCCAGAAGGTGTATGTCTGTCTGCCAAAAGCTGACAGCAGTGAATCGGACTTATATTTTTATATTTCTATAAAAAGTATGCGCTTGCATACCTATACCATTTCATTTTCCCAGGGAGATTTGTTCCTGTTTGTTCAGTTAGAAAACTGAGGTGCAGAACAGTTAAGTGATTTGCAGGAAAGTTGGGGCTCAGATCTAGGCTTCTATACCCGGTCATTGCCTTCCACCCCCAGGCTAAGTTCTCTCTTAATAACAAAGTGGGTCTTGGTACTCCTTTGCCTTCCACAACTCCAGTTATTCATGGACAGGATAGTTTCTATGACTTCGCTGGAATTCGAAGTATTCATAGGTTCTCATCCTATCACATCATGTGGTACAGGAACATCCCACTTTGCAATGTGGAGCACCAGGGTACGGGCAAGGCAATCTCTGAGCTGCCTCCATGCTCACTGCCCAGGCTTGTCTCCTGTGCAATTCCTCACAGTAACAGCCAGAGAGCCAAGGCCATTGGCATTTTCAGGTAAAACTATTGGATGAAGCCAAACAGATGGCCTTGGTGTAATATCTTCTGTGAAGCTACCACAGGATGGTAAGTAGCACACATATCACGGTTCAGAATGCAGCTTTCGAATTAGACAGCTAGGACTTCACCTAACTTGGTGACCTCAGGCAGAAGGATTCTTATCTATAAAGTCGAGATACTAAAAGAACCATCACAGTGAGAAAAGGCAGTGATGACATGAACTCATGAGACAGAGCCTGGCCATACCTCCTCAATTAGTATTACCATTTTTTTCTTACTAGTTCTATCCGATGCTAGAACTTACAGGAGACTTCCTAACCAGCAATCGAATGTTTAGACCAGATTCTGCAAAGAGCCATAGTAATAACACTGAAAAGCTTTGCTCATCTACGCCCATATGCTCAGTGACCTGCCATCGGCCACATGCATCATGACTTTACACTGGTTTCTGTGGCTGGTCCAGATTTAATCATTATAAACAATGGCCATTCCACCCCCAAGTGCATGCCTTCAGATTTTCTCTTTCCGCATCCTCAAAACAGCCCAGAAAGACCTGTGCAACCAATAACCATGATCCCACTGGGTGCCCCTCCCAGGATTATTTTTCTGCCCTGCCAGTTCTCTGTGGAAAGATCTGTGAGGAAAGTAGAGGCTCTTCTCCTCTCTGAGCCTGGCTGGCATAGGTCTCTAAGCAGATAGAGGCAATCGGACCTTTCCCGAGGAGCTATATTCTCACGTGGATTTCTCAGTTCTGCAGCAGCAAGCTGTACTTTAGCAAACCATGGTTGGAGGAAAATAGACCTGCAAAGTCACATGTGTGAAGAAAATGTGTTGTTTTTCAGAGCCCTGATGTTGTTTATGCTGTACTTGGCAGCAACAACCATGGGGAGCTGATTACTGCATTTTGGCTAATTATACCAGGTAAGTTACATCTAATAGGCTTGGGTTTATTATGGAGGTGTATCCTTGGACACAGGAACCACCAATGGTTGGACCTCAGAGTCTCCTTTCCCACCTCCTGTTTTTTGAGTCTCCTAGAAAGTTCCACCTAAGAGTAAATATTATTGTGTTCACAGTGCAATGACTCAGTCTCATAAGAACTGCCCCACATGCAGAGAGCTTTACCAGCCAGAGAGTCTCCACAACAGCCTGATGAGCAGGACTCAGGTTCCTCAAACTCATTTCTTTGTTTAAAATACAGATTCTAAGACCCTCTCAAAAGAATATGATTCGGTATGTCTGGAATGGAGCCAAGCATGATTCTCATACTCAGCCAAATTAGGGAAACACCTATGGGTAATAGTATAATTAGTACCAGAGCTTTACAGATGAAGAAAATGAGGTTCAGGGAGGTTAGGTGACTTATCAAAAGGTCAAACAAGTCATTGATGCCACAGCCAGCATCTGAAAGCACGTCTTCTGGCTGAATCTAGTGCATCCTCCTCTTGGATGTCACCCTACTGCTGGTGGTCCCCATGAAAGCTCTCTAGACTTCTCAAGGTTTTCTTTTCTTGGGAATCAAGATGACATTTTCCACCTGACCACTGGAGCTGAGTACTTTGTCTAGGCCTATAGTGCTTTCCAACACACTATTCTGTAGCCGAGCACATTCTGAGGCCAGAATATGCAGCTCAGGAGGAGACTGGCTGGAAGTCCATGAGCTCTCTGCCGGTCACTCCCACCCCCTCCCCCCAAGGAGAAGGCCAGGATTATCCAGGCTCACCATAGGTAGGCCTCCGTTCTGAGGCAGAGCAGCCCCACCTCCAGACACCTAGGGAAGCCACTGCCTGTCCAGCTATTGGACTAAGGTTTCTAATGGTGGCTGCTCATTGAGTGGGCAAGTCAAGAGATCACGGATTCATTTTCCTGTAGCGCCTGGGCCCCTTCATGAGTAACATTAGCCACTTGTCTCTACCAACCTGAGTCACATTTGGCTCAGTAACCTCAGGTGGAGGTTTTTAGAGAGAGTGACCAGCCTCCCGAGCCAGCCTGAACAACGTTTATATATTTACTCTCTTCTCTGTTTGTGGAAGAATAAACAACTTGTCCCCACCCTCCTCACCCTTAACTGCCTCCCATGGTCCTTCTTTCTCCAAAGCAGTCTTCTGGAAGAAGCCTCACTGCTTCCCTGGCTGGAAACACTCTTTTTGTACCTAAAGAATCAAGTTTACCAATGTTTGCTATTTCAGTATTTCAATATGTGGAACATTAATGTTTTACACCATATTTTATTTCATTACTAATTAAAAATTCCTTAATTTTTTTCAGAAAGTAATAAATATAAGTAAGCAAAAATTGAAACTAATAATAATAATACCAACACCTAGAAACCACCATTGTTAACACTTTCATATGCAGGTTTCTGTATCTTACTAGGGTTTTTTACACAACTGTTCTTTTTTCATATGTATATAAATCAGACTGGACTATACTGTGCATATAGTTTTTAAGCTCTTTTTGAACCTATATCACAGATTTCTTTCATGGAACTAAATATCCATTCACAGCACTACTTTTAATGTCTAAAAAGTATTTCAGTGTAAGGATGGTTCATTGTTTATTTAATGAGTCCCCTAATGGACACTAAGGATGTTTTCAATTTTTCACTACCATAAACACTGCTCTAATGAACAGCCCTCAGGCAAACTCAGTTATTTCCTAAGTATACATTCCAAAAAGTAGAATTGTTGGGTCAAAGGGTATATACATTTTTAAAGCTAGTACCATCAAGATACTCTCCCAGAGCCATCTATCCTCCTACAGTAGTATGTTAGGAAGTCTCCACTTTCTGTCAATTTTGCCAACTTGGGTATTTTCATTTGTTAAAAAAGAAATCTTTGCCAACTTGATGGGGGGGGGGGCGATGTTATCCCGTAGCTCCCTTAATTTGCATGTATTTGATTATTAATATGATTGGGATTTTTAAGAATGTTTACTGCTAAATTGTATTCCTTCCTGAATTAACTCCCGATATCCTTGCTAGCTTTTAATTTACATATCTTTCTTTTTCTCTTTAATTTGCGAGATATCTAACATTCATCTCTTTTATCTATAATGCATAACACAGTTGCTGACAAATATAGGCATTACATAAACTTTTGCTGAACAAATGGATAAATCTTTCTATACGTAAGAGAATATGTCACATGTAATGACTATGTTCTCAGTTTGTCCATTTCCTTTTGATTTAATGACCCTCACCTTGACATGCAAAATTTTTCTTGTTGGGATGCCTGAGTCACTCAGCGTTTAAATGTCTGTCTTTGGCTCAGGGTGTGATCCCGAGGTCCTGAGATTGAATCCCACATCGGGCTCCCCACAGGGCTTGCTTTTCCCTCTGCCTATGTCTCTGCCATTCTTTCTGTGCCTCTCATGATTAAATAAATAAAATCTTAAGAAAAAAAATTTTTTCTTGTTATGTAATCATAGATTTATGCTTGATGGTTGCCTTAGGGTCAAGGTTAGCAAGGTTCCAGATTATAATAATAATATTTTGAAATGTGTAGATTTTTAATAAAAATATCTAATTCAAATGTTTTAGTTTATAATAAGAAATTAGCTATCTAACTTTTTTTTTGATGCTTAACTAGCTCATCCAATACCACTTGCTAAACATTCCATCTTTTCCACATTGACTGAGATGGCTCCTCACCTATATACATGTTTAGGTATTTATACTATTCATGTGTACAAAACCTGTTTATTTTTTAATGTTCTCCATTGAATAACATTTCTATATGTTCCTCCAAAGCCCCATATTCTTCTAATTACTGAAACTTAAAATAGGTTTTAAGTCTGGTAGGGCATGGCCCTCTCATTTTTCAAATTGAGGGGTCCTATTTTAGCACCTTTATTTTTCCAGGTGAACTCTTGTAAAGTTTCCCCAAACATTTTGTTGGTACTTTGATTGGCATTGTGTTAAATTTATTCATTAATTGACATCTTTACGATATTAAATCTTCCCACCTCTCCACCAGCTGGAAGTATTTTGTCCTTCCTCTGAACTCCCTTAGCACTTTATACCTTTTTAAAAATCACTTTCTACACTATACCCACCCAATTTTTCAAACCTGAAACCTGAGAGGCATCTCCTCCCCTCCTTTCCCCAACTTTCACCCCATCCAATCAATCATCAAGTGCTGCCAATGCTACCTCCTAGATTCCATCCCCTTCTGCCTTTTCCCACTACCAGTACTCTGGTCCAAGCTGCCATCATTTCTGGCTGGGGCCACCATACTGGCCTCCAACCGACCTCCTTGAATCCACCCTGGCTTCCAAGTCATTCTCTACAAGTCAGCCAGAACAATCTTTTAAAAGGCAAATCTGATCATGGCACTCCTCAGCTTTAAAATATTCCAATAGCTCCCCATGGCACCTGGGGTAGAGCCAATCAAGCAGGTCCCAACTCTCTCTTCCAGCTTGAGGCCAACCTCTCTTTAACTCATTCTTTCTACCCTGTTCATAGTAGCCATCATATATGTCCCATGTTTTTTCTCACCCCAAGGTCTTCGTATATTCTGTTTCTTGTGTTTGGACTGTTCTTAGCCTTCCCCATTATCTCAGTTTAAGAGGGTTCAATTTCCCAAGTGTATTTTCCCAGCATCCTATACAACTGCTTTTTGGTACTCAGCACATTTGTAATTACTTGTTCAAGTTTCCACGGTAATAACCCTGATAGCAAAAGTTTCCATGGTAGCAATCCTGATAAGTAATCATAAAAATTATTAATAATACTTTTGAATAATAAGATACAGTCGTTTTCTATCCCAAGTGCTTACACAAAGAGGGTGTTCTAGGGCTTCTATTAGTTTGTGACAGCAAGTTGTTAAATTTTCAGAAATTTTGTGAGCCAGTTGGTGTCATACTGGTAGCTTGAAATCAACCATAGTCAGAGTATTTGCACCATGGAAATCAGCAAACACTACCAACCCTACCGCTCCTTTCCCACCACTTTTCCCTGGAGAGCCAATTGTTAAACCTTCATCAGCACACCGCTGTTTGCATGCACAGTATTATTTAGTCTCACCACAGCTTTGTGAGATAGGTAGCCCATTTTATAGATGGGGAGACTAAGAAGTTAAATCACTTACACAAGATTTAAGAACTAGAGGCATCCAGGAAGCCCAAACCTACAGCATAGGTAGTTCATCTTCATACCACTATACCATAATGAAGGAAGGATCCTGCCGGTCGGACTTACCTACAGTATCCCCAGCATACAGCACAGTGTTGAATATAGTGAGCATGCTCAATCAATATTTGCTTCATGAACGAGTCAATAAAATTGTAGCACATCAGGAAAACAGAGCTATTTGCTGATAATAATTGCTAAATAAAAGACACTAGGCAGTATGGCCAAAGACTTGAGTCCTTGTTCTGACTCCACCTTGAATTCAGTGGGCAATTTGTGAACAAGTCACTTCTGCCTGGGTTTCAGTTCTCACATCTGCAAAAGGAGTAGTATGACCAGGTGGTCTTCAACATCTCATCATCTCTATAATTCTTTAAATTTACAAGTAACCTAATATCTATTTTTTCATGGTTATGTGGGCTCTCCTTTTAGCAGACACTTTGTTTCCAAACATTATGGATCATGGCCTCATCTATTCTGTCTGGAAAATTCCTACTTTGCTTTAGAAATGTCACTCTGTGGGATGCCTGAATGGCTGGCTCAGTGGTTGAGCATCTGCCTTTGGGTCAGGGCATGACCCCAGAATCTAGGATTGAGTCCCACATCGGGCTTCCTGTGAGGAGCCTACTTCTCCCTCTGCCTATGCCTCTGCCTCTGTGTGTGTGTGTCTCTCATGAATAAATAAATAAATCTTTCTAAAAAAAATAAGAAATGTAA
Source organism: Canis lupus familiaris (assembly GCF_011100685.1). NCBI lineage: Eukaryota > Metazoa > Chordata > Mammalia > Carnivora > Canidae > Canis > Canis lupus. The sequence continues at coordinate 31,805,535 of NC_049246.1, read as the reverse complement.
GTCTATTGTCATCTCCTCTGGAAAGACTTCACTGATTCCCTAAAGTCAGCCACTCTCTGCTCAGTGCTCCTTGCATTGATACCTCTTATGGGACTTAACCCAATTATCAAGATCCTCTTCTAGAACTGTAGGCTGCTAGAGGCATACTGAAATTACTGATTTTGTGCCTTGAGCATAATGTAGAGATGATGTTTGTTCAATGAATATATGAAGTACACTGATACCTGGGCCCTGCCCTCAGAGATTCAGAGCTCCTTATCTGGGGCCCAAGTGTCCGTGATTTAAAGTACAGCCAAAGGTGAGGACCCCTGCTTCAGAGAGTTTTCACATGTGTATACACGTGTGTGCATATGCACACAGCACCAGGCTCTATATATCCATAGCCTCACTGAGTATTGATATCTTTCATTATTTCAGAAGAGAGCTGAGGATTGGTTGCAACATGATTGTTGTTTGTCCTACTTGTCCCCTCACAGGCCAGATGGTCATCCATATACAGCGGGTAGACTAGAGAAAACAGATGCCAGGTTCCTAGATGTGGAAAGCATCCCAAAGTGAGACCCATTCCTCACCCAACTTGGGGAACAGCCCACACTCCTGCTTTCCTCTTGCCCTTTCCTCTTGACTCCTTCTCAGTCACCTTCGTAGGCTCTTTCTGTCACTCTGAGCCCTACATGTTGGTGTTCCCAAGGCACCATCTTGAAACTTCTTCCATCCTGTAGCTCCACTCTCTTCTGGGGCCATCTCATCCAGCCCTGTGGCTTGAAATCCTGTCGGATCCTGGCTGCTCCCTTGTTCCACATCCTCAGTGTCTTTCCCTCCAAACGCTTGCCCTACCTGCCTTTCCTACCTCATCTCCCATCATTCTCCTTCCCACCAGTGCCACTCCAGCTAGAGGAATTCATGCTGTTCCCTGATGATGCCAGGCTTATTCCTACTTCTCTGTCTGTAATCTGTTCTCTGCCTGGGACACTCACCCCCAATTCATTGACAGCCCAATACTGTTCTAGAGAACACTGGTGACCCACACAGAAACACACACAGCCTCAAAGAATTCCAGGCACAGATGGAAGGCAATGTGAATGGAGAGGAGAGAAGGTCAGGAAGATATGGAGGCAAGGGGACAGATTTCCACACCTGTGATATGGGTCTCCACACACTGTCCCTTCCTCACCTTCCTGACCACCCTACCCAAAACTCTCCCTCATTTTCTGTTCCTTACCTATTACTGTTGAAATTATATCATCTCTATTCTGTGTTGTCTGTCTTCCTCTCTAGAAAGTAAGTTTTAGTAAGATGAGGGATTTTATCTTGCCCATTTCTATACCTCAAAACTTAGAGCTATGCCAGCCTATGGTACTAGGAATGTAATAAATACTTATTTAAATGAATGAATAAACTATGTCCATTTGGAAACTAGAGCAGTAAATATTTTATTGTTATTGCAATAGCATCTTCCATAGAAACACACACATACACATACTAACCGAGCAAAGATGCACTTATCTCAAGAGAAAAAATTCAAAGGTGAAATTTTAAATAAGTATACCTAAAAATTACCCTTCTCTATCTACTCCTCATTGATATCTAACCAGACATTTACACATAAATAAGAAGAGGAGGTTGGATCCAAATGTGAAAAGACACTAAAAAATGTTATTAGAATTTTACAATGCACCTGATATATTTTCTAGGTTTATATATTTCTTTCTCTATACCCCTTGTTTCCTCCCTCAAAATACAATGGCCTAGTTGAACCTCCTGCTTCAGTCATTCCCCCGACTAACTCAGTCTTTATATCAATAACATTTGTGTTTCTTATGATAACCCCTTTGACTTACTCTTCTTTGCGTGGGAACACTTAATATTGCCTTACAAATAAAGTCTAAATTCCCATACAAGGCTTTGGTTCCTTCTTTCTTTCTTTCTTTCTTTCTTTCTTTCTTTCTTTCTTTCTTTCTTTCTTTCTTTCTTTCTTTTCATTTTTAAAAGTTGTGGTAAAATACACAAACAAAATTTACCATCTGAAGCCATTTCTAAGTGTTCAGTTCAGTACATTCACACTGTGCCACCGGTCCCCAGAACTTCTCTCATAAAACTAAAGCACTATACCCATTAAACATCCACTCCAATTCTCCCTTCCCCAACCCCAACACCTGATTACCACCATTTTATGTTCCATCTCTGAATTTGGCCATTCTAGGTACCATACAGGCTTTTAAGCTGTTTTATGTTTTCCTTCCCTCCCTTTCCTAGCTCATGTGGGCTAAGTTCTGGTCTAGGTTCTACCTGAGTGCATTGCTACAGCTGTAAACTAGCCCTCTCTCCTCCAGACACCTGCTCATCTTACCCACTGGGCCCTGGCACATGAGATTCTCATAGTTGGAACATTCTTCCTTTCTTCTCTGTCTATTCAAATCTTCCCCACCCTTAAAAACAGTCTTTGATTTCTATCTCCTCCTTGAAACCTCTTCCCCCTATTCTGGTCCACACTAAACTCTTGTCTTCTTAGAACTTATATTCCAGTCATTGGAAAAAACAAACATTTTGAATATTCTAATTCCCCAGCTGTTCTGTGCAATATACCATCACCTCATCCAAAAAAATTTCTACATTTCCAAGTAAGAATGATGTCTCATAAGTCATTATACCTTCCACCAAGAAAAAGTAGATATTCAACAAATTTTGAACAAATATTCAGCAAATTTCAACAAATATTGAAATAATAGATAATTCCTACTTTTATAAAATTTTAAAATAATTTGAATCACTCTGCAGCACAATTGGGCAATTTTGACAAATTCTTTTCAAGAAAATTTAGTCAGAGGCAGCAACTTGGTCTAATTTTTTATCTGATCGCTTAGATAAAAGTCTGTTCTAGCATGGTTCTAGCCGAGTCAAATTTATGAAGATGTGCTCATTAAATGAGCTCCCATGATCATTTCCCAAATGGTTTAGAAATTTAAGTTTCTAAACATAAAATAAAATTTAAAAGCAAGTCTACACTTCCCCATTCAATGCCTATCACCCAGTCCACTCTTCCCACACCAGTAAAAGGACCTAGAAAAGGTAAAATCATTATAAAGTGGAGACACTGGGAACTAGAGCAAAGGTGAACCAGAAGCCCATCTCCCTTGGATCATTTTCTCACCCACCTGTATAAATGAACCTCCCTGGAGCTCCTTTGCAGAACTGTTTGGATTTATAAGATAATGTCACCTCCACTACTCCGGGGATGTGCCGGGGAGGAGTCTGCACTCTGATGGCATGAGGAGTGATTAGCTGAGGAATGAACAGGCAGGGAAATAAAATGCTTGTTATACAAATGATCCCCGAGGATACAGAGGACAGGAGTATCTCCCACAATGACCTCCCAGAACAAACTGGCTATACTCCCATTGCCCCAAACGCTCCAAATGCCCTTCCCTGTATCTCGCATGTTTCTACCCTGGAATTTCCTTGCCACTTAACCTTTCTGGATCCTTGCTTTACCACCAGCCCAGCTTAAGACTTTCCCACCTCGGGGGCCCATCTCTGGATTCACTTCCTCCCTGCTTTCTACATTGCTACTCTCTCATGTCATGACTTGGCAATTTCCATATCCAACCTAGCAGTGTCACTTGTCTTTTTGTAATATCTTGTTGGTTTTCTCATTATGAAAGTGGAACATACCCACTTTAGAAAATTAGGAAATTATAGAAAAATATGAAGAAAAATATTAGCATTGCATAACCTGGAGACAGCCACTGTTAATCTTTGGCATGCTTCCAGGACTTTTCTATGGATGGGTATTATATAATCAGATTTTATATCCATAGACACTCATCCTGATTTTTTTTTTCAGTTAGCATTATAGCGTAAATACTATCCCTTCTCCTGTGTCATTAGAACTTTTTTAAGACCTAATTTTTAATGGTGGAATTGAACCATTCCTATTATTTACTATTTAGGCTATTCTAATTTTTCACAATGATAAACAATGTTGCAATAAATATTTACCTTTTTAAGGGATCCATACCTACAATAAATGTGGTTTACATGTCTCTTAATTCTTGGTGCCTTGCTCATAGTAGGTACTTAGTAAGGTGCATTCATGCTGCTGATGTTCCAGGAATTACATTTCCCCAAATCAAAACCATCTTTGGGTCAAAGAAAATCGGGGAAGCAAGTTGTCTGTACCTACCTCACTCCATACAAGCATGGTCCCAAACACCACTTGGAGGCCATCAAAGAAGTTGTCTCCAATGATGATAACCATGGCTCCTCCTGTGGTCCAGCCTTCGCTTGGGCTAATGGCTTTGATGCAGGGGGTAGCTAAGAAGATAGAAAAGAAAAAGTCAGGACTGTCCTTTGATGGTTGAAATCTGGAGTTTTGGGGATTGGCTGCTCTTGAAAGCTGTTGGTTATTCCAAGTTCAAGTTGAGCTTTGCTGACTTGCCATCATTCCCTAATTGGTTGCTGGTTTTCACCAGGTCATTAAAGCCTAATGAGTTGACCACTATGTATGAAAACGTGGAACACTTAGCTAATTGTGCAAAGGGTGTTTTTAAAACCCTGTTGTTTTTCCCCATATTTTTATAAGTTGATCACACTGGAAATGTGTAAATCCCTTTTCTCTCCCCACCTCCTCTGCCCCAAGATGTTAAGATTTACAAGGCCTACTAATGTGCTAGAGAGAGAAGGAGAAAGTAAAATCTATCACAGTGGAGGTTTTTTTTTTTTTTTTCAGTTCTATCAAGAGACAATTTCTAATCACTTTCCTAACTTTGTAGGATGCATTTCCCCTCCTCCCTTCTTCCATATGTTCAAGGCCTCTGGACTTTACATCCCAACAGGAACCCAATATGGTTTTCAGGCCATAACTAAAGTCAATCCATCACTCCATTTCCAAAGTTGACAGGGTCAAAGGTGGAGGAGAACTTTGGCAGGACTCCAAAAACATGAGCCCCCTTTGAACAGCCAGTCAATCACATCCAATCAGTCAAAAGAAACTGGATGGGTTCCTAGTTCTGAACCCTGGGATTTTCTTCTCTCCTTTCAGTGCCCACTGTGGGAGAATTAACACCACTCCAAATTCTTTACTGATTCAATCATTTTCTTTCAGTTCATTAATTCCTATTTAAATTGATACAAGACACATTTTGAGGGCCATGTTGGGGTGGGGGCTGGTCGGCAGTATACAGCAAAACATCACACTAAAATAGTAGCCTCGGTCAGCCTTTCACCCTACATTATAAAGCCTTAGTACCCCAATGAGTCGGGGAGTGTGAAAGATGGAATTTACCGAGGTATTTGTCAGTTATCTTCCTTGATATGCTTTAATTTTTTGGACAACTTGAAGTTGAACAGTTACCAGTATTTCTGACGACTTTAATGCACATAGAAAACTACCCGGAGCAGATCATGGTTTCTTCTTGTCCAAGCAAACAAAAATCAATTAGTGTCAATTTCATTCCACACATTGTTTTGTTTTGCCCACAATCTGTTTAAGGGCACATCTGACACTTATTCATACATGTCTGGCACCGTAATGTTCCTGTTTAACTAAGATGTCATGGGCCTACGTTTGCCTGAAATGCCCGTCTAGCAAAAAGAAAAACACAGAACTGGATGGCAGAGACGGTGAGGCACGGGGGCCTGAAGGTCGGCTGGGAGGCGCGCGGCCTTCAACAGAACAGGCAGGAGTCAGCGCTTACAACTTCACTTAAAACCCACATGATCTTGTGTGCTTTCTTCACTTCCACTCAGACAACATTTGTTTTGTTTTTTGTTTTTTTAAAGATTTTATTTATTCATGAGAAACTCAGAGGCAGAGACACAGGCAGAGGGAGAAGCAGGCTCCCTTTGGGGAACCTGATGCGGGACTCGATCCCAGCACCCCAGGATCACGACCTGAGCCGAAGTCAGATGCTCAACCTCAGAGCCACCCAGGGGCCTCTCAGACATCAATTTAAAATTCAAACCAGGACAATGACAGAGACCTTGACTTATCAGCCCTCCCAGACTGCTCCCAGCCCTACCTTCTGATGGGTCCAGCCTTCTTGCTCGCCGTCCATGCTTAGAGTTGTTATGAACAAACATGTTGTCAGAAACAGCCAGCACGTGTCCATCCACATTCACTGTTGTTGACAACACAACCTGCATTTTTGAAGTAAAAGTGGGGTTGGGGAAGGGGTGGAGTTAGTTGTTCATAAAGTAGCAAAAGTCGCAGTGTACTGTTTTGCTAGACTCCCCTATGGCTTGATGAGAGACGGAACAGAGTCTGGGGGCCAGGGCCATGCCCTCGGCATCTCAGCCGGTCATCCTCCCCCTGTGATTACGGCAGAGCTTCCTGGAAAAAAAGAGGCCACCCTTCACTCAGGTGCTGGTACGTATTTGTATTCAAACCATGCCCAGGTGATGAGATGGGGAACCTGGCCATCTGCCGACTGGTTCCAAAACCCTCACTCTCTACCACAGGACCTTGGTCACCCTGAGGAGCTGTGTGCACTCAGGAAATGAAGATCTCACCACCAGCTGGGAGGTCATCTCTCCCAGCTCGAGAATGGGTTCTCACACTTCTACTGTGTGCGAAAGTAATGCTGGGCCCACGGATGCTGCCTGAGGAGTTGTTTGTGGTCACCCCGCTCACTAGAGAGCAGTGGCAGAGATGCCCCGGTTTTTGGTGAGGAGATGAAGTTGCTGGAATTCAGTGTTGAAAATGTAGGGCATTTAGTATCTAAGCAGAGGAAAGGGAAGAGATGAGTGTGGAATAGTGGAACACAGATTAGGAGTCAGAACTAAAGTTAACACACCTGCTGTTTTGTGACCTTGTAACCTGGGACAAATTACCTCACCTTTTCTAATCTCCATTTCTCTCATCTGTAAAACATAAACGACAATGCCTCTCTCGGGGCTCAATAAATAATGTAAGGATGAAATGAGATGCTGCACGGAAAGAGTTAGGTGCAGGGCCTGGCACGTGCCAAATTGGGATGAGTTCCACCCTAATTGCCTCACCTCGGCCTTATTTGGCCTGTCAGTAGGACAGGTGACAATACTCAGTGAGCCCCTCCCGTTGTGCAGCTCTAAGGGAGGCTCTAGAAAGGCAGACACATGGACTGGGTACCAAAAATTACAAGGCACCCCCAAAGAGCTCACTTTCGGGGGTGAGAGTGGGGAGAAACATGGCTAACACATCAAACAAATAGCATGCCAAAGGAAATCAAATTAAATTCTATGTGTGTGCTGTAGGTCAGGGGTACAGAAGATATTCAAAGAGGCAGAGGTCAGTTAAGCTCAGAGCAGTTGGAAAAGAGTAGCTGAGGTGGGTGGACTTGAGTGCGCCCACTATCTACTTCACCCAGGAGGATGGGCCATCCTAGATCTGAAAATGACTCTTCGCCTCTATTCCCAAATTAAACTTGCTGATATTATATGTATAATTTTTCTGTCAGCCCTTCCTTCCTTATTAAATGAAGGGTGTGAGGGTGGGAGATACCTTGGCCCTGCCTTGTCTCTAATGTGAAGGATTATTCATTCGTATATTCATTCATTAAATGGCACTTGAAATGAGTAATTTCAAGCAAACAAAGTAAACAGAACAGTATAATAAATCCTTTTTTTTTTTTTAGGTGAAGTTTACATACATTGAAATGCACAAATCTTAGCTGCACAATGTTGTCAGATGCATGCAGGGAAGACATGCCATGTCAGGGCATGGAACATTTCCATCTCCCCAGAAAGTTATCTTGTGTCCCTTCTTAATTAATCTGACCCACTACCTAACCCTCACCCAAGGAAACCCTTCTGAATGTATTTTTACCTTCAGAGGTGTCTTAGATGGTATCTTTAAAATTTTTTAATATGTATTTTAATATAATAGGGGTTCAAGAGAACCCCTAAAAGCATGAGTCCCCAAAAGATTTCACCTAACCTAGTCCCAGGGGCATGACAGATGCAGACAAGAATTTTCCATGGAATAAGTGGGCTTCAGTCATTCATCCCAAAAGCATTCACTGAGCTCCTGCTACGTGTTGGGTATTACATCAGGCCCTGGAGATTCAAAGATGACAAAATGTGCTCCTACTCGGCTATGAGTCTCTTCCACACTTCGGTTCATGAAAATACTATGGGTTCGGTGTCCCTGCCTTTCTGTGACATCAAAAGGAACTTAAAGGAACCTCAGTTGTCATTCAGAAAATTATTGTCAACAGCCCACAAGTCAGGGATGCAGCCTATCTAGCTCCAGATCTGTTTTCAATTGTGCCCATGTCAACATGTTTAAGAGTCTGGGGAAAGTCCTTCCAGAAAGTTCCTATTGTATGGTGGCCACCGAAAGGTGTAGACATCCATCACTCGCCACGAGTGCATGGAGATGCAAGTTCTTATCAGAGCAAGCACAAGATGGCATCATAGTCAAAGAGAGGGAGAAGCCAAGGCTCCTGGCATGGAGTTAAGATGAACATATACTTCTGCATATACTTCCCCCCGCTGAAAATAACAGGAGAAGGTGGAGAAAAAAGAGCAATCAGACCACTTTTACAAATCGTGTGTGTGAACGGATTGACATAGCTGCCATCTCTGCAAAAACCCAAAGCAAGAGGAGGTTTCAGGCTTCAGTTGCTGATGAGCTGTACGAGGCCCAGTGAGGGGAGCCCCAGTCTGTCTGAGGATTCTGTGGGTATAGAGAGTGTTCTCTCGGAGGCCGCTTGACTTCATCCCACAAACTCCTTGTCATACTGTACTTTAGTGCTCCTCATGCATTCCTGCCACAAAATATGGGGCTTTCTCGAGCCAGCTGATTTCATCATTGTCCATTTGGGTGGAGTGAGATTTGGTTCCAAAGTGAACGTTTCCCGAATGACATACCCTGATGGTTCAGATGCACTTCATTATTTTCTATTAACAATGGAAATAAATTTTAATCTCTTGCTGGCTAGCTCTGGCCTCTCATGACAGCAAGGGAATTAACCTGAATTATTTCAGTGTCTGCAAAATTTATTACAAGATTTTAAATTATGTCCAAATGTATGTGCGTGTGTGCGTGTGTGTGTGTGTGTATATATATATATATAGATACAAGGCAAGTTCTCATTTTTAATATTCCAACTATCTTACACTGTGGGGCATCTAGAAGAGCCTGCCGATTAAACTGCTTTGGGAAAATGTAGAGGATTTAATCTTCCACCCCCCCCCCGGTGAAACCCGACATGTTTGCTGGTTGTTCTTATACGTGTGCGCACACACGCACACAAATATTGACTTTTACATACATTCACTCTCCTTCTGGAGGAAAACGAACTTCGTTATGGAGGTGAAGATACGTTTGGTACATTCAAAGCTTCGAATTTAACTTCCTTCACTATTTTCTGATGAACGATGACAACACTGATATTATTCTATTCAGACAAGTTAAAGTTTCTGAATGTTTGGGGACTAAAGGAAGTGGAATGTGCATTCCAGCATCGTCTCACTCCCAGGCCTTCCCCTTCCACAAGCCAACTTCTTTCCCCTAGTGAGTATTTCCTGGGTCACGAAGGCTGACCTTTTCCATCTGGAATCAATCAGTCAACCCCTGACAACTTCCTGAAACACCTCACTCCATTTCCTGTTCTCCCCCCTTCTCTCTTTCCCCCTGGTTTGCTTCACTCTTCAAAACTGCAGGCCACAGCAGCTTAATGTTAGAGGGTCAGACACAGTTAGACTCCAAAACACTACACAAGGACACCTTTGACCTTCAAAAATCTTTACATCTTAGCTAAACAAATCAAGGTCAACATTTCTTACCATTACCTTGTTAACTATTTGTATGCATCTTTGCCAACGATCTTCTGATCATATAACCATCAATACCACTTGTTCTCCTAAGCTCATAAACGGATCTGTTTTCCAAGTAGCAAATTTAGTCTTGACAAAGGGTACCGTTTGGAAGTAGCCAAAACTAAAAGTCACGAGCATTATAACAAACATATGGAGAATCTTGCCTACAAAGGAACTTCTATGTCTCATCAGTGTCTCCTATCGCCTTAACCTGATACCTTGTCTTTTCTAAAGCTGTCAGGCTTTCTTGGCACTGCCATTCTGCTGGCACGGCCCAAAAGAATGCCAATTAAGAATACAGATGTCCATAATTTGTGTGGGATGGACCTCCAGTTTTTGCTGCTGACACTGTGACAGCTTTCATTTTTTTCTCATAGTTGGCATATCTGTATTTTAGCTCAAAGCTTCACAAGGAAAGCCTGCAGATCTGAAACCCAAGCTACTGTAGATGATAGCTCTCCTCGACTGAGACATTTCAGTTCAACACAAAAGCAATAACCAATTATATTCATGCAAGTATTATTTATGACCTGGCACTTTAAAGACAAGATTCCAAGAAGGAGAAGTAGGGACCCATTGAAATTGCTTGCATTTTTTAGAGCAGAAATAGTTTTTTACTTTTGGCAATTCTTTATTTTGCTTTGCGAAATCTTTAACTTTTGGTGAGGCCAGATCAATACACACAGACCAACTGGAGAGTGGTAGTGTAGTTTCCGTTCTGAATCATCCAATTAAATGGCAATTTTAGTTATATGAATAAAAAGTCTGTATCTCCCCTTGAAAAATACAAGACAGTTGTAAGAACAAAATCTACAACTCTGTTAGCAATCTGCTAAAAGTGTTCAAGAAAACTGGCCTTTTCAAATTATTTTTTTCTTCTCATTATCTAAAAGTGCTCCCATGTCCCTCACTCTAATAATTTATACAAAGCAGGAGATAAGTTGTAAAGAGCTCTTTCCTGCCTATATGAGGCCATGGTGGGAGTTACTCTTTAGGTGGGCACATCCGTGAATCTGTACAACCCCTTTCCAATAGAGGAACTGCTCCTTTTGGTATCAGAACGATATCATGCAGTATGGGAACTCTTACAACCCTTGGGGTATTTTTATGTCTCACTCTGAGATGTCTTTGACTGTTTGGGAACATCATACTTTCAGGTTTCTTTCCTTTTTTTTTTTTTTTATCTCTCCTTCTCTGTTTTATTTATTTTATTTTATTTTTTATGATAGTCACAGAGAGAGAGAGAGAGAGAGAGAGAGAGAGGCAGAGACACAGGCAGAGGGAGAAGCAGGCTCCATGCACCGGGAGCCCGATGTGGGATTCGATCCCGGGTCTCCAGGATTGCGCCCTGGGCCAAAGGCAGGCGCCAAACCGCTGCGCCACCCAGGGATCTTATCTCTCCTTCTCAAAGCTATAACTGTATGATTTGGTTGAGTTACTTAAGTCAGAGGAATGACCAGCTTGGAGTCTACCCCTAGCCAGTCTTTCTCAGCTCACACACAGGTGTCCCTGTAAAGACCCAACATCTCCCATAGAAGGGTAAAGGAAAAAGAGAAGTCAAAATGAAAAATGTGCGGAATGACCACACGATCTGCTCTTTGAAACAGATGAGAATCCTAGTGTCTGTAGTCACTAGAGAATAATTACACTGGTTAGAAACCTCCCCATATGGATCAGAGTTCTTGCTTTGAAAACACACCAAATTCTATCATTTGTCAGACACATTTCCCCTCCATTTCATATATTTTTTTAATTTTTATTTATTTATGATAGTCACAGAGAGAGAGAGAGAGAGAGGCAGAGACACAGGCAGTCCCCTCCATTTCAATGGGGGTCATGCACCTTCTAGTCGAACATGGAGCCTTTGGTAGTTTAATCTCAGTAAAGCCCTGATAGGCAGCATTTAGAATACACTCAAGGTGGAAGACTCTCCAATACCTACTCACAAACATGCATCCACCAAGCTAAATAAAACGGTCCAGAAAATTCCTGTTATTTTGCCAAGTATGGAAAAAAATTCTTTATGACATTTTACATCTGGAAATGGAATTAAATTCATGATGTGCTTTTCCCTTATAACTGTTCAGTTGCTATATATGTTATTTCAGCTTTCCCAAAGTGTAACTATTATGTGGGATTTTATTTTCCACCTGTGGTAGGAGGAAAGAGACATAGAGACCATTAAAGGGAAAAGAGAAAAGCAAGACAGACTTCTGGTTGTGGTGGGCAACCAAGTCTGGAGTCCATATCAATGAGGAAAAAAATATTCTGTTGGTGTTTTTATACACTGGCTAATTTTCACATTCAACAAGGGGACTCTGATGAAACAATTTTGTCTAAGCCTCCATTAAGTCAACCCAGGCTAACAACAAACAACTGGCTACTGCGAATTGTTTCTCCCCACCACTTTATTCTTGGCACACATCGTATTTTCAAACCAGATTTAAAGCCTAGATTCTTCTTCGTTACTGGACTCCAGGGTCTCCAAAATTACCTTTAAACACCTACCCCGCAAGTATGGATTTTGTCATCTTTTTTTTTTTTTTTTTTTGGTAAGGAATTCCCAGAATTCTTAGCAATCACTGTTGTTTCATATTCCCTAAGGCTAAATTTTCTGTTCAGTTAAGGATCAAGTGCCAAATGAGAGAACATCAAGTTGATTGCTGTTGAGACAGATGTGGGGCATTGTGGGGCTGCTCACACCAAGGGATGGGGGGAATCATGGCATTAATGACATAACTCCTGAGAAGACACTTTTTTAAGTAAGAAGACAGCCCTATATTTCAATCAGTTAGAGGTATTTGTTGATACTGCCAGTGACATTCCCAGCAATACTCTACTGCTATATGCAATGGAGACTTACAGAAAACATTGCCACTACTTTGAGGGCTTCCAGGTGGTTGATGAAGCATAAGAAACACTGCACATAATCAGAAAAGATGGCCATATAGTAATGTATAATTAAGGTCTAAATTGTGTGGCCATTGTATACTCCAAGAGCCCAAAGGTGAGAAAAATTAATCTGAACTGAAGGCAGTGACCAACATTTTCATCAAGGAAATGAGATTTGAGATAGGCCTCAAAGAATTGAAAAAGTTTCGTTATACAGCTTGAGCTTACTGAAATCATTATTCTGACACTTTAAAAAAATCTAATTGGCATAAATGCAGTAGCATGCTGAAGACTTTCCACTGGCATATTTTGCAAATTTGGCTTAGGATGGCCATCTATTAAGAGCCTTTAAAAAAAAAAAACAGTTGACTGTACAAAAATCAAGTGGCAATTTTTTAAACCAGTCTTTCATGTCATCAGGGAGCCTGCTTTACAACTAAATTTCCCCCATCTCTAAGGTCATAGACACTTGCTACATCTACCTTCCCTTTTATTCCACTGAACCCATTGCTTTTCCCATCTAAAACATATGCCAAGTGGGATGGTTATAGCCAAGGGCAGTATTTTACTAGCAAACATTTTGAGAGCCACAGGGGAGCCTTAACATATTTGATGCAGTTCTTGACTTGGCTGGGCCATTCTCTTCCACCAAACTCTGCCCCCTCAGGGACCTCATGAATCACCTGTCGTCCACCAAAAACCAGGAGCACGTAGTCCCCATAAGCAGCTACAAAATCTATATATTCTTACTGCAAAACTATGAAAGCTTTGCTTTCCAGGGAGTTCTGCATCTGATTGTTCTGGAATGTGTTCAGAGGTAGATTTCAGAGCCCAAATCTGAGTCTCCTAAATGTTGAAGCATGTAAGCTTTGTTTCCACCTAACTGAAATCTGACATGCCCTTTCCCAAAAGTTATACAGGCAGCTACTTGCTATTACGTCCCCCTCTTTTCTTCCACGAATAACTCAAAACACATTCCCTACGTGGGTTGGTTAAAGTTTTTATCATCCTGATTCTTGTCTGCATTTGAGATACCAAAAGACACAGAGTGGGGTAGCAGAAGGGTATCCTGTGGAAACAGAGAAAAGCTTGATGTAACCCACAGAAAGCCTTCCCCAAACTTTCTGGACTGCGGGAAATATCCTCAAACCCTCAGAAAGTTGGTTGGTTTTTTTTTCTGACTCCAAATAGATAATTATTATTTCTCAGACTATCTGGTTTGTTTTACCACCAGATAATGGACTCACCTGTTGATTAGAGAGGCCATAAGTCAAGTGATTTTCATTATGAGCTTAAAAACTGCTGCTCGGTAGCACAACAATCTTCAAATGGCACATGAGATCACAGAGCAGCTGGAGTAGCTCTTGAATTGAAAGATTTGAACTGAAGAAACCTGCAGGCAGCTGGAGCTGTATTAAATTTTTACCATTTGGAGTTAATTTAAACTCTCGTTTCCCTCTTCAATGGGTGTGAGAGAAACATTCAACATTTTTTATTTAAGGAAAATAGATGGTGGTGCCATTAAAAAGTTTTATATAAGAACTGAGGGTTTAAGAAATCATAAGGGTTTGTTGGATGGATCTTGGCCCTGTTCCAAGACATGAGTAGCCCTGCCCTTTGCTCCAGCATCATTCAAAGAGACTAGTGGCTAACGCCCAGCTGTGTGGACTGGGTGTCTTTGTCATCCACGTTAATTTCCCCATTGTTCCTGTGCAGTGGCTGCATCCAGGCCCTCGGCCTCTCACATTATCCAGCTACCCCAGTGATGCCAGTCGGTGTTCACACAGCCTCACTTTCTTTCTACATCCTGATAGAGATCTTTATGTCTTCTACTCCCTTCTCCCCACCACGGTGTATTGCTTTTCTCTTCCTCAGAGGTCTGACAGACCGGCTAGGGCACAACCCTTTCCCTCATCCCCTCCTAGTACCCCTCAAAATCCCCTTCTGGCAGGCCCATCCTGGGATTGTGTGAAGATCCTATAAACAAACAGAAATCAACTCAGTGCTGATATCCTTCCCAATCTGGCTCCCAAGATAACTTTTCTTTCATTACAAATGTATGCGTGTGCCCCTCTATATATCTTGACCTTTTATGTCTCAAGGCAGCAGATGGCAAGACCTGTCTGGATATATTTCTCTGTCCTCTCCCTAGAATAAGTGTGATTACTTTGGTGGACCTAATCTAAAAATGGAAAAATTTAGGAGCGAACCTGAGAACACAAGAGTCACTCAGAAAAGTTCAGCAAATGGCAGTAGGGATCTTTATCCTAACTACGTGAAAGCTGCAAGTTTGTAAATGAGGAGTTTATTTAAAATTATTCTAGGATTAGAGATGTGTCAAGGCACTAACTAACTCCAGAATGACAATGGGCAAGTTGGTGCTACTCACACGATGGAAGATACCCCAGCCCTCTACAGTGATCATGCTTATGTAAAACAGAGTCCTCTTGAGGCAAGAGGAAATAACTGGCACCCGGGTCTTTAACGTTCCCGATGTCAGATAAGTTAGTGGTCTGCAGACCTGAGTGTCCTGTTATAGCTGATACCGTGGAAAACTTTGAAAGCTATTTGGAAGAGCATCCACATTTACTATTATTATAATGGTAGGTCTCACTTAGATTTCACCAAGCCACCCATGACCAACACCACTGAGTTTTGGCAGTCAGCATAAAGACAACTGGCTTCATGCTGGGCCCTGTACTTCCAGGCAGGTTCCTTGTAGACCACAGAGAAGCAGAATTAAAGCTATGTGAATCACTCATTTATCATATTCTCATTATCTCCCCACTGGAAGGTAAGTCCCTCGAGGGCAATGAATTATATCCACTTTACTTGTTGATGTATCTCTAGCACCTAGGATAGTTCCTGGCACACAGAATTTCCCCAACAATATAGGTTGGGTGAATGAAGAAATGAATGCGGGCATCTATGTTTTCACTGTGACTCGGAGCAGACCCAGTCAACCTATCTCTGAGGATGATTGGGCAACATCTACCCTAATTGTTACCAACTTTGGTGTTTTAGACTATGAATGTGGGAAATGACAACATGTTTGACTTCTCCTTGGCTTGCTTTTCTTCCAGATTTCCAACTGCCTTCTCTCTACCCATAGTGTAGAGAAATAAATGGGGTCCATTGTGTCTTAATAGGCCTGTCAACTTAAACGAGACATGAATTTCTTTCTTTTTTTTCACTGAGCTGTTATTCTGGGTGTTTCACCCAATTGTTCTGGCTCAAGAAGGGCAGAAATGATTTTCTGTATCTGTATGGCCCATGGATTTAGAAACTTTGGGGACCACAGAAATCTTTTCTTTTTTCCCTTTATTCCTTCACTTTTCCCCCTTCTCTATTTAAAAAAAAAAAAAAGGTATTTAAGAACAATTTATTGAGCTCTGCACAATGGCCAGGATTATGCTAGGCATCGGGGAGAAACACAAACATTAAAAAAAACCTATCAGTTACCCTCAAGCAGCACAGTCTCTTAGATGAACAATAATGGCAAGACAATGTGATCGGTGGTATAATAAAAGCATGTAGAGAATGGTATTATGGCACAGAAGAAGGAGCCAACAAGTCTGTCAGGAAGAGTCAGAAAATGCCTCACAAGAAGGTGACATTTAGGCATTGAAACATGAGTAAGTCACAAAGTCACAAATTGGGGAGGGGCGAAGGGTTCTCAGGCAGAGAGGCAAATGTGTGGAAAGTTCAAGTAATATTCCATGTAATAGAAATCAGTGAAGTGTGCCTAGTGAGTGGTGGGTATATGGAAACCCTAGAAAATGTGCATGGCAGGAGTACTGCTGGGACAAAGATACTAACCAGCCACACCTTTCAAAATCTGAGCTTTCATCTACAGATAGTAGGTAGTTATATTTTAAGCAGAGGAGCAAAATGTTTTAAAAGATAACTTTGACTAAACAAGGAAGGAGAAGAATCAGAGACCTTATTGCAGTTAGATTTAGCAGATACTTAGGAGGAGGAAGTGACACTTCACCAATAAATGAGGGCACGGATCCAGAGAGTAAGTATTGAGTTCTGCTGTGAACAGGTGCTCATTAATAACCCAAGGAAAGATACCCAGGAAGAAGGTAGAGAGGGATTTCTGCAGTTCCAGAGAAGGGTGAGGCTTGAGGCTATGGATCCAGGCATCACCTGGGAAGAGATGGTATTTATAAGAAAGTGGGAAGATTATCAGGGAACTCCCAAGTGGACTGATCCCCTTTGTAAGGGTTATATTACATAGGGGATGCCCATTTGGTAGATGACTTTCATTTCTTTATGTCGGGGGACCATAGAATCCTAAGAGATGTTTCAAGAGGTTTGGGAACACCGGACATTCTAAGCAAAACTTGGTTTAACAGTAGCTTTTTGTGGCAACAGAATCTATAGCTTTCATCAAATTCTCCAAAGGATCTGAGCCAAAAAAGGATTAAAACCTATTGTGTTTTGGTAAATAGACATATGTATTTATATATGTCCGAGATACTTAGGACTTGAACTGAATTAAGAGGTTTGTTTCAGGCTAGAAGAAAAATTAATATAATGATCATGTTCTCATTTGGTCATTTTGAGAAAAAAAAATCCAAGTTCCATGACTGTTTTGGGGACAGGGCAAAGAAGAGAGGTAGGAGAGAAGAGGGAATTTAGTTGGATTCATGACTTGGTAAGAAAAATTTCATATCTCTATTCTATTCAGAGCATATCTCCACACAAAAAATGATTCAGATTAAATGATTGATCATATATAACAAAATGGAGGAATGAAGCAACTATCTGTATAGTATTACCTTTGTCATAAAAGTATTACCTTTGTCATTTTGAATAAGATATGTATTTCAGAAATTCCTAAGTTACCATTCCTTCAGATCACTCCTCCCATCACTACAATATCTAGTTTGGTTTCATATTTTGAACTTGCTCCAAGTCTCTCACTTGACCATCAATGCACATAGTCAAGACTTTCTCCATAGTAGGCTTCTCCAGGTAAAGAGTATTCATTGAAGGTTATACTATTAATGGAATCTAAGCATAGTGTAAAAATCATCAATTATTTTACATCAAAGGATGCTATCAA
This sequence comes from Canis lupus familiaris, assembly GCF_011100685.1. NCBI lineage: Eukaryota > Metazoa > Chordata > Mammalia > Carnivora > Canidae > Canis > Canis lupus. The sequence goes on along the minus strand of NC_049246.1, from coordinate 31,787,768 downwards.
GAGAGTCAAGACATTAATAGAACAGGAAAAAACTGTTTGCAAATCACTTATCTGATAAGGGCCTGTATCCCAAATATATAAAAAACTCTTACAATTAAACAATAAAAAGACAAATAACCCAATCTAAAAATGAATAAAGGATTAGAATAGACAGTTCTCCAAAGAAGATATATAAATAAATGGTCAATAAGAACGTGAAAAAATGTTCTCCACCGTTAGTCATTAGAGAAAGACAAATCAAAACCACAGTGAGATACCACTCACAGGATGGCTAGAATTTAAAACAAAAACAAATTTAAAAAACCCAGAAAATAACAAGTGTTGGCAAAGATGAAGAACTGGAACCTTTGTACATTACTGATGGGAATATAAAATGATGCAGCCACTGTAGAAAACAGTTTGGCAGTTCCTCAAAAAGCTAAAGATAGAGTTAACATATGACTCAGAAATTCTACTCTTAGATATATACTCAAGAGAATTGAAAACATATGTTCACACACCAAAAAACTTGTACACAAATGTTCATAGAAGCATTATTTATAAAAGCTTAAAAGTAGAAACAACCCAAGTGTCCCTCAACTGACATATAGATAAATAAAATGTGGTACATTTTTACAGTGGAATATTACTCCACCCTAAAAAGGAATGAAGTAGTGACACAGACTTCAATGTGGCTCAACCTTGAAAACATGATGCTAAGTGACAGAAACCAGATACAAAAGGCCACATTGTTGTATGAGTCCAATCAGATGAAATGTCCCAAATACAAAAATCCAGAGACAGAAAGTGGATTTGTGGTTGTCAGTTGGTGGGGAGAAAAGGGAATTGGGAGGTATGGGGTTTCATTTGGGGATGGTGAGCATGTTCTGGAATTGTAGAGTGGTGATGGTTGCACAACATTGTGAATATACTAAAGGTCACTGAACCGCACAATTTAAAATGGTTAAGATATGTTATATGCATTTTACCTCAATAAAAAAATATCAAAAAAATTTGCCAATTAACTTCAGCTCTAACCCCAAAATAAGACAATTAGAATCTACAAAATTTTTCAAAAAGTCTCTTTCTTTGCAGAAGTCAAATATTTACACATTGGATGAGAATCTCCCATCATTTTAAGATTTATTCTACTCTGTTAGCAACATTTATTCTAATCCTGTTAAAAGCTCAGGCACATTGAAACCCTCAGTAAATAACAGAAGAAGCATAGAAAACATGATCATGCCTTTGCTTAGTGAGTACATTTCCAAAATAAAATGACAAGACATTCTTTTAAAAGCCTCTTCAAATGTATATGAGTATTCTCAAGTTTAAAACTCTTTGGAAGTAATGCTGGAGAATAAGGGGGTAGGAGTCCACACACTACCAACCTCTCTTCCTATCTCTGTTTCTTCAGGATGTGAAAGCCGAGCTTGGGTCATCAAGGTACTTTGGAATTCTTTTGAATCTTGAACCTTTTTTTGCATTCAAATTATTTCCATTTGCATTTGGAACACAGAACACCAGAAACTTCCACCCTGTACAGTCCCCAAGAAAGCTCATTCTATTTCTGTTTGTCTTCATATTATACAGCAGGGGGAAATCTGTGTGCCACAGAGGAGGGGTTTGACTTTTTTAAGAGAGGCTGGTGATCATGTTAGATAACTAACAAAAAATGTCCCTGTGCCAGCAAGACCATTTGATGACCCCGACATGGGGGGGGGAGGGGGAGGGAAGAAATTACAAGACATTTTTTTTTTTTTGCAAAGTGTGCACCCACCTCCCGTGTTAACTCCTGAAGGACTCTGTCCCTAAGCCCCGAGGCTCTCCGAGTGGCAGGCGGGAGCAGCCACGATACCGTGCAGGCCAGTGCAAAATGAATGTGGGCGACCCCTTGCCCACAAATTATCAAGAATTTCAAAAAGTCGACAGCAAGGCCATCCACTCAGCAGCTGTCCACGGTGCAAACTCATGGAGGAAGGGATTTGATCAGATGGACCCTACCTGCGATGAGAGGTGAGTTACCGAACCCCCAGAACCTCACCATCCTCACCTAAAACAGGAGTCTAATAATCCCCATCCCTCCCGGTTGCTGCCAGACTTTTTTTTTTTTTTTTTTGGTAAGTCTCAAGCTTGAATGCTATTGTTGAACATGTTTCCCATTTTTCTACGGGGAAGCGGGTGCTATGTATTTCGACGGGGTCTGGGAGTAGCAGGAAAGCCTTTTGGCGGATTAACTATGGGTCCCTCAAAGATTAAGGAAGGGGCCAAGGGGGCCGGCACTTCCTCTCATCTCCAACCTGACACACTTTGCCTCTCTCTGTGTTTTTATTAGCTCGTATCCTCAGTACATCAGTGGCAAGGGTGATGAAACCGGTGGCAGATTTAACTGCCAGGCAGCTGGGTCACTGTCCCGTGGGTCTTGTTGTCATGCTGCGATCTTAAAGTGACCACGGCTGCTTGGGCTGCTGCTTTCCCGAAGACTCCGGGAGAGACCACTGAATAGTTAATCGGTGGCGAAGGAAGGGAAGAGGCTGTTGCTTGCAGAAAGCGCAGAGAAGCTGCTTTGAAAAATCCCAAGGTGGCTGGATATCAAGAACACGGTTCCTGCTGTGGGCAGCTGTGTGTGCGAAGGGCAGCCCGAGGGCTTAAAATCAAATCTCCAGCATGGGTTGGTACCCTCCCCTGGGGCCACAGCAACAGAGGCGAGAAGCCTAAACACTACAAAATGCAGAAACTCTCAATGCTATGGGATGAGGGTTATCATTTAGAGTTATCTTTATTGTTAGCAGCATCGGTGAATAATGTGTTCTCAGGGAAAGAAAGAGAGAGGAAGGGAGGAAGGGAGGAAGGGAGGAAGGAGGAAGGAAGGAAGGAAGGAAGGAAGGAAGGAAGGAAGGAAGGAAGAAAGGAAAGAAGGAAGGAAGGAAAGTAAGAACGAAAGAAAGAAAGAAAAAGAAAAAGAAAGAAAGAAGCCGACCCGTCCCACCCCCTCCTAGACCGCCCGTCCGCAATCCCTGCCGGGCACAACGCAGCCAGCGCCCCCCACGGAAAGAAAGAACCCGCCCCCCCGAAAAGAAAAGAAAAAGAAAAGAAGAAAAAGAAAGTGTTAGAGAGAGAGAAACCAGGATGACTTATTTCACAGGGAAGAACTGCAGGCCCCTTACCTGAAACCGTCTCATGTCCCTCGGGTTCCCTGCTGTTTTCAAACAATTCTGATTGCACTTGAGGAAGAATTTTAGAAAGAATCTGCGAAGAGAAAGCAATGTGTTACATTTTGGAGTAAACATTTTTTAGGAGAAAATAGATCTGCATTCTATTAGATTTGATTTGAAAGTGATTGTGTTTCAAGTCTGGGGAATTTCAGCCGGCCCTGCCTGGGAAAGAACACCCCTGACCCTGTGCAATTTGCAAATTTGGATGTTTGCAATCACACGCCTGCTCCACCACCATTGAGGATTGTGAAGCGGTTCACAAGCGGGGCTCTGGTTTGTAGAGCGGCCCCCCGAGTTGCAAGGGCACTCTGTCTCCCAAAACTAAGGCTTCCCAAGCAGCAGTGACTCCTGCCGTGCAAAAATGTCTTGCTCCTGGGTAAAAAAATGGCATGACTTCACCCAGAATCGCAGGGTTTCTCACGCATGTGGCTTTCCGCTGGCCACACACACCTTCATGCTCACACACCTCACACATATACCCTCGCACACAAAGGGCCCCTGATATTTTTAACCAATGTACATAAAATCAGAAAACAGTACGTTGCCATCCGGAGGCAGATCAGTCTGTGCAGGTTTACGTTGGGGTTTTTATGACTCGTAACAAGTGTGAATGTCCTCTCAGACCTTCCGTAGATTATCCAGAGAAGTACAGAAGCACCAAATAATGATCTGAGCTTATCATTCATCATAAGGCATATTTTTAAGCCAAGAGTCTCTGTGCAAAACTATCTGTGCGAATTTTAAAATTGGGCATCTTTAATCAGAAAACTACATCAACCCAGAGAAATGGCAGAGGTGGCCTTTTCAGCCATTTACCTATTTAATGTTTGGGATTTTGTTTCAAAACACAGTAAGTTTTTCATTTATCTCACTTGCAGAGTCCTTTTCCTTAAAAAAAAAAAAAAATCCAGCTTTTGCAGTGTTAAAGTCCCAGGTGAGCTAGGCCTATTTCCCTTTCTGTTACTATGACAACGAAATTTTACCGCAGTCCCAAAGTCCCTCCAGAACTCTCACATCCATGCCTTGAATTAGAACTTTAAAGGAAAAGATATACATTTTTCCCCAGGATTTACCAACAAAAATAAGTAGAAATCAACAATGCTTCCAAAAATTCTATTTTAAAGCAACGGCTGGTGAGATGCTCTCATGGTGACCTTCTGTTTACTTTTATTTTTTTAAGAATCACACAAAAGAATTAGAGAGCGCTCCAGCTAATTGTATTTAGCACTTAAAGGGAAAAAAAAAAAACCTGATGGAAAGATAAACAGTAAATGATAAAGGAGGGGAGAATGGGAACCGCGTTCTTCAAGATGGTTTCTGTATTTGAGGCTCTTTTACTCTAGATTTGCTGAAAATATTTGGCCAAGTGCTCCCGACCCCTATTTATGAATAAGATGGGGTGTGAATTTGGAAATAACAGCTGAATTTGTTTTCATTATGTTATAACATCTGCTTTCAACTTCCCTCTTTTAATCTTTGCTGGGGTGGGAGGTTAGGCACAACCTGTGCCATGAAAGTATCAGGGTCTTTATCCGGAGGACAGGGCAGTGCAAATACTCCACCACACAGCTTTTTTTTTTTTTTCTTTTGCTCCACACTGCTTTCTGCAGTGTTCAAATTCACAACCTGCCTTTGCTTCCCAAAGTGCAGGGAAATGTCTGCCCGTATGAATCAGAGGTTGATCAGAATGCAAACATTTTATTTTTGTAAGGGGAAACGTTCTTGCACTTGTACCTTCCCAGAAGACACAGCTACAGCCACTCACAATGCACGGAGATGCTCTCATGATATGCTTAAAACTTGCTTTTTTTCTCACTCAAGTCTCCTTCCAAACAGCAGCCCCCACTCCCACACTGCATTTGTCCTCCAACGCCCCCGAGAGTGATTTATACCTTTTTCCCCTCCTATCACCAAATCAAGTGCTCTTTCCTACTCAGTCCTTGATTTGGGGAAAGTTTTGCTTTGACCGGTCTTATAATGCACACCCTCTGTGTGCTATACTTTCCCTTACCTACCTGACCCTTCCTCTAAAACGTATCTGGTGAAAACATTAATGCTCGTGAAGGCATTATTATATGCCTGGTGTGGTAGGTGCAAAAGTGCAGAAGAAATAAATGTTTACGTGGAATCAAATTGATTTAGGGAAACAAGGGGCCTGCTGAAAGGGTCGATTCAGTTTCAATTAGGACCCTTATCAGTTCCTCGGGTGGGAAGTTTTAACTCCTTTGTCGGCCTGGGGACTGAGTTTGTAATTTGTAACCGGCCCCCTGAACACTGAGGATATATTTTTCCATTCACAAAGGCGAAGAGAGAGGTGGAGGTGAGAGGAGAGAGAGAAAAAAAATTCTCTTACATTGTATAGGACTTCCTAAAAGAAGGTATGGCTGCTTCTAAATGGCTAGCTCCAGAAATCATATTTTATATGTGAGCCTAAACATTAATTGAAAGGAATTCAGGGGTTTACTGATATCTCCAATTTTTTCTCTTCCTTTTACTGCTGTCTTCCACCTCCCTACCACCCCCTCCACCCACCATGCTCAGGGGCTTGATACAGAACCCTTGACTAACTATACCATCCATTAACCACAGGGTGACTTGCAGGGAACAAATCCCTTGGGTCTGGATCCCTCCGAAGCCAGAGCTGTCTGGAAAATGTCAGCGCTCTGCACTCAGAAACGGGAAACCCAAATGAATTACAAGATTCAGACTAAACGTGCAGATTCTCATCAGGATGGAAGTTGTTATTTCCACTTTCCCCGAACAATGTTGACTACATAAATACTAGAACGGCTTAGCGCAGTACACTTTGCAAGGTTTCTCATCTCATTCCTTAGGAGGGAACACCAACAACTAACAAGGATTATCCTTGTTCTCAAGATACAGGGGAATAGAGAGGTGGGATCCAAATGTGAACTCAACCCAGCACATTGCAACCTGGCTCCTAGGTCAGCTGAGGTGACGTAATGTACCAAATGGCATTTCTTCACCCCACAGATATTTATTACATGTTGACAGTATTCTAGTCTTGACCTGTTCCAACTATGTAACCAACTTAGCTCACTTCTCTGGGTCTCAGTCCGTTCAACTGGTTTTAACTAGCTTATCTCTAGGGTTCTTCCAATATTAATATTCTATGATGGCAAAGAAAAGTATGTAGAGTTGAGAGCCCTCCAGAAATGGCTACACTGATGGAAAAAAAACCACTGAAGACAAAAAAGACCATGATTTACTATAGTCCAAGTGGGGTGTACATAGGATTTTCTGAGAGATAGGTCAAACCCACTGATCTGAGGGGGGCGGGGAATAAGCAGAGACAGCTGGTTGGTGGACAGTGCGGCATCTTGAGTGATGCCTTGGTCTGAACAGGCAGTTCCCCAGGGCTTGGCAGGCAAACTGTTGAGTGACCATTATCTTAGGCTCCCCTCTACATGCTTCTGAGGCAGAATGTGACTCAGGAACATCACTGATCAGAGCCATCTCTGTCCCCTCTCACCATCCTATGCTGGTCCAGTAGCTGAAAGGTACAGGGGTCACAGAGGGGAGGGAAAGAAAGTTTGCCAAGTGTCTACTCTGTGCCATGCCCTGAGCTAGGTGCTTCCCATACAGTGTGTCATTTTTTTTTTCTTACAACAGCTTTACTAATGAATTCTGATGAATCATCTCACAGCTAGGAAAACAAAGTCACCAAAAATTTTAAAAAGTTGACCAAGATCGCACAGCTTGTAAGTGGCAGAAACAAGGATCTGAACCTGGGTCCTTCTCACAGCAAGTTCCATCTGGCAGTCTATGCTTCCTGAACCAATTAGATTGTGGTGATGGTTGCACAACTCTGTGAATATATTAAAAGCTATTGAACTGTACACTTTAAATAAGTGAACTCTATCATATGTAAATTATACCTCAATATAGCTGTTCTTAAAAAAACTCAAAAAATGGTCCGAAAGAAAGAAAGAAAGAAAAAGAAAGAAGAAGGAGGGGAGGGGAGGGGAGGGGAGAGGAGAGGGGAGAGGAGGAGAGGAGGGGAGAGGGGAGGAGAGGAGAGGAGAGGAGAGGAGAGGAGAGGAGAGGAGAGGAGAGGAGAGGAGAGGAGAGAGGATGGGAAGGAGAAAAAGAAAAAAAGAAAAAAATCCTTCAACATGAAGGATTCTGGTTTCTTGAAGAGTGAGTGGACCATAGCATCCCAAGAGGAAAACACTAGGTAAAAGGCAGTTGCATGGAAGTAAATGCCTATTAATGAAAATCCCTGCTGAATTCATTTATTTACCCATTTGATCAATCATAGTGTATATAGTTTGTTCCACAAAGGTTCTGGATGGCAAATAAGATGGACCAAATCTTTACCCTCATGGAGCACACACCAAACTATTCAAAATATGCTTTTTCCAATTCTGAGAGGAATCTGGAGACCCCTGAATATGGGTTTAAGTTCTCAGGGGACTTTTCAACAACCCAGAAATCTCTTTCTCTCTCAATCTCTGGGAACACTGTTCAAGAATAGAATGAGAGTTCCTAGGTGGGTCTAGACTTGTCCTGAGGCCATTCCAAACAGAAACCGAGATTCAAACTAGTTGGCACAAATAGGGTGCAAAGTCAAGGTTCAGAGGTGAAGGCAGTGGGGCAGGGGTGGGGTGGTTGTCTCTAAATCAAAGGAAGGGCAATTACTTAGTATTCATGCCAGATGCCAGAATTATAACCAATGATCTGACTAGTATAAAACCTAGAATAACTTTTGTCCAGATTTGTGATAGAGGTCATGCAATTCAACTCCCATTTGTGATCCAAGATCTAGTGTCTTCTTCTAAAAAACTTGCAATACAAAAAGTGTTGAGAAAAGCACGAGAGCTTCTTTCAACAAAAGGATTAGACAAGGATGTGTATCAAAAGAATGTGAACTTAGCACTAGTAACAGCTACCATTAGGCAGAACCTTACTCTATGCAAAATAATATGTAAAATACCTTTCACTTTGAAACTTATTCCCTTAAAAAAATCTAATTCTACCTATGCTGGGAATAATTTCTGCAATGCCATGGTCACATATTACACATCATGAAGATGAGAACACCCCCCCCATACTCTCCGAAAGCCAAGGACAGAGGGTACTATATCTGGTTCTTTCTCTCTGCCACAATGCTGTATAAGCAGGCTGGCTCACTGAAGTCCGAGCCATATAGCCTCACAAACTGTGTAGGTGTCTAAAGGCCTAAGTCCATTGATTTTGGAGGAAGACACATTTTATCTGGATTAACTACTAACCATCCTTTTCTGGAGTCCACAATAAATTGAAATACAATTGGCTTACACTGTTGGTGTGTGCTTCCTTTCCCTTAGAACACTCATACCATTTCTAAGAACTATCAAATGCAGGGATAGACTGGATCATAAAATCATATTTGAAAGAAATGAGCAGTTGTCTCTCCTCTCCCACAGCCCTGTCGAGCTTTTGTCCTTTGGGGGACGAGGTAGAGTGAGGGGTCATGCTGGATGGACACACCCCTGGGTCCATTTTCTCATTCAGGGCAGCTAACATGGCAGCTCACTCTGTTTTATAAGGTAGGGAAACCTCTAAGTGCTGGGTTTCCCCTTGAGACCAATAAAAAACAAAATGATGGTGTTCCAGGTTTAATCTAGGTCTTAACTGCGAGATCCTCTTTGAACCTTCCTACAACAGAAAGAGTATATTTTCCTCTCCCAAAAGCCTCCAACAGAATCCAAATCCAGGCGGCCAAAGTAAGGTGAAGGGCAGCAGAGGGCCCTATGCTTCACTGGAAGATAACATGCCCTATTGATTGTTTCAGGTGTCAGCCCAAGTAAGAAATGGTCCTGAAGCTTCAAGGGCTTTGTGAAGACTCTCACCAAAGTCCACAAAAACTAAGAAACTCTGGAAGGTCAAACTCCCCATTGGCTCTTGCTACACCTTAAGAACTTTGACAATGGGGCATCTGAGAATGTTCCGTACTTGCAATCTGCTTGGAAAGATGAAGGGCAGCACAAAAGTTCAAGAAGATCCATGGAAAGGGGAGATAAATGAAAAATCTTGACTGACTGGCTTCTTTAGGTTTCAATCAAAACTCATTTTTATAAGCTGATTTTCTATGTAATTCATTTATTCAAACAACCCCTTAAAATGTAAATATAAATACATGAACATAGTAGGCACAGAATCTTTCATCTCCACAGACATTCCTATGGAAGAGGTTTATGACCACTAAAGCTTATTCACTTAGACTATTTCAATGAAAGGCCATCTCAGATCCAAAAAATGTAAGTTTACAGAAAATTTTGAAGCACTAAATTTTCTTACTTACAACTATACTCAATGTCTCTAACTTCCCATAGCTAAAAGACTAATTATGATGATGATTATAATAACAAAGAATCCACCTTCACCAACTTCATATTATGTGCCATGTGTGATTTCTTTTAATCCATCCACCTCTGAGAGTAGGAGGATCAACATCTCCATTCTACAGAGGAGTTAAACAAGACTCAGACAGGTCAGCTCACTTGTCCAAGGTCAAGCAGCTAATAAGTGCAGGAGCTAGGAGGGGAGCTCTGCTTTGTCTGACTCTTAGAAGAACATTGCTCTGGTGGGAACCCGGCCATGCTTCTTTTGAAGGAAAAGGTAGGACACACTGCCAAGCAGCTCTTTGTTTTGGGAACTACAACCTCATTGATCTACGTGGGGGATTATGTTGCATTCTTTGTTTTACTCTCTGGAAATGAGAGTGAAATCATTCCTCATGTCACAAAACCAAACAAGCAAGCAAACAAAAATGTCTCTCATTCCTATCAGGACCTGCATTCTCTGGAAATTCGGTAGCTCTTATGGAGTGTGCAGAGAAAGATAAGCAAGTCTATCAAGATTTTGGAAAACGGGATGTCCAAAGAACCCACCTGGTCCAAAGATGACAGGGCCCAAAGAGCCACTACAAAAAGAATGTACGAAATTGCCCTGAGTGGATGAGGAAGATTCCAAACCATTTGTCCATCATGACTACAGAGAAAAAAGGGGCTGGAAGTCAAATGTGCAACCTAAGAAGTTGAATTAAGTCTTGGAAAACATTTTTTGAGAGTCAAGTCACCAAGCTAAATTTTGAAAGCCTTACCCAAGGGACAGAGGAGACTCTCCTACATTGGATATTTTTAAATAGACCAGCAAGTTAATTTCTTTGGCAGCAGAAAATTTCAGTCTTTTATGTGGCAGCTCATTGGGGCGTCCCTTCCAAGTCATTTCCACATTATGCCAAGGCTTCTGCATTATTATTATTATCATCATCATCATCATCATCATTGTCATTATTATTATTATTTGCTTGCTTAGTATTTATTGTAAAAATTCGGGACATTCAGTTTCTCCCTCCTATAACGTGATTCTCTAGGCCAGTAGTGAGGAATAGTTACCCATGCAAAGTGTTTGGTTGAAGAGCTGGGACATAGTAAGTTAGCTCCCTCACCTTTTGCTAGGCCTGCTTCTGCTCCCCTCCCCTGAACTGCCCCTTCTTCCCTACCACCTTTTAAAATGGCCCATTTTCCAAACAAAACTATACCAGAGGGAGTTGCCATAAATTCAAATATGATTCTCTCTGCATTGCTTATCTGTCCAATATTAAAGTTCTTTTTTTGATTTTTAAGAAGAGATATTTTAAAAGGAAGAAAATGCCATTAAATCTATTATAGCAGATTGCAGGAAAAGAGGTACAGGAGAAGACAGTGAGTCAGGATCCTCATCACTGTCTTCAGTAAACTGTGGCCAGGCAAAATCATTTGGTTCCTAACTGGCAGCAGGCCCCATCAAATCATATTCTAGTCCGTGTTCACTCCAATTACAAGCTCCTGGAAGTGGCATTTCAGTGTGGCAACAGAGCCTTCGATCCCAAACATGCTGCCTCGGGAGTGGATCTGCTATATTCATTTAGGCATCGGGAGGGAGCGACTTCCCCCGCTGTGTAATTCTGACTCTGTATCGATAGACTTCATTTCATGATTTCTTTGGAAGTGAACGTCTCCCATAGCTCAAGTGGCAAACAATTGACTGGCAATTGTCACCGAGGTACATAAAAACAGGGAGCCACTTTGATTCTCCACTTACTTCTGACCAATAACCCACTATAGTTTCTGAGGACCTGGGGTTATATGTTGGGATTTTTTTTTTCTTCTGTAGTCAGACATCTTCACTCTCCTGAATTCCATTACTTGGCAACATGAGGCTGGTAGGGAAAAAAATCTCCAAGGAAAAGTCCTTGTTTTTGCACTCCGATGAGAATCTGACACCATTAATGAAAATAATAATTGAACTCTTTGGGCTTAAATTGGAATGAAACACAACACGAAGAGCATGTTTGTAATTCCAATTGTTCTGGTAAACCGTCTTTGGAGGGCTCTTTGCAATGTGCGCAGTCCCATCTTTTCCTTCTGTGTTTTTGTTTGTTTTGTTTTGCTTTTAACCCAAGTCCTCTCTTTGGCCCTATCCCTTCTTCTCCCTTCTGATCAAGAAAAGGAAAAAAGACAGAGGGAAACAGAGCGTGTTACCGACCGACTTCAGGGAGCATCTTTCTATGAGACTTCAGAATTGGAATACAAATCTATTTCCCTTTCTAATGCCACGACTACTCGGGTGAAGGAGAGAAATGAAGTTATTAGCCAGCCATCAGCTTAATGGGTCCTCACCGTCCTATTTCCTTAGCGCCCCTTCCCCCCTGTGCAGCCCCCCTCCCCCTCCCAGCGCTCTGCCCTCCCTGTGAAGCTCATCTATGCTAGGCTGAGCAGTGAACACCAATTACACCAAGAGCCCTTTGCTGCTGCCTGGTCCGCTGGTTTTACTGTTTTGCCAGATGGTTGAGGCCAATGTGTAAAACTCTCTACCCTACCATTAATTCATAACTTGGTAATAACTTTCCCACGGCTCCAGGAAATTGAAATGAAGTGCAAATGTGAATATTTGGAAAGGGAATCAAGGTTGGACAACTCTTTTATACCTGCCAGAGTAGATAACAGTCAGACAAAAAGGATCTCCTTTTTTTACACAGGCCGGAATGTGATTTTCCCCGAAACCAAGGTGGACTGACACAAATACGCACTATCGGATAAAGTGGTGAACGAAGTTCAGAGTTTGAGTCTCTCCCATCATTGCTTTCTCTCTGCAGTTTTTCGCTTTCTACTTATTGCACCTATGGGTCCACTCACTAATGACCTTGAGTTTGAGCGTCTATGTAATGTTACATTCTTATGACAGAGTCGTAGATTAGCAGATATGAGTGCATTCTCTTGCTAAGACAGGACACCATCCAATGTTTGTTAGCATCATTAAACTAAAACTGACTTTTCACCTGCTCCCATACCATATGCAGCTGCAAATTTTTAAATTAAACTATGAAGCCATGCATAAATTTACATATATTACAGACTAGCCTCTCCATTTAACATGCAAATGTACTCCAATGTTTCAGAACACCTTCTGTCGCTAATTAATTTGCTGAATTATAATTAGACTAATCCTGCATAATTAATAAGCACAGATTTTTTTTTAATTTGTAAGCAGCTTGAGGAGATCATTCACTTCCTTCTATAAACTGCTAAGTAAGTGTTAAAAAAAATCTGGAAAGAACATGTGTGAAAAGGTATGTTTGATGTCGCATACAAACTCAAACTAGCGTGGAAGATACAGAAGTCAGTATTGATAAAGGTACATATTTGAAGCCAACATTCAAACAATCAAAAAAAAATCGCATTCAGAGGATGGGGACTAATTCTCCCTTTGTCTCCTTGTATATAATGTTTTATTCTTCGCCTTCTATCCGTCGGATCTTCCAAGATCACAGAGGCGGGAGAGGATTAAAGTAACCGTATGTTGTATTAGGAGAGATAATGATATTAACACTCCACTGTATATCAAAACACTCTGTGCATGCTGGGTGCTTATAAGCCCCTTTGATGGTATTTGGAATCATTTTCATTTTGGCTGCCAAAAACACCCGAGATCCATCTAGTGGAAACAATTAAGTTCCATTAGTACTGTATCCATTCGGTAATGATTACAATGAAGGGTCCCCTCTTTAATGCTGAAGAGTACAGTCTCAAAGAAACGTATGCATCTGCGCTCTTGAAAATGGGAAACTGTATAGCCGTACAACCAAGCATGAAGCTCCATTTCGACTCCTAAAATAAACCAGAATCAGAAGGGTCAAGGTAAGTAGACACCTTACTGGAAAATTTGAGGGACAGTAGGAATCTGGAAGGTCAAGGCAAGCTTAATACAGAGTCATGCGAATTGAGAATGAACCTAAAACAACAAAGTGGGAAATGCGTGTTCTGGCAGGGGGAAGTGATCAAACTTTCAAAGAGAGGAGAAATATAACTTTGGAGAAAGAGGGAGCTCCTTGGCCCTCCCACACAGCTAAATCACTAATAGCAGCCAAAAGATTGGTAAGCCAAAAGAACAGAGCTGCTTGAAATGTGCCTGGCTGTCTATCCCTGGAGTTTAGGTTTTTACAGTGACTCTACACACAACAGCAACTTCTTCTGAAGAACTGGGGGAAGCAGTTTTCCCAAGTTCGTTACCATATACTTCCTCGTTACTAGTCAGCCAACTTTTTTATTTTTTTATTTTTTTATTTTTTTTTGACAAAGCAAGGACATAAGCTAGCTTAGGAGTTGAGATGAAAGTTTAGGAGTATATATGCTCAGAGGCCTGTGGCCACAGCCAGGAGCAGATGCCAGAGGGTCAAACCAAGGGGCAGCTTCTACCTCTGCCCCAAGGGGCATCTACCTTAGACTCCAGCTATGTCATGGGGTTATTACAGTGACTAACCAGACTGAGAAAAATATTTTGCAAGCACCTGGAAAAAGTGCAACAATTTTTCTGCGCTAAGCAAAGTTATTACTTGGAAGGTTTGGAAACATAAGACATTTGGACAGTTTTTCTGAGCCAAACCGTAGCATTTGCCTTGGGTTTCCACCTGAAGAGATTAACCAGTTTAGGAGGATTTTTATAAGCCTAAAAGAAAGGGAGCTTTCTGCGTCTTCCATAGTTATGCAGAAAGAACTTAATAACGACAGCTGGAATAATACTACTACTAAGAGGCTAAAATTATTTTCTTTCAAAAAATATGCAAATGGCCATGGAAATCCTTAATACTGTCTTCACCTTTCAAAAAATTCATTTTAATGTATTGTGTTGGACCTAGCACGCCACATCCTATATCTGCAGCTTAGAGACAGAAAGAGCCAGAAGGTCACCCAGTCAAGACCCACATATGGAGAGGCAAGTGATTTGCTTTTGGTTTGGGGGGTTTTGGATATTTTCTTCAGCTTTACCAGCCAATTTCAAAATATGTACCCATGGGAGAGAGCCGAGAGGAAGCAGTTGCGACCCATGTGGAGTTAGGTTTTGAGACATTCCTGACAAGTTATTAGGGAGAAAGAGAAACAACTTTGTGGCATTTAAACACTAAGGTGTAAAGCAATTAGTTAGCAAATCCACATCACTTTTGGCTAATGGGTTTTTCCCCTCACATACATTCCAGGAAATTTCTCTAATTTTATTTTTTAGCAGGAAGATTTTCCCCCATGAACATCATGTCCGGTTTATTCCTGTGATTCATTCTGTCTCTTTCCCTCTCTCTACCCAGCTCCCAAATTCAGGATGATATATTGTGCTTTTTAAAGGCTACATAAAAGTTGTCTGGTGGGGGGCAGAGGATGAGTTGGGAAGAATGGGTGATGGAAGAAAAGAAGCCAAGATTATAATGACATCAAAGATCTACTTCATCTGAGTACTATGACGGCTTGCCTCTACTAGCCACGAAGGCTCACATTCACCGGTTAACGTAACCTTCATGCCAAAAAAGGGAAAAAGAAAGAAAGTGTAACCTGACAGGTAGCAGGTGGTACATATGGAATTATCATTGGCTATTAACACCAGGTCGGGTATCATATTAGCCACTTTCAGACTGCATTTGCCAAACCCACATAAAAATATAAAACCAGGTATTTCAATATTGTGTCACTCCCTTAGCAAAACAGATTTTCTTATATTACTCATAGTAGAGTCAGCCGGCTTTTATTAGAATTTTTTAAACTTTTTTTTTTTCTTAAAGGAAGCACTAAACCTAAATGATATAAAAAAGAAACTGGGACAAAAATCAGGTCAAGAATTTGATACAAAAGGCATCCAGATAAAGCTAATAATATTCCAGAGTGTTGTCAGTAGAGCGGAATACAATGACATTAGCCTAATCTCGGCCCAACCCCTATATCTACACGAGGTTCCAGGAATCAGGCATTCTGTCTAATTTTTTTTTTGTTTTTGTTTTTTTTGTTTTTGGGTTTTTTTTTTTTTCATTCAAACTTTGCTGATTCTACAGCCTCTATTTACTTTATGGGTATCACTACCTTTCTGGAAATTTTGAAATCTTAGTGCCAAAAATGGAATCTTTCTTTTAAATGCCATTAAGAGGGGCAGCCCGGGTGGCTTGGTGGTTTAGCGCTGCCTTCAGCCCAGGGTGTGATCCTGGAGACCCGGGATCGAGTCCCACATTGGGCTCCCTGCATGGAGTCTGCTTCTCCCTCTGCCTGTGTCTCTGCCTCTCTCTTTGTGTCTCTCATGAATAAATAAATAAAATCTTTAAAAAAAAATGCCATTAAGAGATTTTTATCTGTTCTACTTTTCTTCATTCTCTAAAATACCACTGCATTTTGTACTAAATCTGATTTTCTCACAAAGGCCACTAACTATTGGTTCTCACTTCACCCATGAGTAGATAACTAGAATCTCCTCCCTTTTTTTTAGAGGGAGGAGGGGCAGAGGGAGAGAGAGAGAGAGAGAATCTTAAGCAGGCTCCACGCCCAGCACAGAGCCCCATAAGAATCATGACCTGAGCCAAAATCAAGAGTTGAACGCTTAACTGACTGAGCCACCCAGATGCCCCTAGAACCTCCTTTCATTTTCTCTTTAAAAAGCAGAGGCTCCAATGAAAAATCTCATAATGGAACCAGATTCAGGCACTCTTCGGTGGGAACAGAAGCAGTCCCGGCACTTCTCCTGGGACATCCTACATTCCAAATCTCTCTCTTCCACACCATATCATATTGTTGGTCAACATGCTGGATTACTAGAACAAGGTGATGCAGAGCTACTTTATTTCAAAAATGAAGGCCAAGCATAAAATCCTCCCCCAAATTTGAGTTACTAGGACTTCTTCCCCTAGGTCAAAGAAAGTATAAATGTGAATGGGGAAGATTCATGTAACATCCTATATGTCAGCCCCAGTTTGCTTGAAACAAGACCCTAAGTTCATTTTAAGGTTTCAAAAGTCTTAGACCTAGCCTAAACAAAAGTCTACCTTTTCAAATAACTTCTAAACTAATGACAATCATTTTTCTTTTTTTAACCCAGTTTTATGATATGCAGTGTTTTACAAGTCCAGCCCATTTGTAAAGAGGAGAGTTGATTTTAGATACTTCCTCCTGCCCTTCATTAAATAAGATCTGTTCTTGCAGTCAGGTGCAGTAGAATATGTGTCTATACAGCATATTCACTTGAGACCATATAATCATGATGACTCAAATAAAGAAAAAATTTTTTGAGAAAAAGCTCATGATGATAAGATCCTAAACTTGGTATCTACAAAGATCCTAAACTTTAATAGTTCAACCACGCATTTCCTTCACCAGAACAGATCATTGCTGCATCAAAATACACAACACACACACACACACACACACACACAAAGTAGGATAGCACAAAAGGTATATAAAAGTTGCATCTTTTCCCCAAAACTCAGTTGAGGCTTTCAATGCCATTGGCTTTCTCACTCTCCAAAATGCCTTTGAAATAAGTGCTGAGAAGCCAAATGGACCATCCCAAGTTCCTTTTGGAATACGGCAGAGAATTCAATAAGTGGCTAAAATTTCAGCATTATGAGGGGAAGAAAGGCTTGGATAATCGACAAGCTCAATATTCAATAATCTGAAAAATCCAAAGAGTTTGTTTTATTCATATGAGCCTTCCCTGGTCCAAAACTTAAGAGTTGAGTTTGTGGTTTCTCCCCATGCAGTAGATAATGGAACGCAGCCATTAAAGAAAAAAATTACTTCCCTTGGGGAGTCAGCAGCTGACCTGGAAGTAAAACATATCAGCCCTTCACTCAGAGGCCACAGAGCCTGTTCTGCTTTCTCAGGGAGCTGCCAGGACTCAAGCGAGCAGTAGGACTGGGTCCAGGAGCATGGGAAAATGATGGTCACAGCTCCCTGGGGAAGAAGCACAGAAGATTGCAGAGCCACGCTGGGAGAAAGGCAGCTCTGTCTAGCCCAGCATTTTCTGCTGACTCGGACACCGGTGATCCAATGCCAGCCTCTGCCTGGCAAAGCTATCAGCAGGATGGCCACCCCCAGATATGGCCCAGGAATGCCTCTGGCCCAACACCATCACAAGGAAGTCATCTTGGCTCATGCATGAGTCAGAATTTATTGGCTGCACATTAGTCCTGAGTTGAAGCTACAACTCTACCATTCCCCCTGCTAGAATCCTGCCTTGAAATATGACAGAACAGGAAAAAGCACGCCCGTGCTGGTTACCATCCCTTGGCTTGCCAACGTAATTACAGTTAAGCCACGCTGAGCAATAGCTAGGCGTCCAATCCACTTCTAGAGTCCTTTATTTTCTAAGAAGAGGGAGACTTCATCACTCCCAGGAACATGGCTGCTTTAAGTTTTCTTCAGATAACCCAGGTTCTAAACTGATCAAAATGTGTTTCCATCTCCCTGCCTTATTTGCCAGGGTCTTGAATTGGGGGTGGCACGTTAGTTCAAGTTTAAGATGTAGTCCACCTGAGAGGCCCAGTGTAGTTCAGTCTTTCAGATGGTTTGTCCCCATCTTGAGGCTTATGATTTTGTTAGGAATATATTCTATCTTGAGGCCAGCCACAGTTGTAGTAACAAAATCTTTTTTTTTTCTTTTTTTGGTGAACAAAGCAAGGCAGTTGACTTTTATATTAGAATTTTAAAAAGCGCTAAACCAGTTCTCCAAAATAAGTGGGCTCAGTCTGGCTTTAACTCAACTATCTTCACCTGGGTTGAATGTTTACCCTTCTCCTAATGAGATGACTCATTGAAAAGTGAAGATAAATGTCACCTACTTTTCATGCGATCTATAAAATTAATCTCCCATGCTTATGTTAATACCGATAATGTAGTGTAGGAGGCAGTGTGACCCAGAGGATACAACTTTAAGGCTAGTGTGTTCAATTACTGCCTATAATACTGACAATATTTTCACCTCTCTGTTTCGCTGCCTACTCCCGACCCTCGTACACGTTCCCTCACATATCTTCCCTGTAAAATTGGGTATTACTTCAGGGAGATGCTGGGAGAATTACTTAGGTGCTTTGGGAAACAACTTAAAACACCTTTTAGAAGTTTCTTGTGAAATAGCAGAGATTGTTAACGTCCCCACCATGGCATCAGCCTCCGGTAAATAACCATGACACATTTAGCAAATTGTCTTTCTACTCCGTGAAAAACGATCCCACGCAGGTAACCCTCCACCCAAAGGGGTCCGTTTATTTCCAGAGAATAGATGACACAGAAGGAGGGCTCCACGGATAGTAATTAAGTCACCAAGCTAAGAAGAGATCAGTGCTTACTTACACTTCAGGGGTTAAACCAAGAGCTGATTACAGGGAGAAGCAATTCATGTTCTGTATTCAGCTGTAAAATAAACTGGGAGTTCTGTGTTTGGTGTCTGAAACATCTTTCGGAACACTAAATCAATTTAATATCAATAATTGCCAGATAGATGCTAGATTAAATGAACCAACACAGATAGCTTTGTTCGCAGAGAAAAGAGGGCCAAATGGCCTTCATTAGCATGACTAATCCCAAAGTTCTGTGGTTTGATAATCAGACGCCTAGGCCTGAATTTTGACTCTCGCAATATATAGTTTGGCACGAGACATTGTAAATTCAGCTATTCTATGCCTTTAGCATACATGCAGAATATCAGAACAGCAAGGTGACATTTATAAGCGTCCCTATTAGCCACCACTGCGCCCACTGGCGCTCGGAAACACACCAGACGCACAGAAAACGAGGAGCTTGCTCTTCAGTGCAGGGCTGAGGCTTTTCCCAGACCTGTTTCTGGGGCGCTTTAGAAACACCTGCTTCGGCCTTGGGGGGGGACCATCTTAATGGGAGTTTCAGAAACCAGGCCTTTCTTCCCAGCTCTCCAGCAACCCCACGATGCTGGTCCCTTTCCTATTGTGGTGATTACAGGACCGAATGGGCCTCGTAACCGAAGGCTCGGTAGTATTTTCACCTTAGACCCTGAGAATATTTCCTTTTTTTTTTTTTTTTTTTTGGTTTGAAATTCTAACATATCTTCTTTCTTAGCAACTTCTCAATTTTGAAAATCATCGCGAATTTCATCCCTAAACAACCCTGTGAATTTCCGGCTTCCTCGCCGGCTCTCCTAACTAGAAAAGAATGGGCTTTGCGGAAACCCGGCGGCCTATGAAACGAGCCCAGGAAGGTCATCAGAGTGACTGGCGTGGGTGGGAGCTGGGGGGTTGTCAGGGCCTGGGTTCCGCCACGGGCATTTGGACGTGCAGAGAAGTGTTGGCAGGGCACCAGAGACCTGGCAAAAGGGGACTGTGGACGTTATCAGTTGTCGGCCCCAATTCGCTAATCCTGGGGTCCACCCCTCACCCCTAACCTACCATTACGTCACCTCAGCCAATCCTTGTGAATACGCTTCACCAGCTGCCCTTTGAAGAGTGAGCGAGCCTGTGTGTGTGTGTGTGTGTGTGTGTGTGTGTGTGTGTGTGTGTGTGTGTGAACTGCCAGAAACACAGAATAGCTCTTCAGGGTCTAATCACTGGGCGGCCAAGCCTCTGCACAGTCTCCTTTGGAGGTCTGTGAGCCTCGGGTCGGAGCAGCTGCCTCTGAGTCATGGTGGGCTGTGGGGCCCCAAATCCCTTCATAGCTGATCTGGGGAGAGAGAGAAAGTACTCAGCTTTTCATTTCCATGATAGAAAGGAAGATTTTTTTTTTTTTTCCCAAAACCCTCACAGCCCATACAGGGAATGCATTTTAAAGTCAAATATGACTCTCCCTATACTTTGGTTTGGAAAATCACAGACTCTGATTATAAATGGTCCTAGAGCACAACTGATATGTGCAAGTACCAGCCAATTCCTTGTAGGCTTTACTCCCCTTCACTAAGCGTATATGTGCATGTGTGTGTGTGTGTGTGTGTGTGTGTTGCTCACTGTCATGTTTCTCTTACTTTCCCCGATTCACACAACTTGAGGTTGAAGTATTCCTCAACCGCCCCACCTAACATGTGCTCTAAGGAGTCTTGACTCAGACAGGCAGCCAGTTCAGAGGAGCAAAGAAGGTCCTTCGACTGTGAGGCAGGACCACCAGCTGCATGTCCCCAGGAACTGAGGCCAACAGTGCAAAGTGTGAGGAGGACCTCTTTATCCTCTCCACATGGCAGCCTGGTGAGAAGTCAGGGGTTTCTGTGAGTTCTCTGGGACTGAGTCAAAAGCAGGCCGGCTCACCCACTGTAGATGCTATTACAAAGGGAAGCATTTAGGAGACCTCATGTCTGGCCTGTGAAGTCTCTCCACCCAGCCCCACCTCTCCTGTCTTTCTAGTGTTCTTCTCAAGTCTTGCTAAGAACAATACACTAGAGCTTGGACTGGATGATGATCAAGTCTCTTGGGAAATAACCTGGAGAGGTGGACAGGACTTGTGCCTCTGTGAGTGGAACATCAGTCTTTATATCATGACTTTGACAAAGGAGACATAGCTTTCTCTCTAGGCATCCCCTTCGCTGATTCGGAGTGCGCCATATTAAGGGTTTTCATTTAGTCAGAAAGTGTGCATTGGTCCCACTCTCCTTAATACTCATGGACTCCCCTGACGTGTTCCGCCAACTCAGAGGCACGAGTCCCTTCCATCTTTCCAGGCTATTTTGTAAGAGATTTGATCACCATCAACCCATGTAATCATGTATTGTTGCATATAAGACTAGAGAAGTACCCTAGAAAGTTCTATTCATAGCCTTTGGAGCCATCGAGTTTCACTAAACTACCCAGAGGGTATGAAAACAGGCTCTCCACCAGATCAGAAATCCCCTAAAATGAAGAAGGAAGACCCTATGATCCTTTGAAGCCAGCAGGAAGATTTGGAAGTCCCAGGATGTAGGAAAAGGAAGAGAGTTTCAGGACTGTGACAGTGAGTTTTGAGTGTCAGCTCAGCTAGGCTCTAGTGCCCAGTTATTTAACCAAACATTAATGTAGGTGTTGCTGTGGAGCTATTTGTAACATGTGGTTAACATCTGCAATTAGTCGGCTTTAAGTAAAGGAGATTACCTTCCCGATGTGGGTGGGTCTCAGCCGGTTAGTTGAAGGCCAAAAGCAAAAACTGACATTTCCCAAAGAAGAGATTCTGCTGCAAGATTACAGCACTGAGCCCACTTGAACTTCCAGGCTGCAAGGCTGCCCTATGGGATTTGAACTCCTTAACCCCCACCCCACAACCGTATAAGCCAATTCAAATCCATATACAATCTCCTATCAGTTCCTCCCTAGAAAGAATTTCCATCATTCTAGAAATTTAAAGATGCAAAGAACCTCACAGTAGCAAAGAGTAGGCACTTTTCTGCCTGGGTGGCTAACTCTTGGGTGCGCTGTCCTATCCTTGGTGCGTATCAAACCTCCTGGCGACTTTCCTTTCTGAGTGGTAGAAGAGTGGGCGGGAAGGAAGAACAGGGAATATTGCTGTGATTCATGCTGCTGTTGGCCTCACAACAGTGATTTTTACATACAGGCTGCAAAGTACTCAATTGGAACTTAAATCCTAAACCGAGTGAGTTTAGATGATATTATTGTTACCATGGCCTGCTACAGTGAAAGTGTATCACATACCGTGGGCTTTCCTTCCTTCTCAGAGAAATCCTCTATTTTTCCAGAGGAGTTACATAACTCTGATAAGAAAATCTTGTCAAAAATAAAACCTGGCCTGCATTGTCTCAGGAAAAGAAACCGAATGCATTTATTCCATGCAATAAAAATGGAACTAGAAGGAATCGTGCCCACTGTATAAAGGAAGAAGGCTTGTCCCCTTCTCTCCACACAACTGTAGCCAAACTGTTAGAAACAGTCAGAAATGGGTTTGCCCTAGCTAACAGGGAGAAGAAATGGGTGAAAATCTGGTAGGGGTGAATGTTTTTCTTTAGGAAAACAAATGCACAGTTAGCATGGATTCCAGAAATCTTTACCCTACTTTCTTGGGGCTGCTTGGCATCCAGGATGCACGCATTGGATCTCCACAGGCTATAGGAAGAGAAGAACCTTTCAGACGCTGGAAGCTTACATCCCAAATTCACATCCCACCCACCCCTCAAAAAAGAGGGGTATGGAGGTGGCCCATTCAATTAAGCATCCAACTCTTGATTTCGGCTCAGGTCATGATCTCAGCATGGTGAGATCGAGCTCAGTGTTGGGCTCTGTGCTCCGTAGGGAGTCTGCTGGAGACTCTCTCTCTCTCTCTCTCACTCTCTCTCTCTCTCAATATAAATAAATAAATAAATCTGAGAGGAAGGAAGGAAGGAAGGAAGGAAGGAAGGAAGGAAGGAAGGAAGGAAGGAAATAATGCACCTACCTAGTGCTGATTGAATGTTGGTTGATTGATGTGATCTGCTTGTATTTCATTTGAACACTCACAACAATCCTGTGAGACAGGTAGCTACAACAGCCTCAGTTTACACAGACAGGGAAATTGAGGTATGAAGAGGTAAAGGCACCTGCACAGGGTCCCATAGCTACTGGATGGTGGAGAAGGGACATGAGCCCAGACATCCTGACTCCAGAACAGACTTATTTCCCCAGTGCACTAAGTCCAGCTCCAGAAGTCCAGCTTCTCCCCATGAGGGGGAGAACTAATCATTGCAATTTCTTTTTTTCTTGCCTGGGCATTTTATCAGGGTTTATCAGATTACTTAAAGCACTTCAGACACTGTTTATTGAGAGCAGACCCTCAATACGGCTCTTTATTATGTGATTATTATGTTTTTAAGGTAGGAAACTTGTCCATTTTAGTATTTATCCACTTTGTCCCTTCATCCCTCCCTCTTGAGTACCTTTATCTGTCCTGCCTTTGAAACTTTGTAAGTTGGGACACCTGAGTGGCTCAGCAGTTGAGCATCTGCCTTTGGCTCAGGGCATGATCCCAGGGTCTGGGATCAAGCCCTGCATTGGATTCCCCGCAGGGAGCCTGCTTCTCCCTCTGCCTATGTCTCTGCCTCTCTCTGTGTGTCTCATAAATACATAAATAAAATATTTTAAAAAAATAAAAAGAAACCTCGTATAAGTTGTACCCATCTTCAGGGGCACAACACATACATCGTCTCCTTTATAACTCTCCATCCGTTGGTCTCCAGTGTCGCTCCCCTCCTTGGCACATCTACACACACTCATGAAGGAACATAACACTGGTCTTGAGCATCCTTCACAGCTCACCCCACACACACACCCCAGCCCAAGCTGCGCCTTCTCCAGATCCGGATAACTAGTCGGGGGAGGAGTAATGTTGGGGCTATGTTAGAAAGGACTAAGGTTCACACAACAGAGACCAGACAAAAACAGAGAGAGACAGAGAAAGGGGAGTAAGGGGAGGCGGGGGAGGACTTAGAAGAATGGAGCGTGAACAGCAGAGATACAGTTTTCATGGTAGCTGAGGATGGGAGAGGGAAGGAGAATAGAATAATGAGGCAAAATCTTATGAATGGAGTTCCCTTTAATTACTTTACTGTTCCTTGAAAGTTGCCTAGAAGAAAATGAATTACTTCCAATTACTTTTAGCTCCTGAAAGGTTCCGATGTGACACCATGCTGAGACAGGCACGCACAGGCTGTTGGTTTTATTCAGACTGTACTCCAAGGCTCCTCCGAGATCATGTGTACTTCTGGCCTGGACTGCTCACCCGGTACTTAATCCTATGCTGACTCGCACAGTGTCAAGTAGTGTCGAAGAAACAGTTCTGGAAGACCTAGACTAGAGGCCGTGACTGCAAAGCTGTGTGACTTTAGGGAAGTCACTGAACCACTCTGAATCTCACTAATAATTTCTGTCTCTAGGAAGCAAATAAGACAATGTATGTGGAAGTGTGCCGCCAACCACCAAGGGCTGCATACATGTTACTCTCGCTTGGCTCCTAGCAGGGACTCATTAAAATCTTATCGATTGATTGATCAACTCTAGCCAGCTTCCTCAAAAGTTTTCTCATTTAGTTGAGAAGTGGGATAGCCATGTAAGTCAAACAACATCCAGGGCAATCCACGTGGCTTTGCAGCAGCCTAGTCCAAGAGATCCTTAAGTTTATAAATTCACTCACAAACAAAACTTCTGTTGTTTAGTGAATTTCACTTCGGTTGGGATGATGAAATTTGTCAGAAGAAATGAGAATGGCATTTTGGCTAAATGCACATTTGAGGTTGGAAGAACCCAGATTCTGAACATCGAAATGAAAAAGTCAGGGGTATCAGCCCCCACCCCCACCTAGCCCCACCAGCTCTGGACACACAGTAGGGCATTTCTAAAAATGTTAGGGATTGAATTGCGCCTTCAATCCAGCCAGCCAT
Organism: Canis lupus familiaris; assembly: GCF_011100685.1. Taxonomy (NCBI): domain Eukaryota; kingdom Metazoa; phylum Chordata; class Mammalia; order Carnivora; family Canidae; genus Canis; species Canis lupus. Next base: position 31,762,929 of record NC_049246.1, on the reverse strand, counting down.
CTATTGCAGAGTACCCTGGACTGCCTGTAAGATTTTTGAGAAACACCTCAGAGCTTATATGACCTCATGAAAACAAAAATGACTTGAAGTTAAATACAGTTGAAGCGAATGAAACTTCAAACTAAATTTTTATTGAAATTCTCTTCATTGTCAGCCGACATTTTCAATTTTCATTTCCCTGCTTCAGCCCATTTTGCCATAGAAACTTGGATGTTTTCATTGAACAGCAGCCAGTGAAGGCTGGACTGAAGGGGCACACTATAAATTTGGAAAAATAAATAAATGCTTCAGAACTTCCACTTGAAAACCACAGCTAAAAATGAAATCAAATCTGACCCACCCCTTTTCTTTTAAATTGTGGGAACAGACTCAGTCTGCCTCAATTTTTAAGCCCATATTAAATTTTATATAAGCACCTTGCAGATCAATGCACGGCCTGGTCTAGAGCGATCGTGGAACTTTTGACTCATACAGCAAGGTTTGGACAACTTGAACCAGAAGGTATCATCCCTCCTACACCATATTCCTTAATAAACATGTGTGCTTAAAAAATAAAAAGGGAAGAAAAATCAGTTTATGGGCATAGAGAGAATAATTCACTCCAAATTGCTCCTTTGATGAATGTGGACAAAAGAATAAAATTTGTCACCCAGCTAATATTACCATCAATATTTTGTCCAGCTACATTCCTTCCAATTTAAAAACAGTTCAATATCCCTTTTACCTTCAAGTAGCAGCACTTAATAAACAGTGATGGATGGTTTTTATTTTTGTTCGCATTTCAGTCTTCCCTGCTTCTGTTACAAGGGGACTATTTTGCTTGGGGGAAATGTAGATCTTCCGTCTTTCTTGCATTGACATGCATCCCTCAAGGAAAGACGGCCATATTTAATTCATAACCCCCATCGGCTACACAAACATACAACTTCCCATCAATTAGGCAACACAGAGATGTTGTTAAAAATCAATGAGCTTATTATTAAATATATTTTTTTCATGTAGCAATAATAGTTATTGCCGCACTATTGTTATTACTGCAATGTCAGCTGTTTAGGCAGCTTTCAGAGAGTTTGATTGGTTTTGATGTTGCTAGCAAGGCATTCTATGAAACAAGGGATCCGGGGGAGGCTTTCCTGTTGTGTCTCCTGCCTGCCGTACCCAGAGCCATCAAGAGAAGAGGCGAAGGGAGCGCTGTAGTGCAAGGAACCCTGGAATGCAGGAGGAAGACCTGGGTTCTAGTCCCACCCACCCCCCTGCACAGGACCAGCTGTGTGAGCATGGGCAAACCCCTTCCGCATTCAGGGCCTCAGTTTCCTCATTTCTAAAAATGAGAGAGCTATTCTACAGGATTTCCGAGGTCCCCTCCATTCTGAAATTCAGGATTATTTAATAACTGTAGTTTTCAACTAGCTAATGAAACAGGAAGATTGGTACAATTCAGTGACTCCCAACTGTTCCTTTCAAAAGACTCCTGATTTTTTTGTTTTTAAAGAGGAGGTTAGAGTGGGGTTTCAGTGGGGGAGGTGGGGAGAACACTCCTGAATCTGGAACAGACGTTAAATTGATCCGAAAACCAAATATGCCCATATCTGTGTTTTCATCCTGGTTGTGTGTTTATTAAAAATAATTTTGATATTTTGACACATGCCACTAACTGTGGGAGCCTCCTGCCTACAAACAGAGATGCTAAAACTGTGCCAGCACATGCAAAGGTTAAAAACAACATTGCACAGATTTTGGCAACTACATCATATGCTGTCTGGCCGCAGCTGATCTGAACTGAGTCCCCCGTAATTACAGGAGAAGGTGGAACAGGTTTGCTGCTAATTGGAAAATTCTGCAAATGGCAGCACTGAAGTAAATTGACAGTCGTTAGAATATTAGCAAAATGAGAGTACTGATTAGTAAAAAGCTCAGATGCAGACTTTTTTTTTTTTTTTACTGCCGGATTCTACTGGCAAATTGATAATAAAAGCTGAACTTAATAATAACAGCTGTTATTTGACCTGGTAATATTTTTTTTAATCTGTTGCTGTTCCCAGACCAATAACACATAAAAAAAAAAAAAGGTTTGTATCCACTGTTGCAAAATTATTTTGAATCCCAAAAGGTGGATTCAGACTTCAGACTCCATGCTGGCAAAGTGTGCTTCAAAGGGCAGCCCATCAGCAGGGATGTCCTAACGGAAGTGGCGTTCACCTGAGACGCTGTGAGTGGTCTTGTGTTTGCCACCTCCCAGCAGGCCGTGGCGGACATGCCCCGAGTGTTAAAGGAAATGTTATTTCAGAACTGGTCCTGAATTCTGCTTCCAGCATACTTTAAATCTGTCACTGGCAAAAAATATCAAAGTTAACTTATTTTTCACCTTAAAGTGGACAGGAAAGGAAATTGGATGTTGCCAGACTATGAGGCTTCTATCAGCACTTAGCTGTTTATACTTATTATTTTTCAAGCATCGCAGGCAGAGAAATACAGATGGGAAGGGATTTGGGAATGTACATATTAATTAGAATTGCTGCCATGAATCTATGGACTGAGCAAGACTGCAACTTCACCACACAGAGTTCCATGTTACACAGACACATGGATATGCCCAGAAGACTTCCACTTTGGGGGACTCTGATCCCACTGGTGGTGGGTGTATAAACTAGTACAATCGTCCTGGTTGTATAGCAATATGGGTCAAGAGTCTTAAAAATACGTATGGCCTTTGACCCAACAATTCTATTTTAAGAGTTTGTCCCAAAGAAGGAGTCTTGGATATGCTTAATGCTTTACCTCCAAGAGGTATTCCTTGCAACGTCGCTCGTAATAAATATCCCAGTGGAAACCACATTTGTCCTGAAATGAATAATTGACTATGATATATAGAAGAATACTGCACCATTATCTAAAATATGTTGTAGAATATTTAATGATACTGAAAGATAGTCTAGTAAGTTTAAAAATACACACGCACACATGCACACACACACACCAGACTACAGAAGAGTCAACACAGGATAATCACTCTTTTTGAACTACAGAGAAAGAAGAGCGGAAGAGGACTAGCCAAGGGGACTGGTGGTTATTCCTGAGTGGTGAGCTCATGGGTCATTTTCATTTTATTCTCTTTTGCCTGTCCATATTCTAAACTGGTCATACACTGTTTCAGAAGAAAATACAGAAATGATTATTAGGAGAAAAAAAAACCTGGAGGCTTCCTGTTGTCATTTTAAGTAAAAACTCAATCTGGGACAGTGGGAACAACAGCACTCCTGAATGCCAGGTAGGCTTCTTTGACTTAAAGTTCTGTTGCCTTACAAACACGAGACCACCTTCGTCGAAGGAAGGGTCAGCTGAAAGCAAATCTTAGAGCTCTATGTGAAGACCTGCCTGCTGATTATGGTTAATTCACACACACACACACACACACACATACACACACACAAGCACCAACCTTTTTTGATAGATCTCTGTTCTCTGAAAATGCAGGTAGCTCAGCAACACTTTAGGTGCTCATACAACCAAATTTCCCATTACGACTTTGGACTTCATACCCTGGTAATTCTGCTATTTACTTTTGCCTTTATTATGATAACCCAGAACACGACTTATTTCGAATCAGTGCAAGAAGGAGTCATGGCAATTTTCAAATTTTATCTATCCACCAGTCGATTAGAGAGGACTGGGGGCCAGACCCACACAAATCCCAATCCGGCCCACGGCCTCACAAAATAACACTCTGTCCTTGCATCCTAACGAGAAAAGTTCACTCCTAACTAGACGCGGCCCTGCTGCATAGGGCCCCGTTGACGGATCTCTGCATATTTCACCCTCAGCCACAAAATATTAGTGCCTTGAGCTCTCACGACACTCCCTGTACTTGAATATCAGCCAAGAAGTTGAGTGAGGCTGCAGCCTTTCCGAGCTGGCCTTACGGCGCATGCACGTTGGCCGGGGCAAAGGGAGATACACTGCATTTCTTAACAGGTCTGGTTTTTTAAAAAATTCGTATTAACATCCTCCGGCACCATTGCCAAAGACATAAAATTCCAAAGGCAAATCCCGTAAGTTCTAGCAGTGCCAGAACTGGTCCGACCGGGCTCTGCCCAGGGACTGTGCAAACTGCCACAGTTGCTCCTAGCGAGGAGCACAAAGCCCACGCCATTAGTTTCAGCCACAGGACCAATCCACTTTCAAGCTGTTTCTCGCCAGGAGTGTGGGTGGGCAGCGGGCACCATCCCAGCGCGACAACTAGACTCAATTGACTGTAACCCGGAATTTTTTTTTTTAAGTGGCTGTTTTGGATGGTGGTACCCGAGCCCCCCCACACACTCCTTCCCCCCCTCCACTACCCCAAACACCACCACCAATCCTTCATTCTTTCTAACAGTTATGCATCGGGAAAACAAAGCGATGGGGAGGGGGGGTGTTGCCACAGCCAGTGTGTTGCCAAATACAGTTAAGGGTTGGAGAGGGAGGCAGCATTGGAAAGGGGGGTAAAAATCAAGTCACTTTCAATCAAGTGTCACACCTTTAAATAGTGGTTAAATCTTTGCATTATGCAGCTCATCCCTTTACAACATGGGGTTCCCTTGGAGAATTCCCTGTTTACACTGGGAATTCCTCCAGGGCCGCATCAATAAAGCTGAACAGATGTCAGGGTGGAATGCCAGCGGCAGTGGCTGTTGTCAGGGGTACTGGGGAGGGAGGCACGGAACAATGAGAGAGGCATCTGCTACACAAAGCCCTCACGCGTGGGTCAGGTTCTGCTAGTGTGTAGAGATTCCACCCAACCCTTTGTCTGGGCACATTGCCTTTCTTGTTTCTCGATGACAAGGGTTGACACATGTCACCCGGCCCTATCAGGAGTGTTATTTGTTTGCCGCTTGCATATGCACCAGTGTTTCTGACCTCCCCCGCGCCGCCCCGCCGCAGAACGCGGGGAGCAAGGCTGCAACTCTCCAGCGCTGCCCCAATCTACAATTTCATTATGCACTTTGAGTGGAAAGTGGGATGTAGATGTCCTTCTTTTTAATTAAAAACATGATTGATGAGACTTAACTGACAGTAGGAAATGCAATTTAAATATTCCTTAAAGAGGCACTAACCCCGTTTGCGTGGTGAGGGTTGCATTCGGGCTCCCAAAGTTGCAACCAGCGGGAGAAAGGAAATTAAAATAAAAGCCCCGCTAAAGTCCGCCCCGGCTGGGCTGAGCGAGGGTGGTAACGCCAGCCAGCATCTGCAGCCGTGTAACCAGAAACTTCTGCACATTAGGAGCTAATGTGAGGTGTTACTCGGTAATGGTAATGTTCAGTGTGCTGAAAGGCGGCAGATGAGCGGACAAGAACACGATATCAAATCGTGTCAAAACAAAACACAACTACTTGACCGTACTTTTCAGGGACCATCGGCTTCTAAAAGACCTTCCACCAAAACTCCGCATTTGCCTGCTCTGCAGAAGTGGGTTTTGCCTCCGCTGCTGCGTGGCTGGATTCCTCTGTCCCCGGCTCCTCTCTTGAGCTGCATTCCCTCCACTGTCCTTTAACATGTGCATTTTAAGGGGAGTCCTGGGTGCCCCCCTCATTGGTTCATCTGCAGCCTGGACTTAGGCTGTGGTCCTCAGGCAAACGGGAAAGCATTCACGAGTTTGTATTAAAGGCCCCCTCCGTAGTCAGATTTATTCCCTCGGTGACCGCCAAGTTATTAGGGAAAATTATGCGAACCACAGGACACAGTAATATACAAATCATGGGAACCCCAAAACGCCAGAGTCAGGGGCAAGAGTAAGTTATCCTAATTACAGGGACTTAGCGTTGGTGTTTTCCATCTAGAAATGATGGGCGCAGTTGAATCTCGGTCTGTACCAAAATAGCCTAAGTTAAAATACCAACAACAATAGCAGCCTAAAATTGATTTTCAAAATAAATCTCCCTTCTCTTTCTTGGTATTGTTTACAAAGGGACTTTTTTTGTTGTCCTTTTGGGATGTTTGTTTTGTTTTGCTTTGTTTTCCATGGAAATAGTTATTTTCCGAGAAACAGGAACTCTGACTTTAAAAAAAAGAGACTTTTTCCTAAACGTATACACAAGAGTGGCTGAATCTACACTGTGGAGGCCTACTAAGAGCATAATCTTTGTACGATGCTCATGCCTAAAGATTTTATTGTAGGTTTTCAAAAATCCCCTAAAGAGCAGTAGATACCACCCAGTATAGATCTTTTCCACTTAATTCCTAATTAAAGACTGATAAAAACAAAAAGCTTTTATCGAAACGCTTGGATTAGAGGAAAACAATTGGAGTTGATTTTTGGCGAGTATTTAACCAGCAAAGGTTAATTAGAATTGTAGCAACGAGATGTAAAAGAACAGATTCTGATCAATTGATTAATGAGATGTCAGAAGGTACAAGAATTCACCTTTGGGAGAAACATATTAAAAATGAAATATATTTGCAAAGCCATAATGTCTTCCCTCTTATTTAGTTTATTAACACTAGCAGCAGCTACGACAATGTGCAGAAAATTATGGCCCCCAAATCTACCAAAAGTAGCACCAAAATATTCCCCAATTTCCCCTAACACCCGTAAAAGTTAACAAAGGCTCTAGGAAGAGGCCAAAATCTTCAGCAATCCCTGTTTCCGCTCCTTCCTGTCTGTCCTCCCCCCACACCTCTTTCCCTCTGTTATATATTCAGATTAATTTAAAAGATAAGTGGTTTTGAAATTCTGGATTTGAAATTATTAAAATAGGGCATGTAATGCCCATTCTGGATTTATCGATTCATTAGCCCCGTATCAATTTCACTGTTGACAAGGGTGAGGGGGTAGGGGAAAGGATCTCCCAGACGTTTTTTCCTTTCTCAATTGACGGTACTGGCGAACAAACACATCTCCCTGTTTGTGGCATAGATGTTCTTTGTCACAATAAACCACAGTATATTCTGTTTATATATGTCCTTCAGGCATGTCACAACAGTTTGGCATTGTGAGCGGCTCTACCACTGTGTACATTAAATAGTCATGTAGTTACATTAAACAGTGGGGAGTTCACACTTCACAACCACTCAGGGTTTTAAAACAGATGTGGGCTGTCTGTTGTCAGACTCTAGTGGAAAAGCTCAGAAGGATCTTGGTGAGAATCTCCAAATGATGGAGGGCTCCCCAAATTTTCCACCCAAGTTCCCTCGCCCCCCCCCCATCCTATAGGGTATAGGTGGGAGAGATTTGGGGTAAGCGAAGAGAAAAAAAAGGGTGGGGAGGGAGAAAGAAACAACTTTCATGTCTTATAGTACAGAGATCTGAAAAAAAGAATTCAGAATTCGGAATAGTTTGTGGCATGGAATATTTTGAGCGGGGTGGGCTTGCTGGGGTATCGTGGGATTTACTGACAGGAGAATTTTTGACAGTTGATGGACAGATGAATTCCGTCATGGAAGCGTTAGTCGAAAGCGGCAAGGCCAGATGGAAACTCACAGCTTGTCTTTAATATTAATTTTCTTTTTTTTCAGGAGATCAGAATTCCCTAATTCCCTAAAATGTTTCAATGCATCTTGAGGTATTATTTTTCAGATGCCTTTCTCCACCTACTCTTAGTAAGAGTGTTCCTTTGTGTTAATGTTATTTTTCCTCCCTTACTTTGAAAAAAAAAAAAAAAGCCTGGTTTGTTCTCTCTCTCTGTCTGTCCGTCTTTCTTCTTGGCTCTAGTTGTACAGCTGTTGAAATTCTTCCATCGTTTCCAGTAAATACAGAAGACAAATATCTTAACCTTATAAGATGCTAAATCTAAATGCTTCCAAAGCGATTGTGACTTCGCGCCACGATAACCGAAGGAGATGACAATAAGATTTTCTCTGGCTGAATGGAAGGCAGAACTCTTCATGCTTTCAGAGGGTGGAAGGGGTGATTGTTTTCAGGGTGTCCATCTTCTGGACGGTGAGAATTAAGTCATCCACTCTGTTCAGTGATGCCGTCGGGAGAGCGCAGGGCTCAGACTCAGAGACCAGAGCTCTGGGCTTGGCTCTGCCTTGCTTACCGACTAGGCGGTGCTATGCAAGTCATGGCAATTGTGTGAGCCTCGTTTTCCCTACTTGTACAACATGGTTGGTATTGCAAGGAGGCGATGAGTCCTAAGTGACCCCCTACGTCTCCCTTTAGGACGCTTAGAATCTTCTAAGGGAAAGCCGACTACTCATATCCAGAAGTCACAGAAGGCTGCTCTCCTCGGCTCACCACCAAGCTTCTCAGGGACCTAGGCAAGCCCTCCATGGGGTGGTGGTGGCGGTTAGCAAGTGGGACAGTCCCCTCCCTTCTACTCTCACCTTTTCTCCTTCTGTTCCACACACAAAACATAACACCATGCTGTTGTTGTTGTTGTTGTTCTTATGCTGACTTCCCTCTAAAACTGTAAAACTGAGTGACCAAGGGTAATAGTCTATAATCTCACAGAACAAAGCTCAAATACTCTTAACTTTTCTGTCCTATGATCTTTTCCTTCTAGTTCCTTCATTTTACATCACTGGGTTCATTCAGGTTGAGAGCATTACTTTAAAACTCAGAGATATTTCTCCTATGTCCACGCATTCCCTTTTTTCCTAGTAGTATTGCAAGTCTAACATAAAAACACGAACGTGGGATGGCTTTCCCTGGAGTTTCATACCTCACTTTGGTTACACATGGGTTTCCAGTGTGTGTGTGTGTGTGTGTGTGTGTGTGTGTGTGTCCGAACACACACATACGTTAATGAGTCCGTCTTGGTCAACCAGGAAAATCTTTTACAATTAATGTGATGAAAACATTTAGCTAAACAAAGGAATTCAAAACAAAGCAAAGGATTGTGGTTTGTTGGCAAAATGAAGCAGAGGCTCCCCCCATATAAGTGCAAAGACCGTTTCTATGTGTCTCAGGAGGGGTAGGCAGCAGTGGTAAAACCTCTGGCAGTCAGCTCTCCCCAAACCCTAATATGCCCCACTATGTAATCAGGGATGAGCCACTTAACTCTTTTCTTTCTCCTTATCTGTGAAGCAGAGAGAAGATTATTAACCTAGACAAGAGAGGAGTTTGAGACAGCGCGAATGCAAATAACTTTAGGTTGTTTAGGGTTCCAGAAGACAGAAGTAGGAGCACAGGGTGAGATTTACCAAAGTGTAGATCTTGGCTCAATAGGAAAAAAAAAATTGCTGAAGTGTAACACTGTTCAAAATCAAAATCAGCCCCCTTGTTAGGCCTGGTTCCCTCACCGTGATAACTAACCCGTTGTCCAGGATTCCATCATGACGGCACGACTTAGCAGGCTGGACTCGATGGCACTGAAGCCCCTTCTAATTAGAAATACCTGTGTTTGATGATTCTAAGATACATAGCTAGACAATAGGGTGTTTCACAAAAATAACCTGGAAATATCGTCACGAAAGTATAGGCTATTTAAGCCAAAAGAGAGGGATGCCTGGGTGGCTCAGTGGTTGAGTGTCTGCCTTTGGCTCAGGTCATGATCCCAGGGTCCTGGGATCGAGTCCCATGTCAGGCTCCCCATGGGGAGCCTGCTTCTCCCTCTGCCTATGTCTCTGTATCTCTCATGAATAAATAGAAAAAATCTATTAAAAATGTTTAAAAATAAAACTGAAAGAGACTTTGGAGGTGGGGCTCTGCACAGTGCCTACATCCCCCTGAAGCTGGTGGCACAGCCAGAGTTCCCGGTGACCTATGTCTGAAGAGCATCCTACAAAACAGCTTTTCATATACCTCTTTTGCACTTCACATCAACCTTCTAAGGTGAGACTTACTAGCTGCACATTTTACTGTCATAGAAACCAAGAACAGGAAGGTTACATGGCTTGCCTAGGTCCGGGCAGCTAGCAAGTGGAAGAGCAGAGGCTAGAACTCTGAGCAGCTTCTATCCTGAGCTGCACCCTCGTCCCCTGACACCTTTCTTTCAAGGATCTCTGAACATTTCTCTCTCCGTCTCGGTGTTCCCGGCCACATCCCAGACATACGCATTCAGAATTATTAGCCACAGAGAGCCACTCATTACCAGACGCGGAAAGGAACCTCTGTGGTCATTTCTCTCCATTCTTTCATTTTATAAAAGGAAACTGAGGCTTGGGGAAGTCATCATTCAGCGGGCCACCTGAAATAAAAACCTTGATTTCTGCATGGTTCCTCAAAGACCTTAAAATAGGCGCCCGCCCCCTTGACCAGGCAAGTAATGATTTAAACCAGGTGAGTGCAAGAATGATTTCATTCATTGCATTTTCCATGTGCCTCTTGAGGGAAGGCATGTGGAATACGTATATAGAGAGAGACCCCCAACCTCCATGGCCTCCCCCTTCTACCACACATGGTAGACTAGTAAATGTTTGCTAGCTATTTGTAAGGCTGACAGCGGGGATAATTTTTCCCATGTGCCAAACAACTTCATCCTAAAGGAAATATTTTACTCTGGCAAGATTTAATGACAATTATAATGATACTTTATATTTATACAGCCCTCTATCTCTAAAATATTTTTTCAAGCATTATTTCATGGGTTAGTTGATAGGGTGTGACAGCAAACCTCGTGGGTATGAAGAGTGACAGTAATGGCAGGGATACAGGCCACTCCTCTCCAGTCCCTGGGACTGCATCTCCGTGCTTCCAGTGCTACTGAGCTGGATGTCGATTGGCATCCCCCCAAGTCATTACTGCACCCCTTCCCTTCTGTTCACCTTTGCCATCTGAGATTGGGGGCGAGGGGAATGGAACAACACAACTACAGAAGAAGCAAAGGAGTCCAGGAAAGGAAGAGGCAATAGAAACAATAACTCCTCCATTATCTGACCTCCTAGTCTGTGCCTTATGCCACAGTAAAGACACCTAGGTTGACCGGAAGGATCCAACAAGAGTCCCAGACCACAGGCTATTGTCAGAGGGGCCACCCTGACATCCACACGGCCCACTGGTTCTGTCCTTGTCCTTTTTAAAAATATTTTTTATTTATTCATTCATGAGAGACACAGAGAAAGAGGCAGAGACATAGGCAGGGGGAAAAGCAGGCTCCCTGCAGGGAGCCCAGTGCAGGAATTCATCCCAGGACCCTGGGATCACGCCCTGAGCCGAAGGCAGACGCTCAACCACTGAGCCACCCAGGTATCCCTCTTTTTTGAAGAATATACAATTCAGTTGCCTCAGTATAATGTTTGTTCCTTGTCAGTCCTCAGTCCACAGAGTGAATGAAACCCACAAGATAAGGTGTTTCCAGAGAAGTGGAAACAGAAGGACTGGGCATAAATCCTATTATGTTGTTAAGCACTCAATTTCTCTAACCTCTTTCAGATATTGTGTATTTATATTTGATTCATTTGTAGGATTTTTTTTTTGGAGACGTTCATTATTTGCAGTGTTGAAAACTAATAACAAAAAGTATTTTCCTTTTAAAAAACAGATAACTAAAAAGCCTTGTACATGGGCCCATGCACTGACTGCCAGGTCCTGGAATAGTCTGGGTTTATGGATTCACCACTTGACAATAACTCTGGGCACTCACTCCGGTGTATGTACCCTATGCAGTGTGGCACTGTGAATGGCTTGCATTTCGTGCCTATTAATATGCACAGGCTTGAAGTCTCGAAAAATATTGAAGGATTCTTCTGAGGGATTTACTGTGTCCTATCACTTGACATGAGAAACATATATATATATATATATTATTGAACATATATCATATATAAAAATATATAAGATACAGAACATAATAAACTCCATAAATGTCTGTTGGATTCGTATGCTTACCAAGACACTCAGTAACCACAGCTCCTCCCTTTCCAGCACCCTTGCGCTTGGAGGCAGCGCTAGTGTAGCAAGAGGATTTTAAAACTCTCTCTTCTCTTTGCCTTCCTTCTTGTATTCCGATGCTCCCCCAGACCCTTATTCTGAATTCTCCTCCCCTTTCCAGGGCTGAGCTCTTTGTTACCTGGAAGTTCCTGGGTCCTTAAATAGTCGGAAAATTGGTTCACCCACGTCCTGTTTAGGATGGAGAGAAGCTGCAAATTCCTCTGCCCTGGGAAGAGCAAGTCTTCAGGCTATAGTGTCCAGGAAACACACTGTTTTCCTTTTCGCCTTGGTGGGAGAGGCATTCCTCCAGTACTTGGGGGGGTTTTCAAAGCCTTTTACAGTCATTAGTAGCCTGACACAACATCCCTGTGGGGCTTACGCCCCTTTTAGAGAGGCTCCACGGAGATTAAGTGCCGTCTAAGGTCAGCCAGGGCAGAGGCTAACCCCTAGCCCCCTCCCCAGGCCGTTGCACAGATACATATATGGCAAAATCATTCTGCAAATAGAAACTGAAAGCCTTTTCTAACTTGACCTCAGCCTCAATTGGAGATTCTACACATCTCTCCTTTCTTTGGTAATTAAGTGAGGAGTTGGGGCTCAGAGAGCCAGACAACTATGGTAAGAGAAGCACACTTGTCCCCACCTACCCCTCGCTTGCCAGGGCAGGGACTGCTTCCCCTTGGTGCCGCAGAACTTAGTGAATATTGTGTAGGCTCTTCTTCTACTGGTCACAGGTCGCTATGCAGACTTCTGCGTGGGATGGGCTGGAGGATGTTTTGTAGATGGGATAAGGCAAGTTGCATGTGTTGTACCTCAGTAAAGGGCTAACTTCCTTGAGCACAGAATTTTTCTCCATGAAGCTTGCCTGAAAACTAGAGTTCACATCCATGAAGAACTTCATAGGACTCTTGTCTCTTGATACCCAAGCACCTCATCTCCCTAGCTGTGGAGGGGCTGAACTGGACTGATGGCCAAACATTTGTGTCTTCTATGGAATAAAACTGTTAAACTAGAGTAGAATTTCAGAGGTCGTCTGGTGGAAACAGCTCATTTAAAACTGAGGATTCCTGGCTCCCCATTCACTGCCTTTTTCTCTCTACAGTCTTGCTAACAAAGAATCTCGCACAGGGTTGGCCTTTCAAATAGCAGACCATGATGACTTTAGTTTGGAGACCTAGTTCATGAGTTAGGTAACAATAGTCCACCTCTTACAACAGAAACCTCTGGATTTATCTGGGAAGCTGGACACCCCCAGAAAAATGCAGCTCTTCCCAAAACACTATAAGACAGGTCTATTTTGATCTGGAACATTCTTCTTCTCCTTCCCATGCCTTCTTGGAAATAGAGCAGAATAAGATACCGGAGAATCCCCATGACTGTCCTGATATCTTAAGGGATCAATGTCCTTATCAGCTTTGAAGAAGAAGAAAAAGACCTAGGGGAGAACAGGGCCCCAGTGTGCTCCAGACCCATGGCCCCCAGGCCACACCCAAAAAGGGCCCTTGTGCTCCTTTGAGAAATGACTGTGTGAACAGATGAACTCAAAAAAGAGGATGTCTTCATAAAAAAAAAATTCATCTTAAAATTTTTAATTTAAGTGAAGCTCAGCATCTTCATCATTTGCTTGGCTCATATTGGATACTCTACAGGGATAAAAGAAAAGGAGAAGGCAGGGTTCCAGCCCTCCAAGGAGCCACAAGCTAATGAGAGGAAAAGACACAAATGACAGAGAGCTAGAAACTTATGACCTAACGTGTATAAACACACCTGTGTAACCATTCAGCTGAAGTAATCTTTCTCATCTCTACACTCCCAAGAACATCTCCATCTTGTTTCTCTTTAGACCTCCAGTGCATTGCCTACTGTAGACAGTCCATTACTCCTGGGTGTCAGTCTTCACTCCCCTGATAAGACTAGAAGTTTTTGTAGGCAGAGGTCAAAATACGCTGTTAGAATCGCCCTTAGCATCCAGCATATGACTTTGTACATGCTTGGCCTTCAAAAGTAGATATGTTGGTTCAGTTCTTAAGTGCAGTAGTATATGCAGCCAAAGAGTCGGGGCCTCAGTGGTGTTCTGACCCATGACCCCTGTTTGGTAGGATAGGATGCAGTATTTGAGGCTGCTCTTAAGAAAGTTGCTTAACTCTTTGGGCAACAGGTATCTCAAATGTAAAACAAAACAATGGATTCGATTTTAAGGCCCAGGGGTTAGAGACCTGTCCTCATTTCGTGCTATAATCCTACAAGCATCTGAAGATTGCTATGTTGCCTGGTCTCCTCCCACCACGGCCTCCTTGCTCTAAGCTTTTCCAGGCCCTGTGACCCGAACTATGGGTACTTTCATGGCCTGCATAATTCTAATTCTCTCTTTATCATAGGCCCAGTTTGTCAATATTTTTCTGCTGTGGCCTCAAAGTTGAAGTCAAGACCTCTGTCTTATTCCACATTAATTTCTTTTAGGCAGTATCTCCCTTGTTCTGTATCACGTGCTCATCCAGATCAGAACATTTCTAACATAATTCCTTGGGCTGTTGACTTCAGGGGCAGCTGGGCTAAAGAAACCCAGGGAAAGATGCCACCCTCTTCTCCATTTTTCCTGCATTTTATTCTCATTTCATTCAAGATCTTGGCCTGAATGAAGCTTCTTGTATCACCTGGTTACAGAGGCAAGAACAAACCATTCTAGGTTCACCTAATACAGTGAAATCAGGATATGAGAGGCATCATTTCTATAGAATCAACTATTTCTTTCTCCTACTTTATGTCTCTTTCAGCTTAATCTGTGTTTGGCTTCCAGGGTACAGCCAAAGCCCATGAGGTTTGTTTTTGCTAATGCAATGTGCCTTGAGGGCCCGCAAACAATGGGTCTATACTGGGGATTACAGGGAAAAGACAGAGAAAGGGTAGAGGGAAAGTGCTCCTGATTCCAGCTCTGTTAAATGTTTAATGCTGCTGGAAGATAACTAAATTGATTGGGGGAAAGGGAATTTATATTTCTGGTGCTGTATAAGGATTCAGGACTCCTAAACTTCCTAAAATGGCCTTTCATTCCAAAGATGAGAGAGGCTTTTACTATTAATCAAGAGTGGCTGGTCCCTGAATAAGCAAAGGGTTGGAACTAAGAGGACAATCCAAGGTGAAGGAGAGCAGGCTGCCATCTTAGTGGTCTCCTTACTGAAACAATAGGAAGTCCTCATAGGCCAAAAAGTATCTTTCTTACTCTCTGCCATGATGGGGAAATGCCACCGTTAGAATGAATTCTTTCTGGGGGCTCCTGGGGGGCTCAGTGGTTAAGCATCTGCCTTCAGCTCAGGTCGTGATCCCAGGGTCCTGGGATCAAGTCCCGTATCAGGCTCCCCACAGGGAGCCTGCTTTTCCCCCTGCCTGTGTCTCTGCCTCTCTCTGTGTGTCTCTCATGAATAAATAAATAAAATCTTAAAAAAACAAAAGAATGAATTCTTTCTGATAAAGAATTCTTCAACTTTCATAATTACCTATTAAAGTGCACCTACGTGCTCGCTTCGGCAGCACATATATTAAAGTGCACCTACTTAGAAAGGCCAAATCTCATAACCCTTTATCAGCCAACACTGTATCTGGAATGAGGCAAGAACTAAGAACAAATTCCCTTTGGGAGTGGAGCCCAGTGAGCATAAGCACAGGATGGGGCAGGCCAAGAACAGTGCCGAGGAAAGAGACCAGAGTATAAACACCCTGCCAGCATGGATTCTTATCCATGACTGGTTCTCTAAGGCCTAGCGTCGTATCTGAAACCATATGTATTTTTTTATACTTCCTGAGACAGAAGTGACTGAAAAGAAAATGCAAAAGTACCAGAATTCCTAATTTTCCCAACAGTTATCTGGGACAGTGGTGAGGGGCAACCATGATGAACAGGAAAGATGGACGCTTCTGGACTCGACACTGATAACATAGTTTCCTCCCTTCTCTACCCTCCACCCACCCCATCTCAATTACCAAGACCAGCAACTACTCCTAGACTGTCCTCAGGAATGATGCTACCCTCCATATTCAATCCACCAACCAAGGCAGAAACCCAGACAGCAGCCTAGACTTCTCCCTCCACCTCATCGTCACATCCAATCAAATCATGCTGATTCTACCTCAAAAGAGCCTTCGAGCTTAAGGTACTTCGAGTAGGAGCACTCTCTACACCTACTGCTATGCCTTCATTCAAGCTGCCCTCGCTTCTTGCCTGAATTATGCCAACGGTCCCCTAACTGGTTGTTGTGCCTCAGGTTCTCCCCTCTTATGTAACCCTCACTCCATACCTTAGCTCCTGTCAAAGGCAAATTCAATCAGGCTGCACTCCCTCTTAGAAATTTTTGATTCTTGCCCAACCATTGCCAAACTGCCACTGTGCTCAGACCAGAGTCCATAACCCTTAGCTTCACCTAAGAGTCCCTTAATAACTTGCACCTGTTAGTATGAGCCCTGTTAGAAATGTTGCAATGTGACACATCCCCCCACCTTCTCTTTTCTACACTCTGCTGTTCCTTCCACCTGGATGCTGTTCCTTCCTTCCCTGCCTTGGTAGCACCTCTTCATTCTTCATTCTTCATTCACACACTCTGGGAAACGATCCCTGATTCTTTATTCCCAGGCAGAGGTAGGTAGGGGCCCTTCCTATAAATATGGTACAGACCTCTGATAAACACATGCTCTTTGGTCATTTTAGGTTTCCTCATCCGTCTCTCAAGCTGAAGTGGGACCCTCTAGAAAGCAGTGACCCTCTAGAAAGCAGTGACTTAACTCTCTCCATAGAGCAGAAAGTCTGTTATGTGGAAGACACATAATAAATGTTCCTTAAGGGCATGAATGATGCTAGAAAGTTCTTTCGAAGACTTAGTTGGCCAATGTATTCATTCATTCCTTTGTTCATTCATTCATGGAGCCATTCCACCAGCCTCCTGTGCTTTGGTGGTAGGATCTGATTAGAAGTTAATCCTAAAGGAACTGCTTTTCTAAGTGATTTGATTTCTCCCTGGTCTGTCTTGAAGAAACCAAAAATGACAATGTGCAGTGTCTCTCCTGCCACATACAATCACCCCAGCTCACAGGTTCTGTGGTTGAATGAAAACTCTAACGTGTTATTTCTCGGGAGAGCAGGCATCGTTACTCTGGGGAAACAAACCGATTTTCTGACTTTGATCAAGTATCCACACAGAGAGGATGATTGGCAAGAAGGCATTCCTTTTCCAGAGACCTCTCTGATCCAGAGGAAGCAAACCAGCTCCTTGCTTCACTTTCCCCAGTTACAATGTCTTGTGAGGGATGGGCCCAGAGTCCCACTCTAATTATACCCTGTTTGACTAGGAAACAGAGCTCCTGATCCATTCCTAAATCTCAAACTGATGTGACATTTATAACTACATTAAAAAGGAAATGCTCTTCGCTGTACGCCTTCACTTGAGATAATTGTACAGTGATAACACTGCTGAGGGGCCTGAGGCCCTTCCCAAAATGACAGAGCAGAACCATGACTCATAAAGCAGAGGAAATAGTAGTTCCCTCCTTGAGCCCTGAACACAAGGGAAATAAACAGAGCCTTAACTGAAAGTTGAACATATCTCAGAGAACTCCTGGGTTTTAGAAATCTGGGAGACCCAAAGTCTAATCCTGCCTTGGTGCTGACTACCTCCATGCTTCCTGTTCTCCACTAAAGGAGACCAGCCAGGGTGTGCTTTTCATCCAAACTCCAATTACGACCACAGACCGCTGGGGCACTGGGGGTTACCACTAGTGATCTAGGAATCCAAACACATACCAAAAATCATAGCTGAATAAATAACAAACATACCCTTCTACTTTTCAAATGTGTTCAATCATCATCATCATCATCATCATCATCGCTACCATTTATCGAGTGCTCACCACATGCCCAACACCTTCCCAATGCTATCAGCACATTAACTGGTCTCATCCTCACAACCACCCAGTGAGGCACATGACCATTGTCGTTCCTCTTTTACAGATGAGAAAACTGAGGTCCAGAGAGGTCACATAACTTGCTCACGCCTCACAGCAAGAAAGAAGCGGTGTTGTGATTCAAGTCAGGCAATGTGGTTGCGGCGCGGCTTATCACTACTACATCACGCTGCTCCCTCTGCTGCTAACAATTACTAAAAGTGCCCCCATCATGGTATTGGGAGTCTGTTTTTTTTTTTTTTAATATTCATTTTCTTTAACAAGGGTCCTCATGTAATCCCTAATTTAGCCTCATGGAATCCCTAATTGGCTAAATAAGAAGGTTGCAACAAGCTACTTCCTGATAGAACATGCCTACCAATCCTGAAAGCTGGCCATTAGAGATCCCGCCCATGGGCTTAAAGGGGGCCCTCATTGCATCCTTTTTTTTTTTTAATCTTTATTTATTTATTTTTAAGATTTATTTATTTATTCATGATAGACATAGAGAGAGAGGCAGAGACACAGAAAGAGGGAGAAGCAGGCTCCATGCAGGGAGCCTGACGCGGGACTCGATCCCGGGACTCCAGGACCGCGCCCTGGGCTGAAGGCAGGCGCCAAACCACTGAGCCACCCAGGGACCCCCCTCATTGCATCCTTTTAAAATGCAAGTACTGGGGCACCTGGGTGGCTCAGTGGTTGAGCATCTGCCTTTGGCTCAGGTCTTGGTCCTGGGGTCCTGGGATCAAGTCCTGCAGTGGGCTCCCCATGGGGAGCCTGCTTCTCCCTCTGCCTGTGTCTCTGCCTCTCTCTCTCTCTGTCTCTCATGCATCAATTAATAAAATCTTTAAAAATCAATAAAATAAAATAAGGTACAAGTACCTTAAGAAGTATAACATAAAAAGTTACTAGTACCTTAGTACTAGAAAGTTTTCTGGATCATTCTTTCATTGGCATGAAAGAAAAAAATCGAGTGCATTAGAAGAATAACATTGGAAGTGGAGGAAAGGTCTTGAGAGTGAGGGAAAGGGGGAAAAGGAAGGAAATGACCACATTTGGAGGCAGTCAGGGAAGTCGAAAATAAACTTGGCCTACTTCACAGTTTTGCCCAGAGCTGGCCTAGGGGCATTCATCAGTACCACACAAGATGACATTTTTGGAGAGATGTTTTAAAATCAGTTAAGGGCTAAATCATTATTTCTAGAAATATTAACCTCATCACCTTTTGAAATAAAAACTGTACCAATAAGCAAGAGGCCAAGTAGATCTGAGATTTTACAGGAGACAACAGGGCATAGCGCATCAGTTCGGAAATGTATTAATGAAGACTGTCTGACGACCAACTTTGATAAAGGGCAGCTCCTTTATCAGAGCATCTGAAATGAGCCGCCCCGCTGAGCTGGCTGTTTCCCCTTTTATCACTGACTGATAAATAATGGACTGCTAGGTCCTATTACTTTTGCAAAGACCTCTTCCTTTAAACTCATACAATGGCCTCTCAAATTCCATAGTTTGCTAAAACAAGAAGGCTGCCATCACCGATGCCCACCCATATCAGATTCACACACTTTTATTAAAAAGAATAATAGAAATGTACAATAAAATTGGCCTCATTTTTCAATTACAATCAAGGCTCAGAAACATATGCAGAGTCTCTACCTAGAGGAGGCTTCTGCAACACATGGGTCCTCAGAATCTAAATGCTCCTGTGTTCCCAAAGGTTCCTGGCTGCCCAGGCAGGTAGCCAAGGCACCTTTAGCCACTGCCCCAAATATCTCCATGATTCAAAGAGAAACAAAAGTAGCCATCAATGACACTTTATGCATTGCTGTATCTGAGTAACAATGTGCAAGAGTAAGAGTAAAGTTTGCTAGAGCCAAATGAATAACAAAAAGAGTAGGTCTCCTTCCAAGAGGAATGGGTTAAAGACTGTTAAGCCATTGACCCAGGGGTCAAAGATGTCACCATAATTGTTCATCACCTGCCTCAGGCCTAGAACCACAAACCTGGATTTGGGCAACCTTCAGGCAATCTTTTAATGCCTTGGTACTCTAAATTGTACCAGAAATGCATAATTCACAGGCCAGTTAACAAATGAGGCCAATTCTCCACAATTTTAACACAAAGTGACAAGAAGAAACTAGAATAAAAATAAGTGCAACTCAGAAATAAAATGAAAATAAAAGGGTGTTTTTTTTTCCCCCTCTACCTACCCCCACACTGAGTTCATATCCCAGGCCAGGACAAAGTAGCTTTTAGAGATTTTCAAAGAAAATAAAAGTTTCTGAGCATGCCGTACATCTTTCTCCCCAAATGAAAACCAAAAATAGATGCTGCTTCGCTAATCTATCTGATTTGGAAAATATTTGGCATTTTTAGAAATTAATTTTCCCAGGCAATTAAATTAGCCCGTAATGTGATATCACCATCTTATGTCATTATATAGAACACATGCTGAAATGACACAAATCTCATTTTCATTTATTATTTTTGCAAATTCAGCACTCATAAAAAGGTGTCGGATTGACTATGCCAGCAACTAGAATCTTCCCTCCTCACTGGGAGAGCTGAGAAGTGATTACGTGAGCTGGAACCCAGGCCCATCCAGGCTGGAATTACCAGCTGTGAGAGCAAGAGCAAGTCCCACGTCGGACAGTCCTTTATTCCCTGCTCCAGAATCCTACTTGGCCCATCCAAGTGAACATGATAAATGGCGCCACCACTGGATAGAATCCACCCCCTCACTTCCCAATGGCCACCTGGTATTTCTATGATGCCTCTGTCCAAAGAATTTCTAAACCCTTTCCAAGTCATCCAACTCTTTTAGACAAAGACAGATCTTTGAAAACCTGGAAATTCACTTGGGAGGAGAGAGAACACACACACTTTGCTAGAACAGAGATGAGTGAGTCTTTACTTCTCTTCAGCCTCTAAGGGTGAATTGTTATGTTCTACCAAGAGCAGAATGAGATTGGAGATTTCTTTGGGTTCCATAGGTTCCTAGGAAGAAATGAAGGCACCAAGTATTTCATGGGTAAGCAAGGGTGCAGAAAGAAGAAGCAATGGCTTCAAGCGTACACTCACTCTAAGACAAAAAGGCAAGGTCAAGATTAACATTCAGGACTCATCAGAAATGATACTTGTTTAATCATTCTTAATATGAACACTATGAAGAGTGTTCAAAGGGGGCTCTGGTAATAATTACACCAGGAAAACAGGCACATAAACCAGGCCAGTCCAGGGCTACCTGAGACATGTGCTCACCCTGTGTATGTGGAATTTACAATCCAGCTGGGCAATCATTAGGTTAAGAACTATTACAAATCATTTCAGCCTTTTGGCTCTTCCCCAATATGCCGTGTTCACTCCTTCTGCAGGCTTTGTTAATCTTTCCCCAACTCCCTGCCTAGAGGATCCTCCCTAACCTGCCCTTCATCTAAGCAATTCTTACACTTTATTTAAAACCCAAATGAATATCCATCTCTCCCACACAGCTCTTTCTGCCTACTCTAACTCATTCTACTCTTTCCCCTTTTTGCATTTTAAAAAATACTTATCATACATATCCTATAACACAACACTGGCCTACAAAATACTTTGGATTTTTTTTCTACGTGTTCTAAAGTATGAAGTTCTTTCCCCAATAGTCTTGAAGTCCTTAGAAAGTTAGGATCTTTCCTGTGCTGCTCTTGCAGCCTCCCTTGGACAGCCTCATACCTGATTCAGGAAGTTAGGATAGGAGAATAAAGAAACAAATTTCAGAGACTACCTAGTCCAGTTGTAGCTCAAGAACCTGAGACCTCCCAGCCCTAACACAGGATAAAGCCCCCTGCTCTGGGCTTCCATGGAACCTTGAGTGATTCACTTCATGGCACACACATTGTGGTATTTCTTTCCTGTAATAAATGATGGCAATGACTTGTCTACTTAGCTGTCCACCACCATATTGGAAATCTCTAGAGGGCAGAAACTCTGTTGGATAGATTATCATATCCTCAACACATATACATAATATATAAGAGACACTGAGTAAATGTTGCTTGAAGGAATGATCGAAGGAATGAATGAACACATGGTTTTCCTTAAAGTAATAAAATAGGCATTTATCGGGCTTAATCAAATTACGAAATTTAGTTAGGAGAGAAGAGACCGAATCTTCTCTTCCCTAGAAGAGAAGACAAGTCATAGGGTGGCTGAGTCCCAGCTTCTGCTTGCCTTCCAGACTGGCTAGCAGAATCCAATGCGATTGGCTTTCCAGCCTCATGCCATGTAGGGAAAAAGTGGATTCAAAGCCAGAGCATGTGCTGTGGGGATTGTCTTTCATGGAGTCTGTGCCACCATCAGCAAGACAACTGTGCTTTGGACTGCAGATTCTCCATCAGAAATAGGGGCAGTCTGGCCCCAAAGAAGATAAGGGCCCTCTCCAGTTGCAGAGCTAACTGGCCCACACACTGAGCGTTCCTCTAGGTGAAAGCTGGTTCCCAGGCCGGGAACCACGCCAGCCGGGCTGGTGCTCCACACACAAGGGCTCCTGCTCTCCACAGTCACGGACTAACAGCTTAGCAAACAGAACCTCTGATTCTCCCTCAGCTGCTTCCCAGTGGGAAAGTGAGCCTCACAGTAGCACCATTAGGTTGCATATTAAACAGATGGGATGCAGATTTGAGACCTCTTAAAGGTTGGGGCTTTCCATTTTTTTTTTTTTTATATAAGCTGCTGTCAAGGTGTGTTAGGATCTCTTTATTTAAACAACCTCCCTAGTCTTCGTACACAGAGCTGGGACTCAAAAAAAAAAGAAAAAATAGGAAAAATGAGTAGAATAAATAATCTATCATGCTAGCAACATAATTATAAGAACATATGTTAGCTCGAACTAGCTATATTCTAGTCATAGTAAGGGTATGTGTGGGAGAGAGAAAGATGGCAGGAGTGTCTCAAAATAGTTCAGGCGGAGGAAGAGTGAAACCAGGCTACATGGGAACCCAAACTGCTTTCCCAAAGCTTCCACCTTGGCACCCCTAGCAACCAGGAAGGCTGCTGGCAGTGGATGCCTGCTTTTAAATGCAGCCATGTGGTTCTAGAGCTCCAGAAGCATCCTACTGCTCGGTGGCCCCACCTGAACACACAGGCCAAGGGAGTCACGTGTTTCTGTTTTACCCTGTCTCTCTCCATCAGGTGTAGAGATAACGCAAGTCCAGGGAGAAAGATCCCCAAGAGGCGGGGACAACCAACAAATGCCTCCCACTTTGAAGTGCCAAAGAAAAAAAAAATCCATACATTTTGACGGCCTCCCTCAAGGGAAGGAGTCAACAGGGAAAAAATATATCCTATTCTCCTCACTGTGTCTTCTTCTCCGCTCATCTAGATTGTACCCATCATTCAAAGCCCTACTCAACTCTCCCTTCTCACCCCCACCCACCTCCAGCCCTGTGCGGCCCCTTCCCTACGGAACTCCTTCCTGCTCACCCTGCGGGAAGTCTTTCCTGCTTTCCATCTGGTTTTGGTCCCCTGGATATTTGCTGCTGAAGCACCCTACAGGTCTGGGTGATACTAACACCCATTGCACGTTTCATTATACCACGTCGGTCTTCCCCCAGTGGATTGTTGGCTCTGTGAAGGTAGGAGCTGCGCCTGATTTGTGAAGCACGGTGACGGCTGTGCTGGCTCTGGGAGCTGGGGTCTCTGTTCTGAGGATGCCGACACAGCATGCCAGCCTGTGAGACAGCTGTAAACAAGGTGCCCCCGAGAACTGCCGTGCACCAGGAGGATCTGAGAAGGCTTGTGAAGACAGCCGGTGCACATCCCTGAGAAGAGCTCCAGGCTGCAGCAAAGTGGAGAGACTAGACGGCCACTGCCAGCAGAGAGAGCCACAGCTCCATCTTAGCCTGGCTGAGGCAGGGACCAGACCCCAGGGGTGGGGGTAGGAGGGTGGAGGTGGGGGGGGGGCTTCCCTCATGTGGCATAGGAGCTGGGGCCAAGTCCAGACACAGAGGGCACCCACCCCCAGATTTGTGCTCCAGAAAGTTCACTTCTGAGGCTGAAGAAGGGCCTGGAGACAGGAAACCAGCTGCAGGCCATTATATTTGCCATGGTGAGAGATAAGGGCCTAAATTAGCAGAGGCCTTGGGAATGGAGAAGGGGATGAAATTCCAGAAACAGTTTGTGAGACTCTGAGTGTTTGGGGGGCTTAAAAAGTTCAACATATAATGAAATTTAATAAATATTTGCCAACCCGTAAAATATGTACATGCATGTGTCCAGGAATGTAGAAGAATGCAAATGGATTTTTATAAAAAGATTTCAAAACATTGTTACTTTAACACATGTCCTATATTTTTAGGTAGTCTACTGATGCTGTTAAAAGGACAGGAAATAAAGGAAATGAAGGGAGGAGAAAGGACAGCACTCGGGAGACTCCGCTGCTTCTACCCTAAATGTTTGCAACCACAAGCCACGTTCAAGGGCAGTTTCACCTAAACTATTCCCTTTCAAAGCTTTTATTCTGGTACATTTAAGTGCTACCTTCTGGGTTTGGTGAGTACAGATACAAAATTAAGGTACCCATATACCTTTCCTTCCCCCAGAAAGCGTGACACTGGATGTGCGGGTAGGTCTGCAGAAGGATGGGGGAACCGAGAGCCATGATTTCTGAGCCAGGAACATCAGAGCGGAAAGGTGGAGCTCTGCATGGTGACAGGTGGCACTGCTGTGACAGGGAGCCTTTCATGGTCACCGGCCCTCCACCTCTCACCTCAGTTACATTTAAATGCTCACCTTTCAGCAGTATCCCTTCCCAAGATGACACACAACCAGAACTGTATGATCCAGACTGTTGTGTCAAAGGTACTGATAAAGAACACGTGCCATTTGGGCTCATCCCCAAGGAAGCACTGCTGCTCACCAAGTGGAGGCCAACAGGAAGTCCAGATTGATATATTACCCACCTCCGTACATGTGCCAATATCCACATTGATGAATTGGAGATTTTGCCGAGGGCCACGCTTATTGCTCCGTCTTCCCCTGCTCTTAAAACACATCAAAAAGCCCTCACTTTCACTCTTTGAAAGAAAGATAACAGTGGGACTTTTGTGTCCAGACTGCCCTCCTGCCTCGGTACACCTCACCTCTTTGCTAATACTGCCATCTCGCCTCCAGGAACAAGCTTTTCTGCCCTCCAGATGATGAAGACGATGGCGCCTGGCACACGATGCTCTGCAAGACACTTGCACACTTATTTCTTCAAAGGCATCTCATCAAACAAATGAGGATCTCTAACACTCACTGGGTAGCTATTGTTAACTTGTCCTTTCTAGAGAAGGACAAACCCACATCCAAGGATGGCAAAGTGACCTTGGCCAGTGTCCCCATCCTATTTCAAAGTCTGAGACTTTTCCACCACCACCAGCCCCCATGGGCCACCCGTTCACGGTCCCCACTGCCTCCCATGCCCACTGCCTCTGGAGCACTTGGTTGGTACTTGGCTGGGTCTCTTGCATTATTGTCCAAGGCTGACAGGGAGTAGAAGGGGACAGGGTACAACCACGGAGGCCAACTTCAGCCTTCCTGTTAGTTAAGCCAAGTAAGACAGTGTTTAAACTCCAGCACTGTCCTATAAGTCAGCAGAAATGGGGCTCAAGCCATCACTGCCACTTGGGGGTTGGGGAGGAGTGGGAGGGGAGGTTGGTCAAGGGGACAGGACCAAACTGGCCAGGCTCCCTCCACCGCCATCAGAGAGCACGACTGGTTGAGAGGGTCAGGGCTCCTTGCTGCACACCTTCCCATGAGCTCCCCACAGACAATGAACCCACACACTGATGCCAGCTCTCCAGAGATGGCCCAGTCACTTCCAACTGGAGGGGATGCAGCTCCCGGGCAGAGCAGACCCAGACGGCCAGTCACACCTGGATTCGGCCCGCCGAGCACCACCGAGAGCCTCCGACAGCCACGGCCCAGTCGGCCCAGAGCAGGAAAAGGTAAAAGTAAATAAACGCTGCCTTAATCTCCCCCGTAGATTGGAACAATCTGAACCAACCTGTAATTTCATCCAGACACGCGGGGAGAATAATTTTTAAAGCTTTGCTGAATAAATGTACCTCCACTCATTATGATTTCCCCAGCCTTTTTTTTTTTCTTCCTACCCCCTTCTCCATCTGCACTTTATTCAATGAACACATCTGCATTCCTTCTCTCTCTTTTTTTGGCCAGAAACTCTATACAACCTTATCACTGACACCTCTCTGCAGTTTCAAATTCCAACTTTGTGCCAAATCCCCATTTCCTGCTGCTTAATTTCCATTCATTTACTCTTGTTTTTGCTTCTTCTGCCATTCCCAGCATGGACCAGCTCCAGCCCAGCTTCTTCTAATTTTTTAAGGAAGGCTCCCCATCGAGTGCTATTGGAATCTGAGCCTGTGCTCCATGCCAGTGACTGGCCATTGTTTATACTACCTAACGACAGTTGCCAATAGGACCGCTTCTTTTCCTTTCTTTGTTTCACTCCCCGAGTGTGTATCCTAAGGCCCAAGAGAACTTTTCCCCACATATGGTGACCCAGTAGGTCTGGTTTTATTATTACTTCAGGAGACTCTGAAGTAGCCTCTTTCCATCTCTTTTTCGAGAGGCAAAAAATGAAAGAAAATTGAGTCTGGAAGGTTTGTTTACACTGCCGATAGTGGCATGATCAGCCCCAGCCTGTGCTAACCTGCTGGAAGGACTGCGTCCTTGGGAGCCTCATCTAGCTAGGCTCAGGAAAAAGACAAGGGGGAGGCACTGGGGGCCAAGGGCAAGGATAAGCTGAGGCCCAACTTGATAGAGATGTGGCGGGATCACCGCTCAGTACTTCTTGGGCTCAAGGATGTCTTGTTAAGATTGTTCTGCAGAGCCAGGGGCAACCTCACGTTGGTTTTCTGGCTTCCAGGGAGAGAGGAAGGAAGCTCTTAGAAGCAAATGAATTGAGGTATGAGAAGGTAATCAACATTTCTCTTCCCACAGCCAGACTGATCCTTGTCTGTTTGCGGTTTAGTTTTTTATTTTATTCTTCTGAAATCTATAGCTCAGGGGCCAGCTCTGTCCATCACACCAGAGCCATTTTGCCATCACTGCAAACATCTCTGCCCCCAGGTTCAGTCCCCCTTTCCTTTCCCTCTGGGTTTTATTACCTACAACTGCATCTCTGTAGCCCAATCTAAAACATGGCATCCAAAATGGAAGGATGAGAAGAATGGGGATGCCTCAGTAGCAAATGTCACCGAGGAGCAAGAAAAGAAAACCGTCAGCTATCACAAATGCTTAAGGGACATCAACCACCCCTGACCATCTCTTCTCCCAATTGTCTCTGCTACAGATGCTACATTGTAGACGAGCCTCCCTGAAATCTGGCCATCTCCCACCTTGGGCCTCCTGATCCTAAGATTCTCCTACACTGCATTCCTTCTCTGAAGCAGCAGTTAGAATATTCTATATCAAGAGACAACCTCCATTCCACAAAATCTGAAATGTTCTCAGATACAATCTCTCTTTCTGCAGCTTGCATGGCAAGAATATTATTACTTCTTAGGAGAGCAAAAGGAAGATGCTGTTTTATGGGACAGATGTGCGTTTAAAACATTACTTTTGATCGATTGATTCGCTTTATTCATATTTAAGAGTAAAGTCATTTTTCCAGGAGAGTAGAGTGGGTTATCCGCTTGACCCAACTCAGGCCAATAGACTCTCAAGTGGTATAATTCACACCTGTACAATGCTAAAGACTTGAAAGCATTTCTCAGATTTTTAAAAAAGTATGCATGCGTGTATGCATGTGTGTGTGTGTGTGTTCCTTCTCAAGAATAGGAATAATAATTAGGTTATAATGCTCCATTCTGCAGATACAAAACCAACAGTTGAGGGTTGCAACTAAGAATAAACACAAATGATCCAAATCCCAGCCCACTTGTCTTTCCTGGTTTCTGGCAAAGCTACCCTTGAACTCCTCTCTTACCCTGAAGCAACGGTCTTGCAAGCATCTAAGATGGGAGGTTCAGGGAGAGCTTTACCAGCGACTCAGAGACTATGACCATCCTCCCTTAGTTTGTTCCTGCAGTCCTGGTCTCCACACCATGACAGGAAGATTCAGCCCTTGCTCAGCCTTGTAGGAGTATTCAATATCATGGCCTCATTTGTGATCCTGAGTGAAGGAAAGTCTATCATCAGATGGGCAGTCTATTTTTAAAGAAGTGGGATTCCCACCAGAAGAACCAGTTCCATGCCCCAGGGCCAGCTGTGCCTCTCTTCACAGAGCTTAACACAAGGTCCCTGAAGCTAGCTTGTAAAATAAGCAGTACTGCCGGCTGTCCCAACAATGGGCAGCAAAGTGAAACCACTGCCTCTGACAACAAACTTCATGTACAAATAAACAAGTGGATGGCCAGAATAAATATTCATCAGCTCTCGCCTGTGTAATAAACAAATGAGGAATTAAAATTGTGGGGACATTTTGTCACACCAACAGTTATGATGAACCCCACAGGAAAGGTACAATTTTCTGCAAATTTTCTGCTTTGCTGGGGGTTACCTGTAGATCTCTGTCACAACAGATCGATCAATAAAAAAGGAATTGGTCCCCTAAAAGTATTTTGCATGGTCAAGAGTCCTTATTCTTTAACACTGTTCTTTCCTTACCTAAAGCATCATTAGAAAGTCTCCCAAGAGAATGCCTGGGTGGCTCAGTCAGGTAAGTATCTGCCTTTGGCTCAGGTCATGATCACAGGGTCCTGGGGTTGAGTCCTGTGTCAGTGTTCCTTGCTCAGCAAGGAGCCTGATTCTCCTTCTCCCTCTCCCTCTGCATGCACACTGCCACACACACACCCCCAATAAATAAATAAAATCTTTAAAAACAAAAACAAAAGTATCCTGAGAGCTGGATATGTTGGGTTGGTCAGAATTCTTTCTACCATTGAACACTCACTGGTAGGTTCTTCAGAAAGCTGGAGTATAATGTGTAATTAAACTCACTAAAGGTACTTTCCCACCTCTTTCAATTCCCCAGTTTTAGACTCTTAAAATTATGAGTGAAGATGATGCTACAGGTTGGCATATACACAAATACATAAATACAAATATATATGCATATACCCACATATGTTTTTAAAATGTTATGCACGTGCTCATAACTGCCTATATCAATCAATGTGAAAACACAACCAAAAGACTCCTTTCATGATATGCATGGCACATGGTGGGAAAGAGGCAGATATGTTTATACTATGTTGCATTGTACATATAAAAAAATGCAGAAGTTTATCATTAAAGTTTAAAAAAGAAAGTTGGAGTATGTATGAAGCAAGCTTGGGTGACATATAACATGAATTTTTCACTATATTATTCTCTTTACCTTTACTTGTATTTGAAATCTTCCATAAGAGAAAGTTTAAAATTTAAACTTAAAGATAAAAATTCAATTTCCCTAGAGTAAATAAAATGAATTCTTTACAATGTATTTATTTATTATTGTGGAGGGGGGCAGAGAGAGAGGGAGAGAGAGAATCTCAAGCAGACTCTGCACTGAGCGTGGAGCCTGACCATGGTCTGAGCTAAAAACAAGAGTTGGATGCTTAACTGACTGAACCACCCAGGTACCCCTATAAAATGAATTTTATAATTTATTAATTAAGGGACATTTCAAGTAATCAACAACATAGAGACTCCTCCTCATTATACTGATTTTCCTAAACTGCTCTAAACTTGTTGAACAGAAAAGAGTAATAATGAGTCTTTTGGGAGAGAGTCCAAACTCCAGGGCAGCATACAGTTGAAAATGGGTGGGAGGGGAACCAAATGGTTTTGTGTGATCACCCTCAGATGGAAAAATGCATTTGCCATTATTCCTATGAAGTTAAAAGCTCATTTTTAAATTATCTTTCTGTAGAGTACAACCTCTCCAAACTGTCCTTAGAAAATTTATAAGCCAGGGCACCTGGGTGGCTCAGTGGTTGAGCATCTGCCTTTGGTTCAGGTTGTGATCCCAGGGTCCTGGGATCAAGCCCCACATCAGGTTCCCTGGGGGGAGCCTGCTTCTCCCTCTGCCTATGTCTCTGCTTCTCACTCTCTGTCTCTCTTGCATAAAAAAAGAAAATCTTTTTAAAAATTATAAGCCAAAGCATATTTTCCATAATCCTAAAACGTTCTTCTATCCCTTGATTGCCCAACTGACCTGGACATAAGGAATACAAATTCTTTGGAGTAGTCAGATTTAAACACAGATAACAAAGGTGCGGAGGGATGTGTACTCTGAATGCCAAATACAAATCCTATTTGTTTTATGCTCCATTCAAGTATACATTATGCATTAATGTGTCTATACATGATGGGTAAAACAAAGACACAAGAAGGCGGTCCAAATTTTGATTCCAGATCCCATCCAGGACCCACTTTCTTGAGGATCGTAAGCAATATGAGCATGGGGTGTTGGTGGTGTTAGCTCACTGATGCACCTGGTTTACCCTGAACCCCAGTTCCAGGAGGGCTATTTTGGATAACAAGTTAATCCCAGGATAACAGGCCCCTCCAGAAGTAAGAAGTATTGGGCTCAATGTAAATTCTCTGGGTCCCAAGGGACGGCAACCCCTTCGGATCGGCTTCTAACTGTTATCCAGACATAACTGAATCTAGCCTCTGAACCTAAAGCCATCCATCTATCACGGGTAACACCACACATTTTCTTGGATCCATATAGCCTGACTCCCCACCCCCTACCACAAAAAAGGAAAAGAAAGAAAGAAAATAAAAGAAAAATCCAACAAGTGTGTGACATCAACATGTTTTCCTCAGCTAACAAGCTTCTCTATTCACCAGCAGCCAAAAATTTTAAGTGGCTCTTAAACAAAGACAGCCCAACAAAGAATAATGATGTCAAACCCAAGCCATAGTTCCGTGGTGTGAACACAAAATCTACAGGACTCAAGTTAAAAATGATTTACACACAGTTTGATCAGAGTCAGATGTAAAATGGTATCTTACTGGAGACAAGCCAGGGGCTATCAATCCGAATCCCCTACAACAAGTGATGTCATTAGTCAGAATCAATACATTATGGAGACAATTTTCTCTTTTTGTCTCTTGGCCCAGGGAATGTTCTGAGTTGAGTTTCATCACTAGATTGCAAGGCACTCATATTACAAAGTGGCTGACAGGAATCGCAACCAGGACACACTCACGTGGCTCTTCTGGAGGAACAGGGGAAAAGTTAAAGGAATAAATCCAATGAGACATGGGAGACTGAGAATAACACGTCCAAGGTCTTTGTTGGCAGCTCTATTTTGGACTTTTCTAGCCCATTCCTGCTGTTTTATCCCTTTTAAGGTCATGACTTTGGACTCTCAGGTGTAAGAACAACACTGAGGAAAATGTTTATTTATGTTTATGTTTAAAATGTTTATTTTATCCACTTCTCCCCTGGAAGGAACCACCTCATCACCTTGGCTTAGCCACAACTTAGAGAAAATGACTCGCTGATGAAGTTCAAGGCTCCCAGTCTTTGGCTTTGGCCTCTGTGCCCTTACTTTTGTCATCTGTAACACCAGACAGCCCCCATTTACCCAAAAGATCTTCATGTCCCTGCTCCCTTCTTTAAACCCTAAAGAATGGCCAGAATGCGACCATCTAACGTGAGGGAAGTTCTGTAAGATTCTTCCCCAGGTGTTAATATGTAGACAGTACTTTTTCCATCATTAACATTACCAAGGACATCTTGCCTCATAGCCTTGGTGCCACCTTGTAGGACCTTCCGAAGCTCCCTTAGAGGCATGATGGAGAATAAGAAAAAAAAACACAGGAAAATTAAAGAAAACTAGACTCTTGTTTCCTTTATCGCCTTCAAGCATTTCCTAAAGAAAAATTCTCTATTCAGTCCCATGTGCGACTCCAACACAGGATATTTTTCCAGCTCACTGGTATTTCATAAACACCATTTGTTGTCATGTGGTTAAATTAAAACTGAGGATATCAAACATCAAACAGTATGTTAATGTCAAGTATGCTTGAATAAATAGTAAGAGTTCAACTGAATGGAATATGTGGATTGCTAGCTAATTAAGCAAGAAGCAGGTGTGAAAAAAATCTAATTTAGGCAATTTTTTATAATTAATAATGTTTACTTGTAGTACCCTTCTAATGGGGCTCTAGTTTAGCCTCTTGTGAATTGCTAGGAGTTTACTCCCCTATTTTAAAATTATAATTGAATGGATAATTTTACGAGATATCAGGTTTCCTTTGCTGATGGTGAAGCGCAATGTACATAGAAGGTTCCTGACCAGTACTTTGTATCAATAGGATCAATTAGCAAATCACCCCCAGCAATTAAAACTTAAAACACACAGAGGCATAGGTCCACACCTAAAAATTCGCTTGTAAACTCCAGCACTGGTGAAGGTAGAAGGGAACTTGGATGAGCCAAGTTGAATGAGAATATAGTGCCCATTCGAGCCAATTGTTGGACACAGGCGACAAGGGTTTTGGTGAATGTCTGCAAAGAGCAGCGACAGCACATTCTGTTACAATTAGGAACAAAATATTAAGATCATATCTAAAGTGTCCTGGCAAATTGCATGCCACCAATCAATTAATGCAAGCATACATTTAAGGTTGGTTTTCCTTCCAAGAAGCCAAATGGAAGGAGAGGAGGAGAAAATGTCCGCAGATGTGAAAACAGACCTGGAATATTTCATGGACGTGACATATCTACTGCATTTAATTAAAAGAAGAATGTATGAGAACAATGTATCCTTCTCAATCCGGGTCAAGGGAACAAAACAGGACTGGATTAGATAGGACAACTGTAATCTCTAGAGACAGTCCCATGTTTAATGGGAGCGCCACATGTTTGATATGTAGGGAAGTAAGTGGGTGTCCTGGACACAATCCACTATTCATCATAATACCACAGCCCTGTTCATTCCCAGAGAGGAGACTTAAAACCATGAAACCATATGTAGAATATTAAAAATCATTTAACGTAAAAATGCACATTATGAAAGCATGTACTTCGGGCAAGGCTACGGTCCAAGAGAGCTCTGAGAAGTCTCCAGTTCAGGAGATAATGGTTGTAAAGGTAAACACACGCACACACACACAGACACACACAGAATTTCACAGAAACCCGGTCCTCATCTCTGCAGCACTGCCTTTTATCACTCTGTTTTCCTTACTGATTTCTGTAGCGAGGTTAGCATTAATAATTGATGGAGCAATGATACCTAGAGCATCAGTACATTAATTCATAATTAAAGATGAGAAACACCAGTTCCTCTCCCATCACCCATCATTTGGTTTTAAATCATATATATATATACGATTTAAATATATATATATATATATATATATATATATATATATATATGGCAGATACTAAATTGTTTCTCAGACGGAGTCAATAACCTTACTATATTTTCATGCTCTTTTCATTGCCACTGAATTAATCACAGCCCTGCCCCTAACCACATGGAATTTTATTTCCCATAAGAGCGATGTTTACTTTGGTTTACTTTGTTGGAACTCACAGTACTTATTCAGTCTATAAAGATTTAGTGTAACAGATTTTGTTAAGCAACATTAAAAGCACTCCCTGACAGATCTTGTCATATATTGCTTTGCTTATATGCAGATTCTGTGTGTTTTTTATTTCATCCAGCTCTCCAACGAGGCCAATGCTGAGAGTAGCTCCAGTTGCATGGAAATGCTAACAACGCCTTTGGAGATTGAGAGTTCTATGTATTTTCCTTAGTTGCCAAAAATAATATATGAAGTGAAAAGTGGATGCCACGAACCTGAGCGTGCACCCTGCGAGAAATCCTATTTGTCAACTTTTAGCAGGAGACGACAGACACAAGATGGTACCAACTCCAATGGACTGTCAGTACTTCCATTCTTACCATTCCGACTCAAAACACAGGGACAGACAACTGTTATAAGGGTCACCAGAGGAATTAGAGCCCCTGGTCAAGGGGACCCACCTTCTTCCCTATGCCATCCATAAACTCATCATAGGACCCTAAAGCCACCCCTTCTGCTGGTTGCCTCAGTCCCCTTGAGTGGAGGATGGGAGGATATTTACTGGAATGGCAAACATCAAATCAAGTGAAGCAGAGAGAAATCCCAAGTTCTGTACCTGACCAAGAGCAGTACAGCCGTGACGTTCTCTGATACGGCATTAAGCAAAGTGTTTCCTGCCCTCAGTTATACTGACTGTGGTTGGCCAGTGTACTCTATGGCCATGCCATAACTCATTCAAGGATAAATGTAGAGGAGTGTCACCTCCCTACATAATTATTTGGGGAGTAGGTTGAAACAGTGCAAGGTGTGAGAAGCCCAAGGGAAATAAGGATGGGGAACCCTCTAGCAACCAGACATGGGTACATATTCCACTTCATTCTGGATCAACACGGCCCCTCTTCAAAGGGCAAGAGGGCTTTTGCTCAAGGCCTGAAGCCTTAGGGATAGCAACATCTTTCCCATCAGGGAGAGAGTACGTAAGTTCTGGAGATTCTGATTAGTAGCCTGGCAATAAAAGAACAGGTGTATTTGCAACTCAACACCAAAAAAATCCAAACAATCTTATTTTAAAATGGACAGGGGACCTGAATAGACATTTCTCCAAAGAAGACATACAGATGGTCAACAGACACATGAAAAGATGTTCAACATCACTCATCATCAGGGAAATGCAAATCAAAACCACAATGAGATATCACCTTTCACCTGTCAGAATGGCTAAAATCAAAAAGACAGGAAATAACAAGTGTTGGCAAGGATCTAGAGAAAAAGGAACCCTTGTGAACAGTTGGTGGTAATGTAAATTGGTGCATCCACTGTGGAAGACAGTATGGAGGTTCCTCAAAAAGTTAAAAATAGAAATACCATACAATCCAATAATTCCATGACTGGTTATTTACCTAAAGTAAATGAAAACACTAACTCAAAAAGATGTATACACTCCTATGTTTATCATAGCATTATTTACAATAGTCAAGATATGGAAGCAATTTAAGTGTCCATCAATAGATGAAATGGATAGAGAAGATATCATACACACACACACACAACACACACACACACACACACACTAGAATATTACTCAGCAATTTAAAAAAAAAGGATGAGATCTTGCCATTTGTGACAACATGGATAGACCTACAGGGCATTATGCTAAGTGAAGTAAGTCACACTGAGAAAGACAAATACCATATGATTTCACTCATATGTGTATCCTAAAAACAAAACAAATGAGTACAAAAAGCAGAATCAGACCTATAAATACAGAGAACAAATCGATGGGTGCCAGAGGGAAGGGGAATGAGGGGTGAACAAAATGGTGAAGGGGAGTGAGAGGTACAGGCTTCCAGTTATGGGAAGAGTAAGCCATGGGAAGAAAAGGTACAGCATAGGGAATACAGGCAATGGTGTTGTCATAGCATTGTGTGGTGACAAGTGGTGGCTGTGCTTGTGGTGAGCACAGCATAACATATAGACTTGGTGAATCGCTATGTTGTACCCCTGAAACTAATGTAACATTGCATATCAGCTCTACTCCAATTTTAAAAATATATTGTTTCTTAAAGAATAGATATATTTGATATAAGTCATTCAACCTGTGTCCAGTCCCAAGCAGGGAGAGAAAGTAAAGTGTGGTAATATGGTGTAAGGCACTGCTTTCCCTCCACACATTTCCCACCCAAGCCCAAGCCTGATCCTAGGAAAGGAAATCACTTCCTGGACTCTGTCCTCACCCACGTATTTACAAAACAACAACAACAACAAAAATCAATTGAAGCAACAAGAAAAGGCAAGAATATCACAGCCATCTGAGAAGTTGGCTGTAAACTCTGGGGCGGTGGAGGGGAGAGGAGACTGTATTCCATTATATAAAGTATGAGGTGGAGGCATCTAAACTGTCTCACAAACCTGAGTCTTCTTCAACATCCTGATGAGAGAGGGGCCCATCTCCTCCCTGAGTTCTTAAGAGAAGACAGTCTATCCTGCTCCCTCCTGGGGTATTTCCACCTTCTTGCCATTTGGGTGATGAGAGAATTAATAAAGCAAGGCCACCCACTTCCTCTGCAAATGCAGGCAGCGCGCCCCACCATACCAGAAGACAAGGAGGAGTTCTCAACACCAAGGCAGTGAAGCTACGACAAGCTTCAGTGCCCTTCCAGGCACAAGGTTGGCCACCGGTCATCTCCTGTGGACTGTCCGCAGATGGCCTGCCCAGACACTATCCCTGAATATATATAATTTCTTGAGTCAATATCAACAATGGATGGGAGAAGTAATAATGGATAAGCTGCAGTGGATATAGCTACAGTCGATGAAGGGGGGGCTAATCAATAAATTCATCGTCAGTGATGCTACGGAAAAATGAAGATGAGTCTATATGTCCAGGAAAGCAAACCTCTAATTAGTGGTGCACACAGCATGTTGCTGGATGGGAGCTGACACTGGGTGGGATCCTTATCCACTTTCCATGGGAGGCAACAAGGAGTTCTATCACAACTCTGGAGCCAGACTGCCTGGGTTCAAAACCTGCTCCCCCCATTTACTAACTCAGGCAAATTTCTTAGTATTTCTAAGTCTTAATACATCCAGATGTATAATGAGGGTGATCACAGAACCTGAACAAAGAAGTGTTATTGTAAAAATTAAATGAAGTAACCAGGGGGTACCTGGGTGGCTCAGTCAGTTAAGCATTAGCCTTTGGCTCAAGTCATGACCTCAGGGTCCTGGAATCCAGCCCTGTGATAGGCTCCATGCTCAGCGGGGAGCCTGCTTCTCCTTCTCCCTCTGCCCCTCCTCCCTTCCCCCGCCACCCCCCAGCTCATACTCATGCTCTCTCTCTCAAATATATACAATATTTTTTAAACAAACTAAATAAGGGGCACCTGCGTGGCTCAGCGGTAGAGCATCTGCCTTTGGCTCAGGGAGTGATCCCAGAGTCCTGGGATCGAGTCCCACATGGGGCTCCCTGTGAGGAGCCTGCTTCTCCCTCTGCCTGTGTCTCTGCCTCTGTGTGTGTGTGTGTGTGTTTCTCTCATGAATAAATAAATAAAATCTTAAAAAAATCTAAATGACGTAGCCAGATGAGACACTGACCACAGTGCCTGGCACACACACCGTGAACTCACAGTAGTGAACACCTACAGTACATACTTACATGTGCAGCTTAACTGAAAGAATCAGGGCCAAAGCTTTAAAAAAAAAAATCTCTGGGCTGTAGGTGGTACTTATTCTGTTCACTAGTGGGCTATTTTGTGAAAGATGCAGCACTGGAGAGCTACTTAAAAATCTCAGTGAATCACATAATCAAAAAGTCCTCTATAGAACACCTGGGTGGTTCAGTGGTTGAGCATCTGCCTTCAGCTCAGGGCATGATCCTGGGGTCCTGGGATCGAGTCCTGCATCGGGCTCCCTGCATGGAGCCTGCTTCTCCCTCTGTCTGTGTCTCTGTCTCTCTCTCTCTCTCTCTCATGAATAAATAAATAAATAAATAAATAAATAAATAAATAAATAAATAAATAAATAAAATCTTTAAAAAAAAAAAAAGTCCTCTTCAAACGCAGATTATGGTCACTGGTCTCTCGACCCTCCCTGCATCAGACCCCTTCTCTGAAGATATCCCGAAGTCAAACCCTGGAGAATAAGGAACTGTCTAAGAAGATTTAGGTTCGAGTCTGACAAACAACACAATCCATCACTGAAAGTTGGCAAATCCCTCTGCCCCATAGGTGAATTGCTTCCCTGACATCCAGGACTGGCTCCAATTCAGTGGGCAGTGGGATCAGGGATAAAAGAATTCATCCAGCAGCAAGAGCTAGAAAGGGAGGCTCTGAAATCAATCACCTATTTCAGAACATGGAAGAGAGTGGAGACTCCTGTCTTCCGAGGGCGCAGCGCTAGGCCTAAGGACCCCTCTGAGCGCCACCGGGCCTGGGGTACTTTCAGGGCTGGCACGAAACACAACACCCATATGTGTGGAGCACCCATCCTGGGAAGACACTTTCTAAACTGAAACTGCAAAAAGGCAGAAGAAATCCTAAATGAGATCATGTTTGCTTAACCGGAGCATCTCCCAGGACATGGTAACTGTATTATTTGGAAGTTCTTTCTCCCCCACGAGTCTCATTTGAGACAGGGTAGCTAACAGCTCAGGCTTGGGAGTCAGAAGAATCTGGGTTGCTGAGTAACCATGGGCAAGGTGGCTCCTCTTTCCTTGTACGGGTTGCCTCACCTGTGAAACGTGGATGACAACATTACCCATTTTTTAGGATTGTGGTTGACATGCAGCCGTATGATGTGTAAAACAGGCTTAGTGCAGTTCCTAACACATAACAAATGTTTGATGAATATTAGCCACTATTATTTATTATTCTCACCATAGACCTTCCTGACCGATTTTATTATCCTAACATTATCAAGAAGGAAGTGGCACATAGAGGTGAGTGACTTGGATAATGTCAGCCGATCTACGTTGTTCCCCCTCCTGGTTCCATTCTTTCTGGTCCACTCTCAGAAGAGAAGAGCCCTTGGGAGCCACTGACAGGCCAGGCCAAAGGCTCTGGTTTCCAGGTAAAACAGGAAACTGCCTCCAGGCTCACTGCTGACTTTCCCCCCCTCCTTGGGTGGGACCAAAGTGGAGGTGAAACACTGTGCCCTGCTCCTCTGTTCGCCCCGACAGGAGCCCTCATCTGCTCTGCCTTCTGGGAGAGTGTGCTGGTCTCGGAGCCCAGCGCTGAAGCAGGTGCGGGCATATTTTAAGCTCCAGCAAATAACTTTAATTGAGCTCTCCTTAGACATATGAACCCACAGAGCGATTTTTTTTCCTCTCTTCTAATAAAAAAAGACCCACAACAAACCAGATGGGTCTCAGCTCCTCCCCAACACCCCCTCCCCACTCTTCAGACTCCCCTAATAAATCTTTTAACTCTAAAGAAATTACCTTTCTTGAAGTGGGTATTTTATTTGGTCGCATGTGTGGACTCAAGCTGCCTCTGTGGGCCAGAATGTGGGTCAGAAGGATGCGGGCCAAAGAATGAGGCCGGAGGCTGAGGCCTGCTGGTTCGGGCTGGGTTGGTACCTGCATTCCGACTCATCCAGAACTTTCACCAATTGCCTCCGTGGGCCGGTGCCACTCACTCCTGGCTCACTGACCACCACTGTTGCTTCCCCCACCTCCCCACAGATTCAACATCTTCACCCCTCACCATCCTTACCTAAACTAAACTCTCCGCCGTGGCGTGGAGCTTCCGAAGCTGCTGGCTCACGTGGAAGGATCCAGATGGATTCCCTCCGCCAGAAGCCAGACTAACTCCTTGACAAAGTGTCCAGAAAGAGTGATGAAAAAGAAGCTCCCCGTACCTCCTGTCACCCAAACAAGGTGGTGATGTGGGGCATGGAGTTCTGTCTCAGTTTGCAGACGTGTGTTCTTTTTGAACATCCTGTATGAAGATGGCAGCAGGAGGAAGAGAGAAATACAATGGGAATGGATTCCAGACTCCCCTAGAAAAAAAAAGACTTCAAGAATCGCCCAGGGCAAGAGAGAGAGAGAAGCAACACGCTCTGGGTTCTGATTTATGAGCACTGAATTATTGGTAGGAGGGCCCAGAAGGAGTCGTTTACAACAGAAATTATTGCAGGCAAATGTTGGTTGGTATTTTAAATCACTCACTAATATTGATAGGTTAATGCCTGTCACACTTGCTTAAGGGTCATGGGGGGAAAAAAACCCCACACAACTTTATCTTAGACTTGTTACCGGCTAAGGATAATGATAAATACACCTTTTCGGCTTGGTTTTGGGTTGGGTTTTTTTTTTTTTTTTTTTTCCCTCCAGCAAAGCCTGCTGTATTATTTATGGTTTTCTGAGTCCACTAGCTGTAGCCGGTCTCTGGATTTTAAAAGGTTGATTTGCAAAACAACAAAAACAGGGCACCCGTCTCGTGAGGCTGGTGGGAAGGCAAAGCGGCCCCTCCGAGGACCCCCTCGTGCAGCGGCCTGGGCGCCTCGGGCAGCGGGGGCCAGATGGCCAGGGCATATTGTTCCCTTTTTGGTGATAGTCCTGCTGCGGCAAATAAAGTTAAATCAAAAGGTTAGTGCTCTGCAAGAGGGTGGCGGAGCTGGCTGCAGCTGACGAGGGGCAGGGATGCTGAGCAGCGAGGACGCAGCGGCTGCTCCCTCGGAAGGCGAAGGAGAGGCCTTGGCTGCACGAGTGGAAAATCATGGATCTTGGAGTCCTCTCGTCCCTGGGGCCTGAGGAGCCACAAAATACAACCTGCGTCTACCTAAGACTAGGGCAGGAGGGAGGTACAGTCGCTCTCCCTCTGTCTGAGGTCTGAAGAGCTCTCTTCACTTCCCCCAGACAACAACAGTGCATTCCTCTGGGGGTGATCTGGGGTGATTTTGAGAGGGTCAAATGCCCACGACTGTCAGAAGTGGAACAAAACTCTGGAATCCAGGTGAGCAGCAGAGGATCATCCTAATGGGTGCATGACACTTTTAACCCTGACACAGAATTCACAGATTATTCAGAGAATGTCTAGAAAAGATTTAAGAAACTATGGACAACCACCCCCACCCCTTATATCTATACAGTTGGACAAAAAGCAGGCCACAGAGGGGAAGTGAGCTGCCCAAGGCTCAAGGTCACACGACAAGGAGGCAGAGCCGGGCACCCAGAGCCAGCCTTCTATGCTGCACACCCCCTTCCCCACCGGGGAACCACACCACAGGGATCCACGGCGGGGTGGGGGCTTGGAGGGTGCCAGGGATGTGCAAAGTCACAGGCTCCACCACATGTGCCAATTTTAAACAGTGACTAAGAGAGAATATTCTCCATAAAGGTAAACACAATATCCAGTAGAATGCAATCCT
Source organism: Canis lupus familiaris (assembly GCF_011100685.1). Lineage (NCBI taxonomy): Eukaryota > Metazoa > Chordata > Mammalia > Carnivora > Canidae > Canis > Canis lupus. Next base: position 31,722,320 of record NC_049246.1, on the reverse strand, counting down.
GGCGTTGTCTTTTAAATCACCTTTGTCATAAATCATGTCTGAGCTTGCCTTAGATTTCAGAATCCGCTACCCCCTCCCCAGTTCCAAAGGTGGGATGGTCTGATTTCCTGCCCTGCACTGGGCTCCGCTCTGTGCTCTAACTCGAAGACGTACATCCTTGAGCTCCTTTTCTCCTGGAGTTGCCAAAGCACACCGTTTACCCACGAGGCCTGCAGTTTCCAGGGTTTGGAACACAATTAGGCAGTCTGCAAAAGCATTTGTTATTTACCTGTGAGACTCAGGCCATCCTTCGGTGCCAATTGGGTCTCGCAGGTAAATATGAACTTGGGCAGACTTAAAAAAAAAAAAAAAGGCAAGCATTAAAATACGTATTGAGGGATTTTTAAATGCTGATTTCATTCTTTTTGGTTAAGTACCTTTCTTTCCACTTCAGTCCCCCAAACAGAACATTATTTATGCAATTTCAGTGCTTTTGATGTTGTTCTAATCTAGAACATATTTATAGGCAGAACTTTTGGTTTCCTGCCACTGACTTGAGTGCACATCAGCCACTGTTTCTGCTAAGCAATATTCTGGCCTCCCCTTTGAAAATTACTTAGGAAAAGGTGGTCTTTCCAAAGGAATGTAAAATCATTGACACAACAAGTTTAACTTTTTAAAAAATGGAGGCTATGGGGACGCCTGGATGGCTCAGTGGTTGAGCAACTGCTTCAGCTCAGATCGTGATCCCAGGGTCCTGGGATGGAGTCCCGCATCAGGTTCCCCACAGGGAGCCTGCTTCTCCCTCTGCCTGTGTCTCTGCCTCTCTCTGTGTGTCTCTCATAAATAAATAAATAAATAAATAAATAAATAAATAAATAAATAAATAAATAAAATCTTTTAAAAAATGGAAGCTATGTTTCTGTTCAAGCAAAATTTGAAAACGGCAAAATTCTCAAATCCATCTGCTCCGTTAGATTGTTTTATCCCCTTGAAGCCAGTCCACGTGTGTCACTTCCATTAGGAAATGTACAGGGCTCTCCACTCCTTTTCAGAGAATGTGAGGTTGGTGCCACAGCTCTATTTAGAGTTCCAAATGGAAACTGAGAGATTTTAACCTCTTTCTAAAGATGAGAACTTCAGAGAGGGAGGAGACAGGTGAGATAGTATTGTCAAACTCGGATTTTATAGATGATCTCTGAGTCCACTAGCTGTAGCCAGTCTCTGGATTTTAAAAGGTTGATTTGCAAAGCAACAAAAACAGGGCACCCGTCTCACCCAGGCACACCCACCCAGATCCCAGCTGGAATAGGCAGGTAGGAAGCCAGAGGGCGGTACCCAAGTCCCTGGACTCCTCACTCAGTGCTCTTGCCAGAACCTCCCACTGACTTCCTAGCACCCCAGTCATGACTCGAGCAACCAGGGACTTCATTCTATAGGCCTGAGCATCACCAGAAAATAGATTTAATCAAAGTCTAGTGCATCCCCTTGTGCTCACTATAAACTGAGACCACTAATAGATACCCTAGTTATCAAAGTGAAACCTCCATCCTCACACTTGTTTGCGTAAACCTGTGGTTTGGATATTAGCTAGTGGCTAGAGCCAAAAACTAAGTGATGTGAGTTTGAACTTTCAACATTTTTGCGAACTAAATAAGCCACTGAGAATTTTACCATTCAACTAAGGATTTCACAATAGATCCTTGAATTAATATTTTTAAGTTTTTTTCTTCTAACAATACACAAACACACTTGAACTGGAGGCTAGGATGAGCCCTGCTCTCCTACACACACCCCTCCTCTCTCCACGCCCACCCCAGCCAAAAAAATACAGTTTTCTAAGAACTACATTTTTTCTGACATCTTGTACATTCTGACGTCCGGAGAGAATTCCCATTTTCTACACTCAGCACTTTGAGGGCCATCAGGGTCAAAGCACCAGTATTCCCAAAAGATCCCTGATAGTTCATCCAGAACAATCACTACTGGCTGCTCCGCCCCTCTTGTTACTAGCTGACGCCAATTTCTCAAATAAGCATCACCTTTTTGTTGTTGTTGTTTACCAGGAATACAAAGCCAAAAGATAAATCAGAGACACAATGAAGTTGTAGCAGTTCCAGACTAGCTCTAAATCCTATTCTGTAAACACCAGGTGCCCAAGTTAAGAAAAGAAAAAAAGAAAAGAAAAGAAAAGAAAAGAAAAGAAAAGGAAAGGAAAGGAAAGGAAAGGAAAAGAAAAAAGAAAAGAAAAGAAAAGAGAAAAAAGAAAGAAAAGAAAAGAAAAGAAAAGAAAAGAAAAGAAAAGAAAAGAAAAGAAAAGAAAAGAAGAAACTACATCCTGGTCTCAAAGCTTCCAGAGACCTGTCCCACCTTTCTTGATGGCAAAATTTAGATGCAGATTTTTACTGGTTAAATAATAGGATGGGGATAAGTCAGCATCCAAGCCCTCGTAAGTTAAGTAATATGCTTTGTGGGTCATTACTATGATCATAAACATTGGCGTTATTAAGGAAAACATTGGAAATACTCAACCTGCTTTTTCATTTCTTAAAACTGTATGTTTTAAGACTGCATGTATGTTTTTATAAAAATAAGATTTATTTATTTTGGGGTGCTACATGTATTTCTATGTACAAGATTCTAAGATTCTTTCATCTTTTTCTTGCCAAACTCAAAACTGCTATATTATGCTAGATAAGTAAAGGCTTTATATTGCCAAGCAACACGCTTTAATAAAAGTTTTTTTTTCTTTCCATTTCTATAGTAACTCAACCTTACCCTAAGTTGTAAAAATTGGCATTGTGTGCAGAATTACTGAGGAGGATTAATAGGCAGAAAATCATCAGAATCTAAAAATTCTGTTTAAGCAGAGCTGGTGACTGGTGATTTCATATCTAAATTTGCACAGCTGCCAAAGGAAAGTTAAAAACGACATCTAAAGGATGAACAGCTGTGGTCAAAATTATGCTGCGGTGTTAATCTTTATGAGCTTCTTCGATAGGATTCAAACCAATGCCAGAAATTTCCAAATAGATTCCTTTCCAGAACGAGTCAGAATTGCCATGTTCTGAGGTTTTGGTCTTCTTTAAAATAAAATAATAATAAATTCAATTACATTAAAACTCTCCTCAGATGAAAATTAAAAACTCAGTTCTGTTGCATCATGCTTTTTTATGAAGATGAATTAAAATGTCTTCATTGCTTTTAAAGGATGTGGTTAAAATTATTAAATTATTACTGAATCTCGTTCTCAAAAACCACTTGCAGCTTTTTTCCATGTTCTTCCACATGTTATAATGGAGATCCCTAAAATTTTGCCAATTTGGCAACAGGTCCAATAGATGATTATTAAGCCATGCTCGACTGTAAAGCTTTCTAACTTCTATAATATTTTGTAGTCTTCTATAGAACTCAAAGGACCACTCGCCATCTTTGGAATCACTCATAATGTTCTGGGCAAAACCTTAGGAAAATGACACAGAGTTAGAGTTAGCTGCCAAGACACAATATATTTCAACTGAAGACTAATAATCTTTGGAAACGAGTTCCTGTATTCCTCCTCTACTTATTGGTTAATCTGATATAGTTTCCAAGGTTTGGAATGGTCATGCCTTTTGTGTTCTAAAAAGAGATTAGGGGCTCCCTGAAAAGAAAAAAATCGACTCACTTTCTCTAGCTTGAGCCTGCCTGCTGAAGGTCTTTCGAACCTTCTAAGTAAACAGCCATGTGCATACATTAGTGGTGCTTGCTCTAAGAAGGAAAAAAAAAAAAAAAAGGTTGGCCTTTTCCCTGTAAATATGGACTCTTAAGCCTCTAAATGATTTGCCAAACCGAATCGGATAATAAAGGGTTTAAACTTTGCCACTTTGGGGTTAATGTGAAAGGCTTGTCAACATCAGATTGTTTAGACATTAAAAGGAACGCGCTGTGCGCCTCCTTTTCAACCTCAGTGTTGCAGCTCCCAGTGAATTTACCCAGCTGTAAGTGATTCCAGATGCGCTGCAGTGACAAGCTCCAGTCTCAGGGTACTTATTCATTTCACATTAAAATCTCATGTTCCCAGGTCTGAGCCGTTATCTGACTGAGATCTGATTAGGGAATACAGCAGAGAGGCATTTCCAGACCCGGAGCCTGCCCTCACTCCCTGGCACGATCGCTGACCAACAGGCAGCTCAGATCCAGGGAGAGGCGCTTGGGGTACGCGGGGGGCTCAGCTCTACCTTTGGGTTACTGTATCATCTCGGCCAATCTCGTCCTACTGGGCTATCTCACTGATCCTGGACAGGCCCGTAGACATCTCAGCTTGGCTAATTCCTCAGCCAAACACAAACTTTCTCCCCCCACCGAAGAGGGGTAGGGCCTGTGACTTTGTACGTTGTCTAGCACGGCCCCTGCATGCAGAAGGGCTCACGGTGGGCGCGCTCTGAGTGATGACTGATGTGCAGGATCCGCAAGCCCTCAATTCTCGCTCCTGCCCCCAGCTGCTGCCCGCAACAGCAGAAGGAAAGCAGAAGTTGCAAGAGGAGGAGAAAGAAACGGTAAAGGAGTTCGGGAGCACGGAGAAAGCCCCCAGTCAACCAGGTAGTCGTGCCTTTTCTTCCCCGTGCAAAGGCCGCGAGGGACCTCCCTGACCTCTGGCATGAACAGGGTGCTTGGTTCTGAGTCCGTTTTCATTTCTTTACCCAAAGTGCCAAAGTACAAATGCTATTGGCTGATGGTTTCTTCCATGACACGTGTCAGAGGCACCTGGCTGGAGAAAGAGAAGGTGAGCTGACGGCTGTGCACAGAGACTAAAGATAATGCGGGGAGGATGCTACTTCTGTGACACCCATGAAAGGACTCAAAATTAAGGATCACTATTATTTTATTTTGCCTTCTAGCCAGGCTTTCCGTTTGTTCTGGGCTTTACTGTTTTGTTTTGCCTTTTGCCCTACTCCGTTGTCACTTTGAGGAGGTAGAGAGAGAGAGAGAGCACCATGAACCCCTAGCTGATCGACTGTGGTCACAGGCTGCTGGGCAGCCCCAGAGCCATCAGAAGCTCCTGTCACTGGACTCCCGTCACACTGGAAGCCCCAGAAAACATGCACTGAATACTGTAACCCCCTCACCATGTGCTCAGTCTCCCCCAAGAGGAACAGGAAAGAATCACTCAAACCCCAGATTCAGAGTGGAGAGGATTTAAAAAGTCAGGGAATCCCCAGACCTGCCTGGGGTAGGGGGAGCTCTAAGTGGGGGTTGGGGGGTGCAGAATGAGCTGGCCACATGGAAGGAGAGCAGCGGCATTTGGTTTGGTGGTGGGCAGATTTTCTTTTATGACTGCTAAACGCCTGCCTTTCTCCCCAAGCAATTACAGTGCCGCTTCCCATCAAGGTGGCTGTTAGCAGATCTCCAAGTTGCGGTGAATAAATCAAGAAGGCTATTGGCAGCTGTTGTGGAGAGTGGCCCGGATGGTCCTCCTGGTCATTCCATCACAGGGATGGGGGCATCGCGGCAACAGTCTAGGCTGAGTGGTTCTGTGGCTAAAGAAAAGAGGGCAGCAGCGCTCCTGTGGCCCAAAGGGGCCGAAGAGGGAAGGTACGCTTGGCCCTCCCGCTGCAGGTTGAGAACAAGGGCACCTGCCAACTTGAATTCCCCGCTACGGCAATGCTCGGCCCAAGGAAAACTAACCAAGGCACCCGCCTCCGGCGCACAGAGTGGTTTCAAACGCTGTCATTACCCTTAATGAGAAGCAACACAAACGGGTGATTCGGTGCACAGTGGACACAATTCAGTTAGTAATGAAAGCTTTTAAAAGACGCCGTCGAAGATGCATGTTAGACACGCGTGGCAAATCTGGGGTGTGGCGTGGGGGGATTTCACCCTACAACGTGCAGTGGCTTCGGGCGGGCAAAAGGCTGCTCAAACCTCATGGGACCTTTGATCCACTTGCAACATGAAGGGTTCTAGAAGCGTGGGTACCCGTCTTGGTGTGGCTAAGCACACACCCACACGCAGGACCCACATGGAGAGCGATGGGGAGTTCCCCGTTCGGTTGTACAGATCTCTGCTCACGGGCATCGTCACACTCACATCCCACAAAAGCATTAGCAGCAACCTGCTGTATGCCCTACTGATGCAAGGAAGCATTTCCTCCACGATCGTGTTTGGGGGTGAAAGGAGAGTAAATGATTTGGGAAAGCTGCCAGGGGTGTTTGGAGGCCAGGTGGGCCGGGTCCTCAGAGGGGACAGGCGTGCTAGGCTAAGTAGCAGTCCCCACACCGGACAGGCTTCGTGTGCCAGCTGCAGACCCAAGCCCTGCCCCCGGCCCTCGAGTCACATTGTGTCATGCCACACAGCATTTGGATCAGGAGACGGCTGTGGCGTGCTGCGTAATATTTTTAAAAGCCCATTTCCCTGTTCAGGGGGAAGCAGGTGGAAAGCAGAACCCCTGAAGGGCAGATACTTTCAAAGGCCCCACAGGCAATTCTCCAATAAAAGAGCAAGCAAAGCTGGCATATATCCCAAACTTTCAAATTGACCTTCTCTCTTGATCTGGGACTTAATGCCTCCAAACCAAACTAATTCCAAAAGTCACCTTCTCAACTTCTCTGCACAATTTTTTTTTTTTAAACAAATGAAAGCTCAGGTACAGGCTCCCCTCGCAGCCCTTCTGACGTCCTTAGCTGCTCAAATTAAATCTGAATGGTTCGTCTCTTTTTATTATACGATGGGCCATATGTCACCAAAATAAAAACCCAGCTGAAATCCCAGTACAGATAAAGGGCATGAAAGGCTGTTCCGGCCACAAAATAGAGACCCTGTTTAAATCTTATTAAACAATAACACCCACCCAACCATCCCCTCCCCCCTCTGGAAAAAAAATTCAGGAAGGAAATTGTGGTTAAATCATCTCATAGTTTGGCAAAAACTTCTACCTCTGAAAAATGAAAAGAAAAAAAAACTTCGTTCTGTGCTGGACTCACACAGGCTAATAAAAAGCAGGACTGTATTGCTTTGCACTGTAGCTGTCAAATTCTCAGCAATGAAATACAGATCCTGACTCTCCTGGTCCCTGGAGTCCTACCCCCTCAGACCACCAAAAAAGGAACAGCCGGGGGTGTGGGGGGGGGGGCATCATTTATCCTCTCCCACTCCAGAGTGAATCTTGTTTGTTGCTTTGTTTTATTTTTAATTTTTGCTTTTTTGGCCTGCAGATCTCTTTTCCTGAATAAAGTTTCCAGTGTTCTTATAAACACAGTCAGATAGACGTGTAAGGGGATGTTTGGGGCTGCTGCTTTCAAGAGCGGTGATTGTGCTTTCTTGCAAAGATGCTCTGCACTTACATTCAGAGAAGTCTAGGCATTGCCACAATGGCATGTGTGTCTTTAAATTAAGAAAGAAAGAAAGAAAGAGAGATCAAAAAGAAAAAACATTTCCATTTCACAAGGTCCCCCAGTGGCCTCAAACGCTCCTCCTCCACCATCAAAAATTCATAAAGGGGATCAGCATTCTTTACTGAATGGATCCCAGTGGCACCATAGACCTCGTTGGGGAGAGAGGCAATAAATATCGAATTATACACCTCATGGGAAGAAAGGACTGAAGGCTCGGCTTCAAGCCCTCCACATGGTCCCTGGGGGAGCTGGGTCCAGACTCAAGGTCCAGCACAGAAAGGAAATGGGTCAAGTGTGTCAATTTCTAGACTGATGACCTTTGACTTGCTTAATGACACTAGGAGGCCACCACAAAAAAAAAAAAAAAAAAAAAAAAAAAAGATGCCAAATGCCTTGGAGGAAAGAGATGGGGGGAGGGGTGCAGTTGGGGCCACAAGGAAACTGCAGCCACAGCACTGCAGTGGAGGATGGCCCCGGACCCCCTGCTAACTGTGATCTGTCCTTGGGAAGCTGACCAGGTGAGTGGTAGAAAATACATGCACAGAGAACTTTAATTCCCTCCGATGTTTGGTTCCTGGCCCCAGGAACACTTCATCTTCTGCCTGAAACTCCAAGAGCATGGTTTGTCCACTCCGCCACCAGAATTTGCCCATGCATAGTCCTCCCCTCTCCCTACTGCACCCCCAAAGCCCTCTTCCTCACCCCCACCGATGACTCTCGCTTCCAGCTACCACCGCCTGCTCTCAGCCACACCGGTGGCCCCAAAGCTTTGCTGTTTGGTACCACCCCCTTTGCATGCGCATTTTTGTGCCATCTCCCCACTTCTAACTCCTGACCAGCAGGAGCTCCTTGCCCCCACCCTGGCCTCCCGGCACTGCACACTGTGTCACAGACGCTGAATCAACGCTCTGTCACCCATGTCGATCGATCACTGCAAAGCAAAAGGGAAGAGTCTGGGTTCCAAAATGAAAATTATAGGGCAAAGCAAGTGGGGATGAAAGCATAAACAAATGTGTTCAGCTAGCATGTATCTGCATTTTGTCAGTTTAAGAATGCATGCACTTATTCATTCAATTAGCAGCATACAGAATAGGTCCCCAGGACTCCTTTCCTTAAACTGAAGGGTCTACATAGAAACTTTCAAAGTACTCTCACAGCTTAAATGCAAATTAGGAGTCTCACAACTGGTTAATAAAACGGCATAAAACCTTTTATGGACCAGAACACTTCCAGGTAGTCTTACAGAGCTCATGGACTAAGCTTTAAAAAACAAAACAAAACAAAACAACCAGGAGGCTGCACTTGTCCCAGAGGGAGGTCTCAGTAGCTTCAGCCCCTCATATTATATATAAAGTTGACCCACTTAGAGTTTGGATTTGGATGGGCATTTTTAGCTCCTGCTGTCAGACACCTGGGCTGAAGTTCCCACTTAGGCTTCAGAAACAGTTGAAGTTCCTCCCACTCGAGCTTTCTGAACTCTACTGCCAATTCTGTGAGCTAGTACTTCAGACATTTGCTAAATGGTTAAGTGGCAAGAAGCTTTAAGCCCAGAACACCCACACTGAACTGCTCTCTTTTTCCGCCCATTCCCAGAGCCCAGGCTCAGTGGGACAGAGCCTAAGCCCTCTCAGCTCCACTCCAAAGTGAGAGCTTCCCACCCAGCTAGCCGGTGGCCCTGCTTCCCCATCCTTCACCCACCTCCTCAATCTTGCTCCTTCCTCAGTGTGTCTGACCCTCCCCAAACAGTGGGCATGGGAAGGAAAAGGTGAACTTTTCCCAGGGGAAGAGTTTTAATGCTGGGCTCCACGGGGAAGGAGCCTGAGCCTACTATCTAAAAGAAGGCTGGGGGCTGTGTGCGGATTTCATTGAACTGTTTACACTGCCCTCCAAGACCATTAAGAGGCTGGGCAGTGGCCCCTAACCTTTTAAGAGTGGCAACACACTAGCGCTGTCAGATTTCACCAGCACCTCCGCTCCCTTTCACCTTTACAAGGGGGAAAAGGTATTTTTTTTTTTTTTTTTAGTTATGGTTGGTTTAAATTATTTTGGCTTTCAGAATATGGAACCAGTCATTAAATTGAACAGAAACACACCAGGGTATAGATATATGGGCCAACCTTTTTGTGTTTATATCATAACATGTTATTATAATATATAACAGTGTACATAAATGTGTAATCATATATCAATATGTTATATTGACATATGATTATGTTGTATGTATATATTTCTATTTATAAGGTTGATATTTATAGGTAAGATAGATATGATCATCTCAATTCCATGGTGAAAAAATGAGACTTAGAGTATTTCAAGTGCTCTGAACAAATCACTCAGTTAATATGTGGCTGAAAAAGGACTCACACTTCACCTTCTTGAATGAATAGATTCATTATGACATTTTTAAAAATAAAAAAATTAGAACTTCTATATATCAGAAATAATAATGAAATGGTTATTCAAACTATGTCACATTCATCTGCTCAATGGAATAGTATTTATTCATTAAAAAAGGATGGGGGACACCTGGGTGGCTCAGTGGCTGAGTATCTGCCTTCGGCTCAGGTCATGATCCTGAGGTGCTGGGATCGAGTCCGGCATCAGGCTCCCTGCAGGGAGCCTGCTTCCCCCTCTTCCTGTGTCTCTGCCTCTCTGTGTGTCTCTCTTGAATAAATAAATATAATCTTTAAAAAAAAAAAAAAGGATAGGGGATTGCTGGGTGGCTCAGCGTTTTAATGCCTGCCTTTGGCCCAGGGTGTGATCCTGGAGTCCTGGGATCGAGTCCCACATCGGGCTCCCTGTGTGGAGCCTGCTTCTCCCTCTCCCTATGTGTCTCTGCTTCTCTCCCTCTCACTGTCTCTCACGAATAAATAAAATCTTTTTTTTAAAAAAAGGATAAAGAATATATAAGAGCTTGCCAAATGTTCATCATTCAATGTGGAAGTCAAAATAACAGAACTCAAAATCATGTGTCCTTTATCATGCATAAAAATACACCTGTAGGGAACACACAAAAGTAAAAATAATTATGCTAAACTGCTGAGAGTTGTAGTGAGTTTTATCCTGCTATTTCCAGACTTTTATTGTTTTGCTATTTCATTTTATAAGTGAAAAGAAAACTTGAAATAAGTCTTCTGATCTGAGCTCAGTGCTGCCTCCAGTGGGAAGACATCTTTCACACTCCTATCTTCCCCCTTGGCCACATGGCACCCAACTTGAGAATTGGGCTTTGGGTTCCCAACATGACCCAACAAGCTGGGGTGCAAGGAAGAGCCAGGACTCTGAGCTCCAGTCTCTAGCCCTGGCCCCAGCTTCCCAGGCACTCTGCTCAGGTTCTGGCTGCATGTAGCCCCTGCTCGTCAGGGGCCTCTCAGCTTATGAATTATGAAAGCTCTCTGGGTGTGCCCACTGGTGCATATGGATCAGCCGAGCCCCCCAGTGCTGGAGACATAACAAAGGATTTCCCTCCATGGTATCAATGTCAATTTAAAAATCAAAAACTGTACTTTGTGAACTACAGCCTTCTATGTCAGTGGGGTGTTGTTCAAAAGATACCCCAAGATAACCGTTCAATGATTGCTTCAAAAGAAATAACAAAATCTAAGCATTCTTTTAATGGCAGATGTATTCCCTCAATATTTATCACACTGCCATATGCTGGGCTCTCTCCTCTCCTCCTTCGCTCAAAGAGATTGAAAAGTAAACCAAGAGGTGTACAACTTTGTAGGCTGATGTATGTACTCGGGTGCAAACTCAAGTTTCTTCTGGAATGTGAAATCTAGGGGGAGCTGGATCTCCAGATTTATGAAGACTATAAGAACTTGAGCATTTTGGGGCACCTGGGTTGCCCAGTGGTTAAGCATCTGCTGTTGGCTCAGGTCGTGATCCCGGGGTCCTGAGATCGAGTCTTGTATCAGGCTCCCTACATGGAGCCTGCGTCTCCCTCTGTCTGTGTCTCTGCCCCTCTCTGTGTGTCTCTCATGAATAAATAAAATCATTTAAAAAGGGGAAAAAAAGAATTCAAGCATTTCATGGAGTGGTGCAAAAAAATGGCTGTCTCACAAGAACAACCTTGGCTGAGTCCATTCGAGTGTCAGATTCACACACAGTTGCATTGGCCATATCATTAAAAGTGGATGTAAACATACCCCCAAACCTAGGTTTACCAACATTTACAAGCAAACAAGGCACAGAGCCTGGGAAAACTCAGTGAGGTCCATCAATCCTGCTTGCACCTCCAAAATCCCCGTTTCCAGGCGATGAAATTTGCCCAATGTTCCTTGACGTCTAAATTTTGGGAACAGCCCAGGGTTCTTCCTTCGAGTAAAGGCTGTTATATTTTTACAGAATGAGATGTGCAAAGCTCAGAGCTGCAGCTATCCGTCCTGGGTGTTCTCAAAGATTTTTATCCGCCTACTCCCTGAAACTGAGAAACTTTTCAAAAAACGCATTTTCTGCCAAAAAAAAAAAAAAGAAGAAGAAGAAAAAACACATTTCTACAATAAGCAAAGGGAAAGGTATCTTCTGTCTCCAGATCTCAGGGATAGTAAAACTCCCCTCTTAAGGTGGAGAATTGTTTTATATTTGAATAGTGATAGAAACAGAACTGAACAGAGCATGGGCTGGGGAGGAATGTCACCAAGGTGGGAATTACCCAGTATAATTCATGCCTCCAACGAGATCTCGACATTCTCCAGGGCTCCCTGTGGCCAGCCCCCCTCTCTCTGCCAATGCCATATAAGACAGACCCTTTAAAACTGGCTGGGAACTTAGCTCCTGTCTTCTCTGAAATACCCAGTGGCTACATTTAAAATATATGATACCACAGTAGATTTCTTCGCACATGATATACACATAAAATTTCAGCATACTCCATCAGTAAACCCAGGTGGTAGGCCTCCCGAGAGCAAGGATGGAGAAATGATCTGGGGGGACTCAAGAGGTTTCCTGAGTCAACTTGGCCCTAATGAGAAAGTCAGGCACTTACGTGAGAAGCCAGGCTTCTGAACGAAGAAAACGTCATAGTGCGGCCCCTAACTGGCTGTGTGACCTTGGGCAAGTCACTTAACCTCTCTGTCTTTCAGTTTCCTCCTCTGTAACGGCATACACTAAAGGTCATCTCAGGTCCTAGACGTTCACCAAAACGCTCTTCTTGGTCTAGGACAGGAAGTGCTGAGGATCTTGCTATTGAAAAACGAGGTGAGGTGTTGGGAACATTTTATGAACTTAATGGTGATAATGCATAGACCTAAGATACACATTTATTTATTTAACACGTATTTGTTTAGGAACTATTATGTGGTGGGCATATATGGTGGAGTACAAAAATCCATGGTTCTTGCCCTCGTGAAGCTGATGGTTCAGCACCGCAGTTGTCTCTGAGCCTATCAAGCACCCTCTGGGACCCTTATATATGTACCAAGTGGGTCCACCTCGTTTCTCTTTGCTCATGCTGCAGCTCCTGCATGCAATGCCCTCCACCTATTTAACTCTGCCTCTATTTCAAAGCCCAGCTCCTTTGTGAGGCCTTCTTTTACCAACACTGCAGTCTACTCTGACTTCTTTCTCCTCTGGACTACTGTCCTTCTAGGAGCACTATTGAATATGAAACCATATCACTTGGTGAACTGCTGATAAGTACCCCCCAAATTATTACCCTACTGGATTATAACCTCCCCATCAACAGGGACATGCCTTCTTTTTTTTCATGTCCCCCATGGCACCAAACTTAGCGGTTCCTCAGTATATACACCTTTACTGATGCTCAACTATTTGAAAATCTCAATGAAGGAGGCTGTTTTCTGATTACCTGAGAGTTAATTTTAACTCTTTTTTCATTTTAACCTTTATTTTGAAATTCTTTTAAACTGGGTTGGTATTCCACTTTCTTAGTGTGGCACGTCCACAAAAACAATGTTTTAAAAACTAGTTTTTGGATGGCACATTACTTTGTGTTTCGTCAGTATCACCAGCATGTCTCTCCGTAAACTGCACTAGACGTGGAAGGAAAAGGTCCTGAGATGGGAGCTGAATCTGTGTTGACTCTGAGCCAGCAGGTCTCAAACTTTCTAAAGTAGCTGGACTCATGTAAAAAAAAATAAATCGGGGGCGCCTGGGTGGCTCAGTAGTTGAGCGTCTGCCTTTCAGCTCAGGTCATGATCCTGGGGTCATGGGATTGAGGGCTGCATCGGGCTCCCCGCAGGGAGCCTGCTTCCGCACTGCCTGTGTCTCTGCCTCTCTCTGTGTGTCTCTCATGTATAAATAAAATCTTTAAAAATCAGTCAATCATACAGAGAAGCCTGACGCAGAAAAAGGCTCTGCCAAAGCCAAAACAGGGAGCCCTGGCCTTCACCTGACTGCCCTCCCCTCACCCCCAACAGTTCTGTGGAACTTCCCTTGCACCCACTATGTGGGACCCAAAAACTACCACTTTTAACTTTAGCATGGAATTTTTTTAAAAATCCATGATAATTTTCATCTTTTCCATTAAAGAAGAGAAGGATAAAAAAAAAAAAAAAGAGAAGGATAACGCTAAAAAGAGAAGAAGGTGGGAATCCGATTTATTAAAGATTCATGTTCATTAGATAATAATCTAAATTATATATGATATGCATAATATATGTACACACACATTATGTATAAGTATTTTATAAGTAAATAAAACATTGATTGAGACCTTCAGTGTGTGTTCAAATGTCATTATTTCCCCCATTTTGCAGATGAGGAAACTGAGGCACAGAGTGGTTCAGAAGCTTGCCTGCCATCACACAGCTGGTAACAGCAGAACTGGGAGTTGATCCCAGGTAGTCTCAAGAGTCCTCTTTTTTTTTTTTTAAGATTTTATTTATGTATTCATGAGAGACACAGAGACAGAGGCAGAGACATAGGGAGAGGGAGAAGTAGGCTCCCCAGGACCCCGGGATTATGACCTGAGCTTAAGGAAGATACTCAACCACTAAGCCACTCAAGGGCCCCAAGTGTCCTTCCATTAATCACTGTATGGACAGCTGGCTCTGCAGGTCATCAAGCCTTCAAAAACCATCATACCATCTTTCGTTTGCTCTATACTTCAGAGTGTCCTAAGAATTTCTGAGCATGGTATCCCACCTGAACCACTCAGCTATCATATCTGAGGATCACTGGCCCAGTTCTTCAGCTGAGCAAACTGACGCACACATAGATTAATTATATTCAGAGTAACAAAGCCAAACCAAAACATAGGTCTCCCGACCTCTAAGCTCAGTGCTTTTCTATCACACTACTCTAAACCAAACTTTGCAAGGACCCCACATCTTTTTAATTCCCCTTTGGAAAGCTTCTATCATGGTCTTTAGAAGCTCCTCCTGCTAGGGGGTTCCAAGCATTCACCTGGGCTCCAGATAGTAGCCAGGGTTCTAACACATCATCGACCACTCCAGTGTATGTTACAGTAGTAATACACTGTAATAATACTTAACAAAACAAAACAAAACCTCTTGAGGTCATTTACTGATTTGGTAGGTTTTATTTTTTTCATTTTACAGGGAATCTTATAATTCACTGAATTCCTTCATGACACAGGTATCTTCCAAGGGTTTCACAAGAGATCTACTATCCCAGCCTGGCACCTCTTGTCTATAGATCCATTTGGCCAGCCATTGGATAGAAGGTTGGAGAGTGGGGATAGGTTGGAAAATAAGAGTTGGGGCATATATTGCCACCCTGGGGCCCTTACCACAGCTCTGAGGGCCCTGAACACATCAAAGAGCTGCGCACGGAGCTGCAACAGCCATAGACAAGCAGACCAGCTTTGATCTTACAAAGGTACCATTAGTCCCTATGTATCAGGCATCAGTGACCCCCCCACTAATAGTGAACGCCCCACTCACCGGCAGAAATATTCTACAAGGTCATTCATGCCCACATTTAAATAAATTTTATAAGCCAGTGTACACCAGAGGAACATTGATATGTATATATATTAAGAAACATTTTTCCATCTGCCAGAAATGATCTCTGGGATGTCACCATTTGAATGGATACATATTAGGCACCAGGGAAAAGAAAAAAAGGAATGGGAAGGCATGATCTCTTCAAATCAATCAGTAAGTCATTCAGCTTATATTTATTGAGTAACTTTTATGTAGCTGGCATTATGCAAAGTTATAGAAATAGGAAAGTAATATGACATAGTCCAGCAAGAAATGGACAGTCTAGTTGGAGGGAAAATTAGAATAAACTTTTACATTTTGCATGATAGTTTATGTTTTACAAAATGCTTTCTCAACACCATCCCCCATAGCTTTCCAACACATCTATCACAAATCAACATGGATTTGTTCCAAATCGCATCACTAACAGGTAGAAGAGTGATAATTTCAACTCAGTTCTTCAAACTCCAAATCCACAGCTCTTTCATAGAAACTATGCTGGCTATGCAAAGCAGGACTAACACAGGAAAACTAGATGACCAGCACCCTACCATCCAATTAGATTAAATTAATTGCATCTGACACAACCATGAGGGACAGCCCGGATTCCATCACTTGCTGATAAGAACCTAGGACTTTCCACAAATCTCTCAGCCTCTTTGAGCCTCAATTTTCTGTAAAATAGGGACAATGGCAGCTTCCCAGTGGAGGGGCTATTGTAGGCAGAAAGGCAATAGCGTATGCGAGGGTGCTTTACAGACAGAAAAGGAATAACTGAACGTAGTTCACTAGGTGTGAGCGGTAGCACAGCGGGAAGGGGGGCTCCCCTCTGCTGGGCACATGGATGGATGCAACACTCATGGATCACATGGGCCAATGCCATGTTAGAGTAGGCTTCACTGTCTCCCATGTGACATGTAAGGCAAGGTTTTGGCTTGTTGTCCATTCTGAGCCATAAAGATGTATGTTGTAGCAAACTTGTGAGCAAGACCTCACCTAATCCACCCTAGAAGATGTAAAAATGGACAATTTGCGAAACACTTTAGTTGCCGTGTGAAACTCTGATTCTTTAAACAAATATCCACCTAAAGGAGGGGGGTGGCTGGAGAGTACAGGCATGGTACCATTCAGCCTCACATACCTGAGGCCCTTGGGAATAAAAATGATTCAGATAGATGACAATCCAGATGTTTGCAGAGAATTTGCCTACAATTACGAGGAGTTTAAATTTTTATGCCAGGCTCTTTTTAATACGCCTACAACAGAAAGACGCCATGTATTCCATGTAATAATAGGAAGAAGGGCACAAGAGGCTCCCTTTCCACAAGCTCAACTGACTTGGCTTTCTGGATAAAAAGGCCAGTGGGTTGCCCTGTTCTTATCCTTACCAATAAAAAAAATGTGATAAACAGCAGCAGGAGCAGACTTGCCAGGAAGCCTTCCATTGGGGGTTAATGGTTTTCCTCTCTGCCAGTTCACTTGGCCTAAGGGTCAATTTCTAGAGCCTAAAGCAGCATTAGGATTAGCATGGGAATTCAGCTCCTGGTGGTTCTTCTTTCCAGCCCCAAAAGTGGCAGATAGGAAAGGAAGCCCAAGATCAAGAACAAAAGTTACAGTGGTCTACACATAGTAGGTGTACAATAACATCTTACCGAAACCACAGTTTTACGCAACCAGCCATACTATCTAATTATGTCCTCATGCACATGCATGCATATAATATACTGCATTGGGTGTACACACACACACACACACATACACTCTACACATAATCGATAGACTGATTTCTACACTAGCTCATCTTTCCTCTGAGAGCTTAAAATTCTCTCTATGTGAATTGTTGTATTAAATAATAATAAAGTCTATAAGTAGAAACTTTATAAGATCATATATAATATTGTTTTAAATAGAAAACTTAAAAAGCACAATGTTGGAATAATCTGAGAACCCTCCTTGATGTCAATCTGTATTGAAAAATAAAAAACTAGAGCCAGTCATCTTGGAGCCAAGCATTTATATCCAGGTTCCTAAAGACTGCTGGGGGAAAAAAAAAAAAAAAAGCCTGTTCTTCTTATCCCAACAAAATTTAACATCCCAGAATTGAATTCAAATCCTCTTCATTTCTAGGTGAAGAAAAGGGAAAGGGGCAGTCCTTACCACAACAACAGAATAGCCTGGAAATATTAAATTGACTCAACCCATGTTTTATTAGACACAGCTTAACAACTCTGAGTTTACAAAACTCAGCCAAACAGCATCAGGCTTCAGCATAAACTTTTGCTAACTAGCCCACATAGTTCCCATATGCTATGAGATGTTGTTTGAGCCAACTCGGTACCTTATAATTATAAACACACGTCTTTCAGCTCTTCTGTGTATTCTTCCCAGGCAGAACGGAAATATGTCACTTAAATTAGCACTTGGAGTACAGAGTGGGTGCCAAATTTGGGTTAGCACAAACAGGGTAAATAAAGCAGCACCAAATTAAAATGGTAAAATAAACTTCTTTATGCTCCAGTGGAAACTGCTAAGTCCTAGCTGAATGGCAGCTAATGGGTCTGGGAAAAGGATATCCCTCAAACTGTAGCTCTTGGCTTTTGAATAAGATTTTCTCATCCAAGAATCTCAAAGCAATTTCTTGCAAAACCCGAGCAGTGTGAAAAAAAAAAAAAAGGAGATGCTATTTCTTCTGCAAACTCTTTTGCCATCACTTTTCTTCATCATTCCCTTCCAATAACACTGGGAAGGTTTATATTTTTATCCTTAGGTAACTTGTGAGGAAAAAGAAAGATTTTAGAGGAATACATGAAGGCAGCTAGATATGACTTAACCTGGCAAAAGCCACTGAGCTAGAAAATAATGCAGAAATCCAGCCATAAAAGGTCTTCCAACTAGAAGCCTTTGTGTCTTCTCTGTATAATCACGACTATCATTTATTGAGTGTCTGCTGTGTAGCAGGGACTGACCTGGAAGCCGTTCATACATTGCCTTGCTTTCTTCATACCACAACCCTGTGAGATAGGAATTATTCTCACCATTTTACTCATACATCCTGAGTGTGTTCTGGGACCAAAGCAGGGGGAGACACGGGGGTAGAAAATAGAAGATAGCAAAAACAAAAGGGAGGATTCACAGCAGCTTCCTTTTTTTTTTTTTTTTTTTTAAGATTGACTTACTGATTTTACAGAGAGAGAGAAAGAGCAAGTGTGAGTGTGGGGTGGGTCAGAGGGAGAGAATCAACTTCATTTCTAATGGTAAATATTGGCCATTCATAGGAGATTAGCTATGGATTACTACTTGGCAGTCAAAAAGGAACAACTATTGGTAGTCAGACAAATATTAAAAACATTTTACTGAGTATAAGAAGCCTTTCAGAAAGGAGTAAATTCTGTGTGGTTCCATTTTATGAAGTTCTAGAACAGGCAAAAGAAATCCAGAGTGGGGGCACATGGGTGGCTCAGTGGTTGAGCATCTGCCTTTGGCTCAGGTCATGATCCCAGGGTCCTGGGATCGAATCCTGCATCAGGCTCCCCATGGGGAGCCTGCTTCTTCCTCTCCATATGCCTCTGCCTCTCTCTCTCTGTGTCCCTCAGGAATAAATAAATAAAATCTTTAAAAAAAAAAAAAAAAGGAAAGAAAAGAAAAGAATCCAGAGTGGTAAATCATCAGAACAATGGTGGTCTCTCGAGGGCACGTTGGGACAGGGATTGGCTGAGAGGAGGCATGAAGGAACTCTCTGAGGTGATTGGAAGGTTCTCTATCTTGACAGGGGTTTGGGTTACCCAGGTGTATTCCTCTGTCACAACTCATCCAAAGGCACATTTAAGATTTATGTGGTTTATTGTCTGTAAATTGTATCTTAAAAGTGGCAACTATAAACAAATATTGAATTCTAGTTAATGATAGGCATGCTAAAGTACTTACAAGGAGTGTACTGATGACTGATGCCTAAAACTTACTTTGAGATAAAAGAGAAAATTGAAGATTTCTGGATGGATAGAGAGATAAACAGATATGTAAGAAAGCACATTTTATAAAATGTTAATAATGGTACCTGAGCGGTAAGGATACCGGTATCCCTGTAAAATTGCTCCAATACTGTATCTTTGAACATCTTCATAACAAAAATGTCAGAAAAGAGTGGGAGGATTGGGAGAAAAAATAGAATATGAAGGAAAGGATAAGAAAAGAGAACAGGGAAGGTAAGACATTGAAGAGAAGTCTAGGAAAGGAATAAAAGGAAATGAAGTTGGAGGAGACCAGAAAATACAGAGATCAGGAAGGAAATATAAAGAAAGGAAATAAAAAATAAGAGGAAAGAGGGGGGCAATATGTGTAATAAGAAAGAAGCAAGCGAAGGGCAGCGTACAGGCTGATGAGACGTGCAGCTCGGGTCTTTTCCAGACCACTCAGCTCAGGGCAGCCGGACTAGGACTTGCACGGCCCGTGTCATGGCCGCCCTGTCACTTTTATTGGGTGGAGCGAGCACTTGGCCACTGGATTAAGAGGATGGAGATCATTCAGGTGTGTTTTGTATTAAAGCCACTGGACTCATCAAGCCCAAAGACTAGAGACAACATAGTATCCTGAAATGATTTTCAAAAATTATTATGTAGCAATAGAATCCCTTTGAATAAAAAGTTTATATTTATAAATTATAAGATTTTAGCAGGCAAAGGGGGCAATGCTCTGTCAACAGAGAGGTCATGGGGGCCAGGCCTTGTATGCACAGTTGATCTGCCACTTGTCTCTGCCCCTCACCCCCAGGGTCTGTTCCAGAGTTTCTACAGATCCCCAAGTCTCCGAATACCCTAAGTAGAAAGTCCGCTGCACTAAAAACCAGAAGATAAGGTCATGATTCTGTCACTAACTACTGACTTCATTGAATCACTGAACCACCCAGCATCTTAGTTTTATTGTCTCTATGTGTACTGTCAACCACTCTGGGTAAGAAGCTTAATTAAGGCTGTACTGTATAAGTTTGAAAGCACTTTGCAAATGCCAAACTACTAGGACTCCTCTTCCCTATAAACTTGCCTCAGTGGAAGCCTGGGAGGCTCAGTGGCTGAGCGTCTGCCTTCAGCGCAGAGCGTGATCCTGGGGTCCTGGGATCGAGTCCCACATCGCACTCCTCCTGCATCAGCCTGCTTCTTCTCCCTCTGCCTATGTCTCTGCCTCTCCCTCTGTCTCTCATGAATAAATAAAATCTTTAAAAAAAAAAAAAAAAACTTGCCTCAGATATCTATGAGCCAATTTCTGGTTCAAAATGGCTCCAGCTAACCACTCCCTATCCTGCTACCTTCTTAATATTAAGATCCAGAAAGACAGAAGAAGAAGAAAAAGAAGAAGGATAAGAAGGAGAGCTCACAGCAACATGGAAAATTACTTGTAAAATGTATCTCAAATTCATTTGTTTCTTTCAATCTGTACTGGCACCACCCTGGTCTGTAGGCCTTAACTGCTCTCCTGGCTGCCTCACCTCCCAGTCCCCTTTCCACATAGTAGCCAGGGAGAAAACAAAAACCAGTATGTGGATTGCAAGCTTGAAATGTTCTGTAGAAAACACAGGGAAAGGGCAAAATAATGCAACAGAAGGAATATAAGAAACATGATAGAGAAATCTTTTTCTAACTTGAAGAAATGTAGGCAGATTTTTAAAAGCTCATTATGTTCCAGGAATAATCAATGAAAATCAAAGTATTACGAGACTTTCACATTTCAACATTAAATACTGGAATACAATGGGCTATGTCTAAGTAGTTTTAAGTGAAAAAGGGTATGACCCAAGAGTTTTATAGCCAATATTATCTTTTTTTTTTAAGATTTATTTATTCATGATAGAGAGAGAGAGAGAGAGAGAGAGAGAGGCAGAGACACAGGCAGAGAGAGATGCAGGCTCCATGACAGGAGCCCGACCTGGGACTCGATCCCGGGACTCTAGAATCGTGCCCTGGGCCAAAAGCAGGCACCAAACCACTGAGCCACCCAAGGATCCCCATATAGCCAATATTTTCTAAGTGAAGACCTCAGAAAAAGACTTTTAGATACACAAGTGTCAGAAAATATAGCACCAAGGCACCCTTCCTGACAAGATTATCAAAGATGTAATCCTACTCCTAGAAAACAAAACAGAATTAGAAGCTCAGGGATCCCTGGGTGGCGCAGCGGTTTAGCGCCTGCCTTAGGCCCAGGGCGCGATCCTGGAGACCCGGGATCGAATCCCATGTCAGGCTCCCGGTGCATGGAGCCTGCTTCTCTCTCTGCCTCTCTCTCTCTCTCTCTGTGACTATCATAAATAAATAAAAATTTAAAAAAAATAAAAATAAAAAAGAAGAATTAGAAGCTCAAAAGTGTGGGTATTATAATATGAAGGAAGTAGTGGGGATGCTGCAATCAATTAAAATAGAGGCAACCTAACAAGTAAGACAAATATCATTACAAACTTAAATATAAATGCCAAAAAAATATTCAAAAGGAGGGTATATGATGAAAAGGTTTGATACAATCACATTAATCTGGTTATAAAAGCCAAATTTATTTTTTTAAAGATTTTATTTATTTATTCATGAGAGACACAGAGAGACAGAGAGAGAGAGAGAGAGAGAGAGAGGCAGAGAGAGAAATAGGCTCCATGCAGGGAGCCCAACGTGGGACTTGATCCAAATTTATTATTTTGAAAGACTAAGAAATGGCATAAGGAGAAAGAATGACAATGTGAAGATATAAAAGGTAAATTGTGCTCAATTGTTTGTGTCAAATAGAGAGAGAGAGATGAATTTCATTCCTGGCTGACAATAACTGACATACAGCATAGGAAATATTTTTTGAAAAAATTTTAACCAGTAGGAAAATTAAAAGAAGATATATACATTCAAAGATATTTGAGACTAACAGCAAAGAAAACAAGATCAATATACAGAAAGAGAACAAAGGAAACGACAAGGTAATGAAGTGGAATGACACATGTTTGAACAAAAAAATCACCTATAAAATAAATATAAATAAGTTAAACTCTCCTATTAAGAGGGAATTGAATGAGATATTCACATGGAATAAAAAATACATCCAACTGTATGTTATTTAAAAGAACACTCAGATACCCTATAACTCAATATCAAAAATTATACACTGAAAATGGGAGGATTTTATTAATGTCAACTCTACCTCAATAAAACTGTTTTAAATAAAAAGAACACTCAAGTCAGAGATCAGAAATAAAAGGATGTGCAAGTGATTATAAGGTAAAGATAAACAAAAATAAAGCAGAGGTCATGAAACTAATGGTAGACAAGGTAAACTTAAAGGCAAAAAACAATAAACTAGATAAAAAAGAAAAGTTTATAATAACAAAGAGAGCTAACATTTATATTGATAACAATGCATAGTAATCATAATGCAAATACGCTATACCAAAATACATGGATCTTAAAAGTATTAGAATTTGAAGGATAAATTTGTAGAATTATAATTATAGCCAGAGATTAACATAGCCCTCTAGCTCTTTTGCAGATAAAATAGACTAAAAAAACAAGGTTGGAGAAGATGTGAACAACATTAATAAAGTCCTGGTTTTTTAGAATGCCCCAGAATAGAAATGGTCCAAACCATATTTTCTAACCAAAATGTTATATTTCAAGGTAATCTCCTCAATTTTAACAAAAAATAATCCAACCACTTAGAAATCAAAACTGCAATTTGAGTACTTATAAGTAAATGATAATTAGAAAGAAAAACATAAGGGTGTCTGGGTGCCTCAGCTGGTTATCTGAGCTCATGTGACTCTTGATTTTGGCTCGGGTCATGATCTCAGGATCATGAGATCAAGCCCTGCATCTGGCTCCGCACTCAGCAGGGAGTGCTTGAAGAGTCTCTCCTTCTGCCCCTCCTCCCCTCAAATAAATAAATAAATCTTTAAAAAGAAAGAAAGAAAAGAAAAAACATATCAAAACTCATCGAAACCCGGGATGCCTGGCTGGCTCAGCAGTTGATCATCTGCCTTCAGCTCAGGGCATGATCCCAGTTTGGGGATCAAGTCCCACGTCAGGTTCCCTGAGAAGAGCCTGATTCTCCCCTCTATGTCTCTGCTTCTTTTTCTGTGTCTCTCATGAATAAAAAAAAACAAAAAAAAAAAACAAAAACCAACCTCATGGAAACTCAAGGCCAAAACTTTACACAGAGGAAAATGCATGGCCCCAAATGTTTTCTTTGATTAAAAAAAAAGAAAAGACAGGAAAAAAAAAAAAACACTAAAAAAATAAATAAACTAAAATTTCATTCAAGGAAACTTGAAAGTGAAACAAACCTGCAGAAAGAAAGAAGATGGAATTAGGAGAAATGAAGCAGACCGTAATTAAGTAGAATCGACAAATAATTTTAAATAATTTCCTTTTGTTTAGATTTTATTTATTTGAGATAGAGAGAGTGTGCACATGAGCAAGGGGAAAGATAGAAGGAGAGGAAAAAACAGACTCCCCAGGGAGCAGGGAGCCCAATGCAGAACTCGAGGTAAGGCTCCACCCCAGGTCGCTAGCATCATGACCTGAGCCTAAGGCAGACACTTAACTGACTGAGCCACCCAGGCACCCTTAAATAATTTCAATACAAATTAGAAAAGTCATCAAGGATAATAATAAGAAGAGAGGATACAAAAGTGAAAAAGAATGAGAACGCAAATGTGTCTACCTCCTCAAGAATGAGGGACTCAGGGAATTTACCACAGTTCAAGTGGAGATCTGTAAAACTGTAGGGGGTACTATATATAACTATGTGCTTAGAAGTATGAAATTTTGACTTACATTTGCCACTTTTAGGATAATACTGAATTTTAGAATAAAACTTCTTCAAGTAGAAAATGTAAACTGACCAAAAATTGTTATAAAGCTGAAAACATTTTTGAAAGGATCCTTTTTAAAAATTTTCTATTATTATTATATAGTTGTATTATTATATATTTATATAGTTGACATACAACATTCTATGAGTTTCAGGTGCACGACATAGTAATTTGGCAAATCTATACATTACACAATGTCCGCTGTAAGTGTAGCTACCATCTGTCACCATACAACATTATTACAACATTACTGATTGGATTCCCTATGCCGTACATTACATTCCCCATGACTTATTTATTTTATAACTGGAAGTTTGTACCTCTTAGTCCCCTTCACCTATTTCACCCACTCCTCAACCCATCCCGCTCTGGCAAGCACCAGTTTATTCTCTATAAATCTGTTTCTGTTTTCTTTGTCTTGTTTTGTTTTGTTTTGTTTTGTTTGGCTTGTGTGTAGCTGGTGTACACATATGATGGAATATTACCAGGCCATAAAGAAGAATGAAATCTTGCCATTTCTGACAACATGGGTGGACCTAGAGGGTATTATGTTAAGTAAAAGACGTAAAAAAGGTATCTAGGAGGGCAGCCCGGGTGGCTCAGCAGTTTAGTGCCGCCTTCAGCCCAGGGCCTGATCCTGGAGACCCGGGATCGAGTCCCACATCAGGCTCCCTGCATGGAGCCTGCTTCTCCCTCTGCCTGTGTCTTTGCCTCTCTCTCTCTCTCTCTCTGTGTCTCTCATGAATAAACAAAATCTTTAAAAAATAATAAAACAAATCTTCAAAAAAAATTTAAAAAATAATAAGGTATCTGGGAGACAAGACTTTGTATTCCAAATGGTCAGAGACAAATGAGAGGTGCACGAGAGGGGTCAGCATGAAATCCTGAAGGTTGCACGGTGGCAGCCAACCTTACAGGTTGTGTTGTGTAACCCACCCCTCCTGCCCATCCCATGCTAAAATACATTCTATTTCATGCAATGGTTTCATTACACCAAGATCAGTAGGTCCCAGAGCTACATATCCTCAGATTATCACCATTGTTTATGCAATCTCAATTTTTTTATAATCTGACAGACAAATTCCAATCATCTCCATGTGACATGGGGTAGAGCAGAAAGAGCATTCAAACTGAGACCCCAAAAGCCTGAATTCTAGTCCTGCTCTACCCCCAACTACAGTCTGAATACCATCTGGAAGAAGGCAGTGGCCCTCACCTGGCACATAAGCTAGTTTTCACACAAACCTGAGAGAAAGAACAGCCCTGCTGGTCCCAAACACAGTTCCTTCCACACACATTTATACCTTCTACCCCAACCCCCTCCCCTGCTCTTCACCCTCCATCACATCCCTGGAAAGACTGGACAGCACCTAGAAACTTCCACTTGGAAGGTCACTGGACACCAACTATGCAAAATAAGGTGAGACATAACCCTGCTTGTGACGCTCACCAGGGCATGGGACCTTGGGGCAAAGGGGAGTGTGAGTGAGGCTGACTCTACAGCGCAAGGCCAAACTTGAACTTCCTCGCCATATTTCAAACAGTACACAAAGAAGGAATGTTAGGCCTTGCAGGAGTCATGGGCAACACGAAGTGAGACCAAGAAAGTGCACTTTAAGTGGTTGTGTTAGTGCCAAATTGCCATAATTTGAATAATCTCTGCATCGTAGTGGAGAGGGTTCATCCCACACAAACTCCTCTTGGTAATGTTCTGCTTTCTTCCCATTTATTTGTCGTACTTTCTGGGTTGTGTTTCAGAGTGTCATTTAATGTCATTTTATGACTCCCTGGTTGTAAGTGTCTGAGTATTACCAGGGCTTGGAGATTTACAGCCTATTTTAAACTCAGATAATGATGTTTAATTTGTTATTGGCTGTGTAAAGGTTAACAAAGAAATAACTCAAATTATCATCTCAGGGATAACACATTACAAGAGGGCAATTAGGAGCGGTACCTGGCATTACACAAAAGATTGATATCTCGTTCCAAGAGTACAGATGAGTTCCGATTTCACAATACAGGAAACGCACTCGTCACCACCCTCTCTCTTTGAATAAACAAATAGCGGGTCCCACTTATCAGCGCCACTGAGTAACCAGGAGGGGAAGAAAACACTTTTCCAGAAAGTGAAAGACTGACATCCAGCCAATTGCTTGGAGAAGAGCTGGAGGAGAAAGAAAGAAGCTCAGTCTCCCTAGTGAAGCTGAGGTTGGTGCTTCTCAAGTAAAAGATCAGGTTCCCTCTCAGTCATAAACAAATGATGCTAACAGGCAAGGAAAACAGAGATGGGGTCCAATCCGCCACTGAGAAGAGGAAGCAAAATAAATAAGAGCATCAAAGCCAAATCGCTATTAAATTGTCTCTGAAATGGGAAACGCGAAACACTCTATTGCAACAATCATTTTTGTCTCTCTTCTTCTCCCCCAAACACCTTTCCCTGATGATTTGGTCTGCCTTCCAAGAGTTTTGGTGCCAATGAAAATATAAATAAATAATATTTTTTAAAAACTCATCAGATTAAAAACATCTTCGGATTTCTCCTCTCTCTCTTCCTCGAGTCACCTAACAAATGTCATGTGTCTCGTAGAGAGTCTCATCTGACTAACACTCTATTTATCATCCTCAAAGAGCACTTCCAAAAAAAAATTACAAAAAATAAAATTAATTAATTAAATGTTACAATTTTTTTTAAAGAGCACTTTTTTTTTCTCTATATTCATTTTCCAGCTCTTGCTTTTCCTTCCCTCTGTAGACTGGGTCTCTCTCCATCTGGGTTTTGAATTTCCTCTTTTATTTCCCCACATATCTTCTGCTTTCTTTCAGATTCTCACTCTAGATCTCGTCTCTTCTTTTTTCCCTTTGCCTCTCATTTCCCAGGACTTCCCCCACGTGCTCACATCTCCTCTTCCATGAGCGTCCTCCTCTCTATTCCCTCTTCCCATTTGTTCCCTTCCATCTCCCGACCCAGTTCCTCTCTCTCTGTTCCATCCACTATCCCATTCTTCAGCAAGTCTCTGCTCTCTCTCTCCTTTTTCCTCACTTCCTACCTCCCACCAAACTTCTCCAGTCCCAGCTGCATGGCTCCAGCCCTGCTGCTCCATTTGGACCAAGGACATCTAATCAAGGTCTTGGAAATGGGCACTCTCCAGGATCACTTTGACTGGAGAACTGCCAGCACCAGTAACTTAAAAACGACAGGTCTGTGCACCATGGTCAAAAATTCCCCAGCAGCCAGAAATGTGAAACCAGGCTGGGAAAATTGTAGAAACCACAATGTTACTGTCCAGTATGTTTTTGGAGAAACATACTGGACCAGAACCTCCTCCATTACAGTCCAGTGAGAACCTGACATTTGGAGTCCTTCCTCCCAAACCATGCTACCACTGGGGATATGAAGCAGGCCCAGCCTACTGTTTGGCTTTAAGTTGAAAGAAACAAGGGGTGGTGCATGTGGCTTGCCACCAGACATCACATTTTTTGGCTTGCCCGATTGACAAAAGCAATGCAGATACTAGCAAATACCACCATCATCGACATCATCGGGTAGCATTTACGAAGCACAAACATAGTTTGCATCTGGTGCCAAGACTTGTGGAAGATGGACAGGAGACCTGGTCCCTGTTGTCTCAGCGCTTATAGCCTGGAAACAGGCACCAACAGCAGTGCTCGCCAGTGCCGAGGCCACACTGCATGAGAAAAATCAGACCGTCAAATTCAGTAAGTAGCCTCTGTTGACACATAAATGAATGCCCTATTCATTTGTTCCTTTAATCAACCGGCTGTACCTTCGTTCTGTAACCCCTAATAAATGGAATTGTTAGTATTTCATAAGGATGTGTACATTCTAACAGTCTTGAATGTCACACCAGGGAGCCAAGCCCAGACAACACTGTCATATGGAAACACCTGGTATCAAGGGATAATGCATTAGTTAAGCAAACTAACCTTGAGCTTTTGGAACCGAAATATCAACAAAAGGATAAAATAAATGTGCAAATTGTTCTTCCCTGTGGACATTAGCCAGGCGTTTGTTCTTTAGCCAACAACAATCAACAGGCGCAACACAACCGTAAAAATGCCAGCCGAGGAGCTAATCCAATAAATAAAGAAAAATCCTTGTATTATGGAGAGGCCACCAATGGTCATGCTGTGGAAAGTGAGCAGTGAATTCAAATAAGAGTCGGGAGGTTAGAGTCAAAGTCAGACCTACCTCAGGGAGGGGCTCTGACTGCTAACATAAATTTCAGATTTAACACTTTCTTTAGCATATGATTTCCAGTGTGCAAAGCAACAATATGGCATGTGAGGTACCTCAAAAAACCTCAGTAAAGCATAACTCACTGAGTACTGAGTGCATGCGAAGTGCCAGGCACTGTGCCTGGCAATGGTTTGCTTGGCACTTGAAAAGGCCAAATCCTGCTAAGCTGGAAGGCGAAGGAAAGGTAAACATGAGTCAGCATTTTCTAAAACTGGTTCCCACATTTCAAAAAACTTACCTATACAGTTGACCCTCGAACAACATGGGTTTGGGCCATGCAAGTCCGCTCATACACAGATTTTTTTTTTCCAATAAGATACAGTACTATACATGTATTTTCTTAACCTTTCCTCTTCTCCAGCTTATTTTAAGACTACAGTATATAATACACGTAACAAACAAAATATGTGTGAGTCAGCTGTTTATGTTATCTGTAAGATTTCCAGTCAACAGTGGGCCATTCGTTAGTAGCTAAGTTTCAGGGAAGTCCGATGTCATACATGGATTTGGGGCTGGTAGGGGATGGTCAGCACCCCTAACCCTAACCCCCATGTTGTTCAAGGACCAGCAGTACCTCTAGGAAAAGAGGAAGGATGGAAGAGAGAGAAGGAAAGAGATTGATAGGAAGAGATCTGACTAGATTAACTAGATATCTGGAAGGATATTAACCAAACGTCGTTAGTGTGGTTAGTCTTAGCTTGTAGACTTTTTTTTTTTTTTCTTAAAATGTCTGTACTTTCAGATCAGCTTTCTCCATTAAACATAGTAGGCGTAGAAAAGAAAGTAAGCTTATTTAAATATATTTTTAAAACAGCTCTACCTGTTTGCCCTCCCCCACCTGCTCCCCAAGCAGCCTCTGCATCCTAATGACGCTGTTCACATGGGGGCACCAGAAATAGGAAGGATGGAGGACAAAAGTGACCTGAAATAAACTGAACTCAGCATGATGACTATGAAAAATCAGAGAGCTTCCCTTTAGGAGGCATGAGAGCCAGAAGAATCCTGATACTCCCTGACTTGAGCACCAACCAGGTGGGTGAAGTGTTCGAAGAAAAGAAAACCTCTTGCCTGAGAGCTGGGTTCAAGGTCCCAGCCAATGCCAGGAGCCTACTTTGTGGCCGATGACCTCCTGGTCTGAGAGGACACTCAGAAGCCTGCTGGGGTGGGATGAAGTGGGGGAGACAGTGCCAAGGGATGGGCTCCATAGGAGATGGATTTTATTTGTCGTTTGATTCTCGGATAAGGGTGTTGGGAAAAAATTATTGATGAACTACTTTGTCATCGTTAAGAGTATTGCTGACATGCTCACAGCAGGCCCACTGCGAGGCAGACAGCGCCAGTCTACCCAACGCCTTTTGTAGCCGAGACATGTGCTGTGCATTAGGCAAGGTGTGTAAATTATGACAGCCCAAGTGCCTCGGCAAGGGCCCGGTCTGAGTACTCTTCTGCCTCCTTCTCCCTTCTGTGTTCTATTTCCCCATGGCACTTGCCTCAAAGCAAGTGGCGCTCCTCAGAGAGAGCATTAACAGGCAGAGGCTCTGGCTTGGAGTAAATATTGCAGGATTGAAATGCAGAGGGAATTATACTCCTTTCCCTTGCAGACTTTGGAGTGCTGGGTGAGAAATAAATAATGAGGGTAATAATGGGCCCGATTCTTCCCGGCTGTGCCTCTCCCCTTGGGTATGGAGCATCTCCTAAAAGTCAGTGTGGCTGCTTGTGGTTACAGATGCAATCCTGAAGCCAATGGATAGCCAGCCTTGGTCAGGAGACAGGTGGCTAAGAAGAGGTCATGCTGCAGGACAGTTCCAGATGCTTTCATCTGGGGAGGGTATCCTCCCCATTCCTGGCCTCATTTTGTAGACAGGGAGCCCAGAGAACAAAGAAAATCCCTGATTGTTTGGGGGAGGGAATATAATCCTAGCTTGCATTCCAAGAAACTATTTTGAGTTGCTCCTTCTGAAGCCAGAGGGGGAGTGCCTTGGAACTTTGAATAAAAATGGTGCTGGGAGGGTTTGAGTGTCCTGTGTGTGTAATGGATACACAAGTGGTATAACTCATCCGAGAGCACTGAGCCTGTGAGAAAACCTGCAAAAAAAGTGGCTGGAAACTTCCAGGCCCTTTGAGAAAGGTGCTGAGTGTCCTACTGCCTCTTCTCCCACACCCTTATTCAATCACTGCTGCTAGATTATTTTCTGTGAGTGAGAATTTTCAGAATTTCTCTGATAGCTCCATCTTTTCCCACTACTCCCAATCCTTTCTCCAAAGGAGGGCAATGGATGCCATTTACAATTACTTATATGCAGTTAAAGCAGCAGGTACATCAATGTCCTGCACTTGAACTTCTGGAATCAGATCCAGCCTCAGGAGGACAGAGCCTACAGCCTCAAGAGGATGGAGGTGTTTCTATGGTGAGCACAAGTGGTGCGGCAGGGAGTGGGTGTGGACACATCTCCCGGGTCACAGGCAAGCTCAGGTTGAAATCTGCAGCGCTGTAAGAAACAACTCTAGGAAATTGGGGCAACTCTCACTGTAGGTGTGAAAATGAAGCAGGTCTCAGAACACCGGCCCATCAGGACAGGTGGGGCAGTGAGTGATTCCCCCTGCCTCTGCTCAGAACTGACCCACAGGAGCAGAGTCAGATGGTCAGATCTGCTTGTAGACATGTCCTGAGACGGTCAGATCTGCTTGAGACATGCCCTGAGAGGGCAAATGTTATTGACTCTCCCCACTCCCTAATTCTCAATTTCTTTCATCTGAACTCACGTTTTCTCCTGAAACATCACCTCTCTGGCAAGGCACCAAGAGAACAGCTAGGGATTAACCAAAGTGCTCTCTCTTGCCAGCAAGAGTTTGGACTCTCAGGGGACCAGGGGCAGTTTGTACCAAAGCTCTTTGTCTCTGGAACTCCCTCATCTTTGTTTTCCATCTCATTAGAAGAGGCATTTTCTTCCACCGTGCAAAAGATTTTTCCTTCTAGGTGTCATTTAATTGTTGAATTAGTATTTTCTCCATGTCCAAAGGCCCTAGGATAATAGCGACAATGTTGGGGGGAAAAAGGGATTAAAACCACTTAAAATAAAATCAACACGTA
This sequence comes from Canis lupus familiaris, assembly GCF_011100685.1. Classification (NCBI taxonomy): domain Eukaryota; kingdom Metazoa; phylum Chordata; class Mammalia; order Carnivora; family Canidae; genus Canis; species Canis lupus. Next base: position 31,690,876 of record NC_049246.1, on the reverse strand, counting down.
ATTTGTTGTTGCTTGGTTTCAATATTTATAAACCCTCACACACTGGCTTTTTCTGGAACACAATTTTAACTAGATCTCTAAACCAGCATACATTTGGTAAAATTATTGCCAGATAAATTAACAAGGTAGAAATTTTCATGATTTTTACTGACACTCAACTTCCAAATTGCACTCCAAGTGCAAAAGACTATTGAGATAGGACCCAAATCAAAGTGGTCCCTTAGATAAGGTTACCTATTAAAAACTACTTCATCAAAATTAAAAACATAATTTCTTAAAGTACAACATTCCCCTAAAAGACACCTAAGCCCTTCAACATTCCAAATGGTAGCTTTATCATCAGGGCTGAGAGATGGGTGCCATGGCTCAAACTGAGCCCCACCTCACCCGGCAATATAGGTAACAGAATTATCTTTAATTTCTTCATCCATCCAGAACAATGGGATCATACACAACAGTCCCATAGGGCTGTAAATATTCCTTTGAGTTAGATAAGAAACATGAAAAAGATAATCGAGGTACATAGAGGAAGAACCACCTGTCCAGAAACACAAATTTAATAGCAAAAAAAAATCAAATTAAAATGCAGGATTTCCTTTTCTTTTTCTACCAGGTCATAAAAAAACCTATGAAACATTGCTAAGGAGTTACTCAGGATGTTGGAGAACAGCTGGGCTATTTTTTTCTAGGAGATGTTTTTCTATTGATGTGCACAGCAACAACTCTATTATGAGATAGAGTAGTCTGTGTGTTATTTTAATGGGAAGAGTTTAAAATGATACTAGAAACTGGCCCATTCCATAAGTGATGACGTCAAAAAGCATGAGTCTTTCCAAAAGTAACCACAATTTAATTCCCATTTTAAAATGGCCGGGGCCTCCATGTGGCCCGTCTCCATTGGCATCCCAGTTCTCTTCCTCAGCACAAGAAGAAAAAAAAAATTTTTTTTCCTTCCTGCAGGATAAAGACTCATTTTTACAAATGGCTAAATATCTTGGAATGCAGATGAACCCAGAGTGGGAATAGAAAGTTAAAACACACTCTGAGTCAAGTTATCAGAAAAGCTGGTCGGCATGATCCTTCCTGGGAACATTGGTTGTAATTACATTAGGGAAGGAGAATAAAAGAAAATAAAAAACAGATCCAAAGCCATAACTGCATCACCTTAACCACAGACTATTTTACTTTCTCTGCTTCTTGGGGGCACGCTCTACAGAGCAGCAATCCGTGACTCTACAACATACATTCTATTTTTCACTAAACATTTTCCCATATGGCTAGCCAGGCCCCACAATTGTCTTCAGTGGCTGTCCCCTAGTGCGTCAAATTGCCATGCTATCATGTGCTTACTCCTTCTCCCTCCTCTCTGTGACATGCTCTCCAGTTGTTCAGGTCTTTACTCTTCTAGATAATAAACAAGGTAATGAACATCTTCATGGAGGGAGGGTTGTTTCTGTTGCGTTATCCCCTAGGAGTCGATTCTTAAATAAACAACCTTCTATGTGCTTCCTGGTAAGAAAACTCCACTGGCCAGTTAATTACCTTTTCTTGACACCACCTCCTTGCCAGTGCCCAGCAGGGATGCTTTCAAAGCAACCCTTAGAAGCCCACTAGCAACGCTGATGTTGGCTTTAGTGAGACATGGCCTACTGCCAAGGTCTCGTCCGTCTGTTTCTAGAGACTGGAAATAGTATTTTCACTGATGAGTTGTGTCCCTTCAGAACCAGAGTAATTTCTTTTCCCCTCAGAGGTCGTGGGACTCAGCAATACGAACACAGCAGCACCCACTCAGCACATAGTCTTCAGTCCACAGGCCAGTGAAATCTCCATCAAGGAAGCGCTCCTCAGGCCATCTTTACGTGGTCACCTTGGCATGGCCCAAGATAACAGTGCAGTCTTCCTCCCCAGAAAGGACAAATAAGTCTGTTACTGAAGAAGCGGCCTTTCCAGGAAGCCATAGTAGCAGACATTGAGTTAATCAACAGAAGCCTTAAGAAATATTCTCTCTCATTTTTTTAAAGATTTTATTTATTTATTTAAGAGAGAGAGGAAGAGTGCATGTGCATGAGCAGGGGAGAGGGGGATGATGCGGGACTCGATCCCAGGACCCCAGGATCATGACCTGAGCCAAAGGCAGATGCTCAACCTACTGAGCCACCCAGGCACCCCAAGAAATATTCTCAATGAGAAATGAAGTGTAACCTAATGAGAATTGCAGTCGATCCTTGGCCCTCTGGGCCAACCTTCTTCAGCAAAGGTTGCTCCTGTGATCACTTCACATCATGTTTTAAATGACTGGGCTAACAGAGAGAGAGGCGGACCTTTGGGTGAGCTGTCAGGAGGCCAAGGCTTTGCATCCTGCCTTCCACATTGACTCACCCCACAGCCCTGACCAAGTCCCTGAGCACTCTCTGTGGCCTCTGACATTCTCTGCTCACAAAATATGAATCATTTTAGTATCAGTCCCCTTTGGGAAACCAGAGATGCAATTTGCTTCATCATGTTTTCCTGCCCATATTGTCATTTACTGTTTGTTCTTCCCTACTTGAGTGGTGTTTTGAAAATCATCTAGTCTAGGCTCAATTTGTTAAAAAAAAAAAAAAAAAAAAAAGATATGTAAAGAAATGGATACTAAAACAGCCTCATACAAAAGCAAGAGTGGTGGGGCACTAGGATGGTTCAATGGTGGAGCATCTGCCTTTGGTTCAGGTTGTGATCCCTGAGGTCCTGGGATCGAGTCCCATATCAGGCTCCCCGCAGGGAGCCTTCTTCTCCCTCAGCCTATGTCTCTGCCTCTGTGTGTGTGTGTGTGTGTGTGTGTGTGTGTGTGTGTCATGAATAAATAAATAAAATCTTTAAACAAAACAAAACAAAAGCACCAGTGGGAGCTCAGACTGAGAGGATAGAGTAGTATAAAAGACATGAAAACTTCCATATCCTTCTGTAGAGATCCCAGGATCACCCTGGGCCTCCAAACCAAGGAGTAGAGGCTGGGCTGCAAGATTGGGGTTGTCCTGGATTCCTGGATCAGACTCAGACCTTGACCCCCCCCGGCACCCCTACCCACCGAAGGACCATCACTTTCTCAGCTGCTCACAAATTTTTGCACACCACACACACGCACTATGCACACACTACAGAGAAAGCAGCTCCCAACCATCACCCTTCAGCCCAGCCTGGTCTAACTGGAAAAGTATGGCACGCAGGTTTCCCTTAAAAAATAATTTTGCCAGATATCTCAGCATTTCTCCCTGAAAAAAGAAGATATCACTGCATAGTTTCCAAGTGAAATAGTTTTAAATGTCCTACATTTGAGCTGTTCACAGAGGCTAATATTTGAATCCACTTGGGAGACTGTGTCCCCAATTCCAATGCAATCATCATGACCAGCAGTGCCTGGGATATCTTCGAGGTCAATATAAGTTTTCACAAATTGCGTACAAGATGGACTTAAGCGATACATGGGCGTGGGCCTGTTTTTACAAAGCAGTATTTACAGCCCATGGCAAGAGACAGGGAAGCTTTCTAACGCCCAGTCCTGGGGAAGTATTCGAAAATCACAATTCCGGGGTCACCTGCATTGACACTTTTTTCTCCTTTTGCTGCAGTTCCCTTCACACCCTTCCAATGCTGGGTTTGACCCATAAAACTGCAAAACATGTTCTGCCTTTATAACTGTGAGAAGCCTCAGTTGACAAGGACCTGGTGAGGTCATGATCCATGGCCACTAAATTGATGTCTAAGCTACCGTTCAAGAGCAAAACGTCAGTCTGTCGGGGCCACAGAGACAGACGGGGTTGCTACCCAAGCCAGCCCGACACATCAACCCTCCTCAGCCACCAAAATACTCACTAAGATAAATGTAATTAACAGGCGGGAAAATCACTTTTGAAAAGCGCAGTAAGTACACTTAGGACAAGAATTATGAATTTCCATTTTATCCTCCCCCCCTTTTGCCTGAGATTCTAATACCAACATTAAATTAGCAGCATTTTATCACCCTCACTTTTCACATCCCAGGCATTTGTTCCCTTAGTAACTAAACATTACAGAAAAAAAAAAAAAAAAAAAAAAAATGGACTCTGTATAGAAACACACAGTTAACTATCCTTCCCCTGAATAAACAAACAACTCGTAGCCTTATTTATCCACCACTCACAAATAAAAAACTAAAACTAAACTAAAAACAACACACCATGTGTGTATAAAACTGTAGGCAAAGCTAGCTAAGCCAGAGAGTTTGTGATATTTTATACAGCATGCTCACAAACTGAAAACAAATTTTTGATTGCTTATATATTCTGAAGTGTTTCCTGCCTACATATCCTCAGAAGTCCCAGGAGCTTTCCTGGACACATGGAAAATTTCAAGTTGAGCCATTTTTAAGTTATCCATGAGTGAAAGGGAAAAAAAGGGGGGGGGGGGAACCCAGCACATGGAGTGGGAGTTTGAATTTGTCATAAAAGAAGGAAAAAGTTATTTTGTTCTTTGCCTTTCTTTGAGTTACTTGACAATGGCTGAGCATACTTTACCCAAGTTTTTAAATTTTTTTCAGAAAGAGGAGAATCACCTTTGTGCCGAAGCCAAGTATGAACGTATTCAGCATGTTCTTTCTCTACAAGTGCGCACCAGGGAATTCTTAAGGCAGATCTATGTGTAACCGTAAAACTAGCATTACCAGACACAAATCAGATCACACATCATAATGATAAATAACTGCAAGAATCGGAAAGCAAGCATGTACTTAGCATCCAGCATCCAAAAAAAAAATTAATGTTTAAAATTATTTTAAAGCATTTAACACGGAAATATTCCTCTCCCGGGTAGAGCTCCTCAACTGAATGCAAACAGGGCAAAAGCCTGGCAACTAGGTGCTTGATGAGGTCTGCTGTGGTGCAGCTGCGCCTCTGAGAACCACTGCCCCCAAATTAAAGGTTTCCAGGATTCTCCGCAAACTGGCATCCACGTGGTATCTGCTGGAGCCCCGGGATCAGAGATTCTGGGACGTTTACGCTAAAAGAGATGAACGAGTCAAGTGGAGGGGAAGGGGCCAGCGCTGTTGGTGCAGGGAAACACCCCACCCAGAAATTTCGTCCCTGGCCTCATTTCACGAATCTCGCACAAACATCTGTAGAGCCTGCCGACCTCCTCGAGCCAAGAGGAAAAACATGCATGGCAAGGCCGAACAAGAGGAGCCAGAACACGGACCCCTCATCTCGCTGGACGCCCTCCACCCCACAACCCGGGGGGGGGGCTGAGGCTCCCGTTTAAGAAGGAACAGAGAAAAACGAGTGAGAGATGCAGCCTGGCCAGGAAGGGAAGAAACTTCGCTTTTATAAATAAACTTGTCACGGAGATAGGCCACACATCCAAAAGGAAAGCCGGGAGGGGGGCCGAGGGGGGTGGCTAGTGTGCAACCTGCATGGACAGGGGGCCGGAGCCGCTGCAGCACCCCCACCGCCCCGGGTCCCCCAGCTCGGCTGCTGTGCGCACGAGGCAAGGGGAAACCGAATATTAGCATTGTCTGGCCGCCGCAATTTTTTTTTTCTCCTTCTCATAATATAACTTTGTGAATATGTTTAAGAGAGTGTCTGCTGTTATTGGTCTAATGAGCGAACTCTGAAATCTGAGCTAAAGACAGCTCCCTAGTGGCTGCTCACTGTTCCACAGACCGAAAGGAAACTCCTTTCAGGGGCCCATCAGGGCGAACCACTGCTGACAGCTTGGAACGGCACAGCACACAGATTTATTTCACAGACAGCCACAGACAGGAATTTAGCACCCTGGGCTGGCCTCCTGCTTAGTGGAGAAGGTGTTAAAATGCAACCATGCAGAGCTCTCCCTTGAACAAAACCCAGTAGCGACTAATCAAGCGGTCACCCGTCCCCGGCAGAGGATTCCGGGTGCCGAGCAGCTGAGCGCCGAGCGGGAGCACCATCCTGACAGCTGCTGCACGGGCGCCCGCTGCAGCTCGCGAGCTGCCTCGGAAATCGCTAAATATTTTGCACGACCTTTCAACTTACAAATTAATTGATTTATAAACAACGGCAAATGTTATTTATTTATTTATGACATCTCGGGATGCCTTGCCTCGATTTAAGGGCAAGCCGAGCTGCCGAGAATATTCCCTGAGGCCTGCCGGGCGCATCAGACCCCGGGGTGGGGAGGGGGGTGATGGTGGCTCTTGCTGTCCTTCGTCAACACGCCTTGCGGGGACCACGGGGGACTAAAGCGGGCGCAGGGGTGGAGACGTTCACCTGCCCCCGCTAAGCAAGTCTGTAACGTGGTACCCACCTCCCCATGTGAGTGAGACCAGAGCATCAGCTCAGTTCTATACATATCCTACCTGCGAGAAGGTGTGCATCCGTATATTTGTGCATCCGTATATTTGTGCATGCACCGTGTGTGCATATATATGTGTGTGTGTATATGTGAAAAATATACACACACCCACACACGGATAAGTCTCTAAGGCAGGCTTCACCTTCAGATTTAACAGCAAAAGTTAATAACTCTCTCCCCACCGCTGCAGATTCTAAACAAGTACTCAACAGCTGATCAGCCGAGCTATTTAGGGATAAAGGCAAACTACATTTATCGAAGCGATTGAAATTGCATCCCGGTCACTGGGGGTTGTTCCCAAGGAAATTGCATACAGTTGGTAATATTGTTTATATTGATTACTTTTGCTAATCTCGCTCTCCCTCACATAGGCTATGGTTCCTTATGCTTAGTTGGTGTGTTTACGAGACTACCAACTTGTTCTGGCAAAAGGACGAGAGAAAAAGAAAGCCAGGAGAAAGAGGAGGAGCAGAAGAAACATTTTTTCTTTCATATTTTCTGTGCTGGGAATAAGGCACCGGTTCTCTCGTTTTTTAATTCCATTTTCAATGGCTCTGAGTGCCGTCCTCACCTATTGTATTCCCAATAAATGTATCCCTCCAGCTCACTTCCCTCTCTCTCCCCACCTCAACTCTTAAAGTTTGCCAATCGATGCATAATAATGACCAGATGCTCCCTCTGTCCAGTGCTGTAACTGTGCGCGATGCCACAGGCAGGATGCCTCAGATCAAACAACGATCTGTGTCCTGGAAGGTCTTTTCCCAAGTGTCGCAGGAGTGAGATGCGTTGGCACCATCATCGATTGAAAGGACCCTGCCCAAGACCCCAAAATGCATCTGCTCAGAATCAGGTCCACGTTTGTTGCGACTGCACTGTGGCACCTCCCAGGTGCAATTTGCCATCCCACCAGCATGCTTAGGCGAGAATAATATTTATTTGGATTTTTTTAAAACCAATGTGTTATCCAATTTCAGGGGCACTTGCACAGCCAACAAGAGGGCATACTATGAATAAGAAACTGATGCCTGGGCAAGTGCCCCTCCTGGAGCTCCTCCTCCAGAGCGGTAAACCTTTCTCCACCTCGCTGTGCTAACTTTACAAAGGGAGCCTTGAAAGAACCGGAGCTTCAGAAAGCCAAAGTGGAGAAAGAAACCTCATCACCTTAGGAAGCCAAATCCGTCTGCTTCCATTCCAAGACAGAAAAGAAAAAAATTACGCCCTGTTTATTTTTCTACTGCTCCCACTTCTTCACAAGCATATCATTTTCCTAGAGCTCTTGTGTCATCGATTTTGGTTAAAGAAATGAGACTGTATTTCTGTCCTAAAGTCAAAAGGAGGTGTGTGTGTAGGGTGTGGGTGTGGGGGAAGGAGGAAAGGAAGTCACAGGTAAGATGTGTTGGAGGGACTTTCTTGACACTTCTTATAAGTAATTTTGCACACACACACATACACATACACACATATATACATATATATACATACATGTATTTTATATATAACACATATACATGATGTATTTATATATTATACATATATATAAATGTAAAGTTAACATCATATTTACTAGTATAGGGAACATTAGGAAACGTGTATTTTCATTTACATGAGAATAGCAGTTTACAAGAAAAATGCAATCAAATATAACTAGCTTGAAATAGAGAAATTTGCCTTAACCCCAAGCTGAAAATCATCTAAGGGAGTCCTGATGCACACTAAGCTTGTCCCTCTCACTCATGCTCTTGTGCTCTCTTCCTGGAGTCAGGATTTAGTATATGAAACAGGCCCTGTTCATTCTACAAGTCAGTGTGTTTGCATTCCAGATGAAATCTATTAAGACAAGGATGAAGTATGAGCCAAGATGGGCAGATAGGGTTCTTAACTCTTCCGCTAATGGACATAGTTACAGTTTTTATTCTAGACTTACGTAATAGGTTCCTCCTTTGAGACATTTTCCCCATTTGTGCTGTTTGCTAGATTTCAAACAGGTGCTACTAGAGAGGCGCCCAAGTAAAAGGAAACATCCCTGTCTCTTTGCTCAGTGTACAGTGTGTATACTAGAGGCATCCCTGATACCTCTGACCACTGAGACATTAAACAAAGTCTGTCAAAAAGTAGGTCTTCTTTTATTCACTCATTAAATAAACATTCATTGATACCTACTATGTGTTAGACATCATTCTAGATGTTGGGGATAGACCAAAGAACGGAAAGACAAAAAACTCTCTGCCCACCCCCGCCTCCAACCCAGTACTCAGAGTCAGAGAGGGCAATATATACAACCAGCAAATGAGTGAAATAGATAACACACTAATTGGTGGAAGGCATGATGAGAAAAATCGAGTAGGGAAGGTTAGGAACTGCAGGACCCAGGAGGAGGCATCTAACACCCAAAGGACATCTGAGCAAAAACTTTACACTGAAACATAGAGTCCCAATTAGAAATCAGATATGAATTAACTAAGGACAAGGATTTCTTCCTTAGATTTTATCATGCCGATCACAGCCAATAGTAAACCAGCTGAATTATTCCAGAGACCAGATTGCACTTTCCCGCACCCTTTGCTGCTTCTTTTCCCACTGAACTTGCACCATTTGGTTCCTGCTGTCTTAACAGTAGGTTCTATCATTCTTTAAGTAATATTTGCTGAGGGTCTACTCTGTGTCAACATTTCAAAGAGGAAATATCAAAATGGTGTAGAAGCAACATCTATGATGACACATGACTCTTTCCCCAACTCTGTTTCTCCCCCAGCCCCCACTTGCTCTGCTTCCTTCCTGAGGTGAAAACATGCAGAGATCCCAACTCAGTACTTGGGATTTTTAATTTCAGGCACCCCGCCCCACCCCTGCCACGTTGTAAATAGATGTGCTCCAGTGATAACAATTCAGATTCCCTGGTTTTCTGATACACACGTCCCAAAATCACATTTCTACTCACTATTAAAAAATCAAGGCAAGCCACAACAAAATGACTCCATGCAATTTTGTATCACAGGTAAAAGAAAACCTTGTCGATATGAAATCAGACAGTGTAAAATTCTCTCCCAGAGGAATCTGGCATTATTACATCCCCCATCAATCATGGTATTGTTTCTGCAACAACTGTATCAGATGCAGCATCCGGATATTGCTATGTCATCCTTCCAATTCAGCAGGGAAGTCAGATACCATTACAAACAATTCTGGGCCCACCAAAATCTAAGCTCTGCCTAGAGATTTCAAAGTCCTCATTTGTTTCCAACAATTATGTCCACGTTCCAGGACTTTGCCATTGGGTGTAACAGAATTTGACCTAAATATCTGTGTGTGACTTGCATATGCACATTTATGAGGAAACTATGAACCTGACCTAGGCATATACAAAGAAATGCCATATATACATTATCATAGATTAACATATGATGTTATATTATTGGATGGCACGGACTTTAAATCTTAACTTATCAAAGATTAGTTCCTTAACTTATCAAAGATTAGTTCTAGACATTTCATTTAATGACAGGCACTGATTCCCTCCAGCCCATATCATGGATCACCTATAGATAGTATCTAGGCAATGCTCCAAGTCTCCAGGATATAATAGATAGATACGCTAATGGACCCAGCAAAGCATCTGCCTTCTAAATTTACTTTTTTTTCAGTAAGTAGGGAATTTTGGGTTTTGTCTCATCAGACACTCCCGATGTGGGTGAGAATCACAAAACCAACCTTAAGTACAGATATCATCTGAATTTTCAAATCACCTTTTCTTTATCCCTTTATGCCATTAGGATAAAAACACTCCCCATTCTCCCCCCTCCTTCACCCCACACACATACACACACACACATACATACACATACACACACACAAGTTGACTTTGAAGGTTTCAATTTCCCTTAATGTTTCCCTTTGTCCCTGCCACTGATAACCCAAAGCAAGTGAAGTGAGGATCTTGCCTTGGCCCTTGCACTGAAAACACCCACAGTACATCCACCTTATGTACCTTATTTATAATCCTCTGTAAATTCACCCAAAAGTCATGAACTACATAATACTAATTCTTAGAGGTTGACATATTTCCCTGATCTTTCATGAGCCACATGGGGAAACAGTTTTCTCCTGATCTGAATGAAGAAGAAAAACAGTGATCCTAATCAACCATTTGCCCTTAGTGGCTTCCCTAAACAAATCTGGGAAAGCGCTTAAAGGCTTGGGAATAACCATGACCCTGCTTGATGCACTGTAATAACCCTACCTAATTATACTGATATAAAAACTAATTGGAAAGATAGCAAATGTCAGGGTAAGATGCAAATCGTAGGGTGTTAATTGCTGAACAGGTGCTGGAATAGAATTAAATGAGCATTCTGATTAAAAGAGTGGAGGAAACAAATGTGGACTCCTGATACAAACTTGGCCATGTGACTTCTTCAGCAGTCCATTCCACCAGGAAAAGGTCATGGTGCTGTGACCTCTGTTTTGTGATGGGTGGACCAAGAAAATAAGAGTGACCACAGAAGAAAAAACAACCTAGCAACAATATCAACATGACTTCTAGAACTGACTGCTTGGTTTGAGCCCCAGGGACTTGCAATGTGTTTTAAGAGTTCTCAGATACAGAAATAAGCCTCGATAGACTCAGTGCATACACACTCACCTTTTCCCTTCCACCTTAAATCAGAAGTCCTTCTGCAACCCGCCCCCCACCCCCCCACACCCCCCCCACACACACACACACATGCCCACAGCACTACCATAGTGCTAAGTGCTACTAGGTACTCACAACACACTTGGGCGGTGACCAAGTACTTGATTAATTAACTGAATCAATAGCCCTGCTTGCCATCAATAAGGTAAGAAAGCTTATGAGAGCTATGGCATTAGAGCAGGATGACATGACAATGAATACATCAGAGGATCCACCTGCTACAAACCGGTCATTCTTATTGCAAAAAGCATTTACTGTTTTGCTCTAGTGACCCAAACTGTAAACTGCAATTTTCTCCTGAGCCTGGTGTACCAATGGAGAATGTTTCTTGGTAAACTCCTGGTGCTTTGGTCAAGCTCTCAGCCAATCATCGTTAATTTCCTGACGTTTGGCAATGCCTAGACCAATAGCACCTGTATGCTGAGCCCATGGAAGGAGGACACCCTGACAGCAGCAGCTGTAGGCGAGTGCTGGGAGATAGTAGTTACAGCTGCCAAGCTCCAACTCGATAGGACCCCTTTCCAACACCATGACACCCTCCATGCTTTCACATCATAAAGAAGTCTTTTGCTTTGGCCCTACTAGGCCCTCACACCAAAAGAAATGCTCTATGTCAAGGTCCTAATATCCTCCCCAACATACAACCACAAATAACCCAGAAGGAAATTATTCCATTTCCAGGAAGGAGGCTGCAGTCAAAATGCTCTTTTCTCCGCATAGTTTACAGGGCCTTGAGATTTATGATGCCAGAGACCTAAACCAGCTCTTCAGTGCAGGGAGGGTGAGGCAGCACAGTCCCGCCCTAGTGTACTGATATTTCTCACTCCGCCCCTCCCCCGGGGGTAGAACACCAATTCATTTACTGTGCTCACTCCACTTGGGGGCCTCTCTACCCAGAGTCTGCCAACTGCATACCATATATCTGGTTTTGGTGATACAGCCTAGGGATAGCAGGGTTCACAAAGCAGCAAGGTTAATCCTTCTAACTCAGACCTAGGTCTACTAAAGTTAGACCACAAAGCTGATCAACCCAGTTCACTTCCTTTTATTTTTTTTCTTTGTATTTAATTGATTTGGCCTCCACTTATACTGGCAAAAGAAAATAATATGATGGTTACATTAGACAATGCCTCAACTCAGCAACCCAATCTCAAAGTGCAAACAGAGGAGCTCCCAAATGCTTTAAGAGGGGAATGTGTCTACAGGAGGCATGGGTGAGGTTTCATCTTGTTTATTTATGCTTTTATAAGGACACTGAGAGTAATAATAAAACAGGATGGGAAAGAGAAAATTTTTGCTCCGGTATAGAGATGGGTGGGTATAACCTCCTTGCTCTTTCCTTTTCTTTGATCTTAAGAAAAGCCCACTCTCTCTTGTTCACTCTCTCTTTAAGGAAAAAAAATAAACTGTCTCCTGAGTAATAAAGTCAAGACACTTGCCAGTAAAAATTGGTTAAGGTCATCACTTCCGAAGGTCAAACGAGTTTTAGACAAGATGCCATGTGGGATCACCATTCAGCACATTTAGTTAAATGGTTAAAAATAATAAAAATAATGACAGTAGTGGAGTTATTTAAAAAAAAAAAAAAAAGCACAGAAGTCAGAGAGAAAATGAGAGAACCAGATGTCTTGAAGGAATGCTGGGAAATGCTTAAGAGAAAGATTTCTCCCACCCCAAACAAAAGCTTCCCCAAGGATCTTTTGAGATGCGCTGTCAGTATCTGATGTCGCTACAACATCATATATCTTTTTTGTGTTTTGCTGTGGGGTTTTCTTATTTATTTATTTTATTTTAACAAAGAAGACACAATAGGGAAAACTTTTTTAAAAGGATGTCAATTCAAGTTGACCCCAAAGCAAGCATTTCCCCAGATCCCTCATGCATCCGCCTTGTCTAAAGATCCAAAAGACAGCAGAAGTGATGTCACTCCAATAGTAGATTGGAATAGAAAGAGGCCAACCTCACAGTCAGCTTTTCTGAAAATGATACCATCGACTTAAGTGAGGAGAAGACACCACAATCTAGGCAGGTTCCAGAGGAAGATCTCTGCTTTTTATAAAATAGAGCACGAACAGGTGGAGGCCAAGAGACCATTCCGAGATGCAAATGAGCTCTCACGGGAGACCTCTACGGCTCCAAAAACAAACTCAGAATCCACTGACAGCACAGTCCAGGTTCCAAGTTATGTCACATCCTTTCACAGGGCAACAGTGGGCAGTCAGGCCTGGTGCTTTTTATGATCTGCTTGCTTTTTCAGGCCACAGCTCACCCACGGAACCAAAAAGTCTCCTGTGCCAAGGGATGCTTTAAAACTCCAGTGCGGCCACTGCAAGACTCAAGTTCCAAGTACTGCTCGTTGCCAGTGACAATTAGAACAATCTGAAAATGTTCCTCCCAGAAAAATACACTCTTTTTTGTTGTAACAGGGGTGTAAACGCCAGCCAATCTCTTTTGGCACCCAGTGCTGTAAGAAGTGCTTTCACTGTGCCACCTCTCGACAAAAACGCCCTCAATGAGCGTCCTCCAAGGACCGGCTTTCAAAAGGGGTTTCGCGTATCAGGTTAATGCATGCACTTGGCACGGCCCAACTTTTGCACCAAGGCTCTGGGGTATGGGGTGATAAGAGCCAGGTTCTGTTTGTTAACGATAAGGCAATTATTTCTTTGGTACTTCATAGGGAAAAAAAAAAAATTCTTACAGCAAAGATTCAAACAAGGATCCCTAGGGAGACAACGGAACTCGTAGGTTGGAAAAGTTTCTTTTTTTTTTTTTTTTTTTTTTTTCCTTCACAGGAGCAAACAAATGGGCCATTGAGAGCAACAGAACGGCTGAGACCAAGTTCCCGACAAACACGCTGGCTGTCGGCTCCTGCACAAGTCCACGATAACTTAGGGAGGGGAAGGCAGACGGCAAGGGGAAGGAGGGCCAGGAAAAAAAAAAAAAAGGCACAGAGTGAGAGGAGATGAAAAAGAGAAAAGGAGGCAAGAACAAGAGCAAAATAGGAGCAAAGAGGCAAGAAAGAGAACAAAGGGGTGATGATGGGATAAGAGAAAAGAAAGGGCACAGTGCGTGGTTGGTGGAGTTGTGGTGTGTTTGGAGATTGAAGAGGTCCATGTAAACATTAGATCTTTATTTCCACTGACTCGTAACTGAAATTTAACATCTCCTTCTATTTGGAATGTAGACAACAAGCCACAGTGGGATTATAGATCCATAGGCTTCCCTGGACCATTGATAGCATCCATGGTACCAAAAAAAAAAAGGATGGGGTAGGGAGGGATGTGAACACTGACACCTTGGTAAGGTATCAGCCATCCTCTCCCTCTGCAGGCATAATATGTCAGAGGACAGGTATGCATGATTTGGGTTGGGCAAAAAAATCTTTTCATTTTCTCCCTGGCTCTCTCTGGTTTCTGCCCTTAGGCCTTGGTTCCCTAACCTTCCCTGGAACCCACTTAGGTGCAACAAGTCTAGGCTTCCCAGGCCAGGGAGCTTTCGGGAAGTTCTTCTCAAGGTCATCACATCTGATTAACAGCTGAGAGTTGGTTCCACAGCTTTGCAGGCCAGGTTAAGCATGACGATTTTTTCGGACACAATTTTGCCCAGCTGGTTCCTGCTAAGCTCTGTAAAACTCAAAAAAAAAAAAAAAAAAAATGGTAGGCTGTGACTTCGCAAAGAAGCATGTCACCGACGCCTCATTTTTAGTTTCCTACCAGGGGGGAAAAATGTGGAAGAGACCAAGATCTACAGATAGAATGGGTCTCAAAACAATTGGCCTTCTGTTCAACCTTCCTTGTGCTCAGAATTGCATGACAAAATTCTATTTCCACAGAATTTCAGGTCGGCTGTCAAGGTAGACTAGCAACCAGCAGTCAGTGGACCATTGACCCTGTGACCCATGGAGTAATCTTCTAGTAATCTACCCTTGGAAATTCCCACTTACTGTTCCAGCATCCCAGGTCAGGCTGGCCCAACTGATAGAAATCATGCCACCTCACCAAATTGATCTTTCTGCCCTGGTCTGCAGATACTTAGGTTTGGGTTCTGTTTCAGAGATTTCTAAGCCAAAGCATCCCCCCTGTTTGTGAAGCGAGGAGACCTAACACCTTGGCTGGGGGCTTCTTGATGCTAGACTGGATTGCAAACCTTTAGAATGGTGTCATGCTCAAATCCAGCTGCCCGACCAGAGGTTAAGAAGCGGGGAGGCAGCCGTTTTTCCAGGTGGTGCCAATTTTGAAAAACTTTACACACTTCCCTCACCTAAGGAGGGAACGGTCTGAAAGGACAGGCGAGAAGAGCCCACAGCTCCACCTCCTCGTCGGAAAAAGAACATTTCTACCTGGCAAGAAGAGTTCAGGGGACTCCAGATGAGAAGTCACATCCATGAGTCGGCAGGTGCCAGCCACCAGAGTTGCAGAGGTCAGGCACAGGATTGAAAAAGATGCTAAACCAGATATGCCCCGACCAAAACCACATCCAGGCTTACCTCACTGCCTGGTTAATTTGCCTCCAGTCTCAGTGATGGGAATTAGACAATTGCTTTAAAAACTCAGAAGCCACCATAAAAATAGAAAATTATTGCTTCCTGTCATGACCAAATATTAAACACAGTGCACACCTAATGACTCTATCCCTCCCCAGGGAAGAAGCTTTATGAACAATAAAATCCCAGCAGACTTCTACTGTTTGGGTTTGGAGGTCTCATTATGGGCTCACTGATCCAATACAATTTACAAGCTCAATGGACTCCACTCGAAGTGAAAACCGCCAAGCCGGAGTTATAAACAGAACACCTACAGTGAAGCCAGCATTTCATTCTTCATCAGGGAATGAAAAGAAGAAAGAGGGGATTCAGGAGAAAGGCGTTAGGGTACGAGTTGCTCACGGAAACGTTTCTGACAGTCTGTGTCGGAATCAAGGTTAGACACCTCACTGAAAACGCAAGGCAAGGTGAGGGGGGTGGCGGGAAGCAAGGGAGACCCTAAAATCAAAGGCAGGAAGTAAAAAGAAAAGTCAACAAAGGAAAAAAGAGGGAAATGGGGACCGTGGGGCGGGGGGGGGGGGGGGGCAAGGGAAGTGAGGGAAGCAAAAGCGGAATTTTAAAACCTGCCATCCGCTTTTCAACATGGGTTGATTCAAAAATGACACCAAATTTTCAAAGTCAAATTTTTTTTCCAGTTCACTAAATTACCCAGATATATGTCTAAATGGTGGTTATCCTTCATCTTGTGACTCAACATCTGGATGATAAAATGCATTAGCCACTCTACATTTACTTGGGCAAGCATCAAGTGGACTGTTAGCATTAAATCGAAGTAGAGTCTGGCTCTTGTTCAAACGTCAGCCAAGACCAAGTGGGGAGAGAGGAGCTTCCCCTTTACCTTTAACTCCGTGCAATTTATCACTCGAGCCTAAACAATCCCACATGTTTGAAGCGCTGAAGGAGACTTAGGGAACGCCGAACAAAGGCTTTCGGGGAAGTCAGAATGAAAGTGAACAGGAGATGGACAGTGGACACTAAGCAAAAGCAATGCACGGGAGGCGACAAGTCCATAAAACAGGGTCTAGACAGAGCATGAGAGCAAGGCACCGAGAGGTGACAAAAAGAGACAAGAGACAGAAGTCTGAGGAGGAGGTCTGGGTAGAGAAACTGGCAAAAGCCTGGGGGTGGGGGCCAGGGGGCGGGTAGAGAATGCTACTGGCTCTCAGTAGTGCTTTCTGCTTACCTATCAGCCTCCTAAATGGATCTCCTGAGTGTGAATCAACTTCCACATAGACAAGAAGATGATGATGATGACTCCTATCTAAAGGTAGGGAAAAAAAAAAAAAAAACACGAAAAGGAAGGAACGAGGCATATGCTGATTGGCCCAAGGGCCAGTCATGGCCCAGGGCTCTCCCTCGCATCCTCTCTCCCCATCCCAGTCCTGTGGGGCAGCCCTTACTCCCCTATTCTTCAGATGAGAAACTGGGATTTGGGTAGGGTTGCCAGATAAAATACAGGACGTCCAGTTAATTCTGAATTTCAACAATAATGAATGGGTTTTTTTCAGTGTAAGTATATCCTAAATATGGCATGGGAAAAGTTTACACTGAAAATGTATCTGTCTTTTATCTGAAATACAAATTTAACTAGGATGTACTTACACCAGAAAAAAAATTCATCTTTATGTGGTATTTAAATTTAACTGGGCATCCCATATTTTTATTTGCTAAATCTGGCAAGTCCAGATTCAGTGAGAGGCAGGAAATGAATGAATGGGTAAATTCATGAAGGGCATAGAGGAGTGATCAAACTCAATTCTGAAGGCAGATTTTGCTTTTTATCACATGGCAGGAATAATAGCCACTTTTTGCAAGAGTACAAGCGCCATGTCATAAATCTGTGTTGTGTGTACAAACTTATTTCTTCTAACTAGGTAGGAAAAAGCCTTTCACATGGACCAAACTGGCTACATATAAAATTACGGATTATAGTGAAGTCAAGAGTGTGCTTGAAAGGTGATGAACCCTTCAAAGCTCCAGTCCAGTTAGAAGCTTTGCAATTCAGTGGCACCATATTTGTCACAAATGCTATTGTTTCCCCGGTCCTCTCCTTGTGTAGACCATCACGGTTTTGATCTGGGAGAAAGAGATCTTGCCTCTA
The DNA here is from genome assembly GCF_011100685.1 of Canis lupus familiaris. NCBI lineage: Eukaryota > Metazoa > Chordata > Mammalia > Carnivora > Canidae > Canis > Canis lupus. Next base: position 31,673,200 of record NC_049246.1, on the reverse strand, counting down.
ATCCCAGTTGAATCTTTGACCTGCTTGCTACACAGCCACTGAAGGGGTTGCCCTTCAACTGAGTTTCTTCATCTGCAGTGTAGGGTGACAGTCCCAGTATAGAGCTAAGATGAGTCATGGGCATAGCTTTAAACTGATCAGGAAAATGTCCTGCCCAATTGTGCAAATCTGGGCCCAAAACAAACAAACCAAAAGCTCCTCCTTTGTCTCTACAGAGACCCACCTCAGGGCTTTATTGGAGGGTCTATGTGTGAATAACAGCATTCAAAGGTACAATGACCCAGAACACATGACCATTTTGTGAGTTCTCTTTTATAAAAAGTCCTGGCATCCTATGTGCCTTAAAAATGCAGGTGTTAACCCCAAGGGCTGGCCTGAACCCAACTGGTCCCATCCCTGCAAATTCTTCCATTCCTGCCATGGTATCTGTGGGATTAGGGATTTCTCCCTATTTCCTTTTCAAAAGCTCCTGTTATATGTGAGCAGCTGCAGCATTTCTCACCAGTTCTGGCTCCGTGGTGGTCTTGAGGGGGCTGGGAGAGTTTGAGTTTAGAACAAAACCTTCCTGGAGGACAATCATTTAATTAATTACCCAGTGCAGACTGATGAAATGCTGACTGACTCCTTATAGACATGGGTCTAATCTGTCTGACATGCTTTGAGCCTCTTGTCACCCAACCACCTTCCTTTCTAGCAAATGCCCACTCCAATTGCAACTCTAGGTCAATGTGAAGAACAGAGCAACAGAGAACAATTGTTATAAGATTTCAATCAACATATCATCTAATCAAGTCCTAACGGGTAGAACCCTAAGTCTGCAAATCACCTGTGAATAACTTCCTTCCTATCTCTTTGGAATACATCATATTGCCCAACCATTTGGCCTATTAGCCTCTTGGCTGGTCAAAGATAGACCCAGAAGAACTTACCAAACCAATCTACTCAAATAGAAAAATAAATAAAGAACAGGGAGTTCTAGAAGGTTCTCTCTGGATGAACGTGTAGTCTTATCAATATTTCCCATGTTCCAAGTCTCTCTGTTCCCTTGAAAGCCAGCTAAACAACCCTGGAAAGAAATATCTTTCCTAGAAACAAACATCTATTTCTTATTTCCAGCACAAAACAACTGCAGAGTACTGTTCTTCTACTCTTGACTCATCCACTTCCTGAAAAATCTACTATTTAATCCCATCACACAATTTTATGAGGAAAAGCTGGGAGTTGAAGCATACCATTATTTGTTCTGCATAACTGCATACAAACACTTGGTCCTCCAACTTTCACCAGGAATTGATCCAGGCGACCTCTGCAGGCACTTTGAATGAACGAATGCTAGTAAACATGAACTGGTTTGGGTTTTTTCACCTCTTTTCTCAAGAATTACTTGTAAATGGCTTGGATTCTGGCCTCTGAGTTCCTGCTTTCTCACAAACATCCAGGCTACTAAAAAATTCACAGATTGCCAGATGGTACAACAGCAGTTCTGTGCAAAGGATCTGAGCTTTCCAGTGAACAAAGGACGCGTACTCATGGGGACAAGTGGCAACATCAGCAAAAGCTTTGGAGTGGTGGGTGTATTGGGGGAGGGGAAGTGAAATGTGGAAAGGTGAGAAAATGGGCTTTTTACCTCCAGTGACTGGTATCTGGCAGGGAAAACCCAACTCCCAACCACTGCTGGTGGTAGAGGGAGCACATCCAGAAGATGAAAGAAGCTAAATCAGAAACTGGGATATTTTTATCAGAAGTCACAAAATTTGAAGACTGTGCCCATCTTCCCAATTCCTGGTGGTACAGGGTGATGGAAGTAATGCCTAAGCTCTGGCAGATAAACTGATAAATTCCCCAAAAAGGCACAAAAAGAAAAGCATTTGTGAACTATTGGTAATGCCTTCCTAATAGGTTTGCCTAGTTCAGTTCCCCATTTTCCAATTCATCCTCAAAGTTATCTCTCCAAAATATTGACCTGGCCACTACTCAAAATCTTCTGATGTCTTTCCACCAACAACAAAACATATCAAAATGCTTTCGTACAGGCATATTAATTAGGTGTTACAAAATCTAGACTCAAACAATCTTTCTAACTTCTTCTCCTACTGTCCCCTTCACGCATATCCCCTGCACTTTTAAAACTATGAGATGTAGGAAATTCTTTCCTTTCCATATGTCTTCTCATACACACTTTCCTCTTAGAATGCCCTTTGACCTCAACCATGAATGTCTAAGTCACAGTTGTCATCCCCCGTATCTCTACCTAGATGAAAATCATCTCCCCACTATGGTTCATCAGAGCTTTAATCTCCACCTCTCCTATGGCATTTTTTGCATTTTACATTGAATTAGTTTTTTCTGCACATCCTTTGTTTCTCCATCTGAACTATATAAGCTCTTGATGGGAAAGCCTCGTGTCCATTCAATTTTATTATTCCTAAGGGCACCTTGCAAAATCCATAGTATAAGAGAACCTTGATAAACATTTACTGAGTGATTCATTCTACCTCACAACCCTAGATACCTGTTCTTGGCATTGTTTTGGATCTGTCTGCCACTGGGGGTAAGACTGCTAAGCAGCAGTAAAGTATAAATAGTTACAAGAAAAGTCCTATATGAATTGGCAAAGGACTCACTTATCCAAACTCTTCAAGGCCTGGCAGTCACAGATTAATCTGCCAAGTAATATTTACTGAGTGACCATAGTATCAAAGCCACTGGATAGACACTGTGGGGGATCCAAGGTAATAATTGCTATGGCTTTTTAAAAGCATCCCTTCTGTCATGCAATGTGGTAGTCACCCTACACATACTAATGTTTTTAAAACCAGAACTCATTGAAAAAGGTAGTATTATTAGCACCATCACAAAACTAAAAAATTTTATAGACATAAGTGACATATGATGTCTGACATCCAAGAATAACAATCTGTGTGGAGATGTAAGGCAAAACCAAACAGGTAAAAAGATTACAATGTCCATATAACCTAACAGGAGTGACCACAGGTGACAAATGTCAAGTGAAAAAGACTTGGGCTATAAGAATTGGTATCTTTGAAGAGGCAGGATCTGAAATGGGTCTTGAAAAACGGATAGGATTTATACTGGCAGAGCTTGGGGTAGGTACTCTCAGTAGCACTGGTATGTGCAAAAGGAGAGGGGAGGACATATTCAAGGTCTGCTTGATGAAACAGACGTTTTGATTCCATTTTGATTCATGGGGAAAGAAATGATGAGACCAGAAAATTAAAACCTATCCTTGGGACCCCTGGGTGACTCAGTGGTTGAGCATCTGCCTTTGGCTCAGGGTGTGATCCTGGAGTCCTGGGATCGAGTCCCACATTAGGCTCCCTGCAAGGAGCCTGCTTCTCTCTTTGCCTATGTTTCTGCCTCTCTCTCTCTCTCTCTCTCTCTTTGTGTGTGTCTCTCATGAATAAATAAATAAATAAATAATCTTTAAAAAACAAAACAAAGCCTATCTTTATTTCCTGACAGTCTCTTAGAGCCTGGAGTTCACAAATATTTGCTTAAGAGCTGAACAATTGAAAAATATCCCAAATGAATGAATGATGGAGTGAACTGATGTACAAATGACTGATCAAATCTTAAAATTCAGCCGGTCTAGGAAGACTGGTCTGTCAAGTAGAATAAGTACAACTCTTAGACATTAACCCAATTACAGAAGTAAACATCATAACTCTTCTGTACCATCTCTTTAATCAGCAGGAGGAAAGAGATTTTCTCAAAGGAAATTGCGGTTCTTATTTACCACTTGGTCCAGGCTATCATCCAGTGAAGTGCTTCAACCCAAAGGGATGTTTTTCCTACACCAGCAAGTAGAGGAGTCCCTTCTCCTATCTATGTCTCCATAAAATAGCCAAGAAACTAGCAAAGGTTTTACTCCACAACAAAGGACAAGGAACATGAAAGAATGATGCATTCACTTTGGGCAGATAATCCGTGTTTTCTTGGTGAGAAAATCTGCACCCTCTCTAAGAGAATGGAATTTTCACTAAAAAAAAAAAAAAAATAGCCCGGGGCCAGGCTTTTGTAGACTCTTCACAGCACTGGGCTCCCCTACACTAGAGATGGGGAATCTGGGCATGGAAGGCACATATTAATAGCTCCCGTAAATTATTGATGAGCAAGGCTGATGAATTAGCATGCCTGATGCCCAAACCTGGGTCCTCAGCTAGAATCAGAGAATTCAGAGCTGGAAGGTAATGTAAAGGTCATCCATTAATCCAATGCACTTCCTTTTACAAATAGGGAAACTGAGGCCCAGAAAGGCAGCTCATAACCTCTGTTACATTAGACAGCTAGTTACTGAATGATCCAGCGCCAGAAGCAGGCATCCTGATCCTAGTCCAAGGCCATATCTTGAGAAAGGTAGTATTATTAGCACCATCACAAAACTAAAAAATTTTATAGACATAAGTGACATATGTCTGACATCCAAGAATAACAATCTGTGTGGAGATGTAAGGCAAAACCAAACAGGTAAAAAGATTACAATATCCATATAACCTAACAGGAGTGACCACACTACTAGTCCAAGGCCATATCTGCTTCATAATGCTGCCTCTCAGTCATGAGGATTAAGGACTGATATTCCATCAAACCTGTCACACATATGAATGTGACTTGTACAATCTCAAAGTTAAATGCCACTTTGGGAGCTAACAGTGCCCCCCCCCCCACTTCCCAGAGAACAAATCTCCTCTCTAATGATCCCATCAAGAGTGTTTCTAGACCATTCTCACCAGGCTTTTCCACTCTTATACAGTTCTAAATTCTTAAAAGCGTTTCTTTCCTTTAGACCAAAGTCTTCTTCTCTGGAACTTCCACCACTAACTACACTCCAATTTCATCACGGAAGCTGGCTATGTAACCCTGGCTAAGTTCTCCAACTCCTTAAGGCTCATTTTTTTTCTTCATAAAATTGAAACTTTTCTCAACCATTGAAGATTAATTAAGAAGATTATTTAATTAGTGCAAGTTGCTTAGCACGGTATCCAGCACACAATAAGTACCAATTAAATGTTGAGTATTGGCCTTATCCATCCTTCTCAAAGATAGAAATCCTTGTTCAGGAGGTATCTCTACTGATACATCTGGCTTATCCATTTCCATCCAAAGGGAGGGAGTGGTCACAGATTGAAAACCAGTCTGAGCGACCTAAGACAGCTGGAATCTGCTAGACTTCATGGACATAAATCTCAGCAAGAGGTCAACTCCAACTACTTTCCAAATTCTGTTCCTATGCTGAAAGGAACAGTGGGGCTAAAATCTGAATCTTCACCACAAATCAGGAAGATATTGATATGGAGTCCATTTGGTAAATTAACAAAAACTGGAGTGTTCAGGTGGAGTGCAATACCCTCTGGCATGCATTGGTTGGTAAAGGGCTTTACTCCACACAGTTATTCTCTGGAAGTTCCCATCCCACAAATAATACTTTCCTGGAGTTAAGTGATACACTGGAGAGAAGCATAACAAGTATGGGCCAGAGGAAAGAGAATCCAAACATGTACTCTAATGGAATGAGATAGTTGATGAAGTAGAAAGAGACAGGAAAATGATGTGCCAAATGGCAGAGAAAGAGCAAACAGGAAGCGTGAACCAAAGGGGAAAGCAGCAGGTGAAGATGCCTACCAAGATGACAACAGGAGAAGAACTTGGGATTACAACTATTATACCTAGATGGCTCAGTCGGTTGAGCCTCTGACTCTTGGTTTCAGCTCAGTTCATGATCTTGAGGTTGTGGAATCGAGCCCTGCATCAGGCTCTGTGCTTGACGGGGAGTCTGCTTAAGATTCTCCCTCTCCCCTTCCTCCCCCTCTGCTTTTCCCCCTGCTCCCACACACATGCTCTCATGCTCTCGCTCTCTTGCTCTCTCTCAAATACATAAATAAATGAAAGAAAGAAAGAAAGAAAGAAAGAAAGAGAAAGAGAGAGAAAATATCAAGTAACATAGGGGCATGGAGAAATTGGGTGCATGATTGGAGGGAACGTAAAATGAGGTAGCTGCTATGGAAATGTTATTGTCGTTCCTCAAATTATCCGATGGTCCAGCAATTCCACTTCTGGGTATATATAATCAAAAGAAGGAAAAACAGACTCAAAGAGATATTTGTAAACCCATGTTCACAGCAGCATTGTTCACAAATAGCTCAAAGATTGAAACAACCCAAGCGACCATCAACAGATGAGTAGATAAAGAAGTGTGGTATCTTCAAAATGGAATACTATTCAGCTTTAAAAAGGAAGGCAATTTTGACACATGCCACAAGACAAAAGAACAACAAAGACATTATGCTAAGTGAAATAAGCCAGTGACAAAAAGACAAATGCAGTATGATTCTGCTTATGTGAGTTCCCTAGAGTAGTTAAACTTATAGAGAAAGAAAAGTAGAATGGAGGATGCCAGTGGGCTGGGGGTGGAGAGGGGGCTGGAGAGAGGAGAGTTAGGGTTTATGGGGACAGAGTTTCAGTTTTGCAAGATAAAAGAGTTCTATAGATGTGTGGTGGTGCCCACTGCACAACAATGTGAATGTACCTAAACCACTGAGCCTGCATACTTAAAAATGGTTAAGATGGTTGATTTGATGTTGAGTGTATTTTTCCACAACTAAAAGTTTAAAAAAAGAAAGAAAGAAAGATAACATCAGGAAAACCCCTTGTGGGTACCTATACACTAGATCTTTTTTAAGTAAACATTTTAAATTTGGTTCATTCTATTCTTTGTCTGGGTCCTCAAAAAAAGAAAATAAACAAAAATGCATCAACATAAAATGGTCCTCCTGGAAGCAGAACTCAGACATATGGAGACCAGTGTCCCCAAACAGAAGACTAGGATATTTAGCATGTGACACATAGGTTGATCTGCCCTTTTAACAGAAAATATCATGCCACTCTGCCCATGGGCAAGGACAGCCTACAAAGACTCAGAAAGAACTCTTGCCCTCGCTGCCCATTTGACCTTTTATGGACTGCAAGAACTGGAACAGTAAGAACATTTTTTTCACTCTCCTACACTGGTGAAACTGTCCCTAAAATACTCTTTCCATGGACCACCAGATTATCCTGAGAGCCCCAGAGATTCAGCAGATATTCAGAGGAGGCTTCCAGACGGAGAAGAGAGTCTGAGAAGAATACACAGAAAAAACAAGGTTGAAATAGCTCTGAAACCACAAAATGTGGTTACATTTACAAAATGTAAATCAGCTTGAGGCTTTTTCTTTTTATTTACCACACACAGATCTTTATAGACAAGACTTAGGCCGAAGACCAAAGTAAGAATTGTGGTTTCATTGCTGGTTTTGTTTTGTTCTCTTCTGCTGGGGGTCTTTTTCTTTCCAATAGCAACTTTGGATTTTTACACTAAAAATTAATAAACCTTACTGCCACTCTACACATGCACACATTTGTACACAGAAGGAAGGCTCTGCTGGAGGCCCGTGATTCAGCAGCAAGTCCTGCTGGGCTGTGTGTTGGCCTGACTTTTTGGAGAGGGGTGTGGCTGCACAAGAATTCATAAAAGCATGCTGAAAAGACAACTGAAGACAAATATTAAATTTATGCTTTTAGGGAAATCAAGGCAGGGAATAATTTAGTAGGGAAAATAATCCTGGTCTGGGGCTAAGTCTTAGGAAATAAAAGAATCAAATCTCTACCGGGGGATGCCCTACTATAAAATCCAATGATTCTCAATGAAGGGACCAGTAGGTAGTAAAAGCTATTTTTCATATTTCAAGCAGCCTATTGGAAACTGAATATCTGCCAGGATGTGGTCACATGGGCTATGTGAAAAGTCAAATTGTTTTGTGTCAAGTAAAAAGTCAAGTCAACAAGACAACACTGGTTGTCTCATCCCAATCAAAACCTCTGATTGGGTATTGATGAGACCAAGGGTATTTCTAGAATGAGGTTTTCCCTTCTCATTCTACTGTATGTCTTTGATTAATAGGAATGGAATTACAGCTGAGTGCTTACTTGCTAATTCCAGTTCAGCAGGCAAAATCTTACAAAATGCTGGGTTAGCCAATAGAAACAATAGAAGGGATCCTTTGTGGTGAAAAGTTTGGGAACTACCCTTGAGGCTCCCCAACCCCTCCCCCAAACATGCACAATTCCAAGGGAATAAACAGGCTTCCCCGGAGCCAGAGTGGAGCGTGCCTGTTGTGTGAGAAAACTCAAAGAGAGACAGTGTAAATTAACTGCATCTGGTTAGATTGAGTGAGCAGGGGGAGGAGATAATTAGTTGGCATTATAGGAACAAGGGCAAAGAAGAGAGTTCTATATTTACTCAGAGGAAATCCAAAATAGACTACTTTGCACCCGTTTGGTGCTCATGGGGGATCTCAACAACTCCAAGTTGGCAGATGTTGAACACAGGGACTGGATACACAACTCAACCAAACCCCTGACTGACACAAACCACCCATCCCACTTCCAACAAATGGAAACCTGACCATTTATCTCTTTCTACTTCCCAATGAAGGGAAGGAGGCTAAGGTAAGCCCAAAAGATATCCAGAGGCAATAAGGCAATATCTTCAAACAAAAGCCTTACAAGTGAGCAAGCAGAAAAAATGCATCTGTTTCTAATGAAATGGGTTCTCTAAAAACCTAATGAGGGCCAATTTATCATACCCATTGGTGTGTATGTTTCCATGTGTAGATGTGCAACATTTCAAAAATAACACATATTTCAAGCGATGCAGAGACATCACTGGGCTGTTTTATTGTGCACAGAATAGTAAAAAAAATAAATGCCAGAGGCACATAAAGCTCTATAATATGCAACCAAGACATAATTTCCACCTTCTGAGAAGAATGTAAGTCATTCTACCACAAGCAATGAAAGCATCTAATTTGAATATCTTCTCTCTCTGTAGATGCAAAAAGACTACCTTCTTTTGTATCTGCAACATGTGTTTCATATAGGGTGAAAGTGTGAATACGTCGGGCTTTATCCCTGGGTGCAGGCTACATGCAGTTTCTCAGAGTCAGAACTGCTCAGGGTGCAGTCATCAGGATGTGGGCTGATGAGAAGTAAGGTGCAGTTTAGCATTTACAGGTCGGCAACCATCTCTAAAGCTGGCTTATGGGGTATTTACGACAAAAGAAGATGTACTAGTCCTGAGGTTGGAGGACCGTCTTGAAAGGGGAGTGGAAGTGTGTGGAGAAGAGATGATCCGGGAGGTCAGTGTACACGTGGGAAAAGACTGGGTCTGCATCTAGGCTGTTCTCAAATGCTTCAGATTCCACCCCCAGAGGATCCTAAAGGCATCCTGGGAGGTTAGGAAATGGGGCCACGTGCAATCAACACATCCAACTCACATAAGTCAGGACAGACAGGGCCGGGGAGAAGGAGGGAGGCTGTGGCAGCAAGGAGCACGAGCCGAGGACAGGCGACTGTCCCAGTGCCAGCTCCGCTCCACCCAGCTGTGCAATCGTGGGCAAGTCACGTCACCATTCCCCAGGTCAGTCTTCTTGTCTGTCAGGTGAGGAAGATGGCTGACCCCAGAGAGTTCTCCCAATTCTTTAACTGTAAGCGTCTATGCGCTTCCAGAGAAAAGAAAAACAAAAAACCAAAAAAGGAAATTCCAAATGGCTTCCTAAAACGGGTCTCACCTGAACCTCCTCCAATGGCAAAGACACCCTACACATCCAAGAAACATTTTACATTTGGTTATCATCCTCTTGCAAGCATCTCAGAGAAGAATGCAAAGCTGCCCATGGATACTTTAGGAGCCTCCTGAAACCGAGAGTGGCAGGCAGTACCATCCAGTGGTACCACCAAAGACCAGAGGGGCTGAGCACTTCGTCCAAGGTCAGAAGTGAGGACAGGATCAGGATTCCAGCCTCCTCATTCCTAGGCTAGGCTATACTTTCCACAAAGAAACCAAGCTGGCTTTCTGGGAAGAATGCCAGAGGTTCCATTCTCCCAACTGAGAATTCATTGGAATATTGGAATAACAACTTTGGAGACTATGGTCTCTCCAATCCATTTCAGGACCTGGCTAGAAACACGAAAACCCAAAGAAAGAAGCAATAGGGAATTATTCCGTTTTTTAACGAAAGAGAAAAAATTAGGGGTGGGAATAGGGGATTTCTTAAAAATTACATGATTGCTGGAAGTTAATTTGGTATTTCTTCGTTGGTTTGTAAGTTCTGTTTCCAATCACAAAAACAGACAGCTGAGGATGCCTAAATCACATTTCAATGAATTAGCATCTTGTCCCAGAGAATCTTTCCCACTCTGAATATAACACAAGACCAGAATGCAATGCTCTGTGGTAGAATGGAATCTCCCTCAGTGCAAAAGAGAGCTTGTCGTAATCCCCTAAACTGTAATCTAAATTGATAGTCTTCAAACCCAACAGCAATCACTGAGAATGATAAAGGGGTTGCCGCTTAACTTAGGGTACACTGCCTCTTCCAAGAAACTTACTGAGACCCAGCTCTGCCAGATAGGAGAGCTGGCATCTTTTACCATCCACATACTCCTTATTAGGTTGACATCAGTGCACCTGGAAAAGAATCCCATCATAGATTTAGAGACACATGTTCAAAAAGGAAGATTCTGACTTCTTCCGAGAAAGGCCAACCAGAACAAGAAATCACATGTTGGACCAGCTTTGCCTTGAAGATAGCACAAAACCAACCTTATGGCAAATCCCAAGTGATCAGTAGTCAGCGCTGAGATTCATAAAGGAAAGAAACCAGGAATGATTGTTTCAATCACTTTGTCCCCCTACCTGTCTATGATGACGGGGTCTGAAGGAGTCTCATTTCGGTTCCCACAACTTTTCTTCTCGCAGCATCGACTGTAGATTGTACAAAAGAGTATAAGAAATTTGGTAAAATCAAGAAAATACAATGAGCATCCAATGTAGAAGCATTCACAAAAATGATTATGTCCTAGGTAGCCTCTTAGCATTTAGCTGCTTGAGCGCAGAATTTATGACCATGTTTAAAAACAACACTAGGGCAGCCCGGGTAGTTCAGCGGTTTAGCGCCGCCTTCAGCCCAGGGCCTGATCCTGGAGACCTGGGATCGAGTCCCATGTCAGACTCCATGCACGGAGCCTGCTTCTCCCTCTGCCTGTATCTCTGCCTCTCTCTCTCTCTCTCTCTCTCTCTCTCATTTATAAGTAAAATCTTTAAAAATAAATAAATAAAATAAAAACAACACTGAACTCAAAGCCCAGAGATACTCCCTCAAATTCTCATTCTATGGCTCATAACTGGGTAATTTTCAGCAAATCACAACTTTCCCAGGAGGCATATTTGTATTCTGAACCATGGACGTTGAATTTTTCAATCTATAAGGCCACTTCCAGTTCCATGTTGAATGATTTTATGATTGCATCTTTTAGATCTTTGTTTCTTAATAAATATTTGAAGAAAGAAAGGGAAGGAAAATGTATAAAAATAAACCCCAAGTAGCTGCCTGGATTTATCAACCTTATTTACATAAAAACATCTTTCCAGAGAACTCACTGTACTTTATAAACAGTTATTTATCTATTTCTATCATTTTCTAAAGATAAAGGAGGAAGACCAGAACCATGGTATATACTGTAAAATAGGAAGAAAATGAGGCAGAGGGCTGTAAAATGATAATTCCAATAATTTTCACCAAGTCTAGAACAGAAATGGGACATCCTGTGTAAGTCCCATCATGAAGACTCTGCCTGCCAAGACTTCCACCTAGCAAAGTACTGGGTACCTGGTAGATGCTCAAGAAATGCTTGTGGAATTATCTGAGAGGGAGAGAGAAAAAGAGGAAGCCCTACAGCAATTAGAGCAGATAGGAAGGACTCAGTCAGACCTGAACAGAGAAAAAAATGCTCCAATCCCACGGTGTCTGAACAGAAGACCTAGACACAGATGTGACAAAAGCAAAGAAAGCTGGGTGATAGCGAAGCACTGGAAAATCACCTCCCCTCATTGCTGCCTGCTGCCACCAGGACCACAGGCTTCTGAATACCTCCTGGCTCATTCAAGATGGTCTACCATCAACTGTAGTTGCTTAAGAATATAGCCTTGACATGGCATAGGAAAAAAAAAAAAAAAGAGACATTACCATCCATACTTGTAGGAGAATATGCACCATAAACATTAGCAATAAGCAAACTATATGTAAGCACTGCCCTTCCCACAATCTGTTTGAGTTTGAGAGTGAAGCAATACAATGGAAAGATTGCCGAAGTGAGAATCTGGGCTCTGGCATCCAACCCGACCCTGTCACTAAGCAGCTGCGTGAATTTAGTCAAATCTGTTTAACCCCTCTGGGCTTTGCCAACCTCATATATAAAATTAAAATATTGGACTCGATTCCCTCCCAGAGTCCCTTCTACGTTTAGGAAGCCGGTGAGGTGATGAGATCCCCGAGCTCTCTTTGGAAGTGATGAGAGAATAAGGAAAAGAGGGAGGCCATGTGGCTGCAGGGACCCCAAGGCCTATCACCAGCCCAGACACAGATTTGCTTTCTGGCTCTCTCCAGTCCATTTGCCCTTTCTGGTCCTCCAAAGAATTAAAAACAAACAAATAAAGAAGCATTTTTAAAATATTTAAAGTTCATCTTCACCCCTACAGGGATGTGGGATCACCCGGTGAACCATTCCACCATTCTCAAAGAGCGAGATATACATGAGAGATGCTAATCAAGTTTCACCAAATGAGCACTAAGACATTTGTAAGAAATTTAATCAAATTAGTAGGAAGTAAAAGAAAAACCATCTCAACTTTCTTAAATACCAGAGTTTGCCACCAGGGACTTTCTGAAATAATATTTTGCCTTTGAAATTATATTAGGTCTTAACTTTTAAAATTTCAATCCATCCCAAGATTAACACCAATAAAAATGCTGGCCAGCTGCTTTCCCCGCTTCCCAAAGCTCTTGCCTCTGTTCCCAACTCCCTACTACCACCCACTTCCCTCTCCTACCTTTCCTATTTCCATTGCTTAGGTCAGCAGAATACCTTTGCAGCTCAGGCAAGCCTTTTTTTTTTTTCCCTTAGCAACACAATTTCAAAAGCCCAGGCAGTCTAGTTACCTAAAGACCTTCTAGCTAGACTCCCCTTTGACATCATCAGCATGTCAACCTAACCCAAATATGTGTGCGATGCCTGTACAATTTAATTACGAGAGCACATACTGTCAGGATGTGCCAATCTGTTTAGTTTGAGAAGGAATGATTCTGAAGAGGCCCAGTAAGTTTGCAAAATTGCTCAGCTGAATTCAGCTGCCTTCCATGGGGATTTTCTCTGAAGGAAAAGAAAAACAGATAAAAATGTAAGCCTGGTGCCAGTGTAATACAATTTGGAGAATCTCATCGGGGAAGGAAATGATATTCAAAGAAAAATGCAGAGGAACTTTAGGACTGTCTTCCGTTTTCCAACAGTAACATATTTAAGTATAATCTCTAGTGTTAATAGCACAGAAAAGACAACACTTGCTTGGTGGTTGGGCTGAAATACTAAGGTGTAAAAATAATAGAAGTGGACTGCATTTGCTCCATCTGAGCCCTTCTTACAATTTCTCTGGGTTAGGCAAAACTAATTCTTTTGCTTTCTTTTTTTTTTTTTTTAAGTTAAGTTCTCATCAAGATGTCCTAGTTATTTTTTTTTAATCTGGTTTCCTCAATGACATTCCATCCTCATGCCAGTAATATTAACCCAAGTGAAGGGAAGTAGAAAGTGGAAGATATTCATGAACCCACAGTCTCCAAACAACCGCTCTGGGATTAAATCTGTGGACAGTGGATGTGAAGGACTAGGGTCCTAAGTCACTCAGATAACAAACTTCCCTTTGCTGTAGAGACAAAGCCTGGACGACCCACTTCAGCTTCAGCTACTTTAGTGAAAAGGCTTTATGGGGTCATCTTCTAACAAGCAAGTCTCTAGGTCTGAAGTTCCTGGTAAGTGATTTTTTTTTTAAACGAACAAGACTGTAAAATAGGAAAGGAAGGGGGGAAAATAAACAAAGAGAAGAGGAAACTGAACTTGGCACCAGGTTGATTGTGTTCCTAACTCCCACGGAGAGGCTCAGAAGGGCTCTTGTTCCCTAATGAATGAAAATGCAGGTTACTTCTCCGACTCTTCAGCTGGGTTTGGTTTATCTTACTCTAATGCTCACTCAGAGAAGCTTTTCCCTGAAACACTCTTCAATTTGCCTACAGGCCTCTCCGGTCCTCCCCATCTCCTCACTAAGTCTTTAAGAGAGAGAAAGAGAAAAAAAATAAACCAAGTTGGGGATGAAGGCTGGCGGAATATGGAAAATTGCCTCCCGATCCTGTATCTTACCTGCATTTTTTGGAGAGGAAGAAAGAAGGGAGAGTAGGGGGTGGCTGAAGAAGAAAAAAGCCCCAGCCCTGGACACAGGGTGTCCAATCAGTCAAACTCCTGCTCAAGACAAGCGAATGTGCCCTTTCGCCTCCAAAATCGTTTTTAAAATTCAACCCTCAACTTTCAAAAATCTGTCTCTAATTTCAAACTCAAATAAGCGCACAGCATGGTGGCTTTTGTTTTGTTTTCTTCTCCCCAACTCCTCCCTGCGATTGCATAACAAAAGTGTCTAAATTCACACCATCTGGCCGATAAAGACACTGGCCCCACTGCCCGGCTGGCCCATCTGATTAGGGCCCTGTCTAGCCTGCGCCTTGTGGCGAAAAGTCACAGCTGTGGGGTTTGCTCGCGCTCAATACAACTCTGTTATTAGCCAGCTGTAGGCCTTGAGACGACTTCTGTTCAAATTATAATATCTTTTAACCCTCTGAGCATTGAGGGCACAGGGGTGGCTGGCAGCGACATAACAACTAGATTTCTCCTTGCTAATAATTGGCAAAATGAACTAAAGCAGGGAAGAGGAGTGCAGAGACAAGTGGGGAAGGAAAAAAGTTATTCCTAAAGAGATTTATTTTGTTCCCTGTGATAGCTAAGAGCCAATTTATGTGGGTTTTTTTTTTTTCCTAAGGATTACAGAACATAAAACATTCAGGGAAATATGCCCAGGTATACTCAAGAACACCATGCAAAGGGACCTAAGAGTAAGCAATAACCCCTGAGAACAGCGCATCTGATTCATCCCTCAATCACTGACTGCTCTCACTGGCCCTAAAATGTGGGAGAAGCAACTTTCTTCCCTTACTGGAGAACCAACCTGCTCTGACTGACAAATTGAGATCTTCCCTTCTGGATACATCCAATATTTGCCATCATCCCAGCTATCTCACACACACACACACACACACACACACACACACACACACCCCTCCATACACAGTACCCATCCAATGGGTCATTTATTTACTCATAATTAATATTTGTTTTAAATTCTAGTTTTGGGAAGAAAATCGCAGAGCGTCTTCCTGGGTCTCAGATGCGGAGAAGTTACAGTACATTAAATTTTTATATTGTGTTACTAATGCAGACTAAACTAGAGGCTTTAAAAATTGATGCTGTTACTTAAACAGCATAAAATGAGGAGGATTTGATTGGGCTTAAAAATAAAAATGTCAGCCTTAACTACAGCTGAATGGGGCGTGCAAGTGTTATTTAAAGTGATAGGTATAATTCGTCAGACAAAGGGCCAGTTTGGGGGGTTTGTTTTCTTTTCTTTTAAGAAGATAATCTCTCCAAACAAAGACGTTTAAAAGTATAAAGAGGGACAAAAAAAAAAAAAAGGTCCTTGAATTAGCCAACCAAATCAAAGTGTTCTAACTATTTAATCTAGGTATTACATGCTAGTTCATCTTGGAATTCCATTTCCTTTCTGAACGAATCTATCAGGGGCCCTGGGATAGTGGAGCGTCTGTCTGCTGACTCCATCACCCACGGCCTCTCCCAGATTCTCAGGCAGCGAAGCTCCATTCCCCTCCGCTGAGGCCACTGGCTGAATTGAACTTTGCATTTGGCAAAGTTTGTTTTTCTAATACTTGGTCAAAACCAAAACAAACATGGCTGATTGTTATGGTTTCTTTCTGACTGCGTTGGGAGGGAGCTGGGGCTGCTGGGAGCTGCCCATAAAACAGTCCAAACTAAATCAGATGGCCTGCAATTACCCAAAACTAGCAAGTCTGGAGCTGGTCCACGTTCACTGGGGCAGTAGCAGAGGAAGGAAGGGCTGAGGTTTTCTCTCCACTCAGAGATTTGGGGAGGAAGAAAAACATGTGTGCAATAGACATTTAAGTAAAACAACCACCTCTTTCCAGAGTTTCCTTTTTAGATCCTCTCTCGTTTGCCGGGGGAGTCCCCAGTACTCAAGCATTTGTTGAAAGGGTGAATGACTAGGTGTATCGATAAATTTCCTCTAAGTTTTCATTCTCTTCTAGTTAAGCAGAAGAAAGGACTCAAAATGGAATGATTGGTGTCCAGAAAGAAGATGGGGAAAGATGCAGGAATCTGAGGAGAGTGCACCTCTCACAATTCGATGCTCAGAGTCCAGTTGTGGCTCTGGACCCCCCCCCACCATGGGGTCGTCTCCCTGCCTCTCCCACTGGTGGTCAACCGGACTGTTCTTTCTACCTAGTAGTTTCTCCTGACCTCAGAAACTCCCCTGACACTGGGAATTCTAGGAGAAGCAACATCCCCGGAGGAAGGAAACCCTCCCGCATTGCAGACAGGTGCCTCAGCAGTTTGGGGGGGGGTGGAGGGGAGGTCCACTCCCAGACTGCAAGTCTTTCCAGTGCTTCCTTACTCCACAAGTGTCCCCTCCAGGAAATCTACCCGGACCGGGTGGGACAGGCAGGAACCTAGCAGTCTGGACCTTGGGTGGAGACCCCAAACTTGGTGGGAGGGCTGCCCAGCCCCTCCTCACACTACCACGGGCCGCTGGACAGACAACAGAGACTTTCCTCATAACGGAGGAAACTTCTAAGATACCAGGGGAGTGAAATCCTAAGTGGTTCTGGATCTCCTTCTGGGGTTTTAACGGATATGCTGTAAGAATCTGGCCTTTAACGGGGAGTACTAGAGGATCGGCCCGGGGTAAGGCCTCCCTCCCTGCAAGCCACCACTCCTGAAAGTCAATGCCAGGGACGCACGGGAGAGCAACGAGCACGGCCCACCTGCCCCGCTTTCCAGCAAAGCCCGCAGGAAAAAGCGACACTTACCTGCACATCACTTCATGCGTCAGGAGAACTCGGCACATTTCCGGATTTTTATTTTGTCCCTCGTAAGCTATGGGCTGCAAAGGAGTTGGGGAGAGGGGAGGAGGCAGGGCAGGCAGGGAAGATGTGAGGGCAATGGAGAGACAAAGGAAAGGGAACTTCAGAACAAGCACAGAATCGGCTTTTCCCCCTCTGCCCACCACTGCATTAGGAGTTAGCACAGAACCAAGCTGTGGCCTGATTAACTCAAGCAAAAGAATAATAAAGAAGTTTGCCCTAGCGAGGACATATTTCCTGCAAAAGGGAATGTTTCGGGGGACGGGATCTCCCAACAATTGCTTCCTCTCTTCACCCCTTTGCTGCCCTACCCCCAACTCCAGGCTTAGAAAGAAACAGGACAAGGGAGGGAGAGAGAAGGAAAAGATTGTTCTCCAGGTTGGACAAGGTGCTAGTTGATGTGAAGAGGCACGTGAAGTCTGACCCAGGAAACCAAGGTGGGGTGGGCAGGGGCAGATGGCAGCGGGGTGGGATGGGGGTGCCCAGGAGAAGAGGAGGCGGTGGACCCGTGGACCGCCAGCTCACCTGCTTGGTGACCGAGTCGATGAGCCTGACGTACAGGTCCTGCTCCGTGCGGACGCCTGCGGGGCAGGGGGCAGGGGGCACGAGGTGAGGGCCACGGAGCCACTCTGGGCACCCCAAGCCCATCACTGCTGTGGGAGCGGAGGCCCAGGCAGCCACTCCACGCTCCCGGCTGTGGGTAAGCACGCAGGCTGTGCGGTCCTGGGGGCAAAGACCACCCACCCGCCCCTCACCCTGACCCGGCCTCCCTCCCGCAGCCCTGCGCTCCTCAAGCCCGGAGGCTGCCCTCAGGCGACTGCGACAAGGTCAGATGCCCTCCTCGCAGGAGAAACGCGCAGGGCACCGGGCCCCCGCTAAGCTCTCACCATTGCTGTACAGGAGCTGTAACTTATAGTGGGTGCCGTTGTTGGTCTTCTCGTTTCCTTGTTCCTGAAAAGACAGGCAGCAGCGTTCGAATCCCTTGCCTCCCAGCACCCCCCACCTACCCGATGAAGGAAAAACCAGAGAGCGCGCCCCACACCGCCTCCGCCTCCAGCAGCCTTACCCGGCTGCTCTGAACAACCCCCTGCCCAGCCCCAGGTCAAAGGGCAAGACCGTCCGCCAACCAACCTCTGAAACTTGCTAAGGCTCTTGACCCTCTCCAACCCCTCTGTCCCTGCCCCCTTAAGATTGTCCTCAGAAGTTTGACCCCCAGAGCCGGGACAATAGGACACTGTGCCAAGGCTACCTTTAAATAGGCCCCACCCCAACTCAACCGGCTCCATCCGTCCTTAAGAAGCCCCAAGAAGGATGCAGGGACCTGTCATTTGGAAGGGCAGCGTTGGTTTGGCTCTATCCCACCAAGATTGGAGCCTCTAGGGCCATAAGCTCAGAGACCCAGGTCCCGATGCAAGAGGGACCTCAAGAAGCTCCTGCCCTAAAGCTCGCATCCTGCAGCTGAGGAGACTGAGGCCCAGAGAGGGCAAGAGGCTTCCCTTTGGTCACATGTCCATTTCATCTGAGATCAAATCCAGTCCCCCACACCCGAGCCTGGGTCAGGAGTGGGCACTGCACTGGGGAGCCAGAGTGGGAGTGAAGGCAATGGGGAAGGCGCTCCAGGACTGGGCTCTGGGTTTCCACCCTGCCTGCCTGCCGGCGCTGGCAGGTGCAAAATAAGAAAATACAACCCGGAGAAGGGCATGCTCTGGTCTGAAGGACGTCTGCTCTGCAGTCCGTCCACGACCAGGCTCTGCTAACGACCCAGAGGCTGGGTGCGCAGAGCCGCCAGCTCCCCCGCAGCGTGTGGCGCGGGGAGTGGGGCCCCCGAGGCGGTGCCCGGAAATCGACTGATTCCGAGGCTGGGACGAGAAGCCTCGATTTATCATTCCTGATGATGTGAGTGGAAAAGTGTCGCGGGTGACAGATGGAATCTTTAGTGCTTTGCAAGGAGCTAGTTATGAGGCCGTGGGGCAAAGAGGGGGACCTCCGCTTACTTTGTCGTTCTCCACAAAATCAACGAAGGCTGTGCGCTCAATCTCCACCGGCTGCCCCTGCCTGTCATAGAGCGCCAGAACGAAGTGAAAGAAGTTGGATTTCCTCAAGTTGGAGGGAGGCTGCTTCTCAAAGTGGGCCCGGGACAGGGCGACTCCGCTGCGCAGGAAGAGACATGGGGGACACCGGACAGAGGGAAGGAGAGAAAGACACCATGTTACCAACGTGCCCACACAAACACCGGGGAGGGTCAAGGTCCTGGTCCCGGTCCAGAGTTCTGGGCCTCTCGGACCCTTTTGCAATTCGGCTTAAGGAGAGGGGACTCCGTAGAGGAGCTGCGGTGGCCACAGGGGCCGGCTGGCGGTTGGCCGGGGAGGCCGCCGCCCCTGTCCACTGCCACCACCCGCTGTTGCAGCCTCCGGGGCGTCCCAGCGCCCTGCAGCTCAAGGTCTGGCCTTTAGTGGAGACCAGAGGATCGGGACTGCGGACCAAAGCCCACAGCGGTCCCTGAAGGAGGCAGCCCAAGTCTAAGCCGGTGGGGGCACCGCGATCTTCACCCTCAGGTAGGGCCGCCGGCTGGGTCAGGATTTGGGACGAGGCTCCCGGGGTAGGGCAATAAATGCCTTCTTACTTTTGAAGAAGTGACCCTTTTCTTCATCTTCATTGGAGTTACCTGTCCTAGTGCTACTCTGGATCTCTACAAAAGTTGGTGGGTGGGAACTCCCTGGGGGCGGGCGGGAGACCCAGAGCCCACGCCGCGGTCCTACAGGGGAGAGGCCTCACCTCCCGCTTCCCTCGGTCTTCCGAAAAGTTGAGCCCCAGACGGTGGCTGAGTGAAATCCCCGGGACCAAGGATCGCGGGCCACTGCGGAAGACGTGATCCTGGGGACCCCGCCCCCAGAATTGCTGCGCTTGGAGAAGCCAAAATGTTATTAAGAGGCAGAGAGCGTCCTCGCCTGGGGCCAGGGGGATCCCCGCCTAAGCTGCATCTCCCCGCGGCGCCAGCCAAACCCGCTGACCGCGAAACCCTTGTTGGAGGACCCGGGAGGCGCCCTCGAGCGTTTTGAGTGTATGCACACACCTCCCTGCAGACCTGTCGCGGCCGGGGACAAACTAGCCGCCAGATCACATTTAACAGAAGTCTCGGGGCCCAGGCGAGTGCGCAGATGGCCAGTGCTGCCCCGCGGCGCTGCGATCTCTGGGCCTCGCACCCCAGGGCGCGAGCCCTTTTCCCTCTTTTGAACGGTGTAAAATTTTGGCTGGAAACAGCCACTCGGGCTGCCTTTTCCAAATTTAACAATTATTTGATCGGGGTAAAGGAGGAAAGTAGGGAAGGTGTCTTGAAGGTGCTTGGCCAAGGAAACGCGCCTCGGAGCCGGCTCTGCGAAGCTGCCTGGTTTCCCTCCGCCTGCGCCCTGCGAGTCCGCAGACCCCGGGCGGAGAGCCGCCCCTGCCTCGTGCCGTCTGCCGGGTGGGGAGAGGCGCGCCCCGGCCCCGGGCAGACGCGAGGGAGCCGTGGCCCGCCCGGGTCTCCTCTCCTCCAGGGTGGCGCCTGGTTCGCTCTACCCGGGACACCTGGAGACGCGGCCTGTCTGGGAAAGGAGTAATCTCTCTGCGTGATGTCAGGACTTGGAGGGAGATGGCTAGGAGAGCGGATAGGAAGGCTGCAGTCGTGGGAACAAGTCCGTGGGCTCTTTGGGTTCGGGTTCGGGGGAGGGAGGCTGCCCCTTGAAGATGAGGACGCGGTGACCGCGCATCCCAGCCCGGTAGCGGCGATGAGGGCAGGAGACCAGAACGTCTTTGTGGGGTGGCACCCTGCACAGGGCGTTTACTATCTCAGCACGCGGACGCTCGGAAACAAAGTCAACTTCAGTA
Source organism: Canis lupus familiaris (assembly GCF_011100685.1). Classification (NCBI taxonomy): domain Eukaryota; kingdom Metazoa; phylum Chordata; class Mammalia; order Carnivora; family Canidae; genus Canis; species Canis lupus. The sequence continues at coordinate 31,652,168 of NC_049246.1, read as the reverse complement.
ACTAGCGGGGGGAAAAAAAAAAAAAACTAAAGGCTGCGGATCCCTGCGTTTGTGGCCCGTCTCCTCCTGGCCTTTCCGTCTTCTGCGACTCGTTCTACCGTTACTCCTGCGTCTTTGCTTTCCAGTCCCCCGGCTGCCGTCGCCCCCTCCTGCGTGCGCCTGGGCCACCGTCCTCTCCGGACGCCTGGACCCCCCAGCCTAGCGCCCTCCCCCGCCCCCGAGCTCCCGGCCGCGCTGCCTTCCCAGCAGCGGCTCCGGCCTCTCCCGCTCCTCGCGTCGCCGCCGCCATCTGGCCGCGGGGCGTCCGGCCTCCGGGAATCACCGGGCGCGATGCGGGAGGAGAGGCGCCTGCGAGCGGCGTGGAGCAACCGAGGAGCGGCCGGGAAGCCGGCTCCCCCGCGGCCGCAGCTGCAGCTCGGGTCCTCGCGCTCCGCTCCCGGCCGGGCCCGCACCCGCGGACTGAGCGCAGAGCTGCCGGGCGTGGGATGCCACTTTGGTTAATTCTCTTCCCAAAGAGTGGTCTGTGCGGAAGGAGCGGGCGGAGACACCCAGGCGGACCCAGGCAATTCGGAAACTCGAGTGTTGGCTGCGGGGTAAGTAAGTGTCCCCTGGACTGCGGCGACCTGCCTGCCCTAGGTCGAGCCCCAGCGCGCGCGCGGGGCCAGGGCGACAGATGGGGGGGGGGGGGGGGGAGAGGGAGAGCGCAACGGATAGAGAGGGGTGAGAGCAAGAAAGGGACCGAGGGAAAGACTTTAAGATCATAGCAACATGAGTGATCATCGCGAGGCCGTATGGTTGGTTACCTCTGAGCCGCGACATTGGCGTCCACCACGCCGACATTCCGCACCCAGGACCTGACCGAATCCATCTCGGCACCCAGCGATTTCTCTTTCAGAGCTGGTCCTCTTCCTAAAGTATCTTGAATCCCAAACATTTAAAAAGTCTGGTCTACTGTCGCTTTAAAAATACAGAGTTACAACACTGTCCCTACTGTTCCCAATGCTGTCACCGAACCGTCTCCTCCAAAGCAATCCAAGAAAAGGGATCAGGAGCCGAAGTTTGAGTCTCTCTTGGGCGGGCGGAGGGGTGGGGGGGGGGGCGGGTGGGAAAAGGAGATAACCCGTCCTTTGCTTCGCGCGTGAGGTGCGGACTGATGTAGTTAAAGTTTGCGTTTTATCCTCCGCAAGTTCAGATGCGCCGCCTCGGGGCCTCGGTCCTAGGTCGCTCGCATCCTTCCAGCGGCAGCGCTGCCTCCAGAAAGTGATCACAATTTAGAAGCATCACCTGTTCTGGGAGAAACAGGACGAGATTGATGGCTGCCTAATCTCTCCCCTTCCTCCTGGTACCCCCCCCCCTTACTCCCTGCTCCTCCCCACCGCACGAATTTAGAAGAAGAAGAAAAAAAAAATCCCCAACAGGATCAGTTGTAAAAGGAAGGGGAAGACCCGGAGCCGAGAGGAGGCGGTGGCTGCGAGCACCGCGGAGCCGGGCTGCAGCCGCGCGCGGGCCCCATGAATGGGTTACTACGGCCGCGGCCGCGGGAGGCGGAGCCGCCGCCCGATAAGGAGCCTCATTTGCATGGACGCTCGGGATTGGCCGGCGCCGGGCAGGCCGGGCCGACGTCCTCCGGCGGCGCGCGCCACGCTCGGCGTTGCCGGGAGCCCGGGAGGTGAAAGGGGACAGGAAGCCGTGGACGCCGCGTCCTTGCCCGCACCCCGAGAGCGTGCGCGGGCCGGGGCCCCCGGAGCCTGCACGCTGAGGCCGAGCCTTCCGGCGCGGCGGGTTGCGCTGTGCTCGCTCAGTCCGCCCGCGGGAGCAGCGAGCTGGCGCACATCTTGCCTCTCGTTGCAGATTTTTGTAGCCTGCGGGGAGGCACCGTCATTCCCAGCCTTGGGGCTCGGATCCGCGTGCGCCTGTTTGCGTAGACGCGGAGAGGGTGACCCCTTGTACTTGTGTTTCGTGCAAACGATCCGCGGAGCAACCCAGGTCCCCGAAGGGCTCTCCCCCCCCCCCCCCCAAGTGTCCGGGAGTGTCACGGGGACACAGATTGTGCGTGCGGTTTACAAGTTGTTGGGAGAGGAGGAGGATGCATGAATGGAGGCAGGCAGCAGGGGGAGGGGGCGAGCCAGGCTCGAGGGTTCGGCCAATAAATGGAGCGTCGCGGGGGGAAACGATCCCGGGGCAGACACGAGCGGGAGTCGCCCCCCCCCCGTCCTCCCCCCCGCCCCCGGTGCAGAGAGCCTGCTGACAGATCGTGGTCCCCGGAGCCCCCACCGCCCCCTCCCCTCCCCCTCCCGTCCCCGCAGCCCGGGGCGCTGCAGAGGAGCTGCAGGGAGGCAGCGGGGAAGTCGCGGAAACTTTGCCCCCGGCGCGCGGTCGCCGCGCTCCGGGCCGCGGGCTGGTGGCCGGGAGGCGCCGGCAGCTCCGCCAAACAGCTGAAACCCTAGACGGCTTTTTTTTTTTTTTTTTTTTTTTTTTTTTTAACTACGCCCGGGCAGCTCGCGGTGGTGCCTATTAAAAATCCTCCTGGCTGGGTGTTATTTTCTGGCTTCTCCTTTTGTATTCTGATCTGCGCCTAGATCTGCTGCTGAAATCTAGAACACCAGCGCGAAAACAGATTTGAAGACAATGAATGCAAATCTGTGCTCAAAGACCATCTGCCGTGGAGGAGACAAATCAGCTGTTCCGCACAGTTCGAGCGACTGCGCCCGAGCCTCCCGGCTTCGTTACTGAGAGGGCCTTGGCGAAAGCCTGCATTGCGTTCGGGAGACTTTCCCCCCCTTCCTTGTAGGGCTCCAGTTTGATTGTGAATTGACTCCCGAGCAGATCCCTTAGGTGTAGGTGAGCGCTCAGACACGAACTGCGGGAGTTTGCCGCTAGAGGACACAGCGCCTTGCAACTCGTTTGCCAGAGCGGGCTGGAAGCTCGCACTTTCAGAAAATGCCGCTCTCTTGAGAGAGGGACGGGTCTGCGCCTCGCCTCTACCCCAGGGGCAAACCGCGCGACCCTACACCGCGCCAGCGGATCGCGCTCAGGATGCGCAGGTCTCTACTGCAGATATTCCCTTGAAAACCAATGAGGGGGCTGGGGGGTGAGCGAATCCTTTATGCACATAACCAGGGTCCGGGGATTGGGGCAGTGGATTTAGGGGGCGGAGAACGTGAAACCTCCGCCTCTGGGTTGTGCTGCTTGTGGCACCCGCGACCCCAGGGCTCTGGCTCGGTCCTGCTGGACACAAGGGAGCGATGAAGAAGGACTGGGCGCCCGGATATGGCACGGGACTATTGTAAAAACCGAGATAGGAGTTGTCCATGGAAAGAAGGAGGGTAGGAGAGAAATTTGTAGGATTGAAACTTCTACCCTGTTTCAATCTGGCAATTCTCTGTTATATGCGGCTTTATGGATCCTTTCGGTCCCTGCAAACACTAAGTCCTCCGAGTCTTCTACCCAGGCCCGCTCTCTTTATAAATGTCTCCGAACCTAAACCACCCAGCCCCATTCTCGTCTGGGATCTGTGCCCAGCGGAGCCAATGCCTTGGGTGGCGGAGAGCTGATGAACCCAGCGATTTTTTTCAAGGGGCCTCTGATCTGCGGCACCTCCACGCTGTCCAAGGGAGGTACCGAGCCAGGTCCGGGGGACCGCGAGGCAGCCGTGGACCCGAGCCTGGCCGGACAGCCTGCCCTCGGGTGCGGGGTAGCTGGGTCAAAGGGCAGAGCCCGGGTCAAGGACGCTAGCTAGCTCTTCTCTCCCGCAACAGCTGCCACCCAAATTATGCCCTCCAGGAAGCCAATGAATTGGTCCCTTCTCTGGGCTCCCTGCTGCCCTACCCCAAACTAGACCGCCGCGCTGCACGGGAGCCCCCACCCCGCCTCCCAGTGACAAGTACTGGGGCCGCGGTGCCCTGCAGGGCCGGAGTTTGGGAGAGCAGAAACCCGGGAACTTTGACCTGGGCGGGGGCGGGAGCTGCACGGCACCCCTCCTAGCCCTCTGCGCTACGGGTGCCCTGTTCGCGCAGCTCCCGGCGCTCCGGCAAGCAGCCCTGCGGGGGGCCCACCCGCTGCGAGCCGCTGGCGCCCAAGTTCCCTCTGGGCGGGGACGGAGTTCCCGGGCCAGCACCGAAAGGAGGGCCGAGGGGACAGGCAGTTGGGGGGGAGAAGCAGCCTTGGGGGTCCAACCAGGCGGCGCTTTGACATTTGGGGAGCAGGGAGCGTCTCTGCCAAATGAGTTGGGTTTAATTCGGTTTGTGTGGGTTTGGGGGAGGATGGACGCACAGTTGGCCACCCGCGCGGAAGGAGAGTTGGTGACGAAGTGAGCGGCTGCTGCTGGAGGGTCATTCCCGTCCCCGTAGCCGCCAGCCACCCCCAACAAACCTCCTTTGAGAGCGCGCCACGGAAATCCCGCCCCGAGCCGCGCGGGGGCCCGGCGGGCGCAGCTGAGGCCCCGGGAAGCCCGGCCCTGCGGGGGCGCAGAGCCCGCGCGCGCATCCCCCGCTCCGGGCCGCCAGCTCCGTTCTGCCCCGTGCCTCGGTCGAGGAAAAGCTAAAACGGCCCTTATTAACATTCTCCCCGACATTCTAGGTACACCAAATTGAAGTGGGGGTGGTGGTGTTTCGTCTTTCACCCTGTCCCCTCCTTTGTTCACGCTTCCCAAGGAACTCCCCGGTCCCCTTTCCGTTCACGTTTCACATCCGCACCTCCGTGCGCTATGTTCAATTTCCTTCGGATCGGTTTTAAAGCCCGTTTCCCCAATCTCGTTCGGTCCAGTCTCCTGGGCATCGCATCTCTCCTCCGGGGCAGAGGTTCGGACGTTTTTCTTAGGAAATTGTTCACCAAGCCTCGTTCTCGACAGGCAGGACCCAGGAGTGAAATCAGAGGTGTGAAAACGCCCCCTCCCCTTACAACCTGACCTTCACCCCCACCCCCTAGACACTCACTGAGGCGCCTGGGTTACGCAGCCCGAAGAACAGAGCCTGGCTAGTACCCAGGGAATTCGATCCATAGGGACAGGCCGTCTGGGTTTTGTAAATGGAACAAGTAAGTGTCTCTTAGTAATTTTTCCAATTTGTTTGTGTGTTTTATTGGGAACCTTTGCTTTTTGTTTGTCGGAATAGAAGTAAATGGATTTGCTCTCCATTTCAAAATCCTGCCCCAATATTTAGCTCACAGTTCTTCGTGGACTGATTTTTTTTTTTTAATATCCAACTCCACTAACTCCCACTCCAAATTTCAACATCGGTATTTTTCTTACAGAAACTGGACTTGTATGCTCCATAAATAAGAATTCCGGGGGGGAGGGAGAGGATACTACTGTGTTCACAAATGCACCACAAATATTTCAGGAGGACTCCACCATCCCATCCCGAACAATTCTCTTTCAGGACAATTTGGTAAGAAGTTAGATTCGCTTCTTGATTTGTTTTTACATAGTGAAGGAGATTGGAGCAGGAACAGCTGCAGAAACGCTGAGGCAAGGAAGAACGTTTTCTAGACACATGATATTGCTTGCACCCAGGCCAGTAGGGTCACTGCAATGAGTTTACCCAAAATGGGCTGAAGGAGCCAGAGTTGGCTCTGCCCTAACACTTGGCAACTCCAGAAAGCTCTTCCTCCTCTCATTCCTCTTGTTTTCCCCTCCTCTCTGGCTTGCTCCCTCTACCCTCAGTCTTCCCCTTCTGAAACACACTTCCTTCCCATTTCCTTATTCCAGGCGCAGAGAGTGAGGGAGCCCCGAGCCCAGGCAGAGAAGCAGAAAGGTCAAGGGAACAAATTTTCGAGGCAGCAGTCGCGCGTGGACGTTTGGAGAGCTAGCGGCGGAACTGGGCCCGCCGCAGCGCGAGAGTGGCTGCCGGGGACGCGTGTGCTTTGGGAGGCAGGTGATCCGTAGAGAGAGAAGCGCCTTCTGCAGCCTCCACGGGAACCTGGGGGCCTGGCTTCCTGGGGGGAGGGGGGAGGAGGGCATGAGCGTCAAGCCCGCGATCCAGCTGCGCTGGGGTAAACCGGCGTTGCAGCCCCTTCCAGGTACTTGTGCACGAAGACTTTGGCATCTCCCACACAGCAGCTCTTAAGGCCCAGCCATCGATGGCAAATTGACAGGCATTAAGGGACCCAATGGAGTAGATCCTTACTCAAGATAAGGCCGAGAGTAAGATACAAAGGAGCGGAGGTGGCACGTTCACCCAGTACTTCCTGCGTGCCAGGCACTGCCGCACACTGTCTTACTTTTAAACCCGACAGCAATACTTCCAGGGGGATTTATTTGCCCCCAGTTGACAGATGTACAAAATGAGGATGGGAGATGGCCTCTGGGCCAATAAATTAGGAAACTAGAAACAAAGACCCACACCAGTCTTCCACTTCCAATGCACAATTGGCGTGCAATATAAGGCCTTTAATCAGAAAAAGTTAAATGTGACTTCCCCCCTCCTCCCTTTTTTTTCGGTTTCTCAGCTCAGTTGAGGGGAAAGATAACTGAAGAGCTTCTCAGAAATGCGCCCCCCCTTTCCCTGGTGGTCCCCGCCCCCCGCCAGCCGGCTGGGGAAAGCCCTCGGGACCTCCCAGCTCCCTCCCAGCTCCTTCCCGGCTCGCGGCGAAGGTGTGAGCGATGTGTTGATTATTCATATTTTCGCCGAGCGTACACTCCGCCGCGGCCGGCGCCGCCACATTTCACACGTACACTCACGTACACACATGTACACGCGCGCACTCCGGCCCCGCGCTCCCTCTGCACTCTGTGCGCCCGGGGGTGGGGGGGATCGCGGCCCCCATCCCGCACCGCCCTCCTCGGGTAGGGCAGGGGCGACCAAAGGCTCCCACTCACCTTCCCCAGGTCGCCTCTCCCTCCTGGCCCCCAGAAACACACCCTTGGCTTCCGGATCCAACTTTCTTCTCCAGAATACACTTGTTTTCCCAACTCCCCCTCCTGAGTTGGGGGGTGGAGGGGTGCGGTAACAACTACAAACCTGGCACCAGCTAGAATTTCCATTTGACGCTAGGCGATCTCTTCCTCCAACACACACACACACACACACACACACACATCACTGTCACCTCCACCCGCACCGCACACCTCCGGTGGCAAGAGAGAAAATCGAGGAAAAAGCGCACTGGAGTAAAAATGCATGCTTTCAAGTTGTCCTTGAAGGTGTCAATTGGACTTCTAATTGTGGAATCTTCTCAAATGCTACCCAAGGCCTAGAAATTCCATCTCCCTCTAATGGGGACCACACACACACACACACACACACACACACACACACACACACCCTCACCTCCGCACCTCCGCACCTCCGGGAGCTGGACACGCATTTCGCAGCAGGTGGGTCCAGGGAGTGCGGGACCTGGCGCCTGCGGTGAAACCTCAGAACCAGCTGGGAAAACAGAGCTGGCTCGCGGGGCCGAACGGCTCCGGCCCACCCTCCAAGGGGCGGCTGACTTCCATTCCACTCTTTCTGGTTTTCCGAAGGAGAGCAGAAGGGGGTCACAAGCTCTGCGGGCACCCGCTGGAGAGCAATCCCAGGGGCGCGCCACTCTTGGAGCAGTTTTTAGCAATGCTGGCCACACCACATAGGGGGCGCTGGACTCAAGACCTCCAGGCCCTAGCTACTGCACTTTCTGTGGCTCTGACCCAGGACAGAGTGGGGGCACCCCGATTGCTCCTACGGGGTCGGCTGCGCGACGAAGGAGAAACTTTCCAGCTTTGGTGTCCGCAGACTGGGACACCAAAAGGTGAGGTCTTGGGAATTTGATCTGACTCTTCCGAACCTCAGTTTCCTTATTAAAAAATTGGGGATAATTATTCCCTCAGAGCTTCACTTGCCCCATGAATTAGAAGGTGGTTTAGGCGAGAGTATCTGGCACATAGTAATGTGCTCAATAAACGCTTGTTTGCCTTGACCGTCTGCATCCGTAAAATGAGCAGGATAGTGTTTGCTTGTTATACCTCACCAGGTCCCGAGAGTCACCTGTGGGGGTAGTGTTTCTCCCCACCTGGCCTGCGAGCTCCTTGAGGCCAGAATTCCGACTGACTTGTCTTTTCAGCTCTTCAGCTTGTCGCGGGGCTGGTTCCCGCAGTGGGCGCACAGTCATTTTGGTTTAGCGTGCAATCATATCTGGGAAAGTGCTTTGGAGCCTATTCGGTGCTCAGCAGGTGGCAGAGGGCACTGAAGGCCACCAAGTGGGACGTCTTTTTGGGGAGGGAATGCGACTTGCTAGAATTTTGCTTTCCTTTCCCGGGCTCAGCGCTGCCTTTTCCCGCCGCGGTTGACAGGTCGCCACCGGGACCAGAGCGCTGTTAGCTGCGGGGACCGCTGCAGGAGCGCAGGGATCGCGGAAATCGCCAGGGGATTGAAGAAAATCGCAGAGTTCTGGAAAGAACTAGCGGCTAGCGTGACAAACACCGGTTGAATGGTGGTTCAGAGAGTGCCAGGAGCCTCTCTCCCGGCCGCGCATCCTCCGCGGGAGACGCGGATAGCCTGGAGAGACGGGTCAAGGTCTCCGGCAAGCCGAGCTCCAGAGCGGCGCTTTCCAGGGCGCGCGTTAAAGGAAACTGGGGGGCAGGGTAGCAGGGAGGCCTAAGAACCCAGATGGAGTGAGCCCAGAGCCGACAGAAAATGGGGGAAGAGGACAGAAGGAAGAGAGAGGTTCCAAAATTCTGTTTTCCGCAGGACTAAAGCCTCCCAGAATCCCCTTTTTAATTGCACCTTTTTGGGCAAAGGCAGTGCATGCTTATTGCAGGAAAAAATACATAAAAACAAACAAAACCAACAACAGAATAAATTCATAACCATCCCTAACCGCATCGACATAAACTATTGATAATATTTAGGTGGGTTTCCTCCCAGTCTGTCTTCTATGCATATTTTTATGTTCTGATTTGTAATCTTGACTCACAGCATATAGTCCCATACCATTAAATATTTTCCCACAGTAACACATAATGTTGGCATAGTATTTCATTATCCAGAAGAGGCATACAGTTTATTGTGTAGTCAGGCTGTGGCTGTTAAACAGTTAAGTTGTTTCTAATCCTTCACCATTATAAGCAACACTGTGATGAACATCTTTGTGGCTATAGCTTTTCACATAACTGTAATTCTTTCTTTGAGATAAAGTCCTTGATGTAAAACTGCAGACTCGACTGTGCATGTGTTGAAGCCTATATACAGATTAACAAATTGTCCTCTTGAAAGATTAAATTTACACTCTCTTCTACTCCCACCCCAACCTCCCTCAATCCTTAGAGTTATTTTCTTTATCTAAAACTTTGCAAAAAAAATTAAATAAAATAAATAAAACTTTGCCAATAGGATATGTCTTTTGGTATTTTTATTTGCATTTATTTCGTGAATTTCCAGTGAGGGGAAATTATTATTTATTCATTTTTTAGCCACTGTTCATCTTTGGGGAGTTGCAAGTTCTTATGTTATTAAAGGCATTGCATTTTAATGTATCATATATATTGCAAATATTTTCCCCAATCTTTCTTTGCCTTTAATTTTATTCATGGCAGGGGATCCCTAGGTGGCTCAGCGGTTTAGCGCCTGCCTTTGGCCTAGGGACATGATCCTGGAGACCCGGATTGAGTCCCACATCGGGCTCCCTGCATGGAGCCTGCTTCTCCCTCTGCCTGTGTCTCTGCCTCTCTCTCTCTCTCTCTTCTCTCTCTCTCTCTGTGCCTCTCATGAATAAATATAAAATCTTTTTAAAAAATGTATTCATGGCAATTTTTTGGTGGTGGCTATAGTTGTATTTCATTTAGAATGTTTTCATCTGCAAGTAACAGATTGAGTAACTGACTTAAGTGATAAAGACATTTAATTATCTGACTTCACAAGAAGTCTGGGGGTAGATGGCCATAGGTTAGGTTTAGCACTTGCTAATGCCTAAACTACCCTGTTTCTTTTGCTCTTCACCCCATCATCCTCTGCATGTTGAGTTTTTAATCTCCTGGTCACTGTCTTATGATGTTAAGGCGGTTGATGCAGCATTAGGCATCATAGCACACATTCAAAGCAGGAAGCAAGAAGATTCTGTACCTTTGTATAGCAAAGTAAAAGCTTTTCCAGAAACAGTCCTTATGTCTCCTTGGCTATAACTAAGTCACGTATTTTATCCATAGTCAGATGGGTAGCTGAGAAAGTAAGTACCCAGTTTTCCATAGTCTGTGTGACAGGCCTCAGAAATGGGGGTTGTGAATGGCAGTTTGATTAGACAAACAAGCCCACCACACACACACAAAAAAAGCGTCTTCAATTGTATGTGATTAAATACATTCATCTTTTCCTTTATAATACCCTCCTTTTATGTTATTCTCAGGTAATCTGTTCCCATTCTAAAATAATTTAAATATTGACCTATATTTTCTTATGATCTCTTTTACCATTAAAATTTTTTCCCTCAATAAACAAATTTGTTTCTGTGGTTTTGGTTCCACTTTCATCAGTAAACACCAAAATTTTAAAAAGACTGATTTAAATAGAAGATTAGTTATGATGCAATAAAATATTTAATTCAGTCCTTCTTTCATTCATTTGATGTTTATATTTCAACTATATGCCACCTGAAATTTATTGTGGTTTATGTTATGAAACCAAAATCAAACTTGTCACCAAATTGTGATTTGTACTAATGGCATTTATTAAATAATCCATAATTTCCCCCAAAATGTGAAATGTCAGTATATACATAAAATAAATATTGAGATTTTACAATTAGAATTGGAAATTTGTGACATATTTAGAAACTAGAAAAACCACATGCTATCCAGTTACTTCATTCATTTTCTTTTACGTCCTACAGTAAAACATTATAATATTCTTCAGACAGGGCTAGCAAATTTTGGGTTGAATTATTGCTAGGTACTTTGTATAATTTTCAATTATAGTTACTAGTTGATTATTGATGAAAAGTAGGGAAGTTGTTTACTCTGCAGTCAATCCTCTTAACTCTTATTAGTTGTAGTTTTTTTTAAGATTTTATTTATTTATTTATTTATTTATTTATTTATTTATTTATTTATTTATTTATTTTATGATAGTCACAGAGAGAGAGAGAGAGAGAAAGAGAGAGAAACACAGGCAGAGGGAGAAACAGGCTCCATGCAGGGAGCCGGATGTGGGACTAGATCCGGATCTCCAGGATCACACCCTGGGCTGAAGGGGGCACTAAACCGCTGAGCCACCCAGGCTGCCCTGTTGTAGTTTTGTAACTGATTCATTTAGACTTCCCAGGTAAACAATTATATTACGTACTTAATGTTATTTGGTTTCTTTCTAATAATACATCTGATTTATTTTACTTGTTTTATTGCATTGGCTAGGACCTCTAATACAAGGGCAAATAGTAGAAGTATTGGAGATAAACTTTGTCTTGTGTCTGAATATTACAGATGTTTTCATAATACTCCATTATTAATTTGACTATTGTGTCAAATGTTATTAAATAAGTATGTTTCTTAGGTTTCTAAGAGTTCTGGTCACAAATATATGTTGAATTGTATCAAGTACATTCTTAGCACTTATTAGGATGAATATAGAACTTTTCTTTCTCTTATTGTGATCAGTTATTAACACATTTACTAATGTTAGCCTGTCCTTGCATTTCTATAATAAATGCAACATGGTCAATCATTTATTCATTCACTACAAATTTATCAGTCACTTTGCCCGAGACACATTGCCAAACAATGTCTAGTCTGTGCCCTTGTGGAATTTATATTCCAGTGGGAAAGACGGAAATTTATCTAAAATTTTCTCTTGTTAAATCTATCTCTGAAAGTCTGTGATATATTTAATCTCTCAACATTCAGCATTCATTCCCATCCCCTATGCCTTCCTGTCCTGGAGGTTAATTTCTTTGATGCTCTGTAAGTCATTCCTACATGACTACTTAGAGTCTGCCTTTCCAATAATCCCAATTATTTTACAAGCTCCAAATTTCCTTCATTAAATTTCTTTCTGCTTACGATGTTTAAAACAGTTGATATTTTTTGTGCCAAACTCTAGCACATATTTTAATATCATAGTAATACAAATACTGTAAAAAATAATCTCTAGAGATGTCTGGGTAGCTCAGTGGTTGAGCCTCTGCCTTTGCCTCTGACCCTGACTAATCCCAGGGTCCTGAGATTGAGTCCTACAACTGGCTCGCTACAGGGAGCTTGCTTCTCCCTCTGCGTTCTCTGTCTCTGCGTCTCTCTGTGTGTCTCTTATGAATAAATAAACCTTAAAAAAATATATATCTCTATCCTTTCTTATGTTCAGGATTAGTTTAAATAGCATATGATCTATATTTTTAATAAATTAACAGTACTTTCCCATAAAGCATCTTATCTAATTTATCTAATTTGTTTCATAAGTTACCTAATTTATTTGATGGCTTTTGATTTATTCAAGTTTTCTATCTCTTGGAGAGTATATTTGGGTAATTTTTATTTTCACAGAAAATTATTTATATGATGGTATTTTAAAGTGTATAGCTATAGAGATATACCTTGTTTTCTGCTGCCATTTTAATTTTCTAAATTTGAAATAATTCTTCTCATTTCCATTCTTGCATATTTGAATTTTGGGTTTTTTTTTTTAAGATTTTGTTTATTTATTCATGAGAGACACACACACAGAGAGAGAGAGGCACAGACACAGGCAGAGGGAGAAGCAGGCTCCATGCAGGGAGCCCAATGTGGGATTTGATCCCCGGTCTCCAGGATCATGCCCTGGGCTGAAGGCAGCACTAAACCACTGAGGCACCTGGGCTGCCCTCTGTTTTGTTTTAATTCCCCAAGACTATTCCAGCTTACATTCCCATCAACAGTGTGCCAAAAACTTGTTATTGTCTGACTTTCTAATTTTGGCCAATCTGATATATGTAAAGTTAGACCTCACTGTTGTTTGAATGTGCATTTCTTTGATTGCTGGTGGGGTTGAGCATCTCATCAGATAACTTTTTAGCCGCTGGGGTGCCCCTCTAGTTAACCACTTCTTCATGCCGTCACTCATTTTCCCATTGGATTTTCAGCCTTGGAGATTGTTGAGCTAATGCTTTTTATTGCTACTATTATTGATCTTGATGATTTGCAGGAGTACATTGTATGTTGAAATATTAACCCATTGAGAGTTTTAGATCTTACAACTATTGTCTCTTAATTTGTCATTTATCCATAACTTGGTCAGTATTTTATTTATTTTTTTTTACTAGAAATGCTTCATTTTTATATCGTCAATTCCACTTATTTTTGTGCTTTCTGGTCTTATTTCAAAAGCCTCCCTGTCTTCAAGGTCACAAAGAAATACCTCTACGCTTTTATTACAGTTTTGTCTTTCATATTCATGTGCTTAATCTCTCTTGAGTTTGACTTGTAATATGGTCTAAGATAATGGTCCACATTTCGTTTTCTCCATTGAATGAGTCACAAAAATGGGATGGCTAAATTGTAATATGGAAAGAAAGGAAATCATCCCAAATCTGGTTTAGGACAACTTCCTTATGTGTGTGATGTAACTTACAATTCTTTCTGGGAAATGCTCAGCATTCTCAAACAATATTTTGATAGACTTTACTGAGACTAAAAGCACCTTCTGAGTTGTGAATTTTGAGAAAAATCTGATATTAACTGGCATCCTTTTGTAGTATCATCTCTTTTCTGAAAATTTATTTTCCAAATCTTTGAAATGATGAGCTCAGGGCATTCTTCCTTCATGGCAAGCTTTGACAGGGGCTTGGGATCATTTTTCCAGAAAAGTTGTTTTCCGGACAGTGTCCATAGTCTTCAGTTCTTCATTTAGACACACTTCTCAGTTCACCAAAATACGTCTTGGAGTAATTTTCGGGAAATGATATGTAAGATATTATCATTTTTTACAGCAATGTCACTGCCTCCATTACAGTTCTGTTTGGTAATAATCTCCAAGAATTGCTAAGAATCCCCTCATAGAATGTTGACAATTAGGGTTAGCTCCCCATGAATTCTTTACTCTCATTGTGATGAAAATCATTTAAGAGTTACATTGCTAAAACGGATAATTTTCAGCTACCCAGCTTCAGCAGACTGCTCTCTCTCTCTCTTTTAAATACAAACTCCCTTTAAAAGTAACTAAATACTCTCTTTAAATGTCTAAAGATTTCGCTGTCCAGGGATTACACTTCCTCCCGGGCAAGACCACTTGAGTACCCTGGGAAGGTACTCAAAATTTCTGTGCTTCTATTTCATCTATAAGTTAGGATAATGACACATTTTAGCTATTTTTCTTATGTTTTCAGATAATAGCAGTTAACATGGAGCCTTATATGGATTTTGTTGAGCCCTTCCAGGATTCAATGAAGAAAGAGAAATACTTAGAATTACTATACATTTTACTTTTCTAGATTTAGGATTTTCATTCTATGGAGAATGACAAAGTAGCTATAGCTAGAGGCAGCTGAACTAAAGAGCATCATCTTATGAGAGTTTTATTTTCATGTTTATTATGTTAAACTGGGGATGATGTTAACTGGAGCAATGACCTCTTGATTGGGGGCTCCTCTACCTTTACTGTGGCCAGCCTCTGCAATGCCCAGGCCATGTTTAGGATACATCCCCAAACTGATGTCTCTTCGGAGTGCTAGAGCAGTACCCTCATCCTGACACTCCCACACAGTGTGTGGTTCTGTGGCACAGATAGAATGAAATTCTCACAGATCATCAGCAGTCCCAGCTGCTTTGAGTTAGGGCAAGTTGGTGGGGTGTCTTCCATTGGGCCCTAGTAGTGTTTCAGCTGAAGAAAATGCATAAAATGAATACAAAGGAAACACCTGTCTAGGCAGACCCTTCCCCTGATCCAGACTCACCTGCAATATATCTTGGAGAAATTCCTTAAAGTTTATAGTATAAGAATGGCAAATTTCTCTGGTTTCCAGCAATAATAGGTCTTTTATTATAATATTCTTTTGGCAATTTCAATAGGAATTTGAAGCACGGACTCAGAGGACTGGAATCTCTTACTCAGTCCTATGTTCCCAGCACCTAGTAAAATGTAATACGTGTGAAGAATGTGTGTGTGTGGAAGAAGAGATGAATTCAGTGAATTGTGATCACATAATTTAAAGTCTAAGCCAGAATCCTTTTAAGAATTAAAGGGGATACTGGCTGGATGAATCAACGGATCTGCAGTAGTAAAAAAGTACTGTCCCCAGCAAACCAAGATATATGGTCACCCTATGCATAAGGAAAATGGGGAAGAAAGAGGAGAAAATTGGGATGCCTGGGTGGCTCAGCAGTTGAGCATCTGCCTTTGGCTTAGGACGTGATCCCGGAGTTCTGGGATTGAGTCCCACATTAGGCTCCTTGCATGGAGCCTGCTTCTCCCTCTGCCTATGTCTCTCTCTCTCTCTATGTCTCTCGTAAATAAATAAATAAAATCTTAAAAAAGCAACAACAACTGGGATCCCTGGGTGGCTCAGTGGTTTAGCGCCTGCCTTCGGCTCAGGACATGATCCTGGAGTCCCAGGATCAAGTCCCACATCAGGCTCCCTGCATGGAGCCTACTTCTCCCTCTGCCTGTGTCTCTGCCTCTCTCTCTCTCTCTCTCTCTCTCTCTCTCTGTGTGTGTGTGTGTGTGTGATGAATAAATAAATAAAATCTTTAAAAACAACAACAAAAAAAAAGGAGGAAAAACAATGAGGTGAAAGGATGAGAGAGATCATGTGCCTGGATCCCTGGAAAAGTAACTCTGAAATGAAGACTGGGCTGCAGGAAGTTGATTGAGAAATGCCCTTGTCAACAGTCAATGAGAGGGTGTGAGAGAAGGAAGATTGGGCAGAAGAAGAAGTTCACTTCTGTGGGAAGTCTGAAACCAAGATGGCCCCTCAGAGATGACCCAAATCAAGGCGAGGAGCCTATGCCTTTGTACTCTAGCATCAGCTGGTCATGAGATGTGGTAGGACCTTGGGTGAGGCAGCTTCCTTCCATGGAGGTCAGTTCTCCCAGGGGGCATAGCTATGGGTACTCACAGCCAACACCCCCAGTGCTAGGGCATGCCTAGGGTCAAAAGGAGGAGGAAGGTCCATTCCTACCTGCCCTTGTGCTACTCAGTCATCTCCTTCACAGACGATGTTTACCTCCAACTGGGAAAGTTCCTGAAGGATTCAGTGGGATAAAACATAGTACCTGGAGCTGCAGCTGGACTCCAGGTCACAATGGATACTCATCATCTTTCTCTGCAACCTATTCTAGATTTCTCTCACTCTCAAATAGCATTTAGCTAGTCGGGGTGACTTAGAGTATCATCCATGAGAAATTCAAGTTCCTGGTGACCATTCCTCTCTCAGGCTATGGCTCCTGGATTTTTCCATTTTCCATCAGAATTGGATATGGGAGAACTAAGATATTTCCTCACTGGATCACCTGGCAACCACACACATCCCTTCCCTATTCCCCTTGTA
The DNA here is from genome assembly GCF_011100685.1 of Canis lupus familiaris. Taxonomy (NCBI): domain Eukaryota; kingdom Metazoa; phylum Chordata; class Mammalia; order Carnivora; family Canidae; genus Canis; species Canis lupus. The sequence goes on along the minus strand of NC_049246.1, from coordinate 31,635,752 downwards.
AAACAGCAGCACCCCCTTCTCCCCATGATTAAGGTCAATTACCCGAGCCAGGATGGTGACCTCATTCTTCAGTTGCTGGTTTCTTAGCACAAAAAGCCCCACAGAGCCAAGCATTAGCCATAGCTTAAAGTTTTAAGTCCTTGCTATGTTCCATGTTGAAAGGATTTCCTTCTGGAAACCAAGAATTCTAGACCCACCTAGAGTTTCAGGGAAAGGAAGCTTGAGTTCCCTAAATGGGTCACTGGGAATAAAGAAATGGGGCTATTCCTACTTCCACACTATGTTTCTCAGCCTCACGTGTTCTATGAATTGGGAGCGCAGTGCCACATGATAGCAGAGATTAAGGGAGAATCATCTCCAAGCGGGCACCTCAATAATTCTCTTAGGCCTACAGTTTCTAAGTGATGGTATATAATAGGGCCAATGGATCCCTTGCTTCTGTGTCCACTGACACACCTCTTTTGTTGGGTCCCCTGGATTAATGTGACATTTTGCAGGATCCCATGTTGGGGATCAATGCTGTACCCACAATGACAGTTGTGCTGGCTTCAGCACTTCGGGCAAGACAGGCAAATCCACACCCCAATTATGCATTCACTCTAGTCAAAATAAGTAACTGGCCACTTTCCACCAAGTGGCAGGTTGGTCTACTCCAGGAATGCTGCTGTCCGGAACGCCAGCATTGGTTTATGGCTGGCAGGCTGGACATTTGGCAACAACAGTGGTCAGTGGTTGCTCGTGGCTACCCACGCTGTTGGCCCGTGCATCTCTGTACCTCGGCTATGCCATCAATGCACTCCTTGTGTCCGCCTCTGGTGGTCGCACAGAGATTAGCTGAGTCATTGCGTCTGCTCGATTGTTAAGCACCTTTTCCCTGGCAGATGCTCTCTCATGTTAACATGTGACATAGAGATCTTCACACTTTATACCTACTCCAGTGGGTCCAACCACATGCCTTTTCCCCAGTCCTCTTTTTTTTTTTTCCAAATCTTTCTCCTTCTACAGTTTTGACAAACCAGTGATTTACTACTGCCCACCAGTCCATATGTATTCTTATTTTAGAAACTTATTTTCTCCCACACAGAATGGATGGCCAGGCACACTGCCCAAAGTACTTCCTTCCCATTGAGAGGATTTTCCCTGCCCTAGTTGTTCAGGGGCACCGTAGATGTGGGGCTGTCAGTTAGCTGCAATCCATTTTTGACTTGCTCCACATACCATGCTGACCCCTCTGTGAGCCACACTTGGCCTTTTTCTACCTCCATCAGCCAGTCATAAGGAACCACCCTACTCCATGCAACCAGAGGTATGAGCTGAGGGAGAGGCACTGCTACAAACAACAGTGATAGGAGGATGCCTGGGTGACTCAGCCTTTGCCTCAGGTTGTGATCCCCGGGGTCCTGGGATTGAGTCCCGATCGGGCTCCCTGCATGGAGTCTGCTTCTCTCTCTACCTGTGTCTCCCCCTATCTCTGTGTCTCTCATGAATAAAATAAATTAAATCTTAAAAAAAAAAAAAAAAAAACAGTGATGGGCTCAGTGGAAGTTTGAAGGTTTGACCTATTGACACATGCAGCTTTCTAGTGGTCTCTGACCTTGCACAGGCCCAATCCTAGATGGACCATCTCACAACATATTCCTGCTGGGACCTCCAGACTGAGGACTTGGTGAGGCTGACAGAAACCAGCTCATCACAGGAAGTTCTGGCTGCATGATCACTTGATGTCTCAGGGTCGGTTGCTCCATCCCTGCCAAGGTCCAGAAGCCGTCCAGGAATTGTTTTTCAAACATATAGTTCCCCGCTAGATGGCCTGGCTTGCTCCAGAATTCCAAGGGTCTATATTGTGATTCTGCGATTGGAGCCTTCCATTAACTCAACCTGGTGCCTTTTGACACCACAAGTACCTTTAATTCCATAGGGTCTGTTGGATCATAAGGCCTGAGTATCACGTTGCTTGAACCTCAGCCTGAACCTGAGCTCTTTCGCACTCTGGGTACCACCAGAGTTGGCAGCCAATGGGAAAGTAGTATGCCTAGGTGTGGAATAAGTGATTTCCGGAACCCGAGGCCCACTGGACATTGTGCTTTCTTCTTAGTGGTAAGAGGTGCAAGATGCAGTAATTTGTCCTTTACTTTGAAGTAGATGTCCCATCATGTTCCAGAGCAGTGCACCCTTAAAAATTTTACTGTTGTGGCAGACATCTGAATCCTCATTGGATTTATCACTTATTCTCTGAAGCACGTGTGTCTTATAAGATTTTCAACATACTTGCCACCTCTTGTTCATCTGGTCTGATTAACAGATGTCAATTTAATGGACCAAGGTGATATTTGGAGGGATGTTGAGATTATCCTAGTTAAGTCCATTCAGCCCATTTTATGACTAAGGGTGAGAAATATATTCCTAGAGCAAAATCATAATACATACTTGCCTGGCCCATATGAGTGTAAATTGCTTCTAATTCTCTTTTCTAATAGGCAATGGGGGAAAAAAAAGAGCATTCACTAAATGACAGCATACCATGGCTGAGACCATCTTAAATTGCTCTAGCAAAGAGCTAACAAAGATACTGTACTAGCACATCGGACTAGAATTGGAGCTACCACTTGTTTTAGTTTGTGACTGTCTATGGTCATCCTGAAAGACCTATCTGGTTTTTGTAGGAGCTGGGATGATGTGATTAAACGGAGATATAATGAGGACCACCTTCCCTTTATGTCTTAAGGCCTTTCGGAATGACATTAATCTCTCCTATTGCCATCAGGACATGATATTGTTCTCGATTTGCTCTCTCGGTTAGGGAAAAGGATGAAATTTCAGAAATGCTCTTTGATCTTCCCCACTACAACACTTCTCACCCATGCGTCAAGGAACCAAGGTGGCAGTTTTTCCAAATGTGTCCATTCTGATAGCGCATTCAGAGACAAGAGAAATGACACAAGATGTGTGATGGGCATGGTGGGCCCACTGTGAGCCAGACCCAGAACAGAACTGCATGTATTACCAGCCTCTCATATATCCCCTCTCTAACAGGAGGGCCATGATGACACTTTGGATGACCAGGTATGTTAATCCAACAGTCCTCCAAATGTCTGTATTGGTACCTTTCCCCAAGGAACAATTATTCAAATAAATGGCCATAAATCCCTTTAGGGAAGGACTTCGGCAATGATTATAGACTTGCCATGGTGTTACAGAGCCCGTTCTTCCAAAGATCCTTTCTCTACTTCATTCAGTAGGTCCCAAGTCTGAAAACTGCTCAGCTCTGGAAACTGGATGATGGTTCATGGCTTTTTTCTGAATGCCTATCCTCAGTTGGTCTCTGTTTATCCTACAGATTGAGCAATGCCCTTGATGGCTGCTCACCTGTTTTGTCCCTTGAGTTGAGTTGAGGGATTTCAAGGCTGGTCAAGGACAAAGATATAACCACAAGGGGGCAGTGGCACACAATGCGCTTCTTTTGGGCAGTGCTTGGATAGGATTGTATGCAAGGGGGAAATCCCTGATCCCTGGAGACTTGCCAAACACAAGGGGCCACCATCCAGAGAGGAAGAAGGTGAGAAAACTCCCAGGAAAGAGAGGGTGTAGGTGTCTAGGAGATATCACTCAGCAGCACAGAGAACAATCTCTGGTTTGGGAGAGCTCCAAAGGGCAGCAGTGGCCTGCAGTGTTCTGTAGCCCTCAGGTTCGTCTTGTCTATGGCTAGCAGATGTTGGGGACAGATGTTCTGCAGGGTATGCCAAGTAAGCAGGCTCTACATGGCTAAGAATCTATTGGTGCTATATTTAAGGCAATTGGATGCTTTAAATTTAAAATTTTGAGTTGGACTGTAGTGGGCTTTTGTGCTAATGGTCTCAGTCTGCTCTGAAGAAGTAAACAACTTAGAGGCAATATGCAGCAGTCAGCTTTGGCTCATTTATATAACAATGCCATGTTCTCTTAACTATCTCTGTCCCTCTCCCGGGGTCAGGCCCTCTGGCTGCCACTCTGATTTTGCTAATTATGATCATTGCCTCCACCTTACATCTCAAGGCCATGTGCCCCTACTTGGCCTGTTATTTAGAGATCTTATCATCCTCCTTGCTATGGAAGCCAGTCACCTAACAGTATCTCCTGCCACCTGCCCTGACCACCAGACACCCCAAATTTCTCAATGATACTGATGCCCTGTCTCACCAGGCCATTTCTTATTGTTTTGGTGAACAGAATGTCCTCCAGGTTCTCCCAGGGGCATGGTTGGCTGATGGGTTTTCCAGCCTTACATGACATGCCCTCATCAGTGAAGCTTTTGACTCCTTCTTCTACTGTCTTATACAAGCTTCTTCAAACTATGCTAAGTATGCTAGCAATATCTCCCAAGATCCTAGAGTCTCTAAGTCTCTAAGTCTCTAGTCCAAGATCTAGAGTTCCTAGACAAGGAACTAAATACTGCGGCATGCTCCCATATCCACACACTCTCTTTTCCCCAAATTTTGTTCTACCCACCTTGATCCAAGTGCCCTCAGGATTCATCCTCATGCAGACTCTCCTGGCTTTGGGCAGTACACATGATGTAGGATCTGCAGTTGTTGGGGGCATAGTCCTCTGTTAGTAGGCTTAGCACTTTCCTGGCCCTGTTACAGTGGGAGCTTGGCCCAATGGCCAGGATTGGAGGTGGGGCTAGGTCCTGAGAGGGGTGGGTGCTATAATTTCTCAGGGCCCCATTCTTCCAAATCGGAGCTCTTGACATCTGAGACTCTAACTGGTGATGACTCTCCTTCACTCCTTCCCTGGCTTCTCTAAGGTGTCAACTGCTCTCAGCAACAGTGATCCAATTCCACAGAGCTTATCATTACCACTACCCCGGTTGTCATTAAACAGAATGCTTGTGCCCCCCCTCAATTCATATGTGGAAGTCCTAACCCCCAGAGTGATGGTATTTGTAAGTATTTGGAGGTGATTAGATTTAGGTGAGGTCATGAGGGTGGGGCCCTGCTGACGGGATTAGTGGCCTTGTCAGAGGAGACCAGAGAACTCTCTCAACCTGCAAACCACAGAGGAGGCCCTCGCTAAGAACTGAGTCTGCCAGCACCTTGGCCTTGGACTTTCCAGCCTCTAGAGCTGTGAGAAATGTGTGTTGTTGAAGCCACCCAGTGTATGGTATTTTGTTACAGCAGCCTGAGTAGACAGAGACACAGGATCTCAGAGGCCCAAATTATCTCAGTCACTAGTAACATCTTCTTCCACCATTGTCTTACATTTCCACTATCATGGAAGTTTTAAGTGCACAACAGCAGCGAGACAGAGCCTCTCCATACTCACCTGCCAGTGGTGCTGCACACAAGCCTGCCAGCAGGTAAGCTATCCCAATTTTAGGGGCTGCTTCCTAGGACCACTCCCAGTACCAACTGTTATGGGTTGAGTTCCTAGGAAAGAGACTCTGAGACTCTTAGATTTGTAAGCCAGAGTTGTATTGGGAAGTATTCTCGAAATCCAAACCTGTGAAGGAGCAAGGGAATTAGAACCAGGCAGAAGGAGAAGCTGATCCACATCAAGAAGCACTGAAGCTAGGATGACCCTTCAGAGACAGCCTGAATCAAAACAAGGAACGAAGCCTTTGTACTTTTGTATCGCTTGGTCAGGTGATGGGGGGACCCATATAGATGCCCGACTTTGTGTAAGGTGGCTTCCTTTGGCTGAGTGATTCACAGAGAAGGATTCAACTAAGACCTATCAGCAGCCACCCCTCTGAGCAGCTGGGGGACTGAGCACCTTGGGGATGAAGGACCGCACACTATAGTGCCCACTCCAGCCTGAATCACAAGCTTTCTTATGGAGAAAATTATAAATTCTGGAGGTGCCTGGGTAGCTCAGTGGGTTAAGCATCTGCCTTCAGCTCAGGTCATGATCTCAGGGTCCTGGGATTGAGTTCCTGCTCAGTGGGGAGCCGGCTTCTCCCTCTCCCTATGCCCTTCCCCCCACTCATGTGTATGCTCACACACACTCTCTCTCTCAAATAAATAAATAAAATATTTTCCAAAAATGCAAATTTTGTCTCTCTTCCATTCTATTGGGAATTGTCAAGGGGGGTCAGTAGCATATCCTCTAACATATAAGACACTTGAGCCCTGCTCTAGGGCACTAGGCCTGTTTGCCACTTTTTCCCAAAACTTTCCTTTCGATGTCACACATGTCTGTCTTATACTCCTTGACTGTATTCCTCATCTTTTCCCTTTTCCTTAGCCCCTCACACCCTCTTTCATGGCATACGACACTTGCTTGAAAGTAAGTTTGAATTGAGTCCACCTATATGTTGAAGTCAGAATATGGCCTTATTTGGAAATAAAGGGTTTTTACAAATATGATTAATTAAGATGAGGTCATCAAGGTGGCCTCTAATGCAGTATGATCAATGTCCTTATATAAAGGGCAAAGAGGGGGGCCTGGGTGGCTGAGATAGTTAAGCATCCAACGCTTGGTTTAGGCTCAGGTCATGATCTCAAGCTCATGAGATCAAGCCCCGTGTAGGGCTCCATGCTGAGTGTGGAGTCTGCTTGAGATTCTCTCTCTCCCTCACCCTCTGCCCGTCCCCACCTCTAAAAAAAAGGAAGGGGCAATGAAATGTGTACGCAGACATGCCAAGAGAATGCCATGTGAAGATGAAGGCACAGATTGGAGTAATGTTTCTACAAGCCAGAGGAAGCCAAAGATCTCCAGCAAACCCCCAGAAGCTGGGGCAGAGGCATGCAACAGATTCTTTCACACAGCACTCAGAAGGAACCCCCCTCCCCAACACCTTGATCTCAGACTTGCAGCCTCCAGGGCTGTGAGGCAATACATTTCTATTGTCTAAGCCACTCACTTTATGGCACTTTGTTTCAGCAGCCCCAGCAAACCAACGCAGCAAGTTTGCAGCAAGTAAACAAAGTCAGTTTAGAGAGGAAGGTGTTTAGCGGATTTGGTGCCCACCATCAAGGGGTCTGTCAAAACTGGAGACCAGAGGGAAACCATATGACTTCCTCAATTTCATTTTTCTGGTCCAAAGTACAGAACAAAGTTCTCTTTACTGTGCCTAGAGTGTGTTTGCGAAAGTGGGCTTGCCCTAGTGAGTTCCTGAAGGATCACTCTTGGACACTCAAGTGCTCCTTCTGAGCGCTGTGTGAGAAATGGGACACCCCTCGCAGGGATGCAAGGATTTATGTCAAAAATGGAGATGGAAGGAAGGAAGGAAGGAAGGAAGGAAGGAAGGAAGGAAGGAAGGAAGGAAGGAAGGAAGGAAGGAAGGAAGGAAGGAAGGAGGGAGGGAGGGAGGAAAGAAAAAACAGACCTTCATACTCATGTGTCCAGTTCCTTCTCACCAAGACACCTGTCCCTTGGAGAACCAAGTCCTCAGACAACCCCACAGGGTAGAGTTTGTGCACATGCCATATTCCTCTGCTTTCCCTGCAGGAACTCACTCAGTGGGTGATGTTTGGGGGCAGTGTGTCTGTGAAGTTGAAAGCCAGTACAAGCTCTTTGTCTTAATGAACAAGAAAGCCCTGTTCAAGTAGCAGAAAGCTATTATTCACCAAAGATATATTTGGTGTTCAGTGTTTAAAAGATATACCCATAAGTTTTTAATTTCCAAACATTTATGAGCCTTAAAAGCCTTACGTATAAAAATTTTGTCTGTAACAAGTAGGGCTGACATCTTGATTTTAGTTACATCGTTAATGCCACTGCCTCAGTTTTGTTCTTGCAACTGCTCTCTGTAAATAAAAAGGAAATGTGGTGGTCCTGGGGAGTTCACAGAATGTACAAATCTATTTTGAGCCTTTTCCAAAGGTAATGGAGAAAGTCAGCGTTTCCTCAAACTGCCCCAGCTGATTCAGGCTGAATAATAACCAACCGCCAACAGAAGCACTAATTTGTTCCAGAACCGATCAGAGAGAAGATTCCCCTCATGGCAACCGTGCAAATAAACCCTGGCCCCCGATTTTATGTCCTAGATCAAGTTGGGAAGTGGCATGGGGACAGTTTAACTGTAATTCAAACACTACACAGGACTCGTCCTAGATTTCTTCACCAGAGTGTCCTGATAGACTCCAGCCAGATTCCTGAAGCTCACCGGCTAGCCACATTGCATTCAGAACCTTCAGTGAGATCATTTTCAACTATGGTTTGGGTAACAGATGCCCAGTTATGGGTGTGGTAAGGGGATGGCTATGGTAATAGTTTCAGACTGTCTCCACTCAGGATTTATTTTAAAAGCGTGAGAGACACAGAAGGTCCATAGGAGTGATTTAAATAAAAAACTTGATGATTACATTGGGTAATGATAAAAATCAAGATGGCCATGGGGGGTGGGAGTGTGGCGTCAGCCTGGTTCCATCAGAAGAGCATATGATTCTTGATCTCGAGGCCATGAATTTGAGCCCCGTGTTGGGTGTAGAGATTACTTAAAAATAAAATCTTAAAAAAAAAAAAAAGATGGCAGTCAGGATGGTAAGAACATCATGCTTATGAAGCCAAGAACCTGTTTTCTTTTCCTTCTTTATTGCTTGTAACACCCGACCCCATCTGAAATGCCTAGTGTCTGGGCAGGAAGCTACAGGGAAGCCAAAGCAAACCCATCAAAGTCCATATCGTCTAGCATCTTCCCATACCACAGGTAGCAGAACTCAGGATTTTTAATAATTTACACCTGTTATGGATTAAGACTCTATAAAAAAAAACTTGGGGCACCTGAGTGGTTCAGATGATTGAGCATCAACTTCTGGCTCAAGTCAGGATCCCAGAGTCCTGCAATGGAGCCCGCATCAGACTCTCTGCTCAGTGGGGGAGTCTGCTTCTCTCCTAACCCCCCTGCTCATGAGCTAGCTCACTGTCTTTTTCTCTCTCTCCCTCTCAACCTCTCTCAAATAAATAAAATCTTTAAAAAAAAAAGACTATAAAAAACTTAAATCTTCCCCCACCTCATCTATAAGTGGGGCAGGAAGCAGAAGAGAGAGAGTGAACATTTTGTATGAAAGGTAACAAGTAGTTAAGCTGTGCTGTCCAATATGGTAGGCATCAGCCACACGTGGCTTTGAGCACTGGAAGTGTGGAACAGAGAAACCAGATTTTCAGCTATATTTCATTTTAATTAATTTGAATTTCAATAGTCACATGTGGTGGGACAGCACTGAGTTAAAGGAGGAAAGAGAACAGAACCAACAAAATAGTTCCCATTTCTCAGCGACTATGATGTTGAGTTTCTCATTTGGGTCTCATAACATCGCACATTGGACAGGATGATGCAGGTAATGTTATCTGCATTTTAAGCAGACATAAAAAAGACAAACAGACTCATTTAGGGTCATTAGGTAGTTTTAATGGAAGCATGCCTCCAACTCACAATTTCTGACAACTAGCGCAGAGCTTTATCCTTGATATCTGTATAATAATGATGACAATAACACATTAATGACATAACTAATATTATGAACTGCTTGCTATGTGCAAGGAAGCTCTTGACATGTGTTGCTTGGTGCCTGTCAACAGTTGCACATTGTGACACCCAGAGAAAATGATACAGCAGAAAGAGCACATGGGCGGGGAGGTGTAGTAGGAAAGGTGGGAGGGTGGAGGCGTGAGATGGTAAACTGGGAGAAAATACACCCCTCCAGTGTGCCATCTGAAACAATCCATTACACTCAATTTACATTTTATAATTAAGATGAAAATAAAAGGCAAAGTAAACGGGTAGGTATTATTAGAGGTTGATTTTATATAAAAGTTCCAAATATTTCATGGGAAATTTAAGCTTCCTTCTCTGACCATATCTACTATCAAGTTTTATGGTAGAAATGTCTACACACAATCCCTGACTAAATCTTTCTAAAGGGAATCTCTTGAATTCCTGATGTCTGCCACTGAAGAGAAATTTTTGTTCACACAAATAGGTCACAAAAATTTTAAACCATTTTTACAACCATTCAAAAACATACAACAGTTGAAATTATATTTAAAGAAACAATAAGGCCTTTTATTGACAAATACAATGTCATTTCTTGTCATAATGTCAGCATTTTAAACCCAATCAACCTTTCTTAATGGCAAATATTTCAACATCATGATGAAATTCTAATTTGTAGAACGTACGTACGTGTATGGTGAGAGGGGGTCACTGCAGCTAGCTCAGATGACCCAGAAAAAGGGCACATCATCCACAGAGGAAAAGAGGCATCTGGTTTGAGTAAAGACAAAGATTTTGACTCTTACCTGAAGCTAGGCACATCAGGAGCACTTGTGTCCCCTGCCAGGCCACCGCCCCAACAGCACACTGGGCACAAGAGACTCTGCATTATCATTTCACACTGGCACCCACCATTATGTTGCCAGCCCTCTGGACACAGCTCATGACCTAAGGCTGGAAGCCAGATCTGATGGGAGACTCTCTGCTTCGTGGGAGGGATTCATTATCTCACAGCAAATTGTACATGTTGGGAAGCATATGATTATCTCATTGAATCCTTACAGCAATCCTCTCAGGCTGTTACTATTCATGTCCCCATTTTAGAGAGGAGAAAATTAAGACATAGAATGGCCAAGTAACATCCCAAGGGCCAAAGAACTCTAGAGAGTCACTAAATTCACACACAACGAGGTAGACTGACTCATACATTGACTTCCTAAGTTTGCCTACTTTCGGTCCTGGGCTTCATCCACTGGATCTCCATTATTAATACTAGAAAAAGTAGTGAGAAAAACAATGTAAAAAAAAAAGATTCAGAGAGCTACTCTGAACAATATATTTTAAAGAACCACCCCGGTAAGAGAAACTCAAAAAGATTTTTCTAATTGTCATAAATACAAAATACAGGGGCACCCGGGTAGCTCAGTGGTTGAGCGCCTGCCTCTGTCTCAGGTCATGATCCCACATCGGGCTCCCTACAGGGAGCCTACCTCTCCCTCTGCCTATATCTCTGCCTCTCTCTGTGTCTCTCATGAATAAATCTTTTTATAAATCTAAAAGATATATAATAATGAAATTAAAAATTAAAAATAAATAAATACAAACTAAAATTTGTTCTGACCCATTCATGGCATTTCTAAGACTAGAAGCATAAAAAACTGACTGACATGGATAGTTTTTGGCTTATGAAATTTGAAAGCCCAGCTCAGTAACCAAATAGGATGGCAGGGCTCTACCCCACCGGGGCAGCCCCTCTGAAACTCGCACACTATTCCCCCACCACCAGCCCCCAGCATTAGTGACATTCATCGGGCACAAGTGTGGTGGCTTGTTTGACTTGGACACGACTCTGTGAGGGCCCAAGATAAGGCATGTGGACAAGTATATGCTCTCTAATCATCCCCATGTACATGTATGCAAATATACACATTCATGTGCAATGCACACGCATACATATATGTGCACATTTTTACATGTACAGAGATGCACATATATGTGCCATATAAGTCCACATGTTTACACATGCGCACTATTGATGTACATACACACATCTGCAGGCACATATACATACACACATATATACATAACATGCCTAATACCTTCATATACATGTGTGTACACGTGCACACATACAGATAGCTCACATGCCTGCAAGCACACTCATATGTATGCACGCAGACACGTTTTTGTGTGCTCATGTCTGGGACCCTTGTGGGTACATGTGTACGCATGCCTGTACATGCATCTACACATACACAGAGGCATGATACCTCCACGCACGCATGCACACATACACACACATATGTACAGACATATATGGATACACCCACACACATATATATACACACACACACGTGCATACACAGACACATAGCTCTGGGGAAGGCCGACCTGCCACCCTGCATGGGGAGCCGTGGTCAGCTAAGTCTAAACACCCCAGAATGTAGTGCTCTTTCTCTAACCATTGTTCACTAGACAAAAACAAACTATTGACGAAGTGTGGGCTTCCTTGCATGACTTGCATGCAACTTCCATCTCACTGTTGTCAGACTCTTGAACTTGATGGACGGAAAGGGCAAGAAGCCGATGTCGCTTCTGTGAGTTGCTACAGATGTCCTGTGTGGGGTGATGGCAAAGCATGGACATCAGCATGGACATGGGTCCTCTGCAAGGGCCCTGGCGCAGGCTGCCAAAGCTGGAAGACTCGCTCCTCTGCTGCGTTGCTCCCAGAGCCTGCCTCCACTTGCAAGCAGCCCCTGCCTTCCCTGGGCTGTGCCCACAACCCTCAGACCCTCTCTTTTTCTGGATCCCTGAGCCTGAGGGGAACAAAGACTTTTATGACAAGTTTTATTAGTGATGCCCCCTGCGTTAACTCCCTGGAATAGGTCAATGCTATTAACCCCATTCTACAGAAAGGGAAACAGACCCAGAGAGGTCAGATGTTTCACTCAAGGTCATGTAGCATGTGCCAGGCAGAGGTAGGACAATTAGCCCCCAACTGTCTGTTGGGCCAACCCACAAGGATGTTATGCAGGACTCTGGAGAGGCTACTCTGAAGGTCCTGGAACTCAGACTTCAGGAGAACAGAGGTGGGCATGGGGGCATCATGCAAACCTCCATTGCCACATAACACCTCCACACTGCACCGCTCTGCTGCTCCTCCCTCCATCTGCTCCCATCTTCCTGTTTGTCTACCAGCCTGTGAAGTACTCCAGTTGCCCAGATGCAGCTAGATTGTTGCTTTATAAAGAACCTCAGTAGCTATAGGACCTTTTGGGGTCATCGGCTAGAGTCAACGGCAGAGCAGAAAGAAAGTGGATGACATTGCCTGGCTTTCTCCTCTGATGCTGAAAAGCACACGTCTCCCCAGTTGAATCACTGGCCTCTCACCGCGAGGGGTGGGGAGCATTGTCTGCTCCATGTTCCTCCCTCAGTCCCCTGGCACTTAACATGTGGCTGGATATAAACAAGAGGCTCGTACCCACTTGTAAAAAGGAAATGAAAGAGGAAGGCAAGGCGAAGATGACAGACGTGCAAACTGGGAAAACACAAAAACCAAAGGCCACAAACCTCAGCTCCGAAAGCAGGTCCCCTCAGCCAAGGCATGTGTTTATGCCTGGCTCTCCCAGGGAGCTTTACAACTGGCAAGGCGGTCTGTGTGTGCTGGTAACGGGTGCGTCCTGGGAAGGAGCCCAGACCTTGGTGCGCGCCACTGAGCTTGTGAATTTCGGCTGCCAGAGGCACATGCATTTGCCAAATCCAACTTGGCCCTGCCAGTTCTGGAGGTTCCCAAGAATACACAGACCCAGGGCTCCCAGGCTTCTCCACGTGGATGGACAGGGCACGTAGGAAGGTCATCTGTAGGGAGCCTTCCATGTCTTCCCACTGAAAACCCTGCCCTTCCTCATCTTCTAGATCTTTCTTCCTGAAGATCTCCCTTTTAGCAAATCTTCACCCAGAGTGGCACCAGACAGCCCCTGGCAAGCTGCGGTGGGGAGGGGACAAGCACATTTGTCATCCATTTTGGCTCTTCAACATTCTACCCCCTTCCCTGGCTCAGTGCTCCCTTCTGTCTTAGCCTGGAAGGCTTACAAAACAGACATGTATTGTCTCACGGTTCTGGAGGCTGGAAGTCTGAGATCGTGGTGTCAGCAGGGTTGGTTGGTTTCTCCTGAGGCCTCTCTCCTTGGCTTGTAGACGACCGCCTTCTAGCCATGTCCTTGTGTCATCTTTCTTCTCTGTGCACATATACTTGTTCCCTGGTGGGCTCACGGTTTCTTTTCTCATCAGGACACCAGTCAGATTGGATCAGAGCCTACTCTAACACCCTCACTTTAACTTGACTACTTCTTTAAAGGCCCTATGTCCAAACAAGGTCATATTCTGAGGTGCTGGGGGTCAGGGCTTCAACAGAGAAATTGGAGGAGGACATAATTCAACCCATGACACCTTTGTGGGAATCTGAGAAGGAGTCAGAGTCTGATTTCCACAGTGAAAGCTGAGGATGCCCCATTCCCTCCTGTGCCAGCCTCCTTTGTGCTGGGCCAGCTGTGGGACTCCCATTCCACCATGGATGCACGTGCTCCGAATGTGGGGTCTACAGTATGTGAGGCAGGCTCCAGGGCAGGGGTGGCAGCATGGCACCTTCTTCCTGGCACAGGGGTGTGACTGACAGGGGAGGCCACTTCCATAAGTCTGTGCTCCTGGCACAGAAATAGCATCAAGTTCACAGCTGTCCCTGGTATTCAGTTTAGCCATAGAGGTTTCCAGTTTCCGCAGCATGGTTTTGGGCATGGTTCCTGGCTGCTTAGCCTCAAAATCTGGTTCTCTAGTCCTCCCTATGATTCTGTGAGCTGCCTGATAGGCTTTCTAGTAAGTTCCTTTTGTACTTGAAAGCAGCTAAAGCCAGATTCTGTTGCTCACAATTGAGAATTCTAATACACAAGAGTAAGCTTTTCCCTGTATAGTCAGATCTCTATCTGACCTTAAATAAAATAAAGAATAAAGCCCGTTTCTATTGCAATTCAGAAGAAAAAAGGCTTTCAACATGACAATACATTGAATTGCATAAAAAACAAATGAAAGTTTCACCTCTAGACCAATATTTATGAAATACTCTCTCTCAAGAACTTATGATGGTTCCCTACTGCCTAAGGTTTCAAGTTTAACTTCCTTTGGCTTTTAAGAACCTCCATAATATATTTATTTATAGCCTGTTTGGCCCATCTCGTGCCCTACTGCTGAGGTCTTCTGCTTAAGAAGGGCCTCCTGCTCAGTGGTGAGCACACAAGCTTTCACATCAGACTGCTGGGGTAGCCTATGAGAACTTGGAGACTTCATACTTCTCAGCCTCAGTTTCTTCATATGTAAAGTGGAGATGATGATGGTCCATAGAAGGCATCTAGGTGGACCTCTCAACATCCGTGCGAACCCCACACATGGATCTGAACCAGCAGGTCTCAAGTATAGTTGCAGGACCAGCAGCAAGTTCTAGGAACTTGTCAGAAATGCCAATTTTCAGGCCATCACAGAGGTGGCATTGGAGCCCCTGTGGGTGGAGCGCAGGAGTCTGTTCTAAGAAGCCATCCAGAAGGTTCTGATGTAGCCCGGTTGAGGACCACTACTTTAGGCTAACACCAGGCTCCATCCCCACCGTGAGCCGCTGGTCTCCGGATAGCCAGGATGAATGCCAACAAGATGCAAAGATGTCTCTGTGGCCTCTCAGAAAGAAGCTTCTTGGTTCTTAGGTGAAAGCCACTGACCGCCGGCCCCCCTCTTCCCAGGGGGTGAGAAGGACATGTGTTGCAGTCACAAGGGAAGAGGCAGCTGGGGCAGGGGGCGGGTAGGACAAGGCACACTGAGAAACGAGAAACCGAGCCAGAGCCCTGGAGAAACTCCGGGGCAGCGCACCCTACTCCCACATTCCCCTGTTAGACAAGCCAGGAAAATGCCTTGTTTCTCAGCTGATTTGAGTCAGGTTTCCGTGACTTGCAGCCAGAAGAATCCTAACGATTTATCTCCTAGGATCGCTGGGAGGTGAGACGGCCTGGAACACTCGGATGCGTCTCTCGGCCCATGGTCAGCACCCATCTGCCTCTCCCACTGGGAGCACACACCATCACGTGCCTTTCTAAACCCCCCTCCCTGATTCCAGGCCAGCCCCCCACGAGACCTCTGCTGGAGCCCATGAGGATCACCCAGCTCTCTCCCCGGAGTCCCTTGTGGTACCCCCAGCCTTACCGGGTTTGGCATGTGACTGTGATGCCATTGTGTCAACAGAAGAAGGCCAGCCAGCCTCCCCTGCCATATGGCCAGTGTTTTCTCTTCCCAACTAGAATGCAAGCTCCCTATGAGCAGAGCTCACATAGGCTTTTCTTCTGTTTCTCTGCAACACCTAGCACGATGCTGAGGGTCGGGGCGAAGGGGATGGATCTTTCCAGAGTGTCCACCAGGCACCATGGGAAGGCGCTCCCTCTATTATCGCATTTAACACACACCGAGCTACAAGGTATTTATGATTTTCTGTATTCCTCAGGCCACACCAGCGTGGCCATAAATACAGTCGCAGGAAGAATCTTAAAACACTCTATTGTCTGGATTCAACCTTGCTAGGAATTCCAGAGCATCTCGGACACCTCCCAAATTGTTCTGAGATCCCCCCACACAGTGGCTCACCTGTGGTCGGTGGGCCATCCTCTTGGCTCACCCCCTGGCATCTGCCACCTTCCTCTCTCATCCTACGGGACCTCCCCCGGAGGTCCACACTGTCCCTGCTAGGCCATAGACCCAAGTGGCAGGCCCCCTGGTGTCCAATGTCCCTGTGTCGTGTGTGGGACTGGGATGGAGATACACGTGCTGCGGATGGCACGCCAAGGGACGTGTGCCTTTCCCACTCGCTGACTTTGATGACGTGCTGTCTTCCTTCTCGAAGCTTCTAATCCCATCACATGTCATGAATTCACTTACCTCTTCCTTTGTGCTTAATCGCAATCCAGGGAAGCCCGTTTCATCTCCAGGCAACCTATTTCATCTCCTCTTCTGCTGCTGAGCACCGTGAAGAAAAACCACAAACCTCGGCTGCCTGTGTTCATTCTCAGTGACACTTGGTAATTCTTTTATTCATTTCCCGCTGACTATTACACTCTTCCAGCTCTTGTACACTCCTCCAGAGACGCCTGGCCCGACTCTGCTTCCAGCTCTCAGAAATAACTTCATCTCCCATTTCATTGAGATCACAGAGACTTGTGTTCCTGCCTTGACCTTCCGATGTCTCTGAGTCCTCCCCTCCCTCCTTCACCTCTACGTTGCAGACTCTGCAAAAGATGGCATTGGTCCTTGTCGCCAAAGCCAGCCTCTCCTCCAGCGCTCCCCACCTCCCCTGGAACCATGAGCTATCAACTCTTTGCTTTCCCCCTTTGGCTTCTTGTCTCTGGATTCTACTCCTTTCATGTGTCTACACAGAATTGTGTTTATTCTCAATGAAAAGAAACCCCAAACCTTTCCCCTGCACCCCTCCTTCCACAAGCTTCTGCTCTCTTCTCTGCTGCTCACCACTCAACTTCCAGAAACCACATCACCTCGGCCATCGCCCCTTCCTCACTTGTCCCATGTTCTCCTCAATCTGGCCTCTTGCCCACTCTTCTCCCAAAACTGCTTTCTCAAATTACCCTCTTGGCACAACTTGCCACCCACCTGTTCATGGTGAACCTGAGCCTGCAGAATGACAACTCTTTTGTGAGAAGCTTTTCCCGCTGTTGCCATGACTCTGTGGCATCCTATGCCTATGTCACCTCCCTCCCTTCCCAGGAGCACCTCCCACCTCCCCTCACTGCCTTCTTCCTTTCTCCTTCTGTGTTGCCTC
Source organism: Canis lupus familiaris (assembly GCF_011100685.1). Classification (NCBI taxonomy): domain Eukaryota; kingdom Metazoa; phylum Chordata; class Mammalia; order Carnivora; family Canidae; genus Canis; species Canis lupus. The sequence goes on along the minus strand of NC_049246.1, from coordinate 31,618,476 downwards.
CCAAGTGATCTCCCTCCAGCCACAGTTCCAACCATTTCTGCTTAACAAGATGGGGCCCCACCCACATCTCTTGTCTGACCTCCCTCCCAAGCCCTGCAGACCAGCTCCTTCTGGAAGTGATCCTACTAGACTTCTCTTCAATCATGAGTTCAATCATGTCACTGCTTTGATCAATGATCTTCAGCTCTACTTATCCCCAGAATCATAGAATCATGGAATCTAACTGGAAGAAGACTTTAGGATTATTGCCTACTTCAAACTCTGATCCAGTGTAGGAACGCTTGGCACTGTATTTTTGGACAGATAATCATATGGTCTTTGCTTATATATTCGCAGTAACGGGAAGTGCACTATTTGATGAGATGCTTTGCTCCATTTTAAACTAGTTATTAAATAGTTGTTGGGGCATCTGGGTGGCTCAGTGGTTGAACATCTGCCTTTGGCTCAGGTCTTAATCCTGGGGTCCTCAGATCAAGTCCCACATCAGGATCCCCGCAGGGAGCCTGCTTCTCCCTCTGCCTATGTCTCTGCCTCTCTCTCTCTCTCTGTGTGTGTCTCTCATGAATAAATAAAAAAAATTTTCTTTTAAAAAAAGTAGTTGTTGAGTTTATCTATCCATTGGTCCTATAAAGTAGAGTCTCTTGTCATAATATGCTCTTCTTTCCCTCTTCTCTCTCACATCTGTCCTAGGTTTTCACCAAATCAGATTACTCATGGTGGCCCTACTTTGTCCCTCTCTCCTGCTCCACACTCTTGCTTATGCTGATTCTTGTCAGCCAGGCCTGGCACCTAGCTCAGCATTCCCATCCTGCAAGACAGGACAGATGTCAACTCCTCCAGGAGCTCCTCCTGACCTCAGCAATTAAATGCACGCCCTCCTCTCCTGAAACCTTAAAAACACTTTGCCTATGCTTCTTATCCACTCACCTCTCATTCTACCCATTCACGTATTCATTCCACAACATTTTTTTTTTTAGGATTTTATTTATTTATTCATGAGAGACACACTGAGAGAGGCAGAGACACAGGCAGAGGGAGAAGCAGGCTCCTTGCAGGGAGTCCCAATGTAGGACTCGATCCCAGGACCCCAGGATCACAACCTGAGCTAAAGGCAGACACTCAACCACTGAGCCACCCAGGTGTCCCTTTTTCACAACATTCCTTGAACTCCCATGCTGGCCCAGACTGTGAGCTAGGCACTGCAGACAGAGCAGGGAACTAGGTATGGAGTCTCTCCCTGGGAGAGGCATGTCTTCCCCCACCAGCCAGGAAAGGCAGACCTTAAATACTGGTCACCATAAAAATATGATGTATTCCAAAAGGAGGCTTTGGGATGCTCTGAGAGGACACAGCAAGAAGATCTAACTGTGTCCATGTCGAGAGTACATCTCCCAAGAGGCTCATTGTAGCTGAGCTAGAGGGAGGCCACATGAGCAGGGGCTGACCCTGAAAGAGCAAGGGTGTTCTGGAGGGGGGCAGGGAGCAGGGGCAAGCAAGAGAGAAGGCCGGGGAGCAGGGGTGGGAGGCAGGACCACAGGAGCAAAGGCCAGACATAAGGCGGAACCTCCATGCAGGGATCCAGAAGAAGGTCTCCAAGACTGGTATTCAGAAGATAAAACGGGAAACAGTGAGAAATTTTAGAGGACTTCAGGAAGCAGGTTAAGAATACTGTTTGTTTTTTTTTTAAGATTTTATTTATTTATTCATGAGAGACAGGCAGAGGGAGAAGCAGGCTCCATGCAAGGAGCCTGATGCAGGACTTGATCCCGAGTCTCCGAGATCACGACCTGAGCTGAAGGCAGATGCTCAACCACTGAGCCACCCAGGCATCCCAAAGAATACTGTTTTCATCTTGAAGGTAACAGGAGGCCCCTAAAGGGCTTTACAGAATAGGGGCATGTTCCGTTTATGGGTTTTGCAACATATCTCTTGTGTTCTGCCTTTTTGATGGTTATGTTTATGAGTCTTCCCTCTTCCGCCATTCAGTTTTAACTCTCTTACATTCAGATCTATGCCTTTTTTGCCCCCAGAATGCCTGGAGTGAACGTGAAGGGTGGAGCAGATGTGGTAATTAATAAATGCTCATAGAACGGAATGTGGGAAAGGAAACCCCTTTAGTCTTCTGAAAGATGGAAGCTAAGAACTGTATGATGACAGGTTCCAAAACCAAAAAGGGCAACAATAAGTTAAATGAATGTATTGGTTCATTGAAATATACTAGGAGATGCTCCCTAAAACCTAAAGGGTATCTGGGGCACATTAGTTAACCATTTGAGATGGGTGTCTTGGGAGCAGCTTCTATCTGAACATGAGATTTCAAGGGATCAGGGACTCCTGAGTGGCTCAGTGGTTCATCATCTGCCTTCTGCTCAGGTTGTGATCCTGGAGTCCAGGGATCCAGTCCCACATTGGGGTCCCCACAGGGAACCTGCTTCTCCCTCCACCAATCTCTCTGCCTCTCTCTGTGGGTCTCTCATGAATAAACAAAATCTAAAAATAAAAATTTCAAGGGATATTCATGTCCAGCCCTCCTTTGGGCAAACAGAACCAGACTCTAGAGTGGGCTGGGGATTCCTGGGGTGGAGGGTCAGAAAGTGGTCAGGCTTATCCCCACAATGACTCAGGTCAATAGAGAAATACTGTCCACATCCCTCATGTTCATGTTGACAAGTGTGCAGTGTCAGTGTACAACAATAACAGTGAAGGAGGCTGAAACGGGGCAAGGATACAGGAACTCAACTCTCTTTGCAACTTTTCTATACATCTAAAATGAGTTGCCCAAAAAAGTTTATTTAGAAGAAGCCAGAGGAAGAACAAATTGGGCACCCCAAACGAGGTCAGGGCAGCCCTAAAGTCACCACACAGGCCGTCCGGCCAGGACCAGCAGGGAAAGGAAGGTGACAACCTGGCGCTCATGAGGCTGGAGCAGAGCTTCGAGCAGAAGGAGGACAGAACTGCTGAAGTCCGAGCCCATGTGGAGCAAGTGAGCTAATCTGTTCCCACCTGGAGAAGCACCCTGATTAATACTTAGTTTTTAACAACCTAGCATATCAGCATCTGTTTTCATGAGGCCAGAGCTATACCAATGTATAAAATCATTTTTTTTGCATGAATCTATACTAACAGAAACAAACAAGTGAATAAATAAATAAATGGGGAGAAGGAACACAAATTGCTTACAGAGGAGTTCTACTAACATATAGCTATCCTCTGACTCTAGGAGGTAGAGCTGGAGTTGGCTGGAATTAGTGACTTGCTTCCAAGAAATAGACAGGGAAAGGGAAAAATAACAACTTTTCAGCGAAGAAACCTGGCAAACGTGACCTTCACCAAGTGGTCAGGTTAACCTGACCCCTGATGTCACGTGGCCGTCTTACACCCCACATATGCCGAGATGAGAACAGCACTTCATCTCAGTGATAGGCCTATGACCCCAATCTGATCATTAGGAAAATGTCAGGCAAACTCAGACTGGGGCACGTTCTAAAAAATACCTGACCAGCTCTTCTTAGGAATGTCTCAGTCATGGAAAACATGGAAAGACTGAGACACTGTCACAGCCTACACACGAGGCAGGAGTGACAAGTAAATGCAGTGTGGTGCCCTGGATGGGATTCTGGAGTAGAAAGGGGAAACTGTAGTAGAATCCACATGAAGTCTGGAGTTTTGTTTGAGAAATGTACCATGGCAATGGAAGATGGTCATCTTAGGGGAAGCTGAGAGAATCGTGTCTCTCTACTAGCTTAGCAAATTTTCTTTTCTTTTTTTTTAAGATTTTATTCATTTATTTAACAGAGAGAGAGAGAATGAAAGAGAGAGAGAGAGAGAGCACAAACAGGAGGAGTAGCAGAGAGAGAGGGAGAAACAGACTCCCCACTGAGTAGAGAGCCTGACATGGGGCTCGATCCCAGGACCCTGAGATCATGACCTGAGCTGAAGGCAGATGCTTAACTGACTGAGCCACCCAGGCGCCCCACAACTTTTCTATAAATTTAAAATTAATCCCCAAAAATGTATTTTAAAAACAAGATGTAGGGGTGTCGGGGTGGCTCAGTTGGTTAAATATCCAACTCTTAGTTTCAGCTCAAGTCATGATCTCATGGGTCATGGGATCTAGCCCTGAGTCGGATTTGCCAGAGTCTACTTGAGGATTCTCTCTCTCCCTCTCCCTCTGCCTCTCATCCCCCACTAAAATAAATAAATCAATCTTTAAAAAATAAATAAAAATAAGATGTAGAAGAAGATATAAATAAATAACATGCAACAGTAAGTGCTAGTTTCCATTATGGCAATGGCAATTGTTTGTGATCAATGGTCTTTGTCTTTAGAGGACACCCTCTGGAATCCAGAGGAACTCCCCCTCTAACATCCGGGCAGTTGAGTGTGAATGGGACTGTCCTATTTGAGTCTGTTTTGTAATTCTTCTGATGATCTAAATCCTTGGTGAAATTGTGCAGTAGGTCAGAACAAACAGGATGAGGGGATCAGTCATGGCTACAGCATGTTCTACAACCAGACACCCCACCACCAGCTGAAGAATGTTCTGGTTCCTAAAGCAGGGCTGAGCATTCTAAGCAGCCAGAGGTGTTCATGGCGAGGAGTGGCTGGTTAAGAAGGATGGCCAGCCAAATTTTTTCAGTGACACTGCCCTTCCACCACCATGTATACCTTCTGATTTAAAATTCATTTGTAAAATTTTAAATTTGTACATGGCAATGGAAGATGGCCCATACAAATGGACGAACATTTACAAATATTCTACATTTGTAAAATTCACAGTTCAAGGGGGACACATCTAATTGACCAAGGGACCTTGAGCTACAAAATAAATAAGCATAGAATGAGTGCCTCTAAGGCACCTGAAGCTCATCCACGTATGCATTGAGCATATATATGTTTATTGGTGCTCTGCTGGGTGCCACACAGTGTCCCCCAAGTGTTTACTTTCTGGATGGAGACCCAGATTAGAAACAGAAATAAACCAGAGAGATGATTTCTGACTAGATTAGTCGGCTGGAGCTTCCATAACAAAATACCACAGGCAGAGTGGATTAAGCAACAAAAATGTAGGTTCTCACTGTTCTGGAGGCTGGACGTTCAAGATCAAGAAGTCGGCAGTGTTGGTTTCTCCTGAGGTCTGTCTCCACGGCTTGAAGACAGCCGCCTTCTCCCTGTCCTTACTTGACCTTTACTCCTTGCACACATCTCCGTGTCTCTTCCTCTTCAGTCCTGTTGGCTTGGGGCCCCACCTATAGAGTCACATTTAACCTTAATTACCTCCTTAGAAAAAAAAAAAAGAAAAAAAAATTACCTCCTTAGAAACTCGCTCTCTAAATACAATCATGTTGAGGATTAAGGCTTCAATATATAAATAGGAGGCAGAGGGGCACATTTAGTCCAAAATGTCAATAGTGATAAATACGATGAAGAAAATAAATCTAAGATTGGGTGTGAGGTCCTAGGGCCTGAATGTGGATGGGGTGGCCAAGGAAGGGCTGTCCTAGGAGAGCTGAGGCCTGACCAAGTAGATGCCTGTTCCTGGATGTGCACCACTTACAAGAGAGGCTGGCATTAGACATTCACAAAAATTAGATGGTGGAAGGATTTTACCATTAAGCTGGTCCAAATTCCTCATTTCATAGATTATCAAGGCCTAGGAAAGGTAAACAGTAGTTTGCAATCATTTAGCACTTAGAACATCTGATTCCATCTTTGCACCAGCCTTGTCGTGGAAGACTGTGTTCTAACCTTTTATTCTGGAACATTTTTAGCAGACACAAAAATAGGCATTGTAGCACACAGACCCGCACTCACTTTCAAAGCCTTATTGGTCTTTCTCTCATCAAGTGTCCTTTGATTCCCCTGGAATACTTTAAAATAAATTCCACATCTGGTTTCACCAGAAAATATTTTAATCTGCATCACCAGTGCATAGAAGAGAATTCTTTGTTGTCTTTTTTTTTTTTTTTTTTGTAACTAGTCTGGTGAATATTACTGTTACCCCCAGTGAAGAAACTGAGGTCTCACGCGCAACCTGGCTAATGACGCACCTCAGGAAAAGCCAGGTCCCCAAGCTGCCTTTTCCAACTCCAAACCAGGACGCTTTCTATCACACAGCTAACATGGTAGGAATCATTGCCGGTAATTTAAAAATCATTTCCTGAAGTGTGTAACGTACTTAATGAGTTCACACACATCTTTTCAGGAACATGGTTAAACAAACAAGGGCACCTCAGTATTTCTTTTTTACTGCTTGTTTCAAAGAAATGAGTATGGAGCGACAGAGAGAAGGGAATTCTCCTTGTAGAAACTGAAGTATCTAGGTGAAGAATCAATAGGCCTTGTGTTAATTTGCCTCCAGGACTTTGGCATTAATACCAAAAAAAAAAAAAAAAAAAATCTGTCTCTCCTCCAAGACTGGGGACTATTTGCCTGGACTGGGGTGCCATCTAGTGGACGTTTCCGCACCGTGTCTGGAGCTGCGGAGCAGAGCCCAGCCCCACGCTGAACGCAAGGTGGCCTGCTCAGTCTCTCAAATTTGCTCTAGGCAAGGCCTTTGGTAAAAAAACTGATTTTAATGGGACAAGCGTACCTGGGCATTTCTTTTCTTTGGAAGAAGCATCCGCATATCATAGACCACCTGGGGTTGCTTTTCTCAAAACTTTATGAGTTCCAGTTCCTGGGATTCGTCTCTGTTTCTTTGTTGTTATAGTTTGCCTACAGTGTTATTTCAGTTTCAGGTATACAAGATAGTGAATCAGCACTTCCCTACATCACCCCCTGCTCATCACCTTTTTGTGCTTGTTTTGTATAAGTCTCCATTGTTCCTGGTACCACAGTCTCCAAACAGGTGTGTGTGTGTGTATGTGCATATGTGCTCGTGCTCATGTAAGTCCATGCACACGTGTCTGTGTGTGCACAAGCACACAGATCAGTGACGGCAGCATTACTGGGAGGTGACCATGCCCAGAGCAGCTTGTGCAAGCAGGACTACCCTGAGACAGCCCACCCAGGATGGCAGCTATCACACACAGGGAGGGTGGGCTGCAGGCCTGTTAGGGTAGTGATATGCTCAATTTTCTCAAACCAGGCCTGCCATGTAGCTGGGTTGATCTTTTCCAGAGGCTCAGGCGTCTCCTGCAGTGGCTGGGTCACTGCTCGGACTGTTCTCATCTAGGAGTGTGCCCTCAGAGGAAAGTTTCTTGGACATTCCCAGCCTACAATGGCAGTTTAAGACAACATACTGTTAAGTCACTCAAAACACACCAGAACAGGTGATGTTTCCAATTGGTTGACGAATTTGATGAATTTTATTAGCACTTACCCTCCATCTGGGGTTCTTTCTGTGCAGATAACCTCTGAAGCACTTGGGAAAGGAGACAGCACTTTTTCAAGCTTCTCGGAGGAATTAAATGATATTTCCGTTTAAAAATACACCCTCTGCCTTCCTGAAATCTAGGTCTTAAGGAACGATTAAGTGAATCAAGTGAGGCTTTCTTTGCAAAATCTTATTCACAGGAGTATATTTTAGTAAGGACAATGTTTCTTAATTGGGAGGGAGAGGCAGTTATAGAATCTTCTCAGAGTTTGTTAAAAAATATGAACCCTCTCTAGAAAAATATGCTCAAATATACGACATTTGGATTCCCTACCTCCCAAAGGGGCTTAAAAACTCTATCACTAGAGAAAGAGAATATGTAGTGTTGTGGTTCATAGCCTTTTCAGCAGCCAAAAGTTCTTTTCAATTCAACTTTCTTTAATAAATCACTGGAGTTCTTGCCAGGTCCCAGGCACTGGGCTAGGTGCTGAGTATACGAAAATAAATAGACATAGTCCATGACTTCGAGAAATGTCGTAACATTTTCTCAGCTTGTAACTTTTCCTCTGTAGACCTCAGTTTTCAAAGAATTTGTTTATAAAACTTCAATTATTGATTATTCTCTACTTGTCTTTCCCAGAGATAATCAATGTTACTGCCATGAAGAACCCAGAGCCTGGCATAGAAATCTGGTACATATCAGGTGCTCAATAAATGTTGGCTCATTATATTGAATTGAATTGGGAAAAAAATCTAATAAAAAGTAAAAAAAAAAAAAAAAACTTAATTCTTTGAGTTTTATCATGAGTAAATCTTTTTTTCTAAAGGATAAACTGATTTCTGATAGACCTTTGAAATATCAAAATTAATCTCTGAACACTGTCTAATCTGAGGATTAAGTTGCCAAAGGCACAACTCCTGGCTGGCTCAGCAGTTGAGTGTCTGCCTTTGGCTCAGGGCATGATCCAGGGTCCCAGGATCGTGTCCTGCACCTGACTCCTCGTGTGTAGCCTGCTCCTCCCTCTTCCTGTGTCTCTGCCTCTCTCTCTATGTCTCTCATGGATAAATAAAAAACCTTTAAGTAACCAAGAGCTGTGGACTGGAAAATCAGAATCTGCTGTCTTTGAAAAAACTCTTCACCTTTTAAGAATTTCCAATTATCCAATAAAAGTCCCTGAGATGTTTGGTTAACAAAAGAAAAAATGCATGTGAGTCCTTCTCTCATATCAAAACCCAAAACCAATTCTAGGAGGTTAAAGAGTTAAATGTTTCAAAGTGAAAAAGAAAGAAGAAAGAAAGAGGAGGAGAAAAGAAGAGGAGGGGGAGTGAAGAAAGGAAGGAAGAAGGCAGGGAAGAAGGAAGGAAGGAATGAGGGAGTATATAAATGAATCTCTGATTTCCTGGTGGGGTAGGGACTTTCTAAACATAAAAACAAGTTAAGGGGCCCCTGAGTGGTTCAGTCAGTTAAGCGTCTGACTCTTGTTTGGTTTCTGCTCAAGTCATGATCTCAGGGTGATGGGATGGAGTCCCACATGGGGCTCCATGCTCAGCGTGGAGTCTGCTTGAGATTCTCTCTCCCTCTGCCCCTCCCCCTACTTACACACTCTTTCTCTCTAAAAATAAGTAAATCTTTCTTTTTTAAGATTTTATTTATATATTCATGAGAGACACACACCAGAGAGGAAGAGACACAAGCAGAGGGAGAAGCAGGCTCCATGCAGGGAGGCAGATGTGGGACTTGATCCCAGGACCTTGGCATCACTCCCTGAGCCGAAGGCAGACACTCAACTACTTAGCCACCCAGGCATTCCAAAAATAAGTAAATATTTTTAAAAATTCAATATTTGACTTTTCGGAAACCCTAAAAGGCAAGTAGCAAACTGGGAAATAAGTTTACAGCAAATATGACAAAGGTTGGGTGATACTAATCAAAAGAGCAGAGTGTACTACGAAGAGGCTAGATTATGAGGCAAAGTGCACGTCCAGGCACTGCAGACACGGAGGCTTTGCTCAGCCAGCACGGCCGCCACCTCCTGGGCTCCTTCCTGCACCCCGAGACTAAAACCCTGAAAACTGCATTGCCCCAACTCCCTGCTGGAAGGTGTTCATCTCAGCACTAGACGTGTGAATACAAATATGAAAGAATCTGCAAGCAACATAGATGCTCAGTTAATGGGAACATTAAGTAAACTTCAGCGACTCTATACAGGTTATTACATAGTCATTTCAAATGATGTTTAAGAAAGATTTTTAATAACCTGAGATTAGGGAGATTCCCCAGAAAAATGACCTCTGTGGCCCTGACCTTCCCCCAATCCTATTTCCAAAACCTAAGCCTCTGTCCTTCTCTGGAGAATCAAACAAAATTGACATTGACAAGAGTGTGAATCTTGTCTTTTGTTCTCTTATCTCTCTTTATTGTTTCTCCTCCTTTACTAAAGGAGTATTCGTTTTTCGAGAAAACTACTCCCCTTGTAATCTGGGATGGGAGGAGTGGGGAATGTATTTATTGCCACTTATGTGAAGCGGGAAAGATAAGAAAGCCAGATCCATCTCTCTAGAGGTTGGGGTTTTTGGGGTTTTGTTGTTGTTTGCAGTTTTGTACTTTTAATTGACAATCAGCAGATAGTTCTCACCCATACTAACTGTTGTAGATTTTTGAAAATGATGAAAGGCATGTAAGAAACCAATGTCTAGAGCTTGTTTGGAGAATCTTCATCCTCATCATGATTTCTGGACAACCACACAAGCATCTGGTATGGAACATTCCTTGTTCCTTTGGCCCAGTTTTGTGGAGCCTGGCATCAAGGCACACATCCGGAGTTCCCATCTCCTTCATGGCAGATTTCTGGATCTCTTTGAGTGTGCTTGTGAATGTTTATGGTGTGTTCTCTGGTCATCACCTCATTGATGGAAGGATGGCCCTTCTTCTTCCTCTCACTACCCTTCTTGGCAGGGGCCATTCTGTTGGACCCCAGTTGGAAAAGCTCTCTAGGGTTTAAGGACTGAGACTTTAAGACTTAAACTCTTGGAAGGGAAGATATGGAGGTGGGCCAATCAACAATCTAAATTATAATCCCTTGTTCTTAAACTGGACAAGACAAGATCTGGGGCCCTTCCGGGATAGAAAGATGGTTTAGTGAAAAGACCGATTATTGGTAGATAGATATGTAGACAGATGGATAGACAGATTGATATACAATCAAATATTGTAGGATATGTGGTTACATATATATGAGATTAGAAAACGTTTTTCTATCAGTGCTTCAAGTAAGATGAAAAAATCATACTTAGGCTAAATTGATAAGCTCTTATTTTTTTGCCATACGTGAAATAATAAAATATTTTCAGATGTTTCCTCATCTCAGAATAGTTACCCTGTCATACTTGTGGAGGCTGAGCTGAAGGTTTGTGGGAAAATCCGTTACTCTGTCCCAGTCACAAATCAAATGTTCTGTATCAGTTCTGGGGTTCAGACATGATTTGAATGGACAAATCATGGAAAAAGGGCCAGAGTATTGGTCATAACTGGCATGGAAAATACTCAGGATAGAAGTCAAGCTGCCCAGCAGCTTGTTTTACTAAAGTCAAAATGATTTTTTAAGTAGTCTTGTTCAGAGAGGATGATCCTCTAATTTAAACTCCAAAACATCTAGTTAAAGTCTTATTCTATATAGTCTATACTTAGGGATAAAAACCAGAATACCAAATTCATGTGGATATTATGATCTCAACTTCCTAAACTAAAAAAAAAAAAAAAAATAAGGATTCACTCCTAATGATTATAGATATTCAACACAACAGTTGGTAGTATCACAGAAGGAGAGAGTACCAGCTATTGTCTGACTCCTGATGGAATAACACACCACCACTAAGAAGTAGTTTCACCCAAAATATCAAAACAATCTCATCAAGCCTCTAAATTCATCTACCAACTTACAGGGACTCAGAAGCCACCTTAAATGACACAATGGAGGTGAAAGGAGAAAAATCCAAAATTCAAAAAAGAAACCAAACAAATAATACAGTTCCTTCAACAAATAAATTACAGAGTAGTGGAGATAAAAGAATGGAGGGGGATCCTCTGAACGACAATAATCCTAAGGGATGTACAAGGAGCCAAGGACCTGCACGTCAGACAAAGAGAGAGTAATGGGGGTGGCCTTGCTAAAATCAACAACTATAAAGCTGTCCATGGTTCAATATTTTTGGAGAAATAAAAGCTAATATAATTTTTTAAAGTAGACACTCTCTACAATAAATGCCAAATGAAGTTCTTCATGTTTGAGGGAGCTGATTCCAGAGCATGGATTTATAGGAAGAACACTGAAAATGGTAAATAAGTGTCCAATTGTATATGTGATCTTCTTCCCTTCTCTTAATTTCTTTAAAAGGCAACTCATTGTTTAAAGCAAAACTTAGGGGCATCTGGGTGACTCAGTGGTGGAGCATCTGCCTTCAGCACAGGGCATGATCCCAGGGTCCTGGGTCAAGTCCCACATCGGGCTCCCGACAGGGAGCCTGCTTCTCCCTCTGCCTATGTCTCTGCCTCTTTGTGTGTGTCTCATGAATAAATAAATAAAATCTTTTTTAAAAAAATAAATAAATAAAGCAAAACTCACAACATAGTATTGCAGGTTTTGTAATATGTGTAGAAATAAGATACCTGATATAGTAACAGAAAGGACAGTCAGGGCAGACTGTATGTGGCGGGTGGAGGGTATGTCCACAACAGTTAGTGTCACATGTTCTTCCAGATGGTCGATGCTTCTTGCAAAAGTTGGAGTCTAATGACCTTCTCCTTGAACATGAGCAGGACTCTGGGACTTCTTTAAAAATTGGAATGTGGGGAAAACTATTGTGTTAATCACAGTTTTTATTTTATGATGTTTTGATATCTTGGGATACCTTGTTGGCTGGGGAGAGACCACTTCCCCAAGAACTAGCTAAGTCCCAAGATCATACAAAAGTCACTCAGAAACATGTACTTTGTATGTAGACCAACTGCTACTGAGACCATGTCCTGAAAAACTTTTAACCTAACTCTTTCACCTTGCCCTGGATCACCTCACGGCCAGGTACGGGGGCAAATGGAAATCACCCTGGAGCCCACTGATATTATGCAAACCATCCAATCCTAAACTCTGCCCCTAGCCTACCTTGTCTTTCCTACAGAAAACACAATAAAAGCCCGTAGCCATGCTTTCTCCTTGCTCCTGCTTCTGCCTCCTGGACAAACTTGGTGCTTCCCCCCTGTTGCCCTGAATGGCATGGCATGCTTCCTTCTCTCAGAAATTGTAAGGAATAAATTGTATTTTCAAGGGCATTGACCTCTTTACATCATCACTCAGTCACCTCTATAAATTAAAATCCTATAGATGCAATCGTTGATATGGATATGCTGCAAGACTTCCAAAGTTAAGTCATAGAGGGCAATATGCCTTTCACCAGGTTTTTTCTCTCTTGGGATGCTCACTCTTGAAACCCTTGGAACCATGTTGTAAAGAAGCCCAGGCCACCTGGAGAGCCCACATGTAAATGTTTCAGCTAATAGATCCAGCTAATGTCCCAGCCAAGAACCAGCATCAACTGCCAGGCATATGAATGAATGATCTTTTAGATGTTTCCAGGCCCCAGCTTTCAAGTCCTCTGGCTGAGTTCCCAACATTGAGAAGCAAAGACCAGCCATCCCCACTGTGTCCTGTCCAAGTTTCTGACCCACAGAATTCATGAGTATAATAGGCATTGCTTTTGCTCATGCAACCAAATTAACTAGAACAGAGAGTGCCATACTTTGTAATATACAAAATAAACAAACAAATTAAACCAAAACAAGTGGGAGTGGCTCTGGAATCAGTCAGTGGGTAGAAGCTGGAAGGACCTTGTGGAGGGTGTTAACAAAAGTGTGAAGGGCCTCAGAAACACTGTTAGCAGAAATCTGATGACTTTTGAGAAAATATGTCAGTAAGTTTTAAAAAAAATGGAAGAAATATTATTGGAAATACTACTGGAAATTGAAGAAAAAGGACTTTGTTATATATTGGTAGAAAATTTTTCAACAGTGTTGCCTAGGGCAATGTGCAAAATATAAAGTACACCTAATAACCTGGATGCTCTTTGTAAGGAGAATTCCAGGTCGGGCATTGGAGGTGCTTCGTGGATCCTTTAATTCCCTAGAGTAAAATGAGGGAGGAGAAAGATGAACTACAAAATGAATTATTCCATTTTTAAGTGAAACTTATAGAAAATGTGAAGGATCCAAAATCTTCTAGGTTAAAAAAAAAAATCTGGGGACATCTGTCAGTCAGTTTAGGATCTGACTCTTGATTTCAGCTCAGGTTATGCTCTCAGGGTCATGACATCAGGGCTCACAGAGGGCTCCGTGCCCAGCAGGGAATCTGCTTGAGATTCTCTCCCTGTCTCCCTGTGCCCCTCTCCCTCCTTGCACACGCATGCTCTCTCTAAAATAAATAAATAAATAAATAAATAAATAAATAAATAAATAAATAAAATCTTAAAAAAATCTGTTTCTCATTCCTAACATGTTCAAAATACAAAATTTAGAAAAGGTATCAGAACAAAGATCAAATCTAGTGTGCAATTACATGATCATCTATTAAGACCTCAGAAAGGTCTAAATAGTTGCCTCCAAGAACTATTCCATGAGACTAAAAGTTCTCTGAGGATACTAACTGCATGCCACAAAAATTTTCCTGTGAAATAAAGTTTTCAAGAATTTTAAGGATTTTGACCCTCTGCAACCTTATAGAAATCCCAAAAGAGAGAAGAATTTATCTCAAAGAAATTTCTGGGTACGGCTTTTGTCTAATGTGATCTCATATGAATTCATAGAAAGATCTCAAAGTTTTAAAGAGAATTGCAGTAATGAAAACACTACCAGCTTGAATAAAAGAGACAGAGACAATATGAAATAAAAAGAAGCCCTTGGACCTCCAAACTACTACCAACAGGAAGCTGCTAAAAATACTACAACTGCAAACACTGGACATTTCTTATGAAAAAGAAAGGATGACATAGAGGATAGAACAAAGAGCTGAGGGGAGGGTAGAACCAAGAGTCATGGAGAACTATTCCCAGAAAGAGGGATCAAGACCTGATCAAGGGACTGGAAACACGTATCTGACTAGATTTCAATACCATGGACCAGTTACTCTTGTGCACCTCCTGCATCCTCTCCTCTTCTGAATGTCAGTGTCTATACTCCTTATCATATGTCTGTCCCATCACCATTTGTTTGGTTGGGGGAAGCCGATAACTTCTCTCTTTAGTTTACAGGCCTTCAAATGGAAATATGATTAGCTGGATGGGAAGTGTACACTCAAGTTGCCTCATCCATTGATGGATTTGATTTAGATGATGACATCCTATAGACATTGAGACTGAGCTTGATGCCATCAAAGGATGAGACTTTGGGAAGGCATAGGGAAGAAATGAACATATTTTACATGTGAGAGGGATGTTTTACATGTGGCCAGAGGGCAGACTGTTCCCAGGTGTATTTTTTCAAAAAAGGCCAAGAAATCCTTCTGGTTCCATAGTTGCTCCTTGACACTCCTTCCAGAAAAGAGTGGAGTCTAATTCCCTTCTCCTTTAATATGGCCTGGGCTTTGCAGCAGCTGCCTTGATGAGGAGAATGTGGCAAAAGATTCACTGAGTGACTTCCAAAGCTAGGTCATAAAGGGTAGTTAGGCTTCCATCTGTCTTTCTCTCAGATGCTCCTCCTGTAATGCAGCCCTCATATTGCTACAAAGCCCCATAGAGAGGCCATGTGTAGTTCCAGCTGATAGATCAAGACAACCAGAATCAAGTGCCAGAAATAGAAATAAATGAGCCTTTGGATAATTCCTGCCCCGGGGTTCAAGTCTTTTAGCTGAGTTTCTGGATATGAACGAATAGAAACAATTCATCTGCACTGTGCTCTGTCCAAATTCCTGACCCACAGAATCCACAAGAATAATAAATGTTTGTTTATGTCACTGAATGTTGAGATCACTTGTTCAGCAGATGTAGTAACTAGAACAATCACAGCAAATGGAATTATGCTGTTGTAAGATATTTATATTTTATGTGAAATTATACAATATTAACCCTAAGTAGTCTATGATAAATGAATGATGTATATTGTAATCCCTAGAGTAACCACTAAAAATATTTAAATATACTAAACAGTATTTGTAAAAAGCCTAATAAAGAAATTTAAAATGGAGGGGGGATCCCTGGGTGGCCCAGCGGTTGAGCATCTGCCTTCGGCCCAGGGCATGATCCTGGAGTCCCCGGATGGAGTCCTGCATCAGGCTCCCAACATGGAACCTGCTTCTCCCTCTGCCTGTGTCTCTGCCTCTCTCTCTCTCTCTCTATGTCTATCATGAATAAATAAATAAAATCTTTTTTTAAAAAAAAAGAAATTAAAATGGAATACTAAACAAAATTTGATTTACTCAAAAGCAAGCAGGAAAGGAGAGATAGAGGAAAAATAAATAATAGACTGAACAAATAAAAAACAAATAATTATCTTAGATTTCAATCCATACCATGTAAATAATATCATTAAATATAAATGGATTAAATATTTCCATTAAAAAACAGATGTTGTTGGACTGGGTTTTAGAAATCAAACGAAGTACAAATTGTCTGCAAGATACATGCATTTACCTATAAACATAGAGATAGATCATATCATAATGAGATAGGTCACTTAATAATACTATTTTTTGATGTGTGACTACTGATAGATTGCAAGCCCCACTTTCTTCCTTTTGTCCCACATACAGGCAAATCTACAAGAAAGCCCACAGGTTTCCCCTTTGGCACTGCTAGAAGTCAAACCACATAAGGCCCCCACTCTGGCCTGCTCTCTAACCATACCAAAAAAACTCAAATCCACATGCCACTCACTCTCCTCTTTCACTCAAGACAGTCAGGACCTGGTTGTGTATACACTGCTTGCCCCAGAAAGTCCTATTAGGTGAGTCATAAATCCTTTCATACCCTCTTGGTGTGTATGGCATCTTTAGTCTTGACACTCAGACCTATTTTTGGTAGGATATTAATGCTATATGCTCTCTGGGGCAGCCACAGAACAATTTTGCTGGAGGTGAAAAATGGAAAAACCACTTTGAAAACAGTATGAGATTTTCTTATAAACTTCAACATACACTTTCCCTATGACAGAACTATCCCATTAGTAGATATTTATCCAAGGAAAATGAAAATATATGTCCATTGGGACACCCATGTGGCTCAGTGATTGAGCGCCTGCCTCTGGCTCAGGGCGTGAATACTGGGGTCCTGGGATTGAGTCCTGCATCGTGCTCCCCTATGGGGAGCCTGCTTCTCCCTCTGCCTATGTCTCTCCCTCTCTCTGTCTCTCATGTATATATAAATAAAATCTTTTTAAAAAAAGAAAATATATGTCCATAAAAAGACTTGCATAAAATATTTTATAGCAGCTTTAATCATGTGTAAATATTATGTGCCTATGTGTCTGTAAATTTTATGTGTATGTGTACATTTTATTCCGATATTTTAAAAATGGCATATCAACTTCGTATTATTTCTAAACTTAATGTGGATCCAGATTATTATTAAATATGTCATTTTTTAGGCAATTGAAAATTTGAATACTAACCGGATATATGGTAATACTATAGAATTACTGTTATTTACGGAAGTGATGATGGTAATGTATTTATATTTTTTAAAGATTAGTTTAATCTTTTAGAGATACAAATATTTTTAGATGAAAGAAAAAATAAAGTTGATGAGAAAGACTTTAAAGAGGGATGCCTGGGTGGCTCAGTCAGTTAAGCGTCTGCCTTCGGCTCTAGTCATGATCCCATGGTCCTAAGATCAAGCCCCGAGTCGGGCTCCCTGCTTAGCTAGGAGTCTGCTTCTCCCTTTGTCCCTCCTCCTCATTCATGCTCTCTCTCTCTCTCTTAAATAAATAAATAATTTTTTTAAAAGAAAAAGAAAAACTGTAAAGAAACACCACAAAGAAAACACTAGAAGGAATTATATCATTCTTAGGATGATATGATTGTGGGTGGTTTCTGTGCTTTTGGGTTCTTTCAAAATCATCTGTAAGAAACGCATGTTATTTTGACAAAACAAAAAATAAATATACAAAACTAAAATTTAAAAAGCAGAGGGATAGACACAATTAGAGGTCAGTAAACCGGGGATCCCTGGGTGGCGCAGTGGTTTGGCGCCTGCCTTTGGCCCAGGGCGCGATCCTGGAGACCCGGGATCGAATCCCACGTCGGGCTCCCTGCATGGAGCCTGCTTCTCCCTCTGCCTGTGTCTCTGCCTCTCTCTCTCTCTCTGTGACTATCGTGAATAAATAAATAAAATCTTTAAAAAAAAAAAAAAAAAAAAGAGGTCAGTAAACCTTTTTTGTAGAGATCCAGATAGCAAATACAAACAGGCTTTCTCTGTCACAATACTCAGCTCTGTTGTGCAAAAGCAGCATTGACAATATATAAAAGAATGGACACAGTTATGTTCTAATAAAACTTTTTTTTTAAGGCAAAACTGGACAGCTGGGACATTTACAGGGATCAAGCTTAAAAATAATTAGTTAATTTAATTTAATAGAAATGGCAAGGGAAAAAAATGCCTAAATGCTGGCAGAAAAATTAAAAAAAAATTGAAAAACAGGGCAAGTTCAGGTGTGACAAAGTAAAGCATTAACATTAGAGGAATTGCAGTTACCGGTAAAAACATTTTTAGATTTAAAAAAAAGAAAAAGAAAAAAATAAAACCAGAAAAAAATATATATATTAGGAGATTGGGACATGGCAACAAAAGTTTTGGGGGAATAATGGAGATGCAGGCAGAGCAGAGTGCTTGTTCTGGGAGATTATCCAAGAAGCATCAGATGACCAGCTAGTGACTAGGACTCTTAGTCTTCCTACCACAGAGGAAGGAGCTGGTAAGAGCTAGGCAGGAAACCAGGACCATTGCCAAGACTTTTGCTTTGTATCAAAACCAAGCTTCTTTAGGGAGCTTGAAGCAGTAGGTAGCAAAACTATGGAAAATAATCCACGACAGGATCCCATGTGTGGATTAAGCCAACACTGGGAGAAAGGAATCCTGTGTAGTGGAAGTTGGGCTGGCACCCTGGGCTTGCTCCTCATAGAGTGGGTTGGATCCTAGGGGTAGAGATGTGGATACCCTTCTTGAGTTAGGCCCAGATTTAAGAATGGAAACCAGCTCCAAGTAGCTAGGAGCTAGGAAAGATAAAGTCCAGGGAAATGAGGTAGAGAATGACACCATGTATCATTTGGGTAAATGTGCATATGATAAGTTTAAAACTAAGCCTCAAGGGGTGCCTGGGTAGCTCAGTTGGTTAAGTGTCTAACTTTGGCTCAGGTCATGATTTTGGCCTCTGTCAGGCCTCTCACTTAGTGGGAAGTTTACTTCTCTTTCTCCCTCTTCCTCCGCCCCTCCCCCCGCTCATGCTTGCTCTCTCTCTCTCTCTCTCTCTCTCTCAAATAAATTAATAAAATCTTAAAAAAAAAAAAAGACTGAGCCTCAAGAGGAAGAAAAATGTAATTCTGGAAGGAGACACAGCATAAAGGGGAACTGGAAATGTCCATGAGAAGAAAACTTCCTCTGTGAATCCCCAGAGTCCTGGAAGAGTGAGTAATGAAGGAAGTCACAAGGCACCCAAAAGAAGAATCTAGCAGGAGAATGATCCCAGTAATTTTAGCTGGAGAACAGGAGAGAGAGAGAGAAATGAAGGACAGACATCAAAAGAAAGCACGGATCTCTCTTTAACCCTAAAAATCTCCCTCTTCTTAAGCCATCATCAGTTTGGGCACAATTCAATATGGCATTTTGAAATACGTGAGGCTTTGATTTGTTATATTCCTCCGTTTTTAAAGCAATCTCTTTCTTTTCTAATCTCTTTCAATCTCTTTCTAAAGCGTGTAATGCTACTACTTGCAAGTTGTATATTCAGCCATTGAGTGCAATGCATTTCCCAGGTGTCTGATCGGGAATTCTGGTCAAGCAAAGTATGACAGTAGATGTGGTGGCCCACCATGGTCCCGAAACAGATGTCTGCTTGGTCCATTTGCCTGGGTTTTTGGCCTAAATTCCCAGTTCCCATGCCTTTCTCCTCATTTACGTAACCCCAAGGTCCATGTCCTGCATTGAACCTAGCCTGGTTGGCTGTGTCCCCAGCACCTTTGTCAGCTCTCATCATTCCTCTGAGTGTCAAAGCTCACTGCATATGCCCTGCTTTCCCTGGCTTTTGGAGGGTATTGTCATGAGTGTACGCATAATCCTCTAGCTGAAGCCATGGATGCCTGGCACCTGGAATCTCTAACTGTCATGCACCACTCCCTGGATTGGATGTCCAACTTTTGATTCTTAGAATGAAGCCTAAGCTTGCCATGCATCTAGAACCCTACAACTTACACTGCGTGCCCAGATTTGATGGAATGGCCTCTATAACTGGGCCAGTGCTCCTACCCAAATGATAACCTACAGCTGTGGAAAGGCAGAGTCTCAATACCAGCTCACCCTCACCTCTGTGGTTTTACCCACCTCCTTCCAGCATGCTTTGTTCTGGATCTCAACCAAACCATAACACAAGATTTCACTTAAATAAATGGTTTTCTTTAAAACAACTCAGGAGTCCTGATTGTTCCCAATTTTGTAGTGTCTTCTGAAAATAAAAAATATTCTCAGAATAATGAACAAATGCCACCGATAGAGCTGTGAGTTATTTTTTCTGATGCGTGGCGCTCAAGGTCAATTCAACCCAGCGCGTTGGCAAAAGAGCACCACCTAGCGGGAAATGAGCTGTGTATCAAGGAGATGCAGGAACAAAACCGAAAGGACAGAATGACACCTATTAAGGATACCAGAGATGTTTGAAAATCCCACGAGGACAAATTACCCTGCAGAAAACAGGAAATAAAGGGACTTGCTTGGAGACAGAAAATCATTTGTGTGAAACTATTTTGGCACCTTTTCAGAAAGAATATATGAATATGTTTTCAGAGAGACAATTAAGTACCTTGTTAGGATATTGTATCACTGAACTTTACACTCCCTGTTTTTAGACAGATGTGCAAATAACAGGTTAGGAACTAATAATAGTTCTTTACTGAAGGAAATTATATCCAATATATGCCAGAGAGTCAAAACAATTTAGACTCAATCTACTTTCTATGGCTTCTGTACAGTGAATTTAATGCTCACAGCAGTGAACTAAAGTAGTCATTCTTAGGTAGTGCACATAAGAACCACCTTTTTAAACACAGAGTGTATTTTTAAATTCCTAGTCTCTAATTCCAACAGCTCAGATTCACTGGTTTGGATTGGGGCCCAGAAATTTGCATTTTTTACAAGCACACTAAGTGATTCTAATGCACATGGTGTCTTAACAGGCTTGAAGAGATGATTGAAGACACCCTAAGATGCCACAGTTCTTCTGAATCATTAAAGAACAATGAAATTATGTGTATTCGAATATGCTTTAATGCTTGGAAAGCTAGTAACTACCCCGTGTGAGTCACAGGTAATAGCTCTTTGCAATCAACATACTTGATGATACAAAACAATTCAATACCTGAGCAGGTTAAGTAACAGGTAACTCATCCCTAAGGCTCAGAAACACCCTGGCAACTCTAGTCTGCTTTCAGTCTCTGGATTCACCTATTTTGGATATTCCATGGAAATGGAATCCTATACAGTGTGTCACTGCTTGTG
This sequence comes from Canis lupus familiaris, assembly GCF_011100685.1. NCBI lineage: Eukaryota > Metazoa > Chordata > Mammalia > Carnivora > Canidae > Canis > Canis lupus. The sequence continues at coordinate 31,597,415 of NC_049246.1, read as the reverse complement.
CCATGACTGTTTGTCGTGGATTACCCATGTTGTAGCATATGTGGGTATCTCAATCTTTTTATAGCTGAATAATACTCCAGCGTGTGGATATACCACATCTTGTTTGTCCAGTCACCAGTTGGTGGACATTTGAGTTGTTTCCACTTTGGGGCTATTGTAAATAACGCCACTATGAACATTCATGTACAAATTCTTCCTTGAATATCTGCTTTCAAATCTTTCAGCTGTATACCTGGAAGTGGAAATCCTGGATCATGTGGTAACTTTGACTTTTGGAGGATCTGCCAAAAGTTGGAGGGGCTGCATCACGTTATGATCCTTCTAACAATATTCTAATTCCTCCACATCCTTACCAAAACTTGTATTTCCAATTCCTTTTTTTATTACAGCATTATAGTAGGTATAAATTGATTTCCTTTGTGCTTTTGATTTGCATTTCCCTTATAATTAATGTTGGCGAGCATCTTTTCATGTTCTTGTGGGCCATTTGTCTATCTTTTTTGGAGAATTGTCCTTTCAAATCCTATGACCATTTTTTAATTGGCTGGTTTGTCCATTTGTTGTTGAGCTGTAAGAGTTCTGCATATATTCTGATGTATGATGTATGATTTGCAAATATTTTGTCCCATTCTATAGAGGGTCTTTTCATTGTCTTGATGGTGTCCTTTGACACACAGTTTTTTATTTTTGATGAAGTCTGATTTACCTATTTTTTTCCTTTCCTTCACTTTGGTTTTCATGTCATACCTAAAAATCCATTGCCAAATCTTAGGCCATAACAATTTATCCCTATGTTTTCTCCTTGGAGTTTTATCATTGTGTCTTTACATTTAGGACTTTGATCCATTTTGAATAAATTCTTGCATATGCTGGGTAAGCATTGGAATTTTTTTAATTTTGTTTAATTTTAAATTTTTTATTTTTTAACTTTTATTTATGTATTCATGAGAGACAGAGACACAGAGAGAGAGAGAGGGGGAGGGAAAAGCAGGCTCCATTCAAGGAGCCTGACATGGGACTCAATCCCAGGACACCAGGATCACACCCTGGGCTGAAGGCAGGTGCTAAACCACTAAGCCACCCAGGCTGCCCAGATTTAAATTTTTTTTTAATTTGTAATGATTCTAATGGCAGCCAAGGCTGAGGAAGAATGACTGGAGGACACCTGCATATGTTTATTTAAGGAAGTGTGATAGAATTGGGCTGAAAGGCAGGAGCTCATACTCTCCAAATTGGTCAGCTCTCTAACCTTTCATTCATTTCACAGATGTTTTTAAGTGCTTACTATGTGCCAGTGTTCTAGGCCCTTGGGAAAATGGAAAATGGCGGACAAGGTTCCAGTTTGCATATGACTTAGGGGTAAAAGACAGATAAACACATTAATTTCATTTTTTTTTTAACACATTAATTTCAAATGATGATGACAGCTGTGAGGACAGCCATAGAAGATAAAGAGTAGACAATATGATAGCATTAGAGTATGGGATGGGCAGTGTGGCACAGCAATTGTATACAATGATCAGGGGCAACATTTAAGCTGGGGTCTGGGCATTAAAAAGCTGGGCAAGTGAACATCTGAGAGAAGAGCATTTCACGCTGGGGCAAGCAATGGGGAGCCACACATTCTCTGCCTCTCTTCCCATTGATAGATGGGATCTTTGACTCTAGCTGAATCCTCTGAACTATCTGGGCTCTGTGTCTGCTTTGACCAATAGAATATAGCAGGACTGATGCTCAGCCAGTTCCAGGCCATTAGAGATAGGCAGCTTCCACTTCTTGTCTCTTGGGACCCTTATTCTGGGACCCTTGAGCCACCATGGGAGAACTCAGACTCCTGAGAAAGGCTTGGCCTTCCAGAACCTTCCAGAGCCCTCCAACCATCCCTGCCCAGAGACTGACATATGAGTAAAGTTATCTTAGACCTGCCAGACCAGACCAGCCACCAGTTGAATACCAGCATAGGACTCACATCAACACCAGGAGGAACAGAACTGCCCAGATGAGCTCAGTCCAAATTTCTGACCCACAAAATCATGACAAATAATAAAATGGTGGTTGTTGTAAACTACTAAATTGCAAGGTAATCTGGTAGCAGCAACAGATAACTGGAACTCAGTCCAAGGGAATGACAGATGCAAAAGTTCTGAGGCAAGAGCAACTTTTGAAGTGTTCAAGAGACCCAAATAAAGCCAGTATGGCTGAAGCTAACACAGAGGTAGAGAAGAGTAGCAGAGGAGTTGGAAGCATTGAGAAGGGCCAGACAGCATGACGCCTGGTAGGCCATGCAGTGGACGGACACTGAAAGGATCTGAGTAGATGAGTGCTATGCTCTGTATTACAAAAGTCCTTTCTGGCTGCCATGTGGCAAATGGACCATAGTGGGGCAATAGTAGCTGGCGAGCAGCCAGTTAGGAAGCTGTTGCAATCGATGACTTTTCCTGGTTGGGAATCTGACCCAAGATGTAGAAACTTACCCTGCAACACTGTCACTGACTTCCTGATCTTTGTTCCAGTTCAAGCAACTGGACCTCTGTCTTATTTCTGTAATTTGTCCTTCACATTACATTGCACTTCTACCAATGGTGCCTCTCTCTTGCTATGTGTGTCCCCTGTTAACAGAAGCAAGAAGAAGGAGCATCTCCATCCTCCTTCTGTTGGGTCCTTCTGTGTAGAAGACCCACTTGTATGTACTTGGGGAGGAGGGTATTTATTGGGGAATAAACATGTTGAGCATACAAAACTCAGCACCCCACTGCCCACAGAACAAGTCCTCTCTACTTTCTTCTATGTGATGAAATAGTCCCATCCCCTATAGAAGAGGCCCAGGGTGGCCAAGTGTTGCTGTGACTAAGGAGTAAGTCTGCCTGATTCCAAGATTCAGTATTAGGTCGTTCCCTCCCCTACTGACATAAGCCATTCTTCAATATCAGCTTCATCAATAAGAAAGGTAATATTTTGGCCTCTGTTGGCTGATTTCCATATTTTAATTGGATTCAAACTCAAGTAGAGAAAAGGTGCCTATTTATTGAGATCCTAAGGACACCTAAGATCCTTCATCAATAATTTGCCAGGTAGTCAGGAACCTTGCTTTGCTCACTCGTGCTCCCAGGAATAACCTGTCCTAGACTCCTCTGTCCATGACCACACAGTTGTCTAGCTGTATTTTCACATATTTCTAGTTCTTAGACTTTTCCTTTGCCACCCATTGGCCACCTGTCCCCAAGGCCACCCATCACCTCTGGCTAGATTTCCCAAACCAAGTGGCCCACTTCCCAGTCTATCACAGGTCACCTAACTCTAGAACTGGGCACAGACTTCCCTCCATTACCATTGGCTAGGCCTGCTTCATTAGATCTGTCCCTATGTGGACTACAATAGATGTGTTTTATTCACACATCTGATCCCCAATCCCCACTGACTGAATCCACAGCCTACAGACCTAGGAGCTTCCATCCTTACGACATGGATAAGAGAGGACAAGAGTGTTGAGAGTTCTGGAGTTCTATCAGATTCTATCTGTATGTCATTTGACTAATTTCTTAATCTCTATGCCTCAGTTTCCTCATCTGTGAAATGGGGATAGTGATTATAGCATCTACCTACTCCTGTGAGAACTGAAACAATACCTGCAAATAACTGTAATAATATCATCTCTAGCACATAATAAGAACTTGCTAAATATTAACTGATCCTGGACAAACCATCTCCTCCTGCACTTCCAGAGTTGGTTTCAAATACGGGCGGAAAGAGGTGGCAGGAGAGCAAGGAGTCAAGAATCCCTGAAGAAGAACACAAATGTCCCACTAGGACCTGAGGCAAGTTCATTGAGACCATGGGCTGATTTTTAGTTTTTGTATCTCTGATTTGTAGCTTGATGCTGAACACACAGTAGGCGCTCAATAAATAGTTGTTGAATGAGCATACACCAAATGATGGGTCATGACTAGGGAAAGTCACTTCACAAAAACTCCGGGGACATTTGGCCAGATGTGTGGGTCTTCAACTCCTCTAACCTTTCTAAGATCAGTGAAGGCAGACTCAAGAACTTTCTCCAGCCCCCTGCCTCCCCCCTCCAGGCCACTGTGGCCCTGCGTTTGCAGATCTGGGCTGGGCCCAGCCTGTGAGGCCAGCCTTCTGCCCAGGAGGCCAGCCCCATACTGGGCACCTCCTGGGGCAGGGCAGCGCTGCAGGCCAAGCTCTGTTCCCGCACGGCTGAGGCTGGCATCGTAATGAGCGCTGGAAACCAGAGACGTGGTGAAGATACACCAGGCCTTCAAATTGGAGGAGCTGCTGCGGTGCCCACTGGGCAGCCATGGCCGTGAGAGATAAGGGCTGGAATCTGAATTGCTTTTGTGCCTCCCTCTGCAAGCATACTAGAGGTTTTTCTGTAGACTCCTCTGTAATACCAGGTGGCAATAATTATGGTGAACTCAGAATTGGTGAATAATGAAGCTCTTCCTTTCTCATTGGTTCCTGTTTAACTTGGGCTTTCCTTCCACCAATAACGTCCACCGTTTGATATCAACAGAGGCACAAATGCATGAATAGAGAACATAGTGGTGAGAGTCTCAGGCTCTGACTCCTCAATCCTACAGCCAGCCTGCTGCTGGAAGCCCTGAACAAATCGTCACTCACCCACACCTCCACCTCTGCCCTGGGGACTGACTCAGTTTCCCTCTCTTGGAACCCAGAGTTTGTAATACACCTGTCATTCCCTCTTTCTGGGTGATAGGACTTTGTGAGCATCTCAGAGACACACAGAAGCAGGAAGCAGTCTGCCTGGGAGTGGGGGGGTGGGCGGTGCAGCAAGGATAAATTGATACCTCCTGTTTTTAGTTATGGGCCTTGTCTGCTCATCTAGATGATTTCCTCCCGAGAGCTGTACCATCCTGCCTCTCCCTCCTTACAGTGTGAGGTCCCAGAAGAGTACCTGCAGCAAGATGGTAAGATCGCCCCCAGCTGAAAAGCTAGCACCCTCAGCTGGGCACCAGCTTCGAGGTCCCCAAGCCATTCCCTAATGCCTCCCCCAGCGCTTGAGGTGAGCATGCTTCTTTCCCCAGCTTCACGGAGCTATAAAGAGAAACAAAACAAAAACAAAAACCCTGTATATGATTAGTGTACACAATTTGGTGAGTCGGAACATAAGTATACACTCATGTCACCATCACCACAATCAAGTTAAAAAAAAGCATACACATCACCTCCCAAAGCTTCCTCATGTCCCTTTGTTGTTGCTGTGGGGTTTTGTTTCCTTTCACTTTGTGGTAAGAACACTTAACACCAAATTTACCCTCAACAAAATTTTAAGTACACAATACCTCATTGTTAACTCTCAGCACTGTGCTGTACAGCAGGTTTCTGGAACTTGCTCCTCTTGTATAACTGTGGCTTTAAGCCCATTAAGCTACTCCCTATCCCCCCTCCTCCATCCCTCAGTAACCACCATTGTATTATTAACCTGGACTATTCTGGATACTTTGTGTAAGTGGAAGCAGGAAGTACTTGTCCTGCCACTGGCTTATGTCACTTAGCATGTCTTCTAGGTTCATCCGTGTTGTAGTATGTGACAGGCCTTCCTAAATAAGGCTGAATAATACCCCACTGTATGTATGTACCACATACATATTCCTTATCCTTTCGTGTGTCAGTGGACATTTGGATTTCTTGTCTACTCCCAAATCAACCCTGCCTCCCACCCGCCTCTCGCTGTCACCTCTGGAACTTACTCGAGTCCACGTTGCCTGGTGGGGACAAAGGCAGGAACATAGCACCTGCCCAGAGAAGGAAGCAGTGCAGGGACTTTCCTTTCAAATGCTGCCAGACATGGCTGGGCATGGAGCCTGCTTGAGGTTCCCTCTCTCCCTCTGCCCCTCTGCCCCCTAAAAAGAAAATTCTACAAGACAGCAGAGTGGGCTGGAAGTCACCCTTTGCAGATCACTTTCAGAAGTTGGGGTGCAGTGTCAGAGGCACTGGCCAGGCACATAATTCTGGGGGCTCTGCTTCCACTGGGAAGTGGTGGCTGCGTTTAGAGGTCTACTCCTCTCCTATTGGTCAAGACCACAAACCAAAATCATTGGAGGAAACTCTGTAGCTTCTATTAGGACCCAAGTTTGAGGTGGAAGCTTATCTTCCCCACCAGCCCCCCACCCACCTCCACCACGGATTACTTGACGGACTTTCTTCAGTCAGAATCTAGATAAGTCAGCTCAGATTATGCTAGAACTCATCCATCTTCATAAAGACGGTTTCTTCTATGGACGCCTAAGCTCCTTCATTACATTTCTTCATTAATTTTTGTTTCATTATAAACATTGAAAGGAAACAAAAGGGCAGAAAGAAAAAAAAAAAAAGTATCCCTAATCTCACCACCGGGAAATAACTTCCCATTAGGCTCTTGTTTTTCCCTTCTTTTTGCTGGGTACATTGTTTTATTCCATTAAGATTCTGCAGTATATAAAATTATACATCTTAAATTTTAAACACCATTTTTTTTTAAGATTTTATTTATTTATTCATGAGAGACACACACACAGAGAGGTAGAGCCACAGGCAGAGGGAGAAGCAGGCTCCATGCAGGGAGCCCGATGTGGGACTCTATCCCGGGTCTCCAGGATCACGCCCTGGGTTGAAGGCAGGAGCTCAACCACTGAGCCACCCAGGCATCCCTAAACACCATTATTTTAACCAAAGAAATAATATATATTTCCTGTAATAAGAAAAAAGTTTTAAAATCTTTTAAAAGGGAAAATAGCAATCATTTGAGTTTTGTCACCCAGAACTAATCACGGTTAGCATTTTGGTTTATTCCCCTAAAATCTCTTTTTTTTCTGACCATTCCAATCAAATGTTACTCCTTCAGCTTTCCTGAATATATGTATGTATGACCACCAATACGTTTCCCATTTGTTTTTCTTTTTACCTTTTGATTTCTTTCACTCATTTCTCCCATCTGCACACTTAAAATGTATTTTAATGTTACCATATAAATTTGTTTTTCAATGGTTAATATAGGAAGATGCACAAGTCCTAAGATGGACAATAATAGAAAGAGGGGTTTAATCATGTAGAAAAATATGTATTTAAGTCCCTAAACTAAGATATAAACGGTGACCGTCTCCTGCTGGTAGGATTATGAAGTGGTTCTTACTTTCTTCTTTTCACTTGTCAAGTTTCCAAATCGTCCACAATGAATACTAATTTAGTAATAAGAGAAATAAAACAAAACTATTTAAGTGACAGTCATCTCAATTTACAGATGTGTTTTCAAGGTTTGCTTCTCTTGGTTTTCCTCACTCCTAAACCCCTTCTTTCTTCCTCTTCTTCCTCTTTTCTGGAAGTGGGTCTTTGGCCAAAGACCCTGGCAGCCTCAATATGTCTAAAGCTTGCAGGGAAAGGAGGTGAGTAGTGCCAGGAAAAGGTCCATTGTCTCAGGGATGAGTCACCCTAAAGAATCGGAAGGGCTTGATGTCTCTCCAATGACAGGCTGGGCTTTAGGGTCTGATGCTGCCTCCACACCCATACCCAGGAGGGGCCTTGGATGCTGGAAGGGCAGTAGAAGAGTCAACAAGGCCATGGCATGAGAGAACAGAGGGCATAGAGGGAGGACACCCAGGGAGAGTGAGCATTTAGAGGCCTAGGAGGAATGAGCTCCACAGGGGCAAGTGAGTGACAACACGGGATAAGCAAATCAGTGTTTTATACCCCTGAGCTCCAGCAGTCAGCAAATAGGTTAGCTATATTAAGAAAAGGAGGAACATAACGACCACCAGGTGGCATATTAATTTGTCAAAAGTAAAACAAGTTAAAATAAATTTTATCAGCAAAACAGAAGAGGATCCCAGAAAAACCCACATAAATATGATTAACTGATCTTTGACAAAGGACCAAAAACAAGGCAATAGAGCAAAGATAGGCTTTTCAACAAATGGTGCTGGAACGCTTGGACATCTATATGCAAGAAAATTAATCTAGACACAGACCTTCCGCCCTTCACAAAAGTTAACTCAAAATGGATCACAGACAGAAATGAAAACACAAAAGTATAAAGCTCCTAGAAGATGACATAAGAGAAAATCTCGATGACCCTGCATTTGGCAATGACTTTTTAGATATGATACCAAAAGCGAGATCATGAAAGGAAAAAATGACGAGCTAGACTTCACTAAAATTAAAATGTTCTGCTCTGTGAAAGACAATGTCAAAAGAATGAAAATACATGCCACAGACTGGGAGAAAATATTGCAGAAGACACATCTGATAAAGGACTGCTGCCCATAATATACAAAGAACTCTGAAAACTCAACGGTAAAAAGACAGACAATTTGACTAAATGGGTCAAAAGCCTTAACAGACACCTCGCCATAGGAGATATACAAAGGGCAAACATATATAGAAAAAGATATGCCACATCCTATGTCATCAGGGAAAACGCAAATTAAACAACATCAAGATGCCATCACACATCTAGTACAATGGCCAAAATCCAGAACACCAACACCACCAAGCGCTGGTGAGGATGTGAAGCCACAGGAAATCTCATTCATTATTGGTGGGAATGCAAAATGGTACAGTCACTTTGGAAGACAGTTGGGCAGTTTCTTTAAACATTCTCTTACCATACAATCCAGCAATTGTGCTCCTTACTATTTACCCAAAAGAGGTGAAAACTTACCCACACGATAACCTCTACATGAATATTTATAACAGCTTTATTCATAATTGACTAAACTTGGAAGCAACCAAGATATCCCTCAGTAGGTGAAAAGATAAATCATGGTACATCTGGCAATGGAATATTAGTCAACACTAAAAAGAAATGAGCTATCAAGCCATGAAAAAACATGAAGGAAACTTAAATGCATATTTCTAAGTAAAAGAAGCCCATCTGAAAAGGCTACAAACTGTCTGATCCCAACCATATTACATTCTGGAAAAGGCAAAGCTAGAGACAGTAAAAAGATCAGGGGATGAGGGAGGGAAGGGATGAATAGGCAAAGCAAAAAGGGCAGTAAAAATACTCAGTAGGATACTATAATGGGGACACATGTCATTATATGCTTGTCCAGACCCATAAAATGTTACAACACCAAGCATGGACCCCCAGGTAAACTATGGATTTTGGGTGACTATAAAATGTTGCTGTTGGTTCAAAATTGCAACAAATGTCCCACTTCGATGGGGGATGTTGATAATGCAGGAGGCTGTGTGTGTCTAGGGACAGTAATCAATGAGAAATCTCTATATCTTCCTCTCAATTTGTGAAGCTAAGACTTCTCTTAAAAAATTAAACCTTAAATTAGAAGTCTTTAAAAATAAAAAAAAATTTAAAATTTAAAAATCAAATTAATTAAAATACAAATTAACAACTTCTGTAATATGAGTTCTTTAGATGCAGAAAATTATTATCTTGGTCTATGCAACTTTGCCAAGAGGATATGGGGGGAAAGTGAATTTTTCCCCCAATTATCTTAGCCCAAAGTCCAAACATGCAAAATAAAGCCATTTTTAGGTAGAGTGTATCAGTTTAGGTTGTTACTTTCAGTGGTCATAGCAAAACATGCTAACCATGGGTTTCTACCCATGGATAGGAAGGAAGAAACCCATTTCCTGGCCCTGGAGAGGACTTGAAGCAGAGGAGGAATGTCTGGGGAAGAACTGGCACATTGAGCTTTGTGTCCAGCCTAGAGTACTCACCTGGAAGCATGCAGTCCAGATGGTTTCCTGAGGTCAAGCCTAAACTAAGAAAGTTCTTCACCTGGAGGTTTTGTGTTTTTGTTTTGTTTTATAGGATAACTTACGCATGCTTGAATTCTTAATTTTGATTTATGCTTAAGTTGGCAGTACTAAGCAATTTTTCTCAAGAAGAATACATGGTTAGTATATTTTGTGAGCTCTACATAACAAAGAATATCTCTATCTTACCTTCTCACATGAAGAAAATTTTACAACATACAAAATTCTCAGAATACTATTGTTGCTGATACTCTTTTTCTGACATTCCATTCTGCAAAAGAAAAGTCTGTGACCAGTCTAGTTTTATCTGGTCTAAAGACAAAACCCTTTTAAGACATCAGTTTTCGAGTCCAAAAAAATACAAGATACTTTTCATTATCATTCAAAACTTTTTCCTTGAAGTGAGATGCTGTTTTCAAAGACTCAATTTGAAACACAATTCTTTTTTATTTCAACACTTAATGGTTTTTTCTTCCAAGAAGCTTTCTTCAATTTCATCTTTGATTATTATTTTAGTTTGAATTGTTCTGTTTTTTAAGGAGTTGACATAAACCTTGGGTTGGATCTCCAAACTCTGTTATCCATATCTATTATTTTAATCATCCCTCACAGTGGTCTTTTTTCTTAGTTTCTCAAGAGCTTTTCAGATGTGTTTCCCACATCATTGCTTTAGCTTATCCACTATGCCAGCTCCATCCTCTGCTGCTTCACATGGTTTTAATGATACTCCAATTACCTTCTCGATTTTCAGCAGTCATCAAAGGCAATTATTCAAAAATTCTGACTCAGTTCAACTTACACAGTAAGAAAATCTATTATTTCACCTATCAAGGACTTCTCAGACCATCACTTGTATGATGTTACATAGCTACTAATCCAATTTTCATTTTCATCCACTCTCTTCGAAGGACTCAAATGGAATCCTCTCCCACTTCCACTGCCTATTTCTTGGATTTAATTATCAATTGAAATATATGAAAAGAGAATCCTAGAGACCTGCCACCAGGACTTCCCGACTTCGCCTGCAGGATTTCTTTGAGGGAACTTGATTGTTCTTTCCAGGATGAACCAGGATGCAGTGGGAGTTCTCCCCAACATCAACTCTTCCCCGCCCCCTGCCCCTCCCCAATACACACACATACTTCCTATCCATCTCTGAGAGCTGCACTCATTGTATAGAGCTGTTCTGAACTGCAGTAATACAAGGCAAGGGTTGAGAATGGAATTGTGATAATGTCGTAGTTGGCTCAGAGAGCAATCTTAGAGCGATGGCTTCACCATTCTTTGGTTTGATTCAAGCCTTGAGGGGTCTTTGTTTGTTTGTTTGTTTTTTTAATTCCAGTATAGTTAACATATAGTGTTATATTAGTTTCATCTGTAGAATATAGTGATTCAACAATTCCATACAATACACAGTGCTCGGGATCCCTGAGTGGCTCAGCGGTTAAAGCATCTGCCTGTGGCTCAGGGCATGATCCCAGGGTCCTGGGATCGAGTCCTGCATAAGGCTCCCTGCATGGACCCTGCTTCTCCCTCTGCCCCTCTGCCTCTCTATCTCTCTATCTCTCTGTGTCTCTCCTGAATAAATAAATAAAATCTTTAAAAAAAAATGCACAGTGCTTATCACAAGTGCCCTCCTTAATCCCTATCGCCTATTTCACCCATCCCCCCACCTTGAGTTTTTGGTCTAGAATAAGGACTAAGAGGCATGCACACTTATTTCAAGTTAGCAGCAGACTAAGCATGAGTGGTTGGTTCATTGATTTACTTTCAGTGTGATTCCTGTGACCTGTTCTTAGTAGATGCCCCTTCCAAATTCAAGCATTAGTCTGGCTGTTGATACTAGTTTACGATATTAGCCAAGTTTTGGTCCTTTCCTGTGTCCACATAGATATAGACTTTATCTTTATAAAGATATCTTTATCTTTGCCTGAACGTGCACTATTCATAAGGTATGGTACCTTTCACAAAAATATTCACCCCAAATTCCCTTTTCAAATCTAAAATTGGCTATAGGAGATTTGCATACCTAACCCAGTGAGCAGATTCATTAAGGTCGTCCTGAGTCCAGGTTACAGGATGCAGTGCATCATCACCCTCCTCACTCTCGGGATGAAGTCCTTCATGATTTCCATGTTAGATTCCCCAGGTTGAGGGCACTAACAACCTGGGCCTAATGCAGACAGAAATTTTAATGCTTTGGACATATCATTATTGACTTATCCTGCAGTATATGTCCCCTACGAGGTTTGGAGGGAAAACAAAATTAGAACTGATATAGTTCAGTAATGTCACGTATGTCCCACAAAGAGACCCACTAATTGAGTTCATTAACTATTATGCAACTGAGGCTTTACTGAGGCTTCAAAACGCTTTATTTAGATTTTTTTTTAAGATTTTATTTATTTTATTTATTTATTTATGAGAGACTCAGAGAGGCAGAGACATAGGCAGAGGGAGAAGCAGGCTCCCTCTGGGCAGCCCGATGTAGGACTCGATCCCAGGACCCCAGGACCCCAGGATCATGCCCTGAGCCAAAGGTAGATGCCCAACCACTGAGCCACCCAAGCTCCCCTTTATCTAAAAGTCTTAACGGGGTTTTGTATAGGTGTTTAAGAGTATCTTGGCAAGTCTTTTTTAATTTTGAGAAAAAAAGATAGTTGAGGTTTTAGGTGATGAGGAAAGCACTATTACTTTTCCCTCTTAAAAAAATTAAGACTCCAACTCTCTAAAAACTTGTTAGTCAGCACATTCTCAAGAGTTAGATTTAGATACCAAGGGGTGGCTGTATTTCATTGGGAAGTTGGGAACTCTGTCAAGTGCTCCTGGCCAATGGCATTTCCCTTCCCTTGCTTGACCTGCTCTCCCTTCTCCTTTCTTCCTTCCAGACCATTGCAAATGGACGTGGCCCAATTTTTATCTCTGCAATATCTTGGAACTCTAGGGCTACATTACTGTCAACCTTTGTCTCTAATGACTGACCACAGCAGCCAGCCAATTTTTCTTCTGGTGGAGGAGTCTACAGGCCAAGCATGAGTAATAAATAATGGCGGTCTGCAGATTGCACAATGAAAAACTGAAGCAAAGCAAAGATTGGATTAGTGCCTGTGGAAAAGGAAAGACGCCCCTTGTAGTCCCTCACACCACCTTCTCTCTCCCTCTCTGATACACGCATGCACATGCACATGCACACACACACACACACACACACACACATGCATGTGTTTGTCATGCTACAAACAGCAAAAAGAATTAAATAACATCAAAGAAACTAACCCATCCTCCTTCTCTTCAAATCCTCCAAGGCCTGGCAGCTAGGAAAGGTTATTCTCACAGGCATCATGTGTCAGTGATAACCGAAATGATCTCATTATTTCCTCATCAAAATAGCATTTTCTCACATAACCATTGGCAGGAATTGGCTTTAAAAAAAAAAAGGAAATTGCGCTAATCTGACAATATCTGATTTATTTTTTCAATCAAATAGCTAAGCTTAGACCAAATACATTATTTTTGCAACCCCTTTTCCTTACCCCCTCCCAAAAAAAAAAATCCTGCCATTTTATTTTTAAAAAATATAGGGATATAGAAAAGTGCTTTGTTTATATATAAAACATTTATTGTCATTCATTAGCCCAGAGAATGGCAAACTACAACTTGCAGGCCAAATCTAATCCATGAACTGTTTCTGTACAGTCTGCAAGCTAAATATAGTTTTTACATTTTTAAATTGTTGGGGGGGATCAAAAGAAGAACACTTTGTGACATTTGTAAATTACATAAAATTCAAATTTTGGTATCCATATTATTAACTGGGACTCAGCTATGCCCATGCATTTATATACTGTCTATGGCTGCTTTTGCACTACGACAGCAAAATTGAATAGTTGTAACAAAGATCAAGTGGTCCACAAAACTTAAAATATTTACTATAGGTCCTTAGAAAAAAATCACCACCTCCTATGTTAGCCCATTAAAATAAGCAAAGAAAAAAAAATAAAAATGTTGCTAACATGATATTATTAGGATAAATTGCACTATTAGTGTTCAAAGTAACTGCATAGCACAGAGCATAAATGATTGTAAATAAAGAATCCAAGGAATAAGCACCCTCGTTCTTGATATTATTTACCTACAAAGGAACCCAGAGATGTCTAGCAAAAGCTGGTGAATCAAAACCTTAGAGAAATCAGAAGAAATCAATGAGGTTGAAAACTCTGTCTGGTGCACTTAGAGATGCCAGGAAAGTCTACATCTTTGTTTTCCAAAACTGTCGCTCCACCCTTCCTTGGAGTAGCAAAGGCTGGAAGCTGGTGAAGGAGTATTTAAATATATCTCAGTCTTATTTGAGTTTCTTTGATCTCTTCCAGGTAAAATCACTTTTCAAAATTTCTGGCCCCCTCCCACCACTGCCTGCCCTTCAGTTATCATAGGAAAAAGCTTTTCATGAGCTTAGCCACAAGAGGAGAATCTCAGATCAAAGTGTGGGTCCTTATACAAGAGTCAAAGTTTCTCATCCTACCCAATCTTGAGTGCTCTGCTCATATCTCTCCTCCCAACTTCTCCATCTTGGTTCTATCTGGCTCTCAATGGTGTTGCAAGCGCTCTGAATCTTGACAGTGTCCTGACCTGGCTGTCCACCCACAGCCTCTACTAGGTCCCTGCTGCCATAGGAGGTTTCATAGCAAGTCTCTTGCTCTCAATTCAGCTACTTTTTACATTTTCCACCAGGAGCATGCAAGACCATCTGGACTCACTTTTTTATGCCAGACAGGAACCTAGAAACACTTGCAGGGTGAGGGGGGCATTATCCCTGTCCTCTCTCTGTCTAGGTCCTTCATTCGGCGCTTTCTAACTCACCAAGACACCATGTTGGACTTGACATTTCCCCAGTCTAAACCTGGAAAGGCAAGGGAAGCCACTGCTCTGGGATTCACCCAAACTACCTCGATGTTTCTAACATGGCCTTCCTTCAGGGGATGGAGCCAGGACGCAAGTGTCTGATTATTTTCCTCTTCTTGTCTGGTTGGCACCCCCTTTATGAAATAAACTGCGTTCTCTCTACCTAAGGTTTATACGTCTAAATGCCAGCTTTAACTTTCCATAATATAAAGAGAGCTTTTAAAATTCAGAAAATAAACATTTTCCCTCTCCATAAAGCCTGGCTTTTACAACTATAACTCAATATGGAATCCACAAAGTCAGCTTTTGAAAGTCAAAGCTCATCAATGGCCTTTTTATTCCGGGCACTAACCCACCCTCACCTTCCCTGCAGCTTATGGCTTCACATTCATGGTGGAAGGCTGTGGGGTTACATGATTTACAAGGGTATGAAACGTATGTCAGTTTAATATTTCAAAATATTATTCCTGCTACCTTTGCTAAATGAAAATTCTTTCTAAACATTTTCATTCTTAAAAAAAAGGTTATATATACCTCAGTAGAATCATACCTGTACGTGATATTATACCTTACAGTACATGACATCTTATGCCTTATCGTACATTATACCGTATATTATCCCTCAGCTTTGGACTAAGCTGTTGTATTCGTTTTCTTGGGCCACCATCACAAAATACCACAGTCTGGGTGGTTTAAACAACAGATATTTATTTTCTCACAGTGCTGGAGGCTGTAAGCCTACGATGCCAGCGGGGTTGGTTTCTCCTGAGGCCTCTCCCCTTGGCTTGCAGAGAGCCATTTTCTCTGTGTCCTCACATGGTCTTTCCTCTGTGTGAGTCTATGTCTGTGTCCTAATCTCCTCTTCTTATAAGGACACCAGTCAGATTGGATCAGGGCCCACCCTGGTGATTTCATTTTGACTTCATCACCTCTTTAAAGGCCCTCTCTAAACACACTCACAACGGAGGTCAGGGCTTCCATGTATGATTTTGCCTGGGACACAGTTCCAACCATAATAGTCAGCAAAGCCAGTATCAAATAAAGATTTTATATTTTTGCTGCTGGCACGCTTTCTGCCAAAGGATTACAGAAATACAAACTTCAGTTGATGGACGCAGGTAGGTCACATGAACTTTCACTCACATGGCAGGTTCTTCATATTGTCTAAGCCCAGGGTTCTCCCCGGTGAGCGACAGTGACACAATTCACCTTAGAGCAGTGGTGCTTACACTGGCTGCTCACTAGAATCACCTCCAGAGCTTTAAGAGCCATGACTTGTAGGAGGTAAGAAAGAAAGGAAAGAAAAAGAAAAGCCTTTATCTTGATGGCTGCTACAGAGTTCCTCTTGGAGGAGGGACCTTTCTGCTTAGGAAAACATGTTGCAATATAAAGGGCAAGCAGGGTAACAGCCTCCAAAGGCCAAGATTAGAGGACTGGGAGCAAAGAAGTAGCTAACTGCCATGCATGAGAAATAAGATGGAACTGGGAGACAGGAGAGAAGGGAAGAGTAGGGACAAGAAGGGAGGGGGAGGAGAAGAGCCAGATGTCAGAGGAGGAGGAGGGAGCCTGAGGTGGAAGGCATGCTGGATGGGGGACAATCCCAGTGATAAGTGGATGTATTCGTCTGAGAGGGCTGCCATGACACAGTCCCACACCCTGGGTGCCTTAAAAGAAATATATTTCTCACAGTTCTGGAGGCTACAAATCTAAGATCAAAGTGTCGGCCCGGTTGGTTCCTTCCAAGAACCATGAGGGAAAATGTTCCAGGCCCCTGTCCTTGGCTCGTAGATGGCTGTCTACATGCTCCCATGATGTTCTCTTTGTATGCATGCCTATGTCCAAATTTCTTCTTCTTATAACCACACCAGTCATATTAGATTAGGATCCACCCTAATGACCTATTTTAACTGATTACTTCATATTCTAAATGGGCTAGGATTCCAACATATCTTTTTTGGAGGAACACAGTTCAGCCCATATCAGTGGCCAAAGAATACACAGTGGTGTCTAACATTCAAGGCAGAGTTATTTGTGTTCTAAGAGTAAACCTCTATTTCTTTGGAGAGAAAACACTGGGGATAGAGAGGTTTGACAGCCAAGAGTGTCCTGCCCATGTCCACCCTCCACTGCCAGCCAAACAGTGAGGGATGGTGATCAGAAGTAAAGCCCAAGCCTCCCACAGTTTAGCTGAGAGCCGCCCAGAAAGCACCTGCAAGGCCCAAAACATTTTTCCCCAAATAGATCATCTTGGAAAGAAGGGAGATAGCCATCAGACCTAACTACAGACAAACAATCAGGCCCAACCAGCCCCACAGAATCAGAATCTGAAGAACCCAAGAGTTTCTAATCACCCCTCAAGATGATTCCAATGCCATGTTTTACAACCACTGCCCTCACCTAAAGCAAAAAGGGTTAGGGTCACCCTTGTTCCATCCAGAATTATTTAGCCCTAACCTTGGCTAAATTCTACTCTCATTCCCTCTCAAGTTATAGAAATCTCCCAGGACTGACTAATATAGAGTTGACTTGACCCCATTTGCCACATGGTAGCCCTCTGTCTCTCTGAAATCACGGCTGAATTATTTGGGGGGTAGGGGGGTCATGTCTTTCAAAACCCATACCAGTCTTTCTTGTGATTGGACAGTTTCTCATAAAGTCATACCAGAGGATTCAAGCAGGTTTTAGATATCGCTAATCATTTTTGCAACATTTTGTATAACTGACAAGTGGCCAAGATCCGCCTGATATGTCATGCTGCACTTACTGATTTTTGTTTAAAGAGATGGTGCTGGAAAAGATGTAGACAAGCTGAAGAATCTTTCTATATTGGCAGGATGAACAAAGCCAGACTGAAGAGGCAGGGACAGATTTTCATCAGCAATATACCATTGCAGTAGGGAGACAAGTGCAGCATAAGTGAATTTTTATTTGTACAGAGGTGTCTGGGTGTTTTAAAGGGAGAATCAGGGGATAGGGATGAGGGTAGGGAGGGGCTTATAGAGTGGGGGAAATGAGAAGTTACTAAAAGCAGGAAGGGAAATATCTGGGTTTGCTAACTGGCACTCACACCTCCCACAGAGGCTGGGAGTGGGTCCTTATCTTTAGGTATTGGCTGGAACAAACAGTAAAAAAAAAAAAAAAAAAATTTGGCAGTCTTGAGTTTTCTCAGGCTTTAATTTTTCTCAGATTTTAAGGAGGGTGGGGTCATCCTAGGGATGTGGCCTTGAGCTGTCAGAAACTATGTTAGTGTTTGGTCGAGCTTCTATAGGCCAAGGTTGAGGCCTGGTCAAGAAAAGGCGCTCAGGGGAGCCTGATTAAGGTTTGGTCAGAGTCTTTGTCTCCAGCCCCTGATAACTTGTTCAGAGCCTCATGCCTGTGAACATCAGAGCAGTCAAGACTTTTTTTAAAGACCAAATTGACAGGTAAGTATTAAGGGGTAACAGGACTCAGTCTTAACCTCTCTGGTGTTTTGTTTTGTTTTGTTTTGTTTTTTGAGCAGGGAGAGAGCCAGAAAGAGAGAGAGAGAGAGAGAGAGAGAGAGAATCTTAAGCAGGCCTCCTCACACAGAGTGGAGCCTGATGCAGGGCCTGAGATCATGACCTGAGCCAAAATCAAGAGTCAGACACCTAACCAATTGAGCCACCCAGGTGCCCCAATCTCTCTGGTGTTTTTAAGTTCATATCTAAGAGCAAGATACAGCCAGTTTGATGAACTGTGTGTATGGCTGCAGCCAAATAGGCGATGGGCAGCAGCCTTGCTCTGCTAATGGCATGGCTGTATTACTAGGAACCAAAATCAGCCTTAAAAACAACTGAACTTGCTCCTCAAGCCAGAACATTAACTTGGTTATTATAATTGCAACAATGCGAGAGAAAAATCTGTGTATGCTACTGTATATAACCTCGAAATGATAAAATCATAGAGCTAGTAGAGATTACTGGTTGTCAAAGGTTAGGGATGGTGGAGAGGGTATGACTCAGAAGAGCAGCAAGAGAAATACTGGCTCCCATGTTATCCCTTTATGGTGGGGGTGGAAATGTTCTAGATATGTCTCTGGTAGTGCTTACAGGAATCTCCACATGTGATACAATGGACCACAATCATATGCACACATTGCACCAAAGTTAATCTCCTGGTTTTCATATTGTTCTATACCCATATAGAATACACCATTAGAGTCACAAAAAGACAAATACTATGATTTCACTCACAGGAGGTACCTAGAGTGGACAAGTTCACAGAGTTGGAAAGTAGAATGGTGGCTGCCAGAAGCTGGGGGAAGGGAAATAAAGAGTTGGTTTTTAGTGGATACAGAGTTTCAGTTTTGCAAGATGAAAAGAGCTCTGGAAAAAAAAAAAGAAAGAAAGAAAGAAAAGAGCTCTGGAGATAGGTTGCACAACTGTGGGAATGTACTGCTACTGAACTATATACACTTAAAAATAGCCAACATTTATTTTATGTGTACTTGACCTCAAAGAAAAATTGAAAAAATAATTAACTTTAGGGGCACCTGACTGGCTTCGTCAGAGGAGCACGCGCCTCTCGACCTCAGGGTCATGAGTTTGAGCCCCACATGGGTGTAGAGATTACTTAAATAAATAAAACTTTAAAAAAATAATAAAAATCATTAACTTAAAAAAATGAAATACTGGAGGAAATAGAGTGAAGATACCTTTCCATACTATCTCTGCCACTTGCTGTGAATCTATAATTATCTTTTAAATATAAAGGTAAAAAATCAATATGTCCATATGTACTCCACATTCACCAGTGTTTGCCTATTACGTCATATACATTCTCTCTATCAACTAACTAGAGGGAGAGCTCATTTCTTCTGGGTACATCACAACTTAGTGGCCCCTCAGTCAGATACTCTTCCAGGATTTTCACCAGGTTGTTTTATGGTTTGAGAGCTATTTTACTTACTTTAAAATATTTTTATCATAGGAAATGTGATAAATGTGTGTGTGTTAGTTGGTCTTATTCTACAGTTTAGAGGCAGTGAGTTAACACTCCAAGTACCCTTAATCATGCTGGCAGTTACCATGTACAGGACCCAGTAGCACATTCACTTGAACAGCTACTCCAACTATTTTTTTTAAATTTCCCTTTGCAATAGAGGGCTTATTAACTAGCATAGTGATGTTAAAAATTAATTTGGCGGTGCCTGGGTGGTTCAGTAGCTGAAGTATCCAACTCTTGATTTCAGCTCAGGTCATGAGATCCAGCCTCACATTGGGCTCTATGCTGGGTTTGGAACTTGCTTAAGATTTTCTCTCTGACCACCCCCGCCATGTGCATGCTCACTCACGTGTGCGCTCTCTCTCTCAAAAAAATATTTCTAATTTTAATTGATGAAGTATGTGGTATTCAAGACACATAGATTGGTTATATATACTGAATAGGCACCTTCACCTTTGCATGAACAGGAGGTAAGAATTTGGCTGCCCCAGAAGACTATGCCCTTTGGAATGGCACCCTGGCCTTCAAACTTTGTCAGAATCTGGGATAGACCATTAGCAGGCGGTTGTGACTCCTCATCCAACTGGAACACTGGTTGAAGCATGTGACTCAAACAGCACTCCATCCCATAAACTTCATTAAAGTACAGTTGCAATGTAGGAAGGGACAGAGAGCAGCAACTTGGTCAAATTCACCCGTTACATGACTTTCTGTGCTCCTTGCTAGTAAACATCAATATGTATTGTAGAATTCAGTCTGACACGTTTTGCTGGAGCATACCACGTGACAGCAAGACTAAAGGGAGCACGCCTGTAGCTGCAACCTCCGAAGCTCCTGATCTCTACCAAAAAGACCTCATAATTGCAAGCAAGCAGGATGCCTGGGTGGCTTAGTGGTTGAGTGTCTGCCTTGGACTCAGGTCGTGATCCAGGGGTCCTGGGATTGAGTCTCGCATCGGACTCCCTGCAGGAAGCCTGCTTCTCCCTCTGCCCGTGTCTCTGCCTTTGTGTGTGTGTGTCTCATGAATAAATAAATAAAATCTTTAAAAATAATAATTGCAAACAACCAAATTGGCTTATATGTATTCACAGTAGGCGCTCAGCCCTTGACATTTCTCGGCCTCAAACTGTCTTTTTCATGTTTCATGACACATGCTCTCACAGGGGTTTCAACTGAGTGTGTGTTAAAGAACTTAGTAGATTGACAGGTGTGTATAGGCCTGTGTGTGTAAATCACCCTCCACTCTCTACTCTGAGTAGCCTACCCAGAACTTTTTTGACTCAGTGTGACCATTCCTTCCTCTTCTGAGAAAACATCCATCACACTGCTTTGCCATGTTTTGTTTGTCACTCTCTTGTGTTAGCTTTTGAACTCCTTGAGACCAAGGATCTTATTTATCTACGTGGAATCAGCTCCTAGCAAAGAGCCAGAAAGCATTTGAGTGAAGGAATACAGGAATAGGGATAAAATGTAATATTATCCAGGGGTCACATTATATTCTTCTCACAGTACAACAGCAGCTAAACTCCAAGGCCCCACATTACAGGTTGACATATGTCATTATTTATATAATTATAATTTCTAGAATTAATTTTAGCAACACGTTTTAGCCCATTTAAAGTCTTGTGGTATTACACACTCCCAAGACCTTGGGGCTAATCTAAGGAAGTATTAATATTAAGGGGGCAGTTGGTTAGGAAACAGTATCTATACTTTTTCTAGCCTTTTTTATTTAGAAGAAATCTAATATCTGGATGCTGTTAGCTAGATGGAGATCAGTCTGAAACAAGGATATGAATACGGCATGGCCCCCAAGTCCCACTCATGAGAGACCCAGGATTTACACTGGAATCAATCATTTTGTTGAATGCTGAAAATCCAGCTTTACTTTTGGGTGCCTGCCTAGATATGGTCTGATGACAATTTGTTTCGGATGCTCACACACAACCTTAAATCTAGGAATGGGTAATTGCAATGGCTAACGTTGATGACAGGAGCAAAATTCCCTAGCAGGCTGCACTGGCCAGACCATAGCAGTCAGTAGTGGTGACCAGTTCAGTAGTCTGAGGATTTCCTGTCTGAGGGGTGGGCTGTGTGAGGTTGAAAGCATAGGCAGTATTCGGGGTTGGTCAATAGCACTTCACTTCCAGAGATATGTTCTCTCACACCTGGTCATCCGTCAGTGACTATAAGACAGAAATCCCTGATTCCCAGCCCCACTGGGCCCAAAGCCTTCTTTTATAATAAATATTTTGTAATGGGCCCTTTACTAACCTAAAATGAAATTAAGAGTTATTTAAGCTACCAATGTATAATTGCTTAAGAAAAATAATGCCTTAACTTGGGAATAAAAAGGAGTGTAAAATATAATAAAATAATATGTACTTCAATATGTGAATGTGGGGACATAATTATATTAGGAAACATTAAAGTGTCAGATGCTTGTTGAATGTAGCTGACTGGCACATGTAAATATTTTTGATGATTCAAACACCACTCCCGGCTTTGTCACTGGTGATGGCAATTTTCCAATATGAGGAGCGACTCTTGGTAAAGTTTTTGATGAAGCAAAGGACAGAAACTACATGATTCCACTTATATGGGGTACCTAGAATAGGCAAATTCACAGAGACAAAGTAGATTTGAGGTTACAAAGGGCTCAGGGAAGGGGAGATGGGGAGCTATTGCTTAATGAGTACAGTGTCTGTTTGGGGTAATGAAAAAGTTTTGGAAATAGTGGTGACTGTTGTACAACACTGTGAATGGACTTAATGCCACAGAACTGAGCACTTAAAAATAGTTAAAAGGGGAAATTTTATGTGATGTATTCCTACCACAATAATAAAATAGGGGAACCTGTGTGACTCCGTGGTTGGGTGTCTGCCTTCTGCTCAGGTCGCAATCCCAGGGTCCTGGGATCCAGTCCTGCATCTGGCTCCTCAAAGGGAGCCTGCTTCTCCCTCTGCCTATGTCTCTGCCCCTCTCTCTGTGTCTCTCATGAATAAATAAATAAATAAAATCTTAAAAATAATAATAAAAAAATACCTTTAAAAAGTCTTGTTTATCCATAAAATAGAGTGAGAACTAGCTCAGATAATTAATAATAAATGTCCCTTCGCTTACACGAATGCCCTGCAAGACATTTGAAAGTCATGCAAGACCATTCTTTGTTGAGCAAGACTGTCCCACACTTTACAGGTGTCTAGCATCACCGGCCAACCTCACTAAATGCCCCCACCAAGTTCCAATTCCTCTCCCGGGAATCCCTGAGATGCAGGCAGGACAGCCGGGTAGGTGGTCTAGGCGGGGCCCAGGGGGTGCCTTGCAGCCCCGGTGGGGACTAGGGTGCTGGGCGAGGAAACCTGCAGAAACCCAGGTCTTGGATGGATCCGCGCGGAGCCTGGGGGGTGGGGGGGCGGGCGGGGGTGCTGGGGAGAAGCCTGCGGGAACTGGGAGCTGAAAGCGGGCTCCAGCTCCCCACCCTGCTCGCAGGCTCGGGGTCTCCGGGGCAGCGGGGCCATAGCCGTCCCCCCCCAGACGGTGGAGCTACCGAGCCTCGGCCGCCAGGTCAGGCAGGCGGACTCCGCCTCCGCGGACGCTGCAGCTGCAGCCGTGGGGCTCACTGTGACCCGGGCGACCGCTGCTGTTCTTTGAATCGTGTGCAAGTTCTTTACTGTCTTTTTCACGGCTTTCTTTTCTTTTTTTTTTTTTTTTTTTAGATTTTATTTATTTATTCATGATAGACATAGAGGAGGGGGTGCAGAGACACAGGCAGAGGGAGAAGCAGGCTCCACGCAGGGAGCCCGACGCGGGACTCGATCCCGGGTCTCCAGGGTCACGCCCTGGGCTGAAGGCAGGTGCCAAACCGCCGAGCCACCCGGGGCCCCCCCTCATGGCATTGTTAACACCCATTTATTACAGGTGAGAGAACGAGTGCAGCAGTCGCAAGGAGCTCAGGGAGCCGAGTCACGGGACCGAGGCAGGGGCGCGTCCCGGAGAGTCCTCCCGGACAGATGGTCCCCCTCGGCGGATCTCCAGGGGGGACCCCGGCGCCCTCTGCTCCCGCGCCCCCAACCCCCACGCCAGCGGGGTCCGCAGGTGCAGGGGCGCGGGGTCCAGCCCGGCTGCGCGAGGCGACGCGCATCCCGGTGCCCCGGGGGGGGGGGGGGGGGGGCGAGGCGGGAGGCGGGGCTCCTCCCAGATGCTCCCGCCCGGGGGTCCCAGCGCCAGGAGGCTCCTCTCTGAGCCCCAGCTTGGGATCTCAGGCACAGAAGCAGGCCCGGAGGCCTCCATGGCTGGAGGGGGGAGGGGGACACCTGATTCAGGGCCTCGGGGAGGACGCTTTGATGGGATCCCTCAACTTTAACCCTTTACCTGCACAGCCAGCACCTTCATTTTCTTTTCGGTGCCTGAGATCATTGTGGGCAGGGCCACGTCTTCTATGTCCTTTTAACCTTCGCCCTGGCTCCACTGTAATTAATCAAATAATCGGGTACATAGCACTATTAATTAAGGCAACTAGCTTTTTTTTTTTTTTTTTTTTTTTTTTCAAAACACTTTCACAGCACCTCATTTGATCCTCAGAACAACCTTGTTGGACAGATGTTATTGTTATTTCCATTCTGTGGATGGGGAAAGATGAGGCCTGAGTCACATGCCTGGAATGAGGCAGAACCAGGTCCTGAATCCAGGTCCCCTCCTTCCATGCCCGTGCCCTCAGCAGGAGAGTCATGTGCTGCTGTTGAGTCCTCTGAATGAGTGTCTGGAAAAATCGTTCTACTTGAAAGCAGTGTCCAAAGTACTTTAGCAGTTCCTTTAAAAAGTAGCAAGATTTTGTACTTGCTTGCAAAGCATTTAAATAACTTCGCACCCATGAACCACTTTAAAGCTACAGAATTTCAGTAAGACTGTAAGAGCCGGTGTTATGTTTCCTGTTCCACTGAGGGAGCAACAGAGAGGCTCATCCTTACCCATAGGTCCCATCAGGATCCCTAGGCCAGAAGGGTGATGGAGAGTCCAGCTGGGGAGGGCCCAGACCTGTTCTTGCCCCCAGTGTAGTCTTTGCAGCCAAGGGGTCATTATAAAAGGTAAGGGAAACAGACTTTGGAGGCAACGTCGAAATTCAAAAAGGCAGGGCAAGGCAGGTGAGCCAAAATGCCAAGCCAAGCACACTGGAAATGATGGGGAATCAAAGTAAATCTATATATAGGACTTCCTGGAGTTAGAGGCCAGGAGTCCAGGAATTAGGCTCCAGGTGGGTGAGATTTGGTGTCCTCCAGGTCAGGCCAGCGCGGCTCCTGGACACTCTCCCCATGGTTTTGGTATTGTCAGAATAGAGAAGCAGATCCGCCAGCTTCATCACAGAAAGCAATGCCTAGAGCTAGAGGGAAAAGTCTAGAGGGAATCATGAATCCAAACAGAAAAAGCCAGGTGTGAAGGCAAACCAAAAGAAGCACCTGATTGATTTTCTCACGGGGCATGTCTATGGTGACCCAAGTGTGGATCAGTGGTTTCCCTTGCTGACGCAAAAGGAACACTAAATTCACACAACAAATAGGTGTAAGTGCCAATAAAAAAGCGTTCTAATCCCTTAACAATCAACTCAATTGCTTTCTCTTCTAGACCCCACTGATGCAGGCTGATTGGGGCAGTTTGGAAGGAGGCAGCTGTCAGAATGTCCACATTCTGAATGGTTGGGGACCAATCAGAATATTGTTGGGGACACTCTATATTCAGACATTATTAGTCTTCCATCCTGAAGCCCTGGGATCGCATGAGTGGCACTATAGACTGGAAAGGTCTTTGGATCGCTTCTAGAATTTCGAACTGGAAATGTTCCCAGGGAGAAGATATGATCAACCCCATTTCTCTGGAAAATCCAAGCCCCCTCGCCAGAGTTCAGATGCACCTGCTGTGTGTGCAAAGAGGCTCTCAAAGCAGGAGCAAGCGTTTTCATACTTTTTACCAATAACCATTATTTTTTCTTAAATAAATGTCATTATAGATCAATTAAGGGAACACCAAGTAGAAGAAAAAATGGACCCACACTATCAACACTCCAGGCTGGACCGGTTTTTAGTTACTCAAATTTCTTTTCATTGCATAGGCATATGCCATTTTTACGTAGCTGAAATCATGGTCATGTATAATGTACCCTTTTTATCGCTTAAAATGAAGTCATAAGCACTTTTTTTTATGTTGTTATGGAGTCTTCATAATTGTTATTGACTCCATCTACCTCACACGAGGTTATACCACCTTGTTTACCAAATCACTTCCCTACCAGGGCTCTCTTAGATTGCTCTCGGCTTGCATGATCATGCCTAATGTGACGATGAACGCATTAGTGCAATACTGAGTCCAAAAGCCTAAGGGGAGATTGGGGGATAGGTGCTAGCAACTTTGCAGGCAACTCTCTGCGTGACATGATCCACAGTGGGGAGTGGGCCCGTTCTGGCTTCAGAGGGGTGGCCTTGGTGGGGGGGGGGGGGGGTGACGGGGAAGATAAGAGAAATGGAAGATGTCTGGCCAGAGGCAATGGTTCTGATCTTTTGTAGAGACGGGGTGAATAGACAGGAACAGGACGTGTCTTTTGGATGAAAGGTTTATGAGACCCGGGAGCACCGTCACTTCCTGTTTCAGGCGTGAAAGACACAGTGACTGTCAGCCAGGGAGGCAGGGGACCTTGGCAGAGCTTGCCATGCTCTGGAAAATGGCCCAGATGCAGCCTTTTTGTCTGGATGGAACAGCTGGGGCAGGAGCACAGTGTCACCTGCCCGGGCTTACAGGTTGAGAACTTTCACAAACAGCTGGAGCAGGATGGAAGTGGATCTAGTCCTTAGCACGTGTGGGACACTTCAGGGGACTCTAAGAGCAGGGGCTTGAGATGGACCAGTTATGCACGTGGCCAGGAGTCCAAGGATGACAGACGTCAATGTTAAGGACTCATATTTGTACCCACAGACCAGACAGGAAAGAATCAGGGGTTAGACACAACTTCCTTTGGGTTATTTCCTAGGAGAGCTTCCTAGAAGCAGGATGAGTGGGTTAAAGAGCACTGAAGCTTCATTTTTACCCCATGGGATAACCGGAGGCAGTTCTCAGGGCCAGCTACCATGTTCTTCTTTCCACCCTACCCCAAACCCAGGGGCTCAACCACTTATACTTTCTTTTTAGTGCCATCCCTTGTCTGCTCCCCGGGTTGATCCCCATCCAAGACCACCCCACCTCCTGCCAGCCCCCTCTTTTCTCACTGCCTCCAGAGACAAACCCATAGGTCCACTTCATTTTCAAGCATCCCTTACAAGAACACAACAACAAAATAACCAAGACAATTAAAATAAGGGAAAAAGTGCAAAAACTTTAGAAGTCTTACTAAGTTTAGTTAGTTATAAATCCTTACTTAGAATCCCTGCTTCTCTCTTGAAATAATTACCAGATACCCATTTAAGACATCAGATCCTCTCATCTGGGGACCACATTGAAGATTCAGGGGTCTAGGCCAGCCAGGGCCTGATCAGGAAAATGAAACCGCACCAGTTATTTTAACAGAGGGAAGTTAATGTAAGGAACTGATTGAGCAGGAGACAGTTTCCAACCTATGGCTGGGGATCATAGAAGCTTGCAGGATCCACAGAACTGGGACCCAGACCTCTGAGAAATCTTATAGATTTAATGGTGCTCCTCTCCCAGTATATTGAAGTCCTAACCCCAAGGACCTCTGAACATGGCCTTCTTTGGAAATGGGGTCCTTATTGGGTAATCAAGTTAAAATAAGGTCATTGGGAGGGGCCCTAATCTAATATGATGGCATCCTTACAGAAAAGGGAGACATGGACAAACACAGACATTCAGAGGGAAGACAACGTGAAGACACACAAGAAGAAGACAGCCATGTGACTGGAGTGATGTCCCTACAAGCCAAAGAAGGCCAAAGATTGCTGTTAACACCCAAAGAGGCAAGGACGGATTCTCCCCTAGAGCTGTTGGAGGAGCACAGCCCCATGGACAACTTGACCTCAGACCTCTGACCCCCAGAACTGCAAGAGAATGAATCTCTGTTGCAGTCTCTCAGCTATAGGTACTTTGTTTGGGTAGGGAAGAAGAGGGTGCTGGCTGGAGCTATCTCTGAGGGGAGACCCTGAGGCTGATTCTGAGAGAATGGAAATAACTGGAAGCTAGAACCACGGCTACTAGAGTCACCTGCTACTGCCAGGCAGGAACACCATTGTTGGCCTGATGCTGACAGAGACAACAAGCAAACCCTAATCACATTCTCTCTCCTCCAGCTTTCCAGTCTCCCTCTTGATTGCTCCTTGGACGGTTTCTCTCAGGGAGAAACACGGTGTACCAAACCCCAGCATTGCAGAGTTGACTCTGGCAGGTGGATGGGGAGCTGAGAGACGAGAGCTTAATAACCTGCATGGGGCATGTAAGCCCGGGTGGGAAAAACAGTCACATCTTTATTTTCATTGTCCTGTCTCTGAGAGCCAGCGTTTCCTTCTCTTATGAGTATGAGCCAAAAATAAATGGATAAAAACCACAGTAGGATGAGCAGTATCTGTAATTCCATCACCAGTGTTTTCATTGCACATTAGAGTTGCTGCAGATATTTCAAAATACCATTTATGTTTATCATCGCTTCTTCAAAATTATGGGTGTTAGACCCACTGCTAGACCTAGTAATTTCATGTGCTAATAAAGAAGCAAATATATTGCCAACATGATTTTGTTTTGTAATGTTTTCATAACTTGACTTATTATATTATTTCCTCTGTACTTTAGTAATCATGTATTAAAGAAAATTTATTTGGGGAAGATGCCCAAAGACTACATCAGACCAATGGAGGGGTCCATGGCACCATGAAAAGGTGAAGGATCATTAGAAGGAAGGAGGGATAAATAGACAGAGCACAGAGGATTTTTAGGGTAGTGAAATCATTCTGCGTGGTAGAGACATGACGTGATTCATTTGTCCAAGTGCAAAGAATGTACAACACTAATGAACTATGACTCTGGCTGACAATGATGTGTCAGTCAAGGGTCATCAACTATAACACATGTACCACTTTGTTGAGGGGTGTTGATAGTTGAGGAGGCTCTGCATGTGTGGGGTTGGGGTAAATGGACAATCTCTGTACCTTCCTCTCAATTCTCCTGTGAACCTAAAACTGCTCTAAAAAATTAAGCATATTAAATAAATAGGTAAATAAATAAATAATAAAATAAATTAAACATATTTTTAAAAATTGATGATCCTCTTGCATAGACCAATCCTTTCCCCTTTATTCCTGAAAGTAGGTCTCATACAATAGTGACACAAACATGGGATCAGTGGGTGGAGCATGGTATTCTTGTTCTAAACACAAGCACGAAGGAAGGGAATATCAGGACTAGTGGTTTGACTTCAGCTGTCTTTCGGGTGACTCCACACACAATTGCTGCTTTCTCGGGCATCCGTTAGTGGAGTGGGAGGTTTATCTTCTCACCCTTCCAGGGCTCAAATGTGGGTCACTGTTTCCAGGTAGGGCCAGCTCCACGGCTGTCTACACAGAGCTCCTCACTCCAA
Source organism: Canis lupus familiaris (assembly GCF_011100685.1). Classification (NCBI taxonomy): domain Eukaryota; kingdom Metazoa; phylum Chordata; class Mammalia; order Carnivora; family Canidae; genus Canis; species Canis lupus. The sequence continues at coordinate 31,568,251 of NC_049246.1, read as the reverse complement.
CAGGCCTCACTTCAAAATCTGCTGCTGCTGTCTAAAATTCTGAACAATTTTAAGCAAGAGGCCCCTCATTTCCATTTTGTGTAGCCAGTCCCGCTGCTAGGAAGTGCACAGGCTGGGCTGTAGAATTCCAAATATTTAGGGTATAAGAATGTGCTTTCATTCCTCACACGAAATAATAATTCACTCCTGCTATTTACTAAAAGCCAAGCCTCATCCCCCTGACTTCCCCCCCAAAATTCTAATGATAGTTTGTTTTTCTACATAAAGAAAGGACAAATAGGTGAAGGAAGTGGGGTTATGTATTATTCAGATATGCTTGATTTCTTCACATCTTTCAGAACTCTTAATTGAGAAATGGATAATGTCTTCCAAGACAGCATTTGATATCACTCCCAAATATATGGCAGATCAGAAACTTGAGACTTCTACACAATCCTCACATCCTTGTGTGGGGTCTGCTTGGCTTTTATTATTTTGGTGGAGGTTTTTGTTTTTTTTTTTTAACATTTCTGATTAGAGGTGCTATCAAAGTCCCAGAAACAGAACTTTCGAGGTATTAATGGTTCAGTCCCAAGGTCCAAGGTCCAAAGGTCTCAATCTTGTACTGTCCTCAGGAAGACCTGCCCCATGCCCACAGCAGCTTGGAAAGCTTAGTCCTATCTTCCTGCACCTGGACTGGGGGAAAAGACCAGTGGCAAGATAGCCAGAGCCCAATGGCAGCTGCTAACCCCACAAGCACAGTTTTAAAAGCTTAAAAAAAAAAAAAAAAAAAAAAAAGTCATTGTCTTGTTTCATTGATTACTTCAACACATAACCGAGTTGCCAGCTGGAGAATAAAATCCCTCATTGGCCACATTTCTAGAGTAGCAGCGGAGGAGGATTCAAACAGCATCCACTTCCATTGTTTATGGGAAACCACAGGTGCTGGGCAGTCCCTCCTGTATCAGGGACTGTCCACCTGTTACTGAGCTGTCAGAGTTGGAGGTTGTGTGAAGCCACCAAGGAAACCCACAGGGCAGGGAACATTCCTCAGTGGGATTCTGATGTTGTGAGGTTTTTCTAACACCTGGGCTCACATGCTTCTCATTTAATCACTCAGAAGCATCGTTATAGGAGCATGTAGAGTACCTGGGAGCACGCTCTACAGCTAAGCTCTCTGGCTATACCAGCCACGAGCTCCTGAGTGAATTTTACTACACTGTGCTTTAGTTGTCTCGTTCATACAATGTAAGTAATGGAGACACTTACCTCCCCGGGGTTGCTGGGAGGATTACCAACAGAAAGCGCTCAGAATAGAGCCCTGCATAACATAAGTACTCTGTAAGTGGTAGCTTGAAAATATGCCTGCAGTTTACCCACATCTTCTCTAGGGGCCCTGGGAAGTTCAAATCACAATCTCTGTCTTCCAGGGATATTGTATTAATATTGTGCTTCTTGGATCCTTGGAGGCTCCAGTGATGTATATTCATGATGGTTGAGAAAGGTGAAGTGTGGAGGATAGGGAACAGGCAGCCTTTAGCTCCTACCCCACTCAAGACAAGAATTTTTATCTAATGTATACATTGTGGTTTTCAGGTAAGATTTCATCTGAATAAAACATCCCAAGAAAGTCTATAAAGAGTTTGAAAACGGGTGGTGTTGGAACCAAGCTAGACCAAGGAAATGCACCCCGGAAGCGAGTAAGTAGTCCTATGTGACTGAATGTGATTAGGTTTTGTGTTGGTCAAGGTCATGGAAGGAAAGCAGTGGCACAACTCCAATGCATTGTTAGAAAAGGGCATCATGAGGAGACCGTTGGTGTAGGTAGGGTTTGGGGGAGCCATTACCACTCATAGAGACTGCTCTTAGGCAATAGGCTTGAGCAATGGAAACTTGGGCAAGCTAAAAGAGCCCACAAAGACCACTGAGCTGAATGCAAACAGGCTCATTAAATGATCCACCTCAAAAGAGCCGTAGGCCCTAACCAACCAATGGGATGCTGACAACCAGGCATAGACAGTTACCAAAAAGGAGAAAACTGCATGCTTCCCCATACTTCCTTACTCTGCCCTATAAATATAGCCCCTCATCACCACCTCATGGCACATGGTCTCTCCTTAGCTGTCCTGCCCATTATTCCCTTGCAGTGTATTCAATAAACTTCAATGCCTTTCATTCTGCTTCAGGTGAATTCTTTTGCTAACTGCACCACCAGCCCCACCCAATCAGAACATACCACAGGCCCAAAGAGAGGAAGGGAAGGAGTGTCTGGTTTCCAGAAAGGATGGACATTTAGAGAGGGTGCCTGATAGCAGTTGCTGTGTTTGTAGAGGGAGGCAGCCAACCTGTGGGAATCTGATAGGGATGGAGCCAGAAGAATTAATATTCTGACCACACTCTCTGCCCTTTCATCTGTAAGGGGCTCCCAATGGCCAAACTCAACCAGAAGTCACAGGCAAAGGAGTCTATTGATATACTGATGGAGCCGCAGTGGTGTGCTGGTAAATAAATATTAAACAACAAGCTCTGAGGTAGCTGTGTGTATGCCTATTTGTAGTGTTTGCCAATTTCCAATATGTAAATATTCCTACTATGGCCACCAAGCATGAGTTAGGAAGAGATATACAAAATCAGCTTTTGCAGGCTCCCATATCACTGAAGTAGACCATATGGGTCAGCCTCCCAGGACGCAGAGCAGGTTGGGAAAGGATGGAGAGTAGACCTGGAAAGGCAAACAAGATATCCAGTGCTAGTGTCGCTGCCCATGCTGCAGCTGCCAACACCAGACCAAGGGTTCTGATATTTGGAACAAGGGCATTGGTGCCTCCATCCTCACTATCAACAGAACTGCCATCTGCAAGGCTAATAAAGAACAGTCTAATCCAATAATCATCTAGCAGGTCAATAATGTAGATGAGAGAGGGAATGAAACAGAGAATGAAAGGAGAGAGGGAGAAAGGGAGGTATAGATTCCGTTCTAGGCTGGGAAGTGTCTGCATTTCCATACATAACTATGTTGCTAATAAAGATAGAAGGAGGTGGAGGTAGGGAGTTGTACTTCTCAAACTTCGATTAACTTCACCTAATAGCTCAACCCTGTGGCCAGGTAGGCATGGATCCTGTAGGAAGGAGGAGTGATTCACTAGAAATGGGAGTCTTGGAGTGGAGCCAGGACTTAATATACCATGTGGCAGGAGCTCAAGGTCTTAGAGGTCATAGTACCATCCTGTTATCTGCTGGCAGGGGAATGGCTGCAGAGCCATTACTGACTGTTCTGAACCTCTGTTGGCCTATCTTACTGAACCATTGCTGAAGGGAGCAAGATTCTGTGATGCTTGGGCCCTTGTGTTATTCTTCTGTTAATGGCAGGCATAGCCTCAATCCTCAAGAATAGTGTGAAATAGGAGCTCAACCTCCAATCACTACCCTATCAGGAATGATCTGTCCCACCATCACCATTATCCACACCAATATATCAAGTTCTCCTTCCAGGAGGGCAACCAGGTAAAACCAGTGTGGAGGCTGGCCCAAGCAGAGAGACATGTCCCAAAGATGACTCTGTGACAAAAGAAATGATACGGAAGTGAAATCTTCCCTTCCTCTCCCCAGACCCACCTCTGCATCAACTGTTTCCATTTTCTTCCCAGAATGATGTACTGCTGGACAGATAATGTACATTTATGTTGACGATCCCTTCTCCTTATGATTTGAGAGGAGGATTCAAACAGCATCCACTTCCATTGTTTATGGGAAACCACAGGTGCTGGGCAGACTTCCCACCAGCCAGGGGGTCATTAACACCAACAAAACTGTCATGAGGCTTATGAAAATATCCTGAGACATAAAGGATGGAGAGCACAGCACAGTCTCAGCAAAGAGGAAGAACATACCCTTGAACACTGTTTAATACAGGAGACAGAAGAAAATGCTAGAAAACAGACTGTAAAACAAGATTTTAACAAAACTGAGGAAGGATAGAGATGTCAGTGACTCTGGCTAAAAGGCAGAGAAATAGAAAAGAAAATTGATGAGGCAGGGAAAATGAAAAGTGAAAAATCCTATTTAAAAAATTTAGATGCATTAGTATCAGAAATGAACAAGCACAAAGCTGCAGAAAACATAATCCAAATATAAAGAGTAAGTTTGCCAAATTCTATGATAATATAAAAGAATGACAAAATAAAAACTAGCATATATAAGAACTACACGAGAGACCTGCCATACTGACAATTGTCTTGTCTCTGAAGGAGAATCAGAAACCAAAGAAGCAAAAGCAAAATTGTAGAGATTATACAGTAAAAAAGATCTTTCTTTCCCTTGAAAAGAAATTGTATGGTACAGTGACTAAAAGCACAGACTCTATACGAGGTAGACCTAAGTTCCTATCCCAACTCTGTTGATGATCTCCTCTAAGTCCTTGAGCCTCAATTTCACCATCTGTAAATAGGGAGGGATAATAGCTGTCACCTTACAGTGTTGTCATAAAGTAATACATTACATATAGAGCACTTAGCACTGGATCTGGTGGAAGTTTCAATGTTTCAAAGGGACTCACTGAGTAAGCAAAGTTAATGACAAGAACCAACTCATAGACACATGTAATGGTATTTGTAAATATCAAGATTTGGGGGAAAAAACCTTATAAACATTCGAGGGAGAGGGAAAGGTAATCTAAAAAAGAAGAAAATTCACCTAACTTCAATATTCTCCTATAAAGCCACATTAAAATGCTAAAAGATATGTCAACTATTACAGTTTTGAGGGATTAAAATAGGTGATCAAGATTATGGACTCAGTCGAATCCTGTATAAAAACAACAAAGAAACAGTCTTAGCTGTTCAAAGACTCTGAAAACATTATCTGCTCTCTATATCTCTCCTAGACAAGTTCCAGAAGGCTTCTTACAGAAACCAAGACATTAACAACAAAGAAAGAACTCGATAAAGGCTAATTTATGTTGTAAAAGGATGAATGGTGAGCACTAACACCTGTTATATATTGAACGAAGCCTAACTAATTATTGGAAATATGATTATAAGATAGAATGCAAATGTCAAAAAAATTAATTATACCTCGATGTAATTTCAGATTATGCCAACAAGGATAAGAGTAAAAGTAAATGGAAGTAAATGCAGAGTAAGTTTTTCATCTCACTAAGGAGGGAATTAACAAATACTGTTTCATTCTTGTCATTGGTGAATATAGAACTATGAGTCAAGGGGGCACCTGGGTGTCTCAGTGGTTGAGAATCTACCTTCAGCTCAGGTCATGATTCCAGGGTCCAGAGATCAAGTCTTACAACAGGCTCTCTGCAGGAAGTCTGTTTCTCCCTCTGCCTATGTCTCTACCTCTTTCTGTGTGTCTCTCATGAAGAAAGAAATGAAATCTTAAAAGAAAAAAAAAAGGGCAGCCCAGGTGGCTCAGTGGTTTAGCACCACCTTCAGTCCAGGTCGTGATCCTGGAGACCCAGGATCGAGTCCCGTGTCGAGCTTCCTGCATGATGCCTGCTTCTCCCTCTCTCTGCCTGTGTCTCTGCCTCTCTCTCTCTCTCTCTCTGTGTCTCTCATTAATAAATAAATAAAATATTTTTTTAAAAAGGCTCACGTAGACATAATAAAGCAAGAAATGTTGCTTAGCTGAATGCCTAAGATGAAGAGGACATGGATTCTGATGAAGACCAGCAGTTTGGTCGTCCAATTTTTGTGTTTCCTTCATCCTTCAGAGAGAAGGTACCCTCTTCCAGTATCAAAACTGTTTTAGTCAGACATCAGCCAAGAAAACAAAAAATGGTCTAGGATTTCAAATAAGGAATGCAGCAGAGAACTGGGTGCTTAAAGAATTGTTGGAAGAGTGAAGGAAATAGAGATCAGGGATATTGTGGTAGGCTGTTGGGAAATTATGATTTCTTAATGATTCTGCCCACTGAAGCATCAAAGCAAACATCATGCAAGATCTCACTGTGAAGCTGCTGCCAGCTTCATGTAACACAGAAACCAGGATGCCACAATCTGCCCACGTACCGGTCTGCCACTGGTGGTGGAGAAATAGACGTCTTCTCCTCCTCCACCTTCTTAATCTCACACGACTACTTTTCACCAGTAAAACCTAAACTGGAACCCTGATGGCAACTGATTCTGGTAAATGAGTGCTCAGAAGGGGATAAGGTGACAATGAGCTTACAGAAGACCATCTACATCATGGAGGAGAAATCCTTAGAAAACGTAGTACAGTCAAGTCTCACTATTTACAGTAGTTATGTTTTTAAAGTCATCCAAAAACAGTGAATTAGCACAATTAAGCTGCTGCTCCTAGGGCAAATATAGGGTTAGATTCCTACAAGCTTCTGGTCATAATGTTTACATCAACTGATCAACACATGAATTTATCTTACTTGTTTCTGTTTAAAGAGACATTTTAAATATATACTGCTGATTCATTAACATTAAACTCGCAGCCAGTAGCACCTATAACTGATGCCTGGGAATCTCTGGGTGGCTCAACGGTTTAGTGCCTGCCTTTGACCTGGGGCACGATCCTGGAGTCCCAGGATCCAGTCCCATACCCACATCGAGCTCCCTGCATGGAGCCTGCTTCTCCCTCTGCCTGTGTCTCTGCCTCTCTCTCTCTCTCTCTCTCTCTATCATAAATAAATAAATAAATAAATAAATAAATAAATAAATAAATAAATCTTTAAAAAAAATAACTGATGCCTGAATGAAGCTTGTCTAACACAGTATTTTCTCAGTGAGGCACATCATAGTCTTCTTGTACTTAGAAACACCAAACATCACTTCAACATGATGCTTGGGAGTCATTTCATTTTTTTTAAGATTTTATTTATTTATTCATGAGAGAGACAGAGAGAGAGAGAGAGAGAGAGGCAGAGACACAGGCAGAGGGAGAAGCAGGTTCCATGCAGGGAACCTGACATGGGACTCCATCCAGGGTCTCCAGGATTGCACCCTGGGCTGAAGGCGGCAGTGCTAAACCGCTGAGCCACCCAAGCTGCTCTTGGGAGTCATTTCAAACAGTGAAATCACCACCAAAAGGCACAACAATGCAAAACCATGGCACGACTACATAAAATACCCTTGTTTGCAAAATGAGAACTGAAACAAGAAGCAAAGTCTCCTTGTTTGACCTCAGCTGGAAACATGTATGTCAGTTGATTCAAGTTTTTTACTGCTCTGTGCATGTTTATTTGTGACTGCAAAAATGTCTTGCATGTGGACTTTGAGATTACAAATCAATTTGCTTAGTAGATGAGTTTGCAACTACAGAACCCACAAATAATAAGGGTCATCTGTACATATAACAAAGCAGAAAGGAAAACAAAGAACTTAAATAAAAAACCAAAGATAAAATACACATTTAAAATGATCAGTGTAATCAGGAACCCCTGGGTGGCTCAGTTGGTTAAGCATCTGACTCTTGATTTTGGCTCAAGTCATGATTTCTGGGTTCTGAGATCAAGTCCCATGTCAGGCTCCACACTCAGTGAAGAAGTCTGCTTGTCCCTCTCCCCTGCTCCCAGGCCTCCACCACCACCACCCTGCTCTCACTCTCTTAAATAAATAAATAAATAAATAAATAAATAAATAAATAAATAAATAAATAACTTTTAAAAATTAAACAGAATGATCAGTGTAATGAAAGGCAAATGAAAATTACTAAAGCAAATGTTGATAGCACATGAGACAGCACTGGTCATCTATCAAATTATAAGAACAGATTAGAATTTTGGTAAACTCTAAGTGGCCACTGACTTTCTTCAGAGAAATTTTATAGTAAATATTAAAGCCTTAAAAATATTCAGACTCTGACCTAACATTGCACATCTAGAAATTTTAGCTAGATAGACAGACCTACACGTACACCAAGATTTAATTTACAATAATATTTATTTCAACAAAATATGTAATAGCAAACAAGAAAGTATAAAAACCAAAATGTCTTATAATAGAGACTGGCCAACTAAATTACAGTACCTCTATAAAATAAAATACTATGCAGCCTTTAATCATAATGTTATAGAAGGATAGTCAATGCATGGGAAGATGCTCATCATAAAAAGCTACGTCCACAGGAAAATTAGAAAACAATATATAGTGTTTGAATCCATTTTTATATCTAAAAAGGAAAAAGGAGAAACACATGTAATTTGAAGGTAAATTTCTTTTTTTTTTTTAAGGACTTATGACAATGAGATCAAGATCTAAGCTGAGATCAAGAGTTGGACGCTTAACGACTGAGCTACCCAGGAGCCCCTAAAGGTAAATTTCTTAACAAAAATCTTAGCAAATTTGGATGGAAACAAGTATATTTAAAGAATTAAATATTCTAACACCAATATCAGCATGCAACTTGAAACTATGTCAGGGCAAAGACAAAGAAACCACTATTCGTTAAGTCTCAACAAAAAACAGAACCAAGACAGTATTTTTGAAAGGAGATAAATAGCACAACTTACACATGATTTGTGTACCTAGAAAACCCAACAAAATAAATAAATATCTTTTAGAAATAACCCGAATTAAGGTAAATCTGTAAAGAGAAACACAATAAGCACATGAAAAAATGCTTGACATCATTGGTCATTAAAAAGTCTGAGCACACTGAGTACTAGCAAAGAATATGGAAGAACTGCAATTCTCATTTACTGCTATTGAGAATATAAGATGATATGATCATTCTGACAATAGTTTGGAAAACAGGCAACTATGAAGTTCCATCCTAGGCCCTCAAACTCTCCTGGGCTCAGCTGAGGCCCCTGTCCATGACTTCATTACAGTTCAACCCCTTGCTCTACCTGGTACCACTTCCTTCATGTCCACAGAGGTACTTCCTCTTTTTTTTTTTTTTTAAGTTTTATTTACTTACGTAATCTCTACATGTCACATGGGACTTAAACTCATGGCCCTAAGATCATGAGTCACATGCTCTTCCAACTGAGCCAGCCAGGCACCCCCCAAGGGTACTTCTTGATAAACCTACTACGTACAAATCTTCTTCTCAGAGTCTGCTTCCCAGAGAACTTGACCTACAAGAAAAGGTGAGAGTATCAATTAGACCCAGATTAAAGTACAGTTGACCCTTGAACAACAAGGGGTTGGGGCACTGACTCCTCCACACAATCAAAAATCTGCACATAACTTTTGACTTCCTGCAAACTTTACTAATAGCTGATATTTTACTGATAACATAGTTGATTAACACTGTATTTTGTATATTATATGTACTATATACCGTATTCTTATAATAAAGTGAGGTAGAGAAAAGAAAATGTTATTAAAATCATAAGGGAGAGAAGCTACATTTATAGCACTGCACTATAAAAATCCTTGTATAGGCAATGTGCTTGATGGTTCCTGGATCTGTCTGTTGCTTCAAAATTGCTTGGACAGAACCAGACCCAGGGACACCCCTTCTTTCAGCCTCTGACCACCCTCTAGTCAGAACCTATAGAGGTATCTTCTCAGCCATGCTCTGCCTCCGAAACCAGCCAACACCACCTTCTGAGCTTAGCTCCTTACTGCTGATCAACCGTGAGCTCCCAGATTCATCAGAATCATTCCGCCAGGCTGGAAGCTGCCATCAACCGCCTGGTCAACATGCATCTTCAGGCCTCCTACACTTTTCTCTCTCTGGGTTTCTATTTTGACCACAGGGATCTGGCTCTGGAGGGTGTGGACCACTTCTTCCAAGAGTTGGCAGAGGAGAAAAATGAGGACACTCAGCATCCTTTGAAGATGCAAAACTAGCCTAGGGCTGCATCCATTTCCAGAACATGCAGAAGCTACTCCAAGATGAGTGGGATAAAGCCCTGGATGCCATGGAAGCCTGGTGGTCCTGGAGAAAACCTGAAGCAGGCCCTTTTGGATCTGCATGCCTTGGGATCCAAAGACCACTCAGACCTTCATCTCTGTAGCTTCCTGGAGAATTGCTTCCTGAGTAAGCAGGTGAAACCCATCAAGAAGGTGGTGACCCCCTGGCTAACTTCTGCAGGCTGGCCCCTAGGCTGGGCTGAATGAGTATCTCTTGGAAAGCCTTGCCCTCCAGGACACCTAGGAGCCTCAGGAGCCTAGCATTCTTTGAGGGGCCCCACTGGGATCCCCCTGGTGCCAGGGCCTAGGCCTGAGGTTCTCCCTGCAGCTACCCCGCAGGTTTTTTAACCACCCTGGAGGCCTCTCCCAAGCCATGGATCCAATGGAAACAATAAAACTTTTCACAGGAGAAGAAAAAAAATCCACAAGTAAGTGGACCTGTGCCATTCAAGCCTGTGTTGTTCTAAGGTCCATTATATACATTATTGCAATTTCTGTTAGAATAACAGTGAAATAATTTTACTAAGTGATAATAACTATGAAAATTTGGAGGGGAAAAAAAGAACAAAATTGGACTTCAAACACCAGAAATTAAATTTTATTCTAGAGTCATAATAATTTTCTTTTAAATATTTTATTTATTTATTCATAGAGACACACAGAGAGAGAGAGGGGCAGAGATACAAGCAGAGGGAGAAGCAGGCTCCATGCAGAAAGCCTGACGTGGGACTCGATCCAGGGTCTCCAGGATCACACCCTGGGCTGCAGGCGGCGCTAAACCGCTGCGCCACCGGGGCTGCCCAAGTCATAATAATTTAAACAATATATTAATAACACTTAATAGAAAAAAGTCAAGGAAACCAAAAACACCATATGCAATATAAGCCATCTCCAGGATGATACTCTCTTTCTGTAATATTCTCTCTAATTCCTTGACTATTTCATTCCTGTCTCTTCCCTGAGGATATTAATTCCCTTTTCCATGGAGGCTGCTCATTCCCTTACAGGGACACCAAAGGTAGTTATCAGCATTCTCTTAAGTCTCTAATAATGCTATCAAGACATTTTTTTTTTCTCCTGTGCCAAATCCCTTTTTTCTTCAAGTCCGGCCATTTTGTTACTCTTCCTTCTACCCTTCTAATTAACAATCCACCAAAGCTAGCATCATTCTTCTATATTCATCGAGCACCTTGATACCTGATTGTCTTCCTCTCCACTTTAGATCTGTTGTCTTCTTAAATGAATTCAATTTCCACATGGGCAGCACATCTAATAACCTAGCCTCTTAGTCTCTTCACCTCAATGACAATAAACTTCAACCCTCTTCCCCCTCTACAATCTACTCCCATGTCCACAATGGCCCTTATCATCATGAGGAGCAGTTCTACCTCTGGAAACTTAAACCCCAGCATTTCAGTCTATCAACCACAGCCTCCTTTTATCTTTCTGCCTTCTCACTACCAACCTTCTAGTCTACTCTCTTAATTTCACAGACACCCCAAGACAGTCGCTTGAACTCTGAAGGCTATTAGAGTCTCCCAATCAAAATTTCATCTTCTCTTTTGAACTGGAACCCAACATTTTCAGCTCCTGGTCCTTTTGTCCTCCTATAACATTCACCCAGAAAATCCCCAACCCTAGTAATCTGACAGTTGACTGTTGCTGAAATGGCGTTTTCATGGTGACTGGCACCATGATTGATGGGGTTCCATTTTCAGGTGTGCTCTCATGGCAGCTTGAAAATGCTTTTTACTCATCTTGTTTCTGTTCTCTCCACCTTTTCTTCATAGCTGTTCCAAGCCATTCTCTTGATGCTCCTTATTTGTCCTTACAACCTACTGACAATTCTTCTTGAGGACATTCTTCCTGTAGTTCCCCAGACCTCACACTCTCCAGGTTTTTCTCCTACCCATTAATTTCTCAGCACTCACATTCCTCATCTGTCCCTTAAATTTCATGTTCCAGGTGTTTGTTCTTTGTCCCCTGCTGTAAACCACAGACAAGGCTTCAACTATCACCTGTTTTCTGGTAATACAATAGCCCATTTTCCTAGCCCAGACCTCCCTCCTGAACTCTAAAATCCTATTTTTGACTTTGTAATGGACTTTACTACTTGGATTTTCTACCATCATCTCAGACTTTGCATGTCAAAAATGAAACGATTATCATCTCTCTAAATCAAGCCTGTTTCTCCCATACTTCTTCTCCAGGATATAGAAGAGGAAATTCTTGTTCCTTTTTTTCATTTGCCTCCTACTTTTCCACCCACTGCACTCAAAGTGGAAAAGTTACAAAACAGATTGGTCCTAATCCAAGACATAGACTGAAGCACATTGGCTGGTGGCATGAGATTACTGTAAACTAATTGTGTGTATCCTCCACTCTCCTACTCTTCCATCTCATTTGTGAATGTGGTTGGACAGGCAAATTGACTTGGACAGCTTTCCCCTTCTATCCCACATCTAGGTAGGATGTTCCAATATTGAGACTCAAAGGAAGAGGAGGCAGACCCTCATCTATATGCTCCAGCCCCAGTACTGGTTCCAATAGGAACAATCTTGTCACTGCTGCTTCCTTGGCAACTGCAGTAGAGAAGCAGGAAAGGGTGATTGCCAGCACCAATTTCTAACACAAGGTAGGGGGCCACAATGATCCCAATTACCCTACCCAGAAGCTTGACTGTTATCTTAAAGTTCCCTCATCCTTCCCACAACCATCCAATCGGTCATTAAGTTCTATAATTTTATTTTATTAAAAACAACTTAATTAAGATATGCTTCACATTAAGTTCTATTATTTTATAATGGTCACTGGAGTCTGTGACTTTTCTCATCCTCAATATCTTATTCAGAAATGTATTATTAGTCTGTGTCTAGACTGTTTATACAGACTTTCTCTGGAATTGCCTGCACTTCATTCTCAACAACTTCCAACTCATCTTGTAAGATGCTGCCAGAGGAGCTTGTCTAAAAGACAGATTCTCCCAAGTTGTTCCTCTGCTGAGTTATTTCCCCCCCTCAACATGAAGCACAAATGTGGGTTGGCCCAGAGTACCCATCATGATCAGGCCTCTCCCCCCTCTACTCCCTGTGTTCCAGCTAAAACAATTTGTATGATGATGTTCTATACCTTCATGACTTTGCACATACTGCTCCCCCCACTTAGAGGATCCTCTCCACATGTACCTTGTTCTTTCCAGACCTACTTCCCCAGGCAATACTAATCACTCCTGTATGAAAACTCTTCATTGTCCTTATACAAACCCAAGGCACTTAGTGCCCTGTATGGAAACTCTCAATGTCAGAATCCCCAATTAGACTGTCAATACCTCCTGTTCATGCAGATGTGAATGAAATATTCATCATTACATCACCAGGCCCATCACATAGCACGTGGCACAAAGCAGACACTGGACAAACAGGAGTGATAGCTACTCTATAGGATGGCTCTAAGGAGCAAGAGCATGAAATGCATAAGATGGTTACTGATTTGTGAGGAACACTCAATAAAATTTTGTTTCCTTCTTATATTTATTTCCTCCTTAACCTTTTCCCTCTCCTCTCCTTATCCCTGCTCTTTCTCCTCTTGGTTCTCATTTCCTTCTCTTCTCATGGCTTTGGAAATAACAACCAGAGGAAATAGATCCAACTTACTTGGACTCAACCATCGTCAGCTTTGAAGTGCTCCAACTCCCAACCCATGACTCAGCCAGTGCTCACCTCATTTTTGCTCCACCTTAATTAACAGTTGACCTTTTAGCTCATCTGCCAAGGAAAGATTACTAGAAACAAATTGAATGTACTCATCGGGGTGTGTACTAGAATATTCATAATGAGGAACTGAGAGTCTGAGTACTTCACTTAGCAAGACCTTAGCAAGGCAAAGAAGCTGTGGAATTCCTATAGCCTAACCCAACTCCATCCTTAGTAATGTCCTGACTACTGTCATGGTCACTGAAATCCAGTGCTACTTAGCATGGTACCAATGGAACAAATAGGGAGTTTCAAATTATTCTGGTGACTCAGAAGAGAAAATTGGCTGGAAACAGAAATCACCAATTTACAGACAAGATGCCTATGTCAGGGTTTCCTTGATGGTCATGAAGAATGTAATACTACACCATAGCCCAATAGATTCTATCTTTATATAGAGACAAGGATGACATTTAAGGCTTAACATGAAAAATAGAAGAGGTAGTAAAGACAGTTACTGTTAGAACTAAACTAGTAGAGCAGGGCACAACAGAAATTAAGGATACAGTAAAGGAGGAAGAGACTTCCTTACTATCCTGCCCAGCTCCCTCCTATTCTCTAAATTAGGAATAAAAATAACAGTAGTAATGTGATTCTATAAGGAATATAATCCAACCTCCATTTTATGTATTAGAAAACTGACACTCAGAGAGAGTAAGTAATATGTCCAAAATCACACAAGCAGACATCACATCAGGTTTCTTTCTTTGTTGTTGTTGTTATTTTAAGATTCATTTATTTATTCATGAGGCACAAAGAGAGAGAGGCAGAGACATAGGCAGTGGGAGAAGCAGGCTCCATGCAGAGAGCCCGATGTTGGACTCAATCCTGGGACTCCAGAATCACGCCTTGGGCAGAAGGCAGGACTAAACCACTGAGCCACCCAGGCATCCCTCACATCAGATTTCCAAACCAGGTCCAACTCCAAAGCCCATGTCATTGCTAGTCTTTCAGGCTGTCTCAAGTAAAACCTACTAAACTTATATGAAATTAATCTGCTATGTTGAATGAAGTTTTTCTAACATTATTGGTCACCTTCTGGCAGAGAAATATTTTAGAACACCCAAAACTATCAGCAGGAGACTTTCATTTCCTGGTCCAGCATGTAAGTCACTTGGAAGTCATCAAGCTGTCTTCACAAGTAAAAAGTGAACAAACTAAAAATCAACAAGTCTTCTTAGATCCATCAGAGAATTGCGGTCAAGGGCAAAGTGCATCTCCCCAAATTGGAGAGATAGGTAGGCAGGTCCAAAGAATCACAACACACCGAGGTAGAAACCTCATCAGAAACCACTGCCCACCCCCACCCCCACCCCGCCCCCAAAAGAAAAAAACAGAACCACTGCTCAGAGAATAGGAAACCTGAACTGTAACTGATAAATTGGAGGAGGCTCAGAGTGGACAAGTCTGAGAGTAAAACTTAAGAGGGACTCTGTCATGAGAGGACCCAAGACTTTTGTGAATTTTGCCTCTGGGAGCTCTATCAGGTTCTCATTGTGAAGATCAGAAAAAATTCTTCTCTTGCTTCCAGCAGGAGAAAAGGAACATTCCATTCTTGACAAGACCTAACTTTAGGAGAAACTATTTAGCCAGAATGTAATCTGCAGGGGTTTTGTCAGAGCCTAACTGACCTTGAAGAAGGGAAATACCCAACTCCAACTGACTCTAACCACCCTATGGCACCTAAGACGAGAAGGAAAAACTGAGAAGCACGTGTGAAGTTCACAGCCCCAGGCCAGGCTCACTAAAAGCCTGCTGTAGAACGCTCCGCACACACCTCACCACCACACTAACAGCCCATCTACTGCGGCATCTTTTACCCGGTACATCATGTCCAGCTTTCAACCTAAATTCACAAGACTCTTTAAAGGCAAAAGGCAGTTAGAAGAGACCATGCAAGCATCAGAACCAGCCTCAGATACGGCAATGATGTTGGAATTATCAGAGCAGCAAAAAACAACTATGATCAATTTATTAATATACTATAACTAATATAGTATAGTATTTATATTCTAATGGAAAAAGTAGACTGCATGCCACCCACGCACTGCGTCACCAAGCTCTCTGTGAGAAAAATGACACACAACTTTTCGCATTTAAGCTTGCGGCTAGATTGATTCCACCAATCACACATACCTACTTGAAAGAAGAAAGTGAAACTAACACTGGTGAGGGGCTGGCATGGGTAGTGGCAGAGGTGAGCTGAAGGGGAGCCACACCATGAGTTTTAATTTACTCATTTATCTGTACAGAGACATGCAGCCTTGATGGGCTCCCACATAAACACTGGTTGAGAGACCTCTGGCTGGCATGCTTCCGAAGGATGGACCTGGCAGTGTGGTTTTGTGGTCAGTAGCCACAGTTTCCTCAGCAGGCCGATCTGCGGTGTGGTCTGTGATGCTATTTCTGGAAGTTCAGCTTCAATCCATTTTCTCCAGAATGCCCTCAAATTCAGTAAGTCCCTTAGTCCTTTAATATATTTGTTTTCTTTTTAACAAATAACAAAACTCACTCTAGTTGTTTTACTAAGAACCAGAGCCAATGCAACTTGTATTTTAAAATGTTACCTAGAAATAGGGAGGAAAATATAGAAAAACAATAGCTAAAAGAGTTAGAAGCAATCAAGATGGGCAGCCCAGGTGGCTCAGCGTTTTAGTGCAGCCTTCAGCCCAGGGCCTGGGCCTGGAGACCCAGGATCGAGTCCCATGTCGGGCTCTCTGCATGGAGTCTGCTTCTCCCTCCGCCTGTGTCTCTGCCTCTCCCTGTGTCTCTCATGAATAAATAAATAAAATCTTTAAAAAAGAAGAAGAAGAAGAAGAAGAAGAAGAAGAAGAAATCAAGATAAGAAGAGATGGAGAAGAGTTGCCATTTTCTTTCTTTTTTTTTTTTTTTTTTTTTTTGAGTTGCCATTTTCTATGAAAAATCTGGTAGTGGGGTGCCGGAGTGGCTCAGCCTGTTAAGCATCTGCCTTCAGCTCAGGTCATGATATCAGGGTCCTGAGATCGAGCTTATGTCGTCGTCATCATCATCATCATAATCATCATCAGACTTCCTGCTCAGCAGGGAACCTGCTTCTCCTTCTCCCTCTGCCTGTCCCCTGCTTGCCCACACTCTCTCACTCTCAAATAAATAAATAAATAAATAAATAAATAAATAAATAAATACAGTCTTTAAAGGACAATCTGTGGTGACAGTGGGAACAGAGGCAGGAAGCATAGAACAGTAGGCATTCTAAGAAATTTGACAATTAAGATTAGAGGCTGGGGGCACCTGGGTGGCTCAGTGGTTGAGCGTCTGCCTTTGACTCAGGTCGTGATCCTGGGGTCCTGGGATCAAGTCCCACATCGGGGTCCCTGCATGGAGCCTGTTTATCCTCCCTCTTCCTGTGTCTCTGCCTCCCTCTCTTTGTGTGTTTCTCATGAATAAATAAATAAAATCTTAAAAAAAAAAAAAAAAAGAATTAGAGGCTGTGACACCAGGAAGTACCTGTGAAGGACAAAGGACATGCTCTGTGGGTGATACAGTACCAGTTCCCTTGGCCACTTACAGGGAAAGGACTCCACTGCATCTCCCGTGAGAGGGGGTGAGAGTTAGCAGTACAATTCGACTGCAGATTACTCTATTTAGAGATGAGGAAACAGGTTTAGAAAAGTGAAGCAACTTATCCAAACCAATCAAATTGTTTAGGAAGAAAACAAACACCCTTCAAATGCTGTTGTTAGCACGATAATTTTGCAAAGGGCTGTCCTTATTCTGACTCAACAAACGTGTTGAGGATTTACTAGGTGCTAAACCCTTAGCTAACTGCTTTGCACATTTTCAAAAGCATTCATATCCTCCAACCACATAATCCCACTCCTGGGCATCATCCAAGGAAATTAATCTAACAGACTAGGAAAGTCATTTTCATGAGGAGGTTCCCCACAGCATTATCTACCTGGGAACAACTAGGAAAAACATAACCAATAAGAGAGAAATTATTGAGTAAATTAAGGCTTATCTTCTTGAGGCATCTTCTATGGTTAATAATTTTATAAAAGCTATGTAGAAAAATAATCAGAATTTCAGTGTTAACCTTAAATATAAAATAATCATATTATTCTATGACAACTGTAGAAAAATATGTATACATATATATGCAAGGTCAAGATAGAAAGTACACTAAAATGAAAATTACGTAAAATAAGTGAGTGAGCTTATATAAGATTCCTTTTTCTCTTCTTTTTCCCTTCCTCTTCCTATCCTGAACAACTCAATCCCAAAGCCATTAGATGGGGCAGGGAAGGTGGTAGGATGAGGTAGGGGTGAGGGTAGAGGAGCACTTGAGCAGAATTCAGAGTCCAAGCAGTCTGAGAAGTGCATACATGGAGAGGGCTAGAGCCTCTCACTGCAGGCGCCAGAGCCCAAGCAGGATAAGGAGGGCATCTGCATAAGAAGGTCCTTTATTTGAGGTGTTAGAGCCTGGGAGAAAAGTGAATGGAGGAGGGTATCCCCATGGTATGGGCTGCCCAGTGTGAGGATCAGACCTTGAGCAAGGTGAGGAGAGTGGGCAGCCTAGTGTGGGAAGTCAGAGCCCTATAATGGTGAATTGAAATTGACAGTATCAGTGAACTCATTATTCTCAAGTTAGGTACATAGATAGACAGATGTGGGTAGATACACAGATATATGCATAGATAAAGAAGTAAACAAAACTGTGTGTGTGTGTGAATATATATATATATATGCACACGTGTTCTATGGTTTTGTCCTGAAAGGTCACAAAAGCAGGGACACCCATATAGGAATGACCATACTTACTTTCCCAATTTTGGATTGTAGATACCACTGTCCACTCAAAGCAACCAGAACTCCTTGGATAAATAGCCAATTCCAAGCCTAAAGCAGGGAAATTGCAAGATGGGCCTGGAATATCTCTTTGTGCTAAAAAAACAAGAGCCCATGTTGATAGAAAAAGTTTGAGAAGGAGTAATATACTTTCAATTTCAAAATAACTCTTCACAAAACACTTGATATTTGTAAAGGGAAAATATTTACAGAAGATAAGCCTGCCAGATACCACATTAATCAAGTGACAAAGTGAACATCACCTGGAAAAAGACAAATGGAAATCATACACTGTCTTTCGCTGTAAGAGAACAAAATCTGAATATTATAGTGAAAAAATATGAGACAAATGAAAATGAAGGACTTTTTACAAAATGACTGGCCTGCAATTTTGAAAAGCACCAGTGTCACAAAACTCAAGGGAAAACTAAGGAACCACTCCAGACTGACCTAGTGAATGCAAGACGTGGTTCTCAACTGAATCCTTTACTGTAAAGGGACAACCCGTGAAACATGAATGAGAGCTAAGTATTAGATGGTAGTAATGTATCAGTATTAATTCTCTGGATTCAATGGTTGTATTGTTGGTTATATGGACAAATATTCTTGTTTGCAGGAAATATCCACATTATATTCGTCTGCTATGCCTGCCATACAACATACAACAGACTAGGTGGTTTAAACAGCAGAAATATATTGTCTCACAGCTCTGGAGGCTGGAAGTTCAAGATCAAGGTGTCAGCAGGTTGGTTCCTTCTGAAGGCTGTGAGGGAAGGATCTGTTCCAAGCCTTGGCTTGTAGGATGGCCGGCTGTCAGTGTCTTCACATCATCTTCCCTTTGTATCATGTCTGTGTCCAAATTTCTTCTTCCTATTAGAATACCAGTCACATTGGATTAGGCCCATCCCAATCCCCTCATTTTAACTTAAATGTCTCTTTAAAGGCTCTGGTTCCTGGGGCATCTGGTTGGCTTAGTGGTTGAGTATCTGCCTTTGGCTCAGGTCGTGATCTGAGTCCTAGGATTCTGGAGACCCGGGATCGAGTCCCACATCAGGGTCCCTGCAGGGAGACTGCTTCTCCCTCTGCCTATGTCTTTGTATCTCTCATGAATGAGTAAATAATAAATAAATAAATAAATAAATAAATAAATAAATAAATAGATAGATAGATACCCTACCTTCTAATTCATCACACTCTAAAGTGCCAATAATTAGGGATTCGTAATAATTTCAAGGGGACATCATTCAGTCCATAACAAATATTAAGAGGAATGGCGGGGCATTATTTCACCAATTTACTCTCAAATGGTTTGGGAGAAACACGGTTTTTTGTACAGTTTCCCCAACTTTTCTGTAAATTTGCTCTAGTTTAAAACAAAGGAAAAATGTACTTGAAGATTGAAGACAAAATGAAGGCTACAGAGTGATTGTGTTCTATAAAGATTCAAATGGAAAAGTGTTAATTTTATCCCTGACATGATAACTTTAGTGATTTTGAAAATGCATTTCAGTGGAATACTTCATGCCTTCAAGAGAGTGGGTATGCGACATATGGCGTAACCAATATGCTTTAATGCCAAATAACACAATCACAATGAACTCATCTGTCTCAGGTCTCTGCTGGATTTCCCTTCCACAGTTAAACTCAGGCATTTTGCAGGATCAATGTGTTTATTTCCGAAGCGACATCTTACATCATTTTATGGCTCCTTCAACAGGCTACCAGCTGTGTGAGCCTCCCACAGAACCACAACTAGCAACAGAAGGAAAAGGAAGAAAAGGGCAATGTAAAGGAGAGTTTGATTTCATTTTACTGGTGTTTGCCAAATTATAACATCATGCCATATGGTGGATGTATGACGATGCTGGATCTGGAAAAAGCGGGTGGAGTTAAAGGAAGAAGATGAGAAAGGATTAAGATGGGAGACTGACACATAAATAAGCAGCAGGGAGGAATAAAGCTTATTGGTGAGCTCACTGGGAGATACCAAGATAAGATCCCAACTCAGGCCTTCGTCTACCACCTCCCTCCTCTACTCCCCCAAATGCACACCTCTGCAGAGAGACCCTTTTTTCAGTGCTCACTTACCCACTGTGATGAAGAGATTGTCTTCAGCAATAGTTTTCTGTGACCAGTATATTCCTTACAGGCGCCTTGCTCAAGGTATAATATTCCCCTATAGAGGCACGTGGGTGGCTTAGTTGGTTAAGTGGCCGACTCTTGGCTTTGGTTCAGGACATGATCTCAGGGTGGTGAGATCAAGCCCCACGTTGGGCTCTGGGCTCAGCAAGGAGTCTGCTTGGGATTCCCTCTCTCTCTCCCTCTACTCCTTCTTGCCTCCCACCCCACCCCCATCTCTCTCTCTCTCTCTCTATCTCTCTCTCTCAAATAAATAAATCTTTAAAATTCCCCTGTAAAAAAAGTAACTCTATCAGTTCCATCATTGTGTTATTAAAGTGTTCCCTTTTAAGATGTAAACATATTCAGGAAGAATCAAGTCATGTTCGTATGAATTAGTGTGTAAAACAAGACAGTACCTGCAAGACGGTACCTGAAATCACTTGGATCTGAGAGAAAGCAAAGGAAAGGGGGACCTCATGTCAGGAGAGCATGAGAAACCAGTTTAGGCATTCATTCTCTGGCATTCTTTCTCTCAGAGCCTATACCTCTACTTCCCCACTCCCACCTCAATGGTCAGAGACTTGATCGGGCACCATGTCACCAGGATCCTCTGCATTTTCCAACTCCTAATTTACTCTTTCTTCTATCTGAATTTCTCATCCTGCCCACAATCTCCAATGCACTTAAGATTTAATCTGTCCTTTAAGACTCAACTAAAATATCGCTCTGCCCTCATGTCTTCTCCCATCCTTCTTCTACTTACTACTGTTCTCTTGTTCACACTGCTCTTCTAGCACTTTTTTTCTGCCATTTATTTGTGTACTTGTAAATCCTGTTATCCAGTGGTGAACTACTTTAATGTATGCCCCATGTCTTGCTCCTCTTCTGTTCCAAGGTCCTACCACACTGCCTGGAACACACAAGTGTTTGGGTTTTTTTTTTTTTTTTAAGATTTTATTTATTTATACATGATAGGCACAGACAGAGAGGCAGAGACACAAGCAGAGAGAGAAGCAGGCTCCATGCAGGGAGCCCGATGTGGGACTCGATCCTGGGACCGCAGGATCACTCCCTGGGCTGAAGGCAGGCACTTAACCACTGAGCCACCCAGGCATCCCACACAAGTGTTTAATATAAACATTTGCCAGATGAAATAGGCTCAGAGTTAATGAGACCTTTGATTTTCCAGAGACTTATTTACACATTATTTTCACATAACCATGAAGGAAGGCATTAAACCAAAAATGCATGAGAACAAGCCTCTTCATGCAATAAAATAAGTTTCAAAAACATTAATTAACAAGCATCCCCCATTGAAAGGGAAGAACGAATCCAAGAGCAATAACTTCATCTTCACATACCTAGTTAGTTAACATGCATATGCTTTTGTACCATAGGTTTGAAAGTCATGAACTTGAAAATCAGTTCCCCTTAGCTTTGTGAGCTCTGGATTGCGTTTCCTTCCCCATTTGCTTAACATCAATGACACCCAGAACAATGCCAGGAAGAGCTCTGGAGGTGCCCACGATGTTATCAGTGCCTGTAGGGGAACCAGCTTGGGAGGCTGAACTGGGGCCTGGCCAGAAAAGAAAGTATGTTTCAAAGGTTTGAATTTATCACTCTCATTTGTTATTTGAACCCAGCTCTGAAAGGTTTGATTCCACGCTAAAGGGATTTTTCACACCACAACTTCAGAATTTATGAATCTAAATGACCACTAAAGTCTATATACTTATTCTATTGACATTATCATTGCTCACAAGGTGTTTGGAATTTCTCCTTGGGATTGCCTCTGATTTGTGTCAGCTAAGACTTTCTTTTGAAACTAAAATGACATTCTCAAGTAGGGTCGCTCAGTTTCTTTTACCAGCTTTCACTCCAAATGACTCGGAACTGATGTCAAAAAATGAAATCTGCTGTAAAATGACACAGAGTTATGACCACTGAGGACAGGTAAGAGGAGGTGCCTCTGACACCGACATCTACAGCAATAGTCACTTCTGCCACGAGCATTGAGCATGCCAAGAGGATGCTGTAGGAGAGAAGATACTCATTCAGATATACTTAATTCTGGCATGTTTATATAAAGGGGAGGCTCCTTGCCTTCCACTGTAAAATAAGAATGAGGATTCCATCTGTAAAAGAACAATGATCTATGGGAAGAAAATAAATGGCAATTTTGCAAAGTGATAGAAGTGATGACTAACCTTATTCTGCTAGCCATTTTGCAACATATAAATATATATATATATGATCATATGTATAAAATATGTACATATGAGCAAATATATATGTATGTATCAAATCATCATGTTGTACACTTTAACCTACATGATGTTACGTGCTAATTATATCTCAGCTGGAAAAAAAGAAATGGAGATTATTTTTAAAATGAAAAACAAGGGGTACCTTGGTTGCTCACTTGGTTAAGTTGTCTGCCTTCAGTTCAGGTCATCATCCGAGGGTCCTGAGATTGAGCCCAGCATCAGGCTCCCTGCTCAGTGTGGACTCTGCTTCTCCCTTTGCCCCTCCTCCCACTCATGCTCACATGTTCTCTCTTGCTCTCTCTCTTTCTCAAATAAATAAATAAAATCTTTTAAAAAATAAAATGAAATGAAAAACAATGATCTATGGAGGTTGAATAAGGAGAATGTGAAAAAGAGCAGAGCATCCTTTGTTCACTCTCATTCATTCACTCAATTCACAGGTATTAAGCACTGACTTGGAGCAAGCGCTACCCTGGGGGCAGAAGGAGGATACAGATGTATGAAACTCAGTTCTTGCTCTCTTAAAGTATTCATACACTGGATGGGGAGGAGAGAGAGACACATAGATCATTGCCATGCTATTTGAGTGCTTTCGAGGAAGCAAGCTACAGAGTTGCTGTAGGAACTTATAGGAAGGGGGGCAGCCCGGGTGGCTCAGCAGTTTAGCGCCGCCTTCAGCCCAGGGCCTGATCCTGGGGACCCAGGATCAAGTCCCACGTCAGGCTCCCCGCATGGAGCTTGCTTTTCCCTCTGCCTCTGTCTCTACCTCTCTCTCTGTCTCTGTATCTCTCATGAATAAATAAATAAAATCTTAAAAAAAAAAAAAAAAAGGAAGGGAGTTGACCCACATAAGGCCTGTTTTGTGGGAGAACACTCCCCAGGATAAGCAGGATGGGAAAACCTACCATGTAAATATAAGCACTAGGTTGCCTTAGGGGAGATCATGCTGCAACACCCTCATCCTAGTTTAAAATATCCCAACTCCCCCAGAAAGGCTATTTATAATTTATCCAAAGCCTAATAGAGCATGAAACATAATTATCCATGCAAATTGCTATTAATTTATAATTAATAAAGCCTAAATCACCATTCTTAGTATGTGACACTGTAAAATACCTCAAGCTTTCACTAGCAAAGAAACAAAGAACAAAGATGAACAATGATCATCTCTCACCGTTGTGTTAGGCCACTTCCTACCCAACCTCCCCCTTTTCCAGTCCAGCTGCTTCAGTTTGTAACGTGGGGTAAAAGAGGAAGCGGGTGTTATGCCGTCTGAAAGTGAAGCATTGTCTCTACCTTCTAATCTACTTCCTAGTGGGGAACTACCAATTAGTCCTGTCTGGTTCCCAGCCCCTGCCACCTCCTCCTCCTAGTAAACTAGCGCTCACTGTCCTGATTCTAGTCTTGAGTCAATCCCATAACTCACCCAGGCCCCCATCCATGAGATTTCAGTTATCTCACTGTTGTCCTTGTTCTGATACTTGAGCTTCAGACTTATTCTCTAATAGAACCACCAACTCACAACACATTTCACAGCTAACAATTCCAGGATACCCCCCAGGCACCTGGGTGGCTCAGTGGTTGAGCATCTACCTTTGGCTCAGGTCGTGATCCCAGGGTCATGGGATTGAGTTCTGCATCAGACTCCCTGCAGGGAGCCTGCTTCCCCTCTGCCTGTGTCTCTGTCTCTCTCTCTGTGTCTCTCATGAATAAATAAATAAAATCTTAAAGAAAGGAACAAATAAAAATTTCAAGGTTCAGAAGAAATTAAGATATTGCCCAAGATCCCATAGTTGGACAGCTATGAAGCCGGGATTTGAACCCAGGTCTGCCCCATCCAAATGCCCCACTTTCTCCTCTATTTCACCTTGGATCCCAGTGACTCACACTATGACTCCCGAATACATTGTCCCACCTCCCTGGTCCTTATTTTCCTCATCTGTAGAAGGGACTATATCAACATTTCTAATATTACTGTCTCTTGGTATATTCATGTCCATATGTTAACAGCATAGGGCAAAAAAAGTGGTGGAGGATTCCATGGTCAAATACATCCGAAAAAACAGATTTAAATAGAGACCAAGATATTTATTGCAGAACTTCTAAAAGCCTTTAAGATAATGATATGCTTGAGGAATGTTTGAGACAGCAATATAGCCTTATATCCCTTATTTTACCATGAAACTCCATTTTCCCTAGAACACTACTGCTTCCTGGAACCAGTTTGGGAAACACTGTCCTGGATGCTACATAAAGTGCTTCCAGCTCCTACAACCTGTGCCCAGTCTCCAAAGCCTCTGATCCTCTCTCTGATACTACACAAGTTTTAAAGACCTCTAGGGAAGATGAATCCATAATATTTCTCCATGGCCTACATTGAAGCTGCCAAGAAAATCCATGAAGCTAATTAATGGAATCGTTAATTCTTTCGTTAGCACAAAGTAGGCTACCTTCTCATTTCCTCAGCGAGGACCACAGCGAAATGGAAGCTGCAGCTGCAAAGCGCTCTCATGGTTTCGCAGCACGGTCTATTCCTGGTCATCTATTTTTCCCAGAGCACTCAGACTTGGATTCATTTTCATAAACTCCAGGCTGCTATTTTGGGATTTGCTTTTGTAAGTCTAAATTGATTTAGTTCACAGTGGACTACACTTCGTTGCATCTGCCTAAAAGGAGAGCTGCCCATTTATCTGGATTTAGCCTCGATGCAGTGCTATCTGGATGAAAGAGGCTTGGCTTGTGAGGTTTACAGGGGCTCTTCAAAGCCCAGGATCCTGCAATTCCCTGATTTCTCATTCCATTCCTCATATATTTTCATCTCCTTAGGAGAGACATTGAGGATGTTTAAATTAAAAAAAAAAAGAAAAAAAAAAGAAGAAGGAAGGAAAAAAGAGAGGAAGGGAAGAAGGCAACAGAAAAGAAAGGGAAAAACTCTTATTTCCCTTCTTTCCCATTGATTGCTTAATGATTCTTATCCCCTATTTATTTAAAAAAGAAAAAAAAAGTTTATCTGAGGTTGTTCAAGCCAGGGTGGCTAGCAGCAAGATGAGAATCCCTGTTTTCCCGGATAGGAAGGTGGATTCAATTCAAACTTGTACTCCATTTTCTACAAACTAATGGACAAACCACAATGGCATCTGTTTCCCCAACTATAAAATGGGATAATAATCTCTCTAACCTTTTCTTCCATTCTTAGATTGCCCCAAAGATAAATTTGATGCTGTAAAATCACTTTGAACACTTCAGTGAAAGGAGCTACAGAAACAAAAGACATAATTATAGAGCTGCTTGGTAAAGCGCTATTGCATTCTGACTACAGTGAACTCAGACCAAAAATTTTATTGGATTTTGCTGCTCTGTTTAACCATCATATAATATATGACACATCCTGTTTCCCACTGAAAGGATCACGGCTCCAGGGTTGATGTCAGATCTGGAGCATCCTGTCGTGACAAGATGGCAAGGAAATTAACAAAGACTATGGGAGTCATTTCCAAAGGACCATGGGATAACCTAAATAAGCTCCTATTGTGCAAAAAATGGAACCATTGGAGCTTCAAAAGAGTAATACCTAAGGTGGTTGAAAATATCAACATGTTTAAATTTATCAGCTTATAAAATACTTTAAAAACCTGATTCATGAGCTATATGTTCATTTTCATAATTATAGTGAGTTCCACAGATGTGTACATTTATCAAAACTCATCAAATTATACACTTTAAGTGAAATTTACCTTCATTATACCTTAATATTCATATTATATATAGATTAAATAATTAAATCTTTTACTATTGGATAATGCTAAAAATGCACTCATTATTTTGAATAATTAGTGAAGAAAATGAAGCATTTTTCTTTTCTAACACAAACTGTATATTTTTTTACTTATATTTTGTTAGTTATACAATGCAATATTGATTTTGGGAGCACAATTCAGTGATTCATCACTTACATACAATACCCAGTGCTCACCACAAGTACCCTCTTTAATATCTATCACCCATCTAGCTCACCCTATACCCATTTCCCTCTATCAATATTCGGTTTGTTCTCTATTGTTAAGAATCACTCATGGTTTGTTTCCCCCTCTCCCTTTTTCTTTTTCCCCCTTTCCATATATTCATCTGTTTTCTTTCTTAAATTCCACATATGAATGAAATCATATGGTATTTGTCTTTCTCTGACTGACTTATTTCACTTAGCATAATACACTCACTCTAGCTCCATCCACATCACTGCAAATGGCGGGATTTCATTTTTGAGGGCTGAATAATATTCCATTGTGTATATATATACCAATTCTGTGTCCATTCATCATTTGATGGACATTTGGGCTCTCTCCATAGTTTAGCTATTTTTCATAATTCTGCTATAAATATTGGGGTGCATGTACTCCTTTGAATCTGTATTTTTGCATCCTTTGGGTAAATACATCCTTTGGGTAGTACAGTTGCTGGCTCATAGGATAGTTCTATTTTTAACTTTTTGAGGACCCTCCAAACTGTTCTCCAAACTGCACAAGTTTGCATTCCCACCAACAGTACGAGAGGGTTCCCCTTTCTCCATATCCTCACCAACACATATTGTTCCTTA
Source organism: Canis lupus familiaris (assembly GCF_011100685.1). Taxonomy (NCBI): domain Eukaryota; kingdom Metazoa; phylum Chordata; class Mammalia; order Carnivora; family Canidae; genus Canis; species Canis lupus. The sequence goes on along the minus strand of NC_049246.1, from coordinate 31,540,887 downwards.
TGTTGTTAATTTTAGCCATTATAACTGGCATGAGATGGTGTCTCGTTATGGTTTTGATTCGTATTTTCTTGTTGATGAGTGATGCTGAGCATCCTTTCATGTGTCCATTAGCTATCTGTATGTCTTCTTTGGAAAGATATCTGTTCATGTCTTTTGCCATTTCTTAACTGGATTACTTGGTTTTTTGGTGTTGAGTTTGTAAGTTCTTTAAAAGTTTTAGATACTAACCTTTTATCAGATATGTTGTGTGCAAATATCTTCTCCCATTTTGTAGGCTGCCTTATAGTTTCATTGATTCATTCCTTTGCTGTGCAGAAGATTTTATCTTGATGAAATCCCAATAGTTTATTTTTGCCTTTGTTTCCCTTGCCTTTGGAGACATGTCTAGCAAGAATTTGCTGCAGCTGAGGTTATAGAGATTGCTCCCTGTGTTCTCTTCTAGGATTTTGATGAATTCTTGTCTCACATTTAATCTATTTTGAGTCTATTTTTGTGCATGGTGTAAGAAAATGGTCCAGTTTCACTCTTCTGCTTGTGACTGTCCAGTTTTCCCACACCATTTGTTGAAGAGACTATCTTTTTTCCATTGGATATTCTTTCCCACTATGTCAAAGATTAGTTGACTAAATAGTTGTGGGTCCATTTCTGGGTTCTCTATTCTGTTCCATTGATCTATATGTCTGTTTTTGTGCCAGTACCACACTGTCTTGATGATTACAGCTTTGTAATATAGATTGAAATCCAGAATCATGATGCCTCCAATTTTGTTTTTCTTTTTCAGAATTGCTTTGGCTATTCAAGGTCTTTTGTGGTTCCATACAAACTTTAGGATTGCCAAAACTGTGCTTAAAATAACCAGATAGTAGATGAAGTTTCTCTTTATAGGTATATTCCTATTAATAAACAGTGAAGGAACTCCTAATACATTAATGATTGTAGACGTAGATTATCAACAACTACAAACATAAAAAAAGAAACATACAACCAGACATTATTGGCCTCCTGATGGAAGAACACACCACCACCTATAAAGTTGTTTTGCCAAAAAAATTAAACCCAATTCTGGATCAACTTCTAGGTCCAACTCCCAGTTTGCAGGAAATAGGAAGAAAGGACATGTTAACTGGTAATATGAACATGTGATCAGAAAAATCCAGTCAGGGGCACCTGAGTGGCTCAGTCGTTAAGCTCAGGTCATGATCCCAGGGTCCTGGGATCCTGCTGCATATCAGGCTCCCTGTTCTGTGGGAAGCCTGCTCCTCCTTCTCCGTGTACTCCTCCATCCTGCTCATGCTCTCCTACTTATACTCTCTCTCACTATCTCTCTCTCTCAAGTAAATAAATAAAATATTTTTTAAAAAAGAAAAAAGAAAGAAAAATCTAGACAGTGAGAACTCTGCAGGACAAAACCTGATTTCTTGGGATGCCTGGGTGGCTCAGTGGGCATGATCTGCCTTTGGCTCAGGGCATGATCCTGGAGTCCCGGAATTGAGTCCCACATTGGGCTCCCTGCATGGAGCCTGCTTCTCCCTCTGCTTCTGTCTCTACTTATCTCTTTCTGTGTCTCTCATGAATAAATTTTAAAAATCTTAAAAAAAAAGTTTTAAAAAAAACCTGATTTCTTCACCAAATTAATTACAAAAAGAAAAAGAAGAACCTACAGGTTAAAAAAAAAAACTAAAAGATATCAACCAAGGCAATATGTGAGCCATACTTAGATCTTGAAATTTTATAATTTATATAAATTTTAAAACTTATGCAAGAATTGGAAATTAAAAATAGATTGAATACTTACTATTAAAAGTTATTGTCTATTGTCGATGGTGTGATACTGTTATCATGGTCATGTTTTGTTTGGTTTTTTGAGAGAGAGTAAGAGGGGGAGGGGCAGAAGGAGATGGAGACATAGAATCTCAAGCAGACGCCACACTGAGTGGGGAGCCTGATGCAAGGCTCCATCTCATGACCCTGAGATCATCACCTGAGCCAAAGCCAAGAGTTGGACACTCAACTGACTGAGCTACCCAGTCTCCTCCATGGTCATGTTTTTTTTTTAAAGAGTTCTTGTCTTTTGTAGATGCTGAAAAATGTATGGGTGAAAATGATTAATACCTGTGATTTGCATCAAAGTATCACAAGAGGGTAGAAATACATAAAATAAGATTGGCCATGACTTCATAGTTGAGTGGTAGGTACATAGATGTTCATTATACTCTTCTCTCTATTTCTCTGTGCTTAAAATATTCCATAATGAAAAGTATTTTTGAAAAATAATAATCTATACATTCTCTTGGCAAGTTAGTTAACTCTCCATCATACACTTGCCCAGCAGAGAAATAGATTCAGTAGCATCAAATGCTTGGAGCTCTTCCTGTCAATTAATGTTTAGAAAATGCTTTGAGGTTTGAAGATGAAAGGTATTATGTAATTATAAGGTATTATTACTATATTAGAATTAAATAAATTACACAGTAAATTTGGAAATCTAAATATGATCACACCTATTTTGAGATTTGGGTCATGTGGACCATATCCTTCCTAAGAAATATCCATAAAGGGTCAATGGTCAAAGATGGAGTCAAATGGAATTCTTTCCCATACAAGGCACCTGGCCAACCGCCTTAGGCAGAGCAAATCTTAGGCAAAATTACTAAGAAAATTAAGTTCACCTTAATTTTGTTTTAAGTTTCACCTTAATAGGGAGATGTCTCCCCATCTTCCTATTCAAGAACATGGTCTTCTGCCTCTCTTATTCCCTTCTCCATGCTCCTAATTAACCCATGCTAGACTTGCATACCCAAAATTACCCAAAATAATCAATATTTCATTCATTCATTCATTCATTCATTTCACTAAAAAACATTTATTGAGAATCTACTCTGTGCTAGATATACAGATATGAATACAGCTCATCCTGGAGGAGCTCATAAGCTATTGGGGCAGCAAGACATCTAAATAATTCATTATAATGCAACTACATGAGGTGTGGACAAAGTGGAAGCAGAACAGGAGTTACTTACTCTTTGTAAGAGGATCTGGCGAAGTATCACTAGGGTAGTGACATTTAATCTGCTTCATGAAAGATAAATAAGAGCTCAGAGGTGGAGAAAGGCATTCAAGGTGTATTAGTCAGGGTTCCCCAGAGAAACAGAACCAGTAGGATGCATAGAAATACATGGAAGAGGAGATTTATTATAGGAATTGGTTCACGCACTCATGGAAGCCAAGTCACATGATCTGCCATATGCAGGGTAGAGAACTAAGAAAGCCAGTGGTATCATTCAGTCTGAGTCCAAAGTCTGACAACCAAGCCAGAAGAAGAGGGAGGTCCCAAATCAAGCAGAAAGAGTGAATCTGCCCTTCCTCATTTTTTTGTACTATTTGGGCCCTCACTGGATTGGATGAGGCCCAGCCCCATTGGGGAAGGCTATCTGCTTTACCCAGTCTACCAATTCAAGTGCTATTCTCTTCCTGAAACACTCTCCACAGACACACCCAGAAATAATGTTTTACCAGCTGCCTTGGCATCCCTTAGCTCAGTCAAGTTGATACATAAAATTAACTATCACACAAGGCAAAGGGCATAATACAAAGTCATAAGCGAGCCTGGGGACAACTTACTTGTGGATGGAGAGATGCGTTTGGAAAAGTGGATGGAGCCAGGTCTTGAAAAGCCCTGTATACTGTGCTGGGGACCTTGAACTTGATCCTGGCACCCCTAGATGCTTTCTGATTAAAGAATGCCTCATTCAGATCTGCATCAGGACTGCATATTTCCTTGCTTGGCTTTGGACCACGTGAGACTATAAATTATCTGCCCAGGCTTGTTCTATCTTGTAACCCTTAGTCCCCAGGACAGATTTAGATCTTTTGCAAGGGTCTAACTTAAAGGCAGTAATTTCCATTTAAAAAAAAAAAAAGACACAATAGCTATAAACAATGCTTTGGAAAGGAGCTTGAGGAAGAAAAAATAAATAAAAGAGAACTCCATTCCCTAAAATAAACGTAGCCTGACAATGAGTTAATGTAACCTTTTTTCCCACTTCAGAACTGGTATATCCCTCCTCACAAGTGAGCCTTGGGAGAAACTGCAAAGGGACTTATAAGTCAGTGGTCACATCCCTGGCATAAGTATTAGGATTCCTGTACAAAAGAGAGGAGGAAAATACAGGCCCTGAGTCCCCTGAAAGAAAAGTGAATGGAGCCCTCCTTGAAAGAGGAAGAACCTGTGTCCTCATTATGGGAGTTGGGCCAGCAGAGAGGATAATTGGTGCGGCACAGAGCTGTATTTCCCCAAGGAGTCTACTTCCCAGTTCATGGGAACTTGGTCTAAGTTAGTGACAAAGGAAGCTGTATGTCTGAAAGATCAAGACTACCTCTGGGAATTTGAATGGAGCCATGAACTCTCAGCGAGCTCGGGGCTAGACCTCCCACAGACAGCAGGGAGGAAGTCCCAGCTGGAGCGGCCACCCCTGCTTGGACACAGAGAGCTCTCAGTGAATTCAGGGACCAGAGAACAGCAAGGACTTACTTGGAGGGACTGGGCTACACAGCATGCTTCTGGATGAGAAACAGCGTCTAGGAACCAGGTAGCAGACAGAGAGCTGATGAGGTCCCGGCAAAAATAGCTGGCAGTTCCACCCTGGGGGTGGGATTTCCTGCCTCTGAATCACAGCCTCCTGATGGAGGGCCTCTTGGTTGGCCCTGATGCTGGTCCCTGACCTGACCGTAGATCACATTAATGCCAACCCACAACTCACTGGATTGTTAACACTTTTCAGCCCTCCAATAATACTACTTTGTCTTAACTTACCTTTTCTTTTTTTTTTTTTTTTTAAGATTTTATTTATTTGGGAGGTCTGGGTGGCTCAGCAGTTGAGCATCTGCCTTCAGCTCAGGGCGGGATCCCGAGATCCTGGGATGGAGTCCCGCATTGGGCTCCCTGCATGGGACCTACTTCTCCCTCTGCCTCTGTCTCTGCCTCTCTCTCTGTGTGTCTCTCATGAATAAACAAAATCTTTTAAAAACAAAAAAAGATTTTATTTATTTATTTATTTGGCAAAGAGAGCAAGAAAGCATAAGCCAGGAGGAGAGGCAGAGGGAGAGGGAGAAGCAGGCTCCCTGCTGAGCAGGGCACCCCATGTGGGGCTTCGGACCCTGAAATCATGACCTGAGCCAAAGACGGACTTTTAAGCAACTGAGCCACCCAAGCACCCTTAATTCATCCTTCCTCCAACTGACTTTGGATTCATTCACACTGTCCAAACTTAACATTTGAAGCTCCTTTAGAGTTAACACAGTCTTGGGTACAGCCATACATGTAGCAAGTTTTGCTTTTCTAAAATACTCTACTTGGGTCCTTTTGACATAATTCAATTCCTATTTTCTGCCCTTTTTATCCTTCTTCTTATTCATAGACATCTTGAGAATGTATATAACCTTATTACTTTGTTAGCAATTACTAGCCATGGATAATTCATTTTCCTATTATTTCAACAGCAGCGGCAGCCTGTCATCTACACTATAGCTTAGTTTCCAACTACTGGTGTAAACAATGCGGTGTGTGACCAACCTGGACATTTTCACCAGTTGAATCGATCTGAGGTCCAATTGGTCTAAACAGCAATCAGTGATGCACAATTGAGCACAATAATCACTTAGAAGTTCAAGTCCTGGTGCATACATTGCATGTTTTACATCACATCTGTACTGTTTAAAAATTCTATTGCTAATATATTGCAGTATTGTATTGGTGTTTCTTTTATAAATTTTAGGGGTTTTTGGTAAATGCTTAAATAAATAAAGTCAAAAGTTAAAAAAAAACCTGGGTGAGAATTGAATACAAACCTTATGCTTATGAGCAGATGTTTTTGTTGCTTTCCTGTGTGTGGTCTATGTTAGAAATATATTCAGCTCAAGGATTTGGAATTCAGTTTTCAGGTTGCTTTAGTGAACATCAACCTTTGGAAGTATCACTTGAAAGTAGTGCTTCAAAGCCTCTGGGAAAAAAGGGACATAGAAGTCTGCATGCGTAAGGGGGTGGGGAGGAAGGGACAGAGAATTGAAATAATCATTCAAAATAAAAAGCTTTGACTAAGAGCACAATATGTTAGTTATCTCCTCATCAATAACAAATCACACCAACACTTGATGACTTACATGAACAACAAACAGTGTGGTACCGTGTATTGTCTCTCCGTTTCTGTGCGTCAAAAACTCGGAAGCACCTTCGTGGCTGTGCCAGCTTGTGGCTCTGGGGTCTTCCATGAAGTTCCAGTCAAGGTGACAGGCAGGTCTGTGACCATGGAAGGCTAGACGGGAACTGGAGGATCTGACTTCGAGGTTGGCAAGACGCTGGTTGGTGCTGGTCATTGGCAGACGTCAGCTTCTTGCCCCATGGATCTCTCCACAGGACTGCTTGTGTCCTCACAACATGACAACTGGTTTCCCTAGAGGGAAGGATCCAGGAAAGAACCTCATGGAAGTCACAATGTCTTATTCTTCCCTAGCCTCAGAAGTCACACTTCATCATTTCTGCAATAACCCACCAATCACACAGGTTGGCTCTTCAGTGTGGGAGAGGCTTGAACACCAGATGCCAAGGATCACTGGGGGCCTTCTCCAAGTGTGGCTACCACAGTGACCTGACAGATGTCGGCCCCTCAATATCTCAAGTCTTCTATATTGCTGGAGTTTTCTTGCCCTTCAAAATAGAATTAAAACTCTGCTTAAAAATGCATCCCACCCATGACAGAAAACCCAATGACCATCCCAACATCTGCATCTAGTCCCAAAGCCCCAGGGCCCTGTGTTGGACATAGAGAGGCTCAGTCCAAATCCCCTTCAAGGAAGGACCCATGGTCCCTGCTGCTGAGAATGCCATGTGTGACACCTCCACTCTCATCTCCTCCAGGTTGTGCCTCAACTACACCTCACCTGAGGCCACACCTTCCCAGGTAGCCCACATCCAGTGACTGACGGAGGAGAACATAGGAAGGCCCAGGCACTCAGCCCTGTCAGGGACAACCCTGACAGACCACGACAGGTCCAGACTGCCACCAGGTCCCCAGGTCCAGTTTAGTCTCTCCCTCTGTTAATCCTCCTGCCTCCCATAGTCCTGAGCCCACGGGCCTCCTTGACACACATCCTGAACTCCGTATCTGAGCACCTGCTTCCTGGAAAGCCCCAACTGCAAGATCCCTTTCACTCAGAGCTCTTTCAGAGCTTTCTCACTCCTCAAACCAAGCATTTCTGTTCATTTCTTTGGCAGAGCCGATGAACCTACTCTGATTCATACCTGGCCCTGGCCACAGAGGCTCTGGGTTCTATCTTTTCATGACCAGGTCAGTCCATCAAGGTTAAATAGACTGTTCTCTCCCCTAGGAATTCCAAGCTTAAATATTAAGGCAATGATTCTTTTTCTCCTCACTCAAGAAGGCAAGTGAAATAGGAGCATGCCTCCACTTGACTCCCAGGTTCTCCCCACCCTATCTCAACACCAGCCTGGCTAGCCTTGGCTCCCATTATAGCCTGCCCCTGCCAATCTTAGCCGGGCAGGCCACCTTTCCATAGTGCTCCCCAAGCACCTGTCTACCACCCTGCTCCCCCTTTTATGCCCCTCCTATTACCAGTTCCTCTTTCTCTGCCTCCACTCACTTCCCCACAGTGGGCTGGCTACTATTCCTCCTTGCAAACTCAGCCCTGTGCTGCTCTGAGCATAATGGGCAAAAATAAATAATAAAATAAAATAAAATAAAATAAAATAAAATAAAATAAAATAAAATAAAATAAAATAAGGCTTTAGAGCTATAGCCCCTTAGCATGAAGAATCCTTCCAGTTGCAGGATTTATGGTGTTTATGGCTAAAGAAGGCTCAACTCACAATTTTAAAACTAGTGTTCATCTTATACATCTTATATCTGAGTTCTTAGCATCAAGCCGTGCTCCCCACCCCCACCCCCAGTTCCTGCCTGAGCTCCCAGCCCTATTAGACTGGGCCATGCTTTGCTTTTGCCAGGCCCTCAGCCCAGGCGTGGAGGGAGACATGTTAGATTCCCCCCCGCACCGCCTGCCCACTTAATTGTCAAGTGGCAGCTGCCTCCTGGATCCCCCATTTCAGTGACTTATAGACCAGCTTACTCTGGACCTCCTGTGCCCTCCTAATCCACATTGCATACTGCCCTCCCCGGGCTGATGTCTCCAGACTCCTTAGCTAACCCTGCACCCAGCCCTCCAGTGTTGGCCCCCAAGAAAGAATCACAAGTGAAGACTGTTTCCGCCTCTTGTGCACTGGTGGTGGGAAGTACATAATTATATCCTTCCTTTATTTGCTTACTGCCTTGTGTGGGTCACGTCTCACCGACTAATTTGTAAACTCATTAAGCGCAGAGACTGAGTCTCTCTCCAATGCCCTGTTCCCATCAGGACTGACTCGTTCATTAATTCATCAGATATTTCGGTGATGACTCTGTCCCAGACATTGTTGTTCAAGATACTGAGATATGGGAGGCGAGGCAGTAAAAATAAACAGGATCTCTGCTTTCATGGTGGGTGGACAGACAATCAAATCATCACACAAATCAATGTAAAATCACACCAGAGAGCTACTATTGAAAACGCTATGGCTGCAGTTCCTAAAAAGTTAATAATAGAATTGCCATTCAATCCAGTAATTGCCCTTCACGGTGTGTAGTCAGGAGAATGGAAAGCTGTGTCTCAGAAAGGTATCTGTACACGCGTGTTCGTAGCAGCATTCTTCACCATTGCCAAAAGGTGGAAGCAACCCAAGTGTCCATCAAAGAATAAAAGGATAAAGAAAATGCAATCTCGCCATATAATAGAATATTATTTGGCCTTAAAAAGGAAAGAAATTAAAAAAGAAAAAAAAAGGAAGGAAATTCTGACACTTGTTCCTTGAATGAACGTTGAAGACGTGATGCTAAGTGGAATCAGCCAGTCACAACGGGACAAATACTGCATGATTCCACTCACGTGAGGCACTTAGAGTAGTAAATTTGTAGAGACAGGTAACAGAATGGAGGTTACCGGGCACCTGGGGTAATGAGGGAATAGACAGTGTTCAATGAGGACAAAGTCAGTTTGGGACAATGAAAAAGTTCTGGAGATATTGGTGGTGATGGTTGTACAACAATGTGAATGTACTTAATGCCACTGAATTGTACACTTAAAAGTGGCTAAGATGGAGGCACCTGGGTGGCTTAATTGGTTAAGTGTCTGCCTTCCGCTCAGGTCATGATCCCAGGGTCTTGGAATTGAGGCCCCCCCCCCCCTTGCTCAGCAGGGAGGCTGCTTCTCCCTCTGCTCTGCCCCTCCCCTTGCTTGTTCTCTCTCTCTCTCTCTCTCTCTCTCTCTCCCTCTCAAATAAATAAATAAAATCTTTTTAAAAAGACCACTAAGATGATAAACTTTATGTGTATTTTAGCATAACTAAAAAATAATTTTTAAAATAACCAACAAAAAAATTACACCACATGGAAGAGCAACAAAGGCAGGGCAAGGCCGCCAGAGGCCACAATGGCCAAATCAGATTTTGCAGGATGAGGGCAAGCTATGGGGATCAGTGGTGCATCTGCCCTTGCCCACTGCTGAGGTTCTCAGATGGCATAGAACCCCAGGCTCATTCAGCGGCCCTCTATACTCAGATTTAAGAACCGCGTGCAGAAAGAGGTAAAGGAGCCTCCCACTACAACATCCTATGATAATGTCCAGCAGATACACGGATTACCCTTCAGGTTTCGCACACCTGTATTTTCCAAGGACTAAACCAGTGACTCTTAGACTTCAATATATACAAGATGTATCAGAGGAGCTTGTTAAAGGCAGACTCCTAGATCCTAACCCCCTAAACCCACATACTGATTCGAGGGTTTGGCATAAGGCCTAGAAATATGTATTTTAAATCATGTAGCCCCCACCCCCTCTCAAGTGACTTGAAAGACCACCTGGAGACCACACTTCTGTGAGATACTGGATTTCTGTTTATTTGATAAGCCTAAAAGTCCCAGATGAGACCATCATGACTATTCATTTGCCAGTCAATGGTTAGGAATTGACTGAAACGGTGGCTCAGTGGTTTAGCGCCTGCTTTTGGCCCTAAGGCTTGATCCTGGAGTCCCAGGATCAAGTTCCACATCGGGCTCCCTGCATGGAGCCTGCTTCTCCCTCTGCCTGTGTCTCTGCCTCTCTCTCTCTCTCTCTCTCTCTCTCTCTCTGTGTCTCTCATGAATGAATAAATAAAAATCTTAAAAAAAAAAAAAAAAAGGAATTGACCAAAGCAATTTTTTTCAGAATGGCCTGGCCATCCAAAGAAAACAAACAGTACAGGAAAATCCATATATCCACATGATGCCCATGTCTCAAGCTATTTTACAGACTCGACGCTCTCTGGGAAGCAGGGAAACATAATTTAATATGAATTCTGTAAATAAATAAATGAAGGCAGGCACAAGGCAGTGATTTGAGTTATCTAAAAGACGGGAGTTTGTCATGAAATACGGCTCTCAACCACCTTTCTACGTAGTAGATTAGGTCCAGCCCACCAGTTATTCAGAGCCTATGGCCCCAGAAGTAAGTCGATCAAAACCACTCACTTAGAGGCGTGCAGAGGGAATGAATACTGGCTTATTAGCAAGCAATTAAAATGTGTTCCCGGCGATTATTATTAGGTCGGAGCTGCTGTGTTTAGCACTCCATCAACCTGCAACCATTATTTTCCAATCATACCCTGCAGTGAGGATCCCAGCCACCCTGTGACTCTGCATGGTTCATAAGGAACAAATCTTGCTCAGCCAACAAAGGACGACCCCTCTGTTCTATATGGTTATGACATGAGCCAAACTTTACCAAATCTTATTTCCTTGAAAATTGATAACATACACATGGTAACGGGGTATTATACAAGAGCATATTTATTTTGTAAATCATTCCCCAAACATAGTTGGTTGTGGTCCAGTTGCCCTTCTGTGTTGCTGAGTGACATTCATTTCGTTGGGCTCCAGATGGGACTGGATACAAGAATGAACAACCTGCACGGAGTTTAGAAAATATGTTTCTGTCACTAAGGAATAGGCCATTTCTTTGTCAAACCTAGATCTTTTACCTTTGTAGAATACCCTCCAGCCAGCTTAATTTCTGCTTTCTAAGATTTTCTTTTATATATTTCTTTAAGATTTTATTTATTTATTTGAAAGAGAGAGTGTTGGGGGGAGAGGCAAAGGGAGATTGAGAAACAGACTCCCCACTGAGCAGGGAGCCCAATGCAGAACTGGATGCTGGACTGGATCCCATGACCCCGAGATCATGCTGTGAGCCGAAGGCAGACGTTTAACTGACTGAGCCACCCAGAGGCCCCTCTAAGACTTTCCAAGAAAGCCTTCATTGACTTGACCTTTCCATTTTAGTATTCCACCTTTCTTAGCATTTCATTGATTTGTGTCTTATTTCCCCGGTGAGTCAGCAAGCAACCTAAGGAAGAGTCAGGATGAAACTCTAGGTCTCCTGATTCTTTCTACCACATGTAAAAATGTAAAAGCACATGTAAAAGTCCCCTTATCCCTGAGGAACCTGCAACTTTTTAATAATTTTATAATACGAGGCAGGTAAGTAACGTAGAAAACATATCCAGTAGCTCTTGGGTCTGATAGACCTGTGTTTGAATCTAGTTACACCAGTTGCTTTGCTTTCATCCACAAATAACAGAAACTTTCATTCAAATCCTAAGAATATATCTGTCACTTTCATGACAAAGAATCCAGAAGTAGCTGGAGTAGAGCAGCTCCAGGTGGCTGGCTGAGAATAACTGGCTGAGTTCTTTTCAGCTTTCTGCCCCACCTTACTCCAGGCCTTATGTCCAGACACAATGGCCAACAAAAAAAGACTGAATTTCTTTGAGCATAGTTTCTTTATCTGAAAAATAGTTTTGTCATCTGTATGTACTTTATGGAACGGTAAGAATTAAACAAGATAAAATATATGCAAGCCCTAAGTGGCCCCTGGGTCGGTGCTCCATACTTGATGACTAAATGTGGTCCATTCAGAGTCTCCTGGGGGATCTAATTTAAGGGAGTAAGGATGTGGGCCTTGGATTTAAAATCTACTCAGATTTAAAACCTGGCACCACTGCTTGCTAGCTAAATGACCTTAGATAAGTTTACATAATGTTCCTAAGCCTGTTCCATCATCTATAGCATAGACAATTCTAGTACCTAGTTTTTAGGGTTGGGAGAATGTTAAATAAAATGATCTATGTAAAACACATAGTGCTGAACCGAGTACCCCAGGGATGTTCAATAAATACAATCAATTTTTTCATTATGATGATCGCTGGGGGAGCAAAGAGGACTGTAGCTTGGTGCAACAGGGTGAATTCAATGGGCCCTCCTTTGGGGAAGGAGTCCTACCAGCAAAGAAAGGACAGAGCCTCTTTCTGGGAAGGGCCCAGGGTTACCTAGATGGGGGGGAGGGGGTTGTAAAATGAGACGTGCTCTTTAGAAGGTCTTCAGTGGCCCCAGGGAAGGTTAAGCTTCTGTTATGGGAATGTGGGGAGGGGGGATTGCTCCTCCACCCAGGCCAGGCTAGCCTTGGTGGCAGGAAAGGGCCCGGCGGTGAGGCTGACTTGCCTCCCAAGCTCCGTAGGTGGCAGTGTGTGTGCAGCATTGGAGACGGAAGGCAGGCGTGGCCGACCCGGAGCCCAGCCCAGACCCCAGCCCAGCTCCACACCAGGCACCCAGGGAAACACCACAATCCGAATGCCTTCCAGCCGCCCATGCCCTGGCCGCCCCTTCTGCTCCCGGTCAGCCTGCTGTGCTGGAGACAAACCCAGGATGCCCAGGGGCACCTATGCAATAAAAAACACAGCACGAAAAAGCCTCAGCTGACTTTGTAAACACCATTACCTACCCTTTACTTTCAAAAGGATTTGGGATTTCGAAGCTTGTTTTCCCTTTAACCGATTCCATGGGCGGGCTTTGGGTCTGAGAAAACCATTGTACCAGGGAGAGGTTAAAAGGAAGGATTACATGGCTTTAAGAACTAACTCAGAGTTAGGCTAATTCTTGCTCAGCATGTTTGTCATCCACACTGAAGTAAATGTTTTGCTCACTCCACCCCCTCCCCCAACAAGATGATTTTAGGTTTACAGTGTGGTTTATCCCTCAAGGCGCTGCACAAATTATCTCCTTCTGGCACCTCTGAAAAGCAGTTATTTCAGAGGCTAAGGGTACCAGCTGCCTGGAACACATACTAACAAATCCTTTGAAGGAGGCAGACATCATTCCTCCAAAACAGGCAGGTGGCTACAGTCTTAGGAAAAGAATACAGACAACAGAGTCCCAGGTCCGAGTTCCCTCCCTACCATCCACCAGAGTTAAGTTTATGCAGCTGTTCTGAGCCCCAATCTATGAAATGGCCCTACCTCAAGAATATAAATAAAAGGATGGGCAGCACCGTGACAAGCCATTTAGGAGCTGAGCCAAAGAAAGAAATCACAAACCTGAATATACTATATTTAAAATCTTGATGTTTCCCTCATCATTGATTATTTTTGCAATAATTTTTATTTTTTAAATATTGCATTGAAATCTTATTTCTCTTAATCACCGAGTTGGGTGGGGGTTTTTGGCATCCTTTTAAATTTTGCACTAGAAGCAAGCACCTCACCACCTCACCCTAATCAAAAACCCTGGGGAGTAGATAAAATAATATATATATAAACATACCAAGCACCTTGTAGACTTTTCATAGTGTTTGCTGAGGGACTGCATAGAGAATCCGGGGCTGAGTTTGGGGGTGAACCTGCTCTCGGCAATGAACCCTGCATTGGCACTTTCACAGTCTCTTGTTTAAAACCCACAACTCGAGGTGCCTGGGTGGCTCAGTCAGTTAAGTGTCTGCCTTTGGCTCAGGTCGGGTCGTGATTTCGGAGTCCTGGGATCGAGTCCTGCATTGGGCTCCCTGCTCAGCGGGGAGACTGCTTCTCCCTCTCCCTCTCCCTCTGCCCCTGCTGATCCTCCTGCTTGTGAGCTCCCTCTCTCTCTCCTTCAAATAAATACACAAAATCTTTAATACATAAATAAATAAAACCCACAATTCAGTTGAGCTTTAATACCTGCATCTTCCGACAAAAACTCAAGACTACAGAACAGAGCGTCTATAGGAGAGTGATGCTGCAGCCCCGGTGGCTCAGCGGTTGGGCACCTGCCTTCCGCCCAGGGTGTGATCCTGGAGTCCTAGGATCGAGTCCCACATCAGACTCCCTGCATGGAGACTCCTTCTCCCTCTGCCTGTGTCTCTGCCTCTGTGTGTGTGTGTGTGTGTGTGTGTGTGTGTGTGTGTTTCTCTCATGAATAAACAAATAAAATCTTAAAAAAAAAAAAAAGGAGAGTGATGCTCCCTGGGTCTCCCCCAGCCCAGTCTGCAGGCCCAGTAGCATGATGCTTCTGCTCTGAATCATTTGAATTCTTCATCTTGCTGCCCCTTTTCCACACCCCCACTTGTGTGTAACACAGCAGGCAGGGCCCCCCCGCCACAGGGGGGTCGGGACAGACAGCACAGCCTGTTCCTCAAGGAGGAGCCCAGTAGCAGCCAGAGAACCCCCACAGTGGGCAGGGAGGGGATTCACTGAGCTCACCTCTGTGATCCAAGTACTTTCAAACTGTGGTCCCCACTGTCCTTGGGGGTGGGAGGAGAGGGTGGGATGAGAGGGAAGGGAAACTGATTGGCTGTGTAATGTAGTCACTCAAGTTCTTTACCTTTGTTTCCTTTTTGGAAAGTAAAATCCTATTATTAAGGTTCCAGGTTGTTGTTGTTTTTAAAGACTTTATTTATTTATCTGAGTGGAGGACGGGGAGAGGGAGAAGCAGACTGCCTGCTGAGCAGGGAGCCCAATGCAGGTCTCTATCCCAGGGCCCTGAGATCATGACCTGATCTGGCAAAGGCAAATACAACCAACTGAGCCACCCAGGTGCCCCAAGGTTCCAAGGTTGTTTTTTTTTTAAAGCTTCAGTATTGGGGCACCTGGGTAGCTCAGTGGTTGAGTGTCTGCCTTCAGCTCAGGGCGTGATCCTGGGGTCCTGGGATCGAGTCCCACATCAGGATCCCCTGCATGGAACCTGCTTCCCCCTCTGCCTATGTCTCTGCCTCTCTTTGTGTGTCTCTCAAGAATAAATAAATAAAATAATTTTTAAAAAAATAAAATAATATAAAGCTCCAGTATTATTTCTAACCTTGGAAAAAATATTTAGAGTTTGGCAGCTTAAAAAATAATTCTTCAATATGTCCTATGAGTAAGCTACATCTGCCAAACAGAGTTCATCTTAAAGTAGAATGAAACAAAGTGGAATGGGCCTCCAGAGCAGCCATGGACCTCAACCTCCTGGGTTAGTAAGAACCTACTTAAAGCAACTTCCACTTCAACTCCTCTCCTCTCCATTCTTGATCCTTTATTCTCTATTCCTCCCCTCAGGGAAAAGGAAACAAACTAGTGAATCCTTGCCCTTTGGCAGGCCCAGTGTTGGGAGGTATGTTATCTAATGGAAAGAATGGAAAGTGGTGCTGTGAAGCAGACATTCTCTTTTTTTTTTTTTTTTTTTTTAAGCAGACATTCTATTGACGTTTTTAAGGATGAAGACACTACCCAAGTTCACCCAGAATCCAATGGCTACACCCGGGCTGAGCCCAGCCTTCTGATCCCAACACTTCCCAACCTCACCTCAACCACCATCTTAAATTCAGACTTCACTGCTGCCAGAGCCAATGTTAGATTCGTAGATAATGGGTGTCTTCCAAAATGTTTTACCCAGAATTTGCTACACCTAGTTGTTTATTATTAATCTCCATTTTATTACGGGAAAGGTAGGAGGCAGACACTATTCTATGTTCAAAATGAGAGGACAGAAGTATCTCAGGAGAAGAGTACTCTCTGTAAACACTAAATGAAAGACTACAGGTCCAAATCCCAACAGAACCCCACTCTTCACCTGGGAGACACTAGCGAGTGGAGTGGTTTCCCGCTCTTAGAGCTGCTCCTCCTGAACCATGAACCAGAGGAAGCGCTCTGGCCCACAGCTGGCCATGGATTTCCCCAGACCAAGTGCACAAAGCCCAGTGATCACCTTCAGGATAACAATCATTTGCAGTCCAGCGGTCAGTTTTAACCTGAGCTCCGTGCGCTTAGGTGGGGAGAGACACAGAGAAAGAGAGAGACAGAGGATGAAACCACACGCGAGAAAAGGAGCGTGAGTGTGCACGTAGAAGAATGCTATCATTTCTTCTTTCCTTCTGGCGTAGGATGAAAAATCTCAGCATCACCACATCTGTTTCCCTCAATGTAAGATGTCAAGACATTAATGACAGCCTGTGCGTGGGGTGGCAGAAACACAGAAGGGAGAAACAGCTATGTGTCTTCTCCAGAAGGGAAGAGGTGAGAGAGATTGCAATTTGCCTGTCTTAGACCTCAGCCTTGTTTTCTTCCTTTGCGTTAGAATTCCAGTTTTCAGCTGAGCACATCACTGCCCAGCTGAAAGACTTCATTTTCCAGTCTCACATGCAGAGGTCTGGCCATGTGCCTAATTTCTCACTGAAGAGTAGAAGTGCTGTGTGGGACTTAGGAAAGTCTTTTTAAAAGGGAGAGAATGCTCTTTTCTTCTCCCCATTCTTCCATCTTGCTCCGTGGAACAGAGATGTGATGGTTGCAGGAGCATTAGCCATCACCATGGACCAGGAGACCATCGTAGGGGTGGAGCTGGAAGGGACATGGGTCTTTGAGGACTTGGTGGAGCTGTCACACAACTCCTGGAATGCCTAACTCTAGCCCTTCACATGAAAAAGAAATGGGGTTTTATCTTATCTAAGGCTAAATTGGGAAAGGAAGGATGTGTGAAAGGAGGATGTGTTTCTACCTTATGCAGATGAACCTAATCCTAACTGATAAAGAATTTATGTTGAAACAGCATAATCTTATTTTACTGGGAACTTTCTTTTCTTCATGTATAGGAAGAAACCACGGCCAGAACAAGGAAAGTTGTATAACGAAACTCAACTTCCTGCATAATCAAAACATCACACTCATTCCACAGGCCAGAATGATTGATTGAGTGAATGTATATTTACTGTGCATTATTAACGTGCCAGGCACAGGAGAGGCCCAAGGAAGTCTTGCTCCTCCTGTTTTACCGTAATGAATGAATCAAGTCAGGGCACAAGAAGCCAATCCACCACGTTTCAAAAGCTCCCATTGGCTCCCCAGCACAACAAAAGAGTAGGGCAATAATCAGCTGTCACTGGCCCTGGTGGGAGGGCTAGGTGACATGAACATATGCCCAGATTTTTTTTTTAAGATTTTATTTATTTATTCATGAGACACACACACACACACACAGAGACAGAGACACAGGCAGAGGGAGAAGCAGGCTCCATGCAGGGAGCCCGACGTGGGACTTGATCCCGGGTCTCCAGGATCACACCCCAGGCCAACGGCAGCGCCAAACCGCTAAGCCACCAGGGCTGCCTCATGTCTGGCATTTATGTGTTTGCCCCCTTGAACTTAATGGCAACCTTTATGCAATAGGTGTTATTGTCCTCCGTTTATATGTGTGTAAACTGAAATGCAGAGGTAGACCAGTGGGCCCTTGCACAGCCAGACAGTGAATATTCGGAACACTGCTTGATAAATATAAGCTGAATGAATGACTAAAAGGCCACGCTTTGATCACTAGCTTGCAGAGCATAAATGTAGAGGGGGAAAAAACGCTCATGTGTGACATCCCCATTCCTAAATGTCTTTGGACTAAATGAATATGAATGGCTGTGGTGCTTCCCTAGGGCCGGGATTGGATGAGAATGCTTATCTGCTCTGGCCTCCACACAAACGGCTCCATCAATCATCCCACTGACCAACCTTCTAGACAGCACTGCTGCTTCTCGGGTTCTTCCTGTGCTTGACTGTGGGCTAATCATGGTACCAGGCACCACGGGAAAGCATAAGACACATCTCTTGGGGCATCTGGGTGGCTCAGCGGTTCAGCATCTGCCTTCGGCTCAGGACGTGATCCGGGGTCCTGGGATTGAGTCCCGCATCAGGCCCCCCACAGGGGCCTGCTTCTCCTTCTGCCTGTGTCTCTGGCTCTCTCTGTGTGTCTCTCATGAATAAATAAATAAATAATCTTAAAAAAAAAAAAAAAGACACATCCCTTGCCCTTATCGTGGTTGGCAAGAGCAAACCTCAACCAAGGGACATTTCAGCTTTTAGGTACAGGTCCATTACAAGATGGATGACCTTAAGCGAGTACCTCAATCACTCAACCCACCCCAAGTGCCTAATTTATAAACAAAACTTTCATTTAGCAAATACAGGTGTTCAGCACGAATCTAAGTGTGGAGGATGCAGAGAGAAATATATAATTGTTGTCTATAAGGACTGGGTCCAGTGAGGGAGTTTACAGATAATGGTGTCGTTAGTGGCAAATACGCTGTCCTGTCCCTGAAGTCTCTAATTTGAGGTGCACATAAAGTACTCCAGCCTGGCTCAGAAGTGGGGGTGCAAGTGCTTCTCTCCATCACCACCATCCTGCTGAATCTCCAGTCATCAAGGAGCTTACAAATCTCCTGGTGTTGTAAGGTGGTGTCCTCTCAAAATGCCCCAATTTTCATGGCACTTAATGGTGCCCTCAAAGTGGCTCTTCTCCTGGCCCCTGGAACTTCTCAGGCCATGAGACCTTGGTGATAGAGGTCCAAACACCTGTCCCCTCTCCTGGTACAGTCCCCCAAACCATCATGGGTTCTACCCACATCCTGGTCAGTCTTCATGCCCAAAGGCCTAATTTTACTTCTTTTTTTCCTAAGTGATCAGTTTCTGTGGCCTATAGCAAAAGACATTAGGACAAAATCCAAACCCCCAGGAACATAAAATGGAGAATCCAGATTTTAGAAACAGATGGTCTTCCTTCCCAATAAGAGAGAGAAAATGATTTTACTCAGGTTGGAGTGGAACCAGTAAAGACTTGCCACTGTAAGTAACATTCCAACTACACTTTGAGAATGGTGAGCTATTCTCAGATAATAAGTGACATCTCACATTTTTGAGCATTTCCAGTAGTGTGTGCCAGGCACTGAGCTAACTGCTTCACAGCTAAGTCCCTTAACCCTCTCCCTAAAAATGCTGCAGGGAAAATCTAGCATTAGCTGCACCGTACAGGTGAGAAAAGAGGTTCCAAGTCATACACCTTTTCCAGGGCTGAATTCAGCCCTTTGGCTCTAGGGCCCATACTTCTAACCACTCTTCTGGATTAGATTATGGGCCTTTTATCTATTGCCTTAAGGATCCAGCCAGATGTTCCCTCCTCTGATTGGAGAGCCCTCCTGCCTCCCCTCATCTCACCAGTGCCTCCTGCTGGGGCTACCATAACAAAATATCACAGACCAAGTGGATTAAGCAACTGAAGTTTATGTTCTCACAGTTCTGAGGGCTGAAAGTCCAAAATCAAGGTGTTGCAGGTCTAATTTCTCCGGAGGCCTCTCTCTGTTTTCTAGATAACTGCCTTCTCGCTGAGTCCTCTGTATGCACATCCCTGCATCCCTGGTGTCCTTCTGTGGTCAAATTTCCTCTTCCTATAAGGAAGAGTTGGATTAGGACTCACACTTCAGACTCATTTTAATGTACTCACCTCTTTAAAGATCCTATCTCCAAACCCAGTCACATTCTGAGGTCCTGGGGATTAAGGTTTCAGTACCTGAATTAGGGCGGGGAGGGGGGAGAGTAGAGAATTCAGCCTATAACACAGGTTAAATGTCACTTCCCAAGATAAGTCTTCTGTGATCTCCTAGGTGAGGTTAGTTCCTCCTATGACAAATGCTCCCACGGTGCCCTATACATGTTCCTACTAGCAGTTACAGCTACTATAATTAGTTACTTAAATGACTAGTCGCTCTACATCTTGCTCCCCCTCTAGATATAGGCACCATCAGGGGAGGGGTCATGTCTCCGTAGTCTTCTCTGTGTCCCATTTGCTAGCACAGTGCCTCACACCTAGAAGGTACCGTCTTAGTGCACTCGGGCTGCTATAACAGAATGCCAGGGACTGAGCAGTTTGAACAACAGAAATTTATTTCTCACAGTTCTTGGAGGCCGGGAAGTCCGAGATCAGGGCTCTTTTGAGGGCCTTCTTTCCACTTGCAGATGGCCACCTTCCGACTATAGTAACCTCCACAGCCAAGTCAAGAGAGACACGAGAGGGGGGGCTGGGAGGGGTGGAGAGAGAGAGAGGAAGCAAGCTGTCCCAGGTCTCTTCTTATAAAGGCACTAATCCTATTCACCAGGCTCCACCCTCCTGTTCTCATTAAACCTAATTACCTCCAGATACCATCACATTGGGGATTAAGATTTCAACATATGAGTTTGGGAGGGACACAAATACTCAGTTCATAGCATGTACTCAACAAAGACTTCTAAAGTACAGTGTGGAATAAGGTAAGATATTTTTTTAATTGGAAAGCATCATGAGATATCTGGTTACTATTAAGATCTTCTACAAAACAAAAAGCTATTAGAGCTCAAATGATCTTGGGAACTATTTTGTCCCCTCGCAATAATGAGATATCTTCCAGGAAAAGATCCTTAAGAAAATTGACACCGTGGCACATCATGCTTTATCTTTTTCTCGTTGGGTAGGGGGTTTGCTTAAGATTTTGTTTTATTTTAAAACAGTTCACACCAGCTCATGAGAGCTGATTTTTAAATCTTCAGGGAAGTTTCTCTCTTTATTTTTCTTGTATATTTTTTTATTGGAGTTAGATTTGCCAACATACAGTGTAACACCCAGTGCTCATCCCGTCAAGTGCCCCCCTCAAGTGTCTGTCACCCAGTCACCCCATCCCCCGCCCACCTCCTCTTCCACTACCCCTGTTTGTTTCCCAGAGTTAGGAGTCTCTCATGTGCTGTCACCCTCTCTGATATTTCCCACTCATTTTCTCTCCTTTCCCCTTTATTCCCTTTCACTGTTTTTCATATTCCCTGAATAAATAAGACCATATAATGTTTGTCCTCCTCCGATTGACTTACTTCACTCAGCATAATACCCTCCAGTTCCATCCACGTTGAAGCAAATGGTGGGTATTTGTCATTTCTAAAGGCTGAGTAATATTCCAGTGTATACATAGACCACATCTTCTTTATCCACTCATCTTTCGATGGACACGGAGGCTCCTTCCACAGTTTGGCTATTGTGGACATTGCTGCTAGAAACATCAGGGTGCAGGTGTCCCAGCGTTTCACTGCATCTGTATCTTTGGGGTAAATCCCCAGCAGTGCAATTGCTGGGTCGTAGGGCAGATCTATTTTTAACTCTTTGAGGAACCTCCTCACAGTTTTCCAGAGTGGCTGCACCAGTTCACATTCCCACCAACAGTGCAGGAGGGTTCCCCTTTCTCCACATCCTTTCCAACATTTGTTGTTTCCTGTCTTGTTAATTTTCCCCATTCTCACTGGTGTGAGGTGGTATCTCATTGTGGTTTTGATCTATATTCCCTGATGGCCAGTGATGCGGAGCATTTTCTCATGTGCTTGTTGGCCATGTGTAGGTCTTCTTTGGTGAAATTTCTGTTCATGTCTTTTGCCCATTTCATAATTGGATTGTTTGTTTCTTTGCTGTTGAGTTTAATAAGTTCTTTATAGATCTTGGATTTTAGCCCTTTATCTGATACGTCACTTGCAAATATCTTCTCTTCAGAGAAGTTTCAATTCGGCTGCTAAACACCGGTGTTATTTTTTTTTTAACACCGGTGTTATTTAAACTTAAATTCTATGAATTTATGATTCATTAAATGAGATTAAAAATGAAATATTTACGGTTCATCACTTCCTAGTTATTTTACTACATTTGTTATGGACTGAATTGTGTCCTCCCCTTATCACTCATGCGTTGAAGTCCTACCTCCCACCACTTCCAAATGTGACAGTATTTGGAGATAGGGCCTTTAAAGATGAGATAAAGTTAACATGAGGCCATTACTATGGGCCCTAACCCAATCTGACTGGTGGTCCTAGTAAGAAGAAGACATTTGGACACAAAAGAGACACAAGAGATGCATACATGCACAGAAAGACAGGACAGCCATGTGAAGAGACAGCACAAGAAACGCTGTGTGCAAGCTGAGGAGAGAGATCTCAGAGGTCTTGCCCATACCTTGGTAAGACTTCCAGCCTTCAGAGCTGTTAGAAAATTCATGTCTGTTGTCTAAGCCACCTGGCCTGTGGTAGTTTGTTATGGTAGCCCAAGCTGACTGGTCCAACATTGTACTGTTTTCCATAATCTTGAGGTGACCAACTCCTACTGTATCTGTCTGGTGGAAATGCTCTGTGATGGTGTAACATTGGGCGCCTCTCCCACGCACCATGCACAATGGGTAACACCAGGTTAGGAGCTTGAAACCCATCATGATGGGAATATTTCCACCACAGAAACTGGCAAAAATTAGAAATCAAACTTGTCCCTCCAGAGAGCCACGTGTGAAATATTGACCAGCTCACCACTGTTTTTTAAGGTACCGAGGAAAGACAGTGGGAGAGAGGGATTGAATAGAAAACTGTAGGAATGATTTTGTCTTTTCTTTCCTTGACTCATTCACTTCAACAGACTCTGCTAGTTTCTTACCCAATCCAAATCTCTGTTTCTTCCTTGCCAGCAATACCCCAGCTTTGTTTAGGGGTGTATCATCGACTACAAATACTTGCCTTTGCAAACTCCCTGGTAGCTGGAGTTGGATTCTCTGTTGCCTGCAGCCTGCATACATTTCTAAGTGCTCACAACCTGAAACTGAGAGCCATTACCACTTGGGGGGTAATAGAAAGAACACAAGGGACAGAGAAAGCATTCCAAAAGAACAAGTGAATCATGCACTGGATGCCCACAAATCGTCTCAGCCAATGGTCAAAATCTGAGTTTCAAGAATTGGACAAACCAAAACATTAAATGAAGTATGAAACAGAAGTTGGTATTTGCAATATTAACTTAAAAGAGGCAAATTCCTCATGCTGCTTATGCACGCCATAAAACCAAGGCAAACACAGTCCTCAGAAAGTCCAAACCAAAATACAAACCAATAATATCTAAATGAACATTATCAATGTAATATGCTAGATCATGTTTTGTTAAATTGCCTCACATATGTTGTTTTAAAAATAAGACCCTATAGCCCCCGGTCCATCTCTTGATTTAAACTGCTCTGTAGGGCACCTGGGTGGCTCAGTCGCTTGAACATCTACCTTCAGGTCAGGTCGTGATCCCAGGGTGCTAGGATCAAGTCCTGCACAGGGCTCTCTGCTCAGCAGGGAGCCTGCTTCTCCCTCTCTCCCTGCCTGCCACTCCCCCCGCTTATGCTCACTCTATCTCTGTCAAATAAATAAATAAAATGTTTTAAAAAAATAAAATGCCCTCTAATTTGACTTCCATAATAGAGAGGCAGAAAACCTCTATTTGCATAGTATGTTGTACAAAATGGCATTAATAATTTCAAAGCTTTGTTTGCTAGTTCAAGATAATCCGACCCCATGCTTAACCAAAACTCTGCCAGCGGGCGATTTTCAATGCCAATTTAATACGCTGTCATTTGATCTCTGCAAAGCAGTTTTGTTCATTTGAACGTGAAGTTAACATTGCAGCTTTATTGAAATCTGTACTAAATAAGTATCTAATCCAATTATTACTGGAATTGGTTACAGAAAATTTCTTCATGGCACATTTACCACTACACTTATAGCTAATGAACTGTTGCCAAGCTGGCGTGCTCAGTGATCGGCTCCACTCAGAACATCTGATTGCTCTGTCAATACAAGACTGATGTCCTGGCCCAGGGCTTTTGAGGGCATGTGTGGTGGTTTGAACTGTTCCTATTTCTTCTATTCAAACCCTGAAAACCTTTCAGTTATATTATATACGGTGACAAGCAGTATATACAGTTAGAAGCAGTATATTCTAAACTTTTTTTTTTAAGATTTGTTTATTCATGAGAGACACAGAAAGAGGCAGAGACACAGGCAGAGGGAGAAGCAGGCTCCGTGTGGGGGAACCTGATGTGGGACTCAGTCCCAGGACCCCGGGATCACGGCCTGAGCCGAAGGCAGATGCTCAACCACTGAGCCACCCAGGTGTCCCTGAAGCAGTGTGTTCTAAAGGGTTGAGATCACAACTCCAAAGTCAAAGTGACTGAGTTCATCCTTGGCTCCTTATTTTACTAGCCCCGTAGTCTTTGTTAAGTTATTCAGCTACCTGTGCCTCAATCCTACCATCTGAAACAGAGGCACTAAGGGGTTCCTTGGTGGCTCAGTTGGTTGAGCATCAGACTCTCGATTTCACCTCAGGTCATGATCTCAGAGTTGTGGGATCTAGCCCTATATCGGGTTCCACACTGAGTGTGGCACCTATTTAAGATTCTTTTTCCCTCTCTCAACCACTCTAAAAATTTTAAATTTAAAATTAAAATAAAATAGGGGCACTAAGAATATAATCTTCATAAAGTTGCTGTCGGGGCACAAGGGATAATACACGGGTTCAGAAGAGTGCTTAGCACATAGGGTGTGCTTGGTATATGCTTGCTGCTGTGCTTTTATTCTCACCATTTCGCTGTCATTTGACACGAATTCAATCTTAAAACGCCTGGGTCGCTCAGTGGTCGAGCATCTGCCTTTGGTTCAGGTCATGATCCCAGGGTTCTGGGATCGAGTCCCACATCAGGATCCCCGCAGGGAGCCTGCTTCTCCTTCTGCCTATGTCTCTGCCTCTCTCTGTGTCTCTCATGAGTAAATAAATAAAATTAAAACAAACAAACAAACACAAGTTCAAACAGGGACACTTCTGATGATTCGCTCAAGCACCAGCACTTTCCTGAAACCCTTCCTCATGTCCTCACTCCTGTAATGCACAGAATTAACCTACTCTCCTCTGAGTCCACTTGTGCCCTATGCAGTCCTCCCAAATATGGAAATGTTCTTTGCCCTCCTACGTGGGTCTCCACCAGCTAGACCATAAGTTCCTACCGTCAGAGGTGAATACTGACTCGTCTTTGCAGCCCAGTGTCTGGCAATGATGTCTAGCATGGAGTTGCTGTTGGTAAATTCTGAAAGAGAAGAGGAAGAGGGTTGGAGGAGGGGAAGGAGAAAGAGAAGTAGGAAAAGGAAGAGAAGACGTAGGAGGAAGGAAGAACCTAGAAGGGAAGAGGAGGAACTCCCACACCCCAGCCTTTCTAGAGAGATTTCTGTCTTTTTTTTTTTTAAAGGATTTTATTTGACACACAGAGAGAGAATGAGCACAAGCAGGGCGAGTGGCAGAGGCAGAGGGAGAAGCAGGCTCCCCACTAAGCAGGAAACCCCATGCAGGACTCGATCCAAGGACCCTGGGATCACGACCCAAGTCGAAGGCAGACACTTAACCTGACTGAGCCACCCAGGCACCCCTAATATTTCTGTCTTAAAGGAAGTCCAAACCTTATAAATAAGGCATTGATGGTAGACCAGTAACTGCATGTAGTGGGAAGGGGCTGTCTGGGGGTGCAGTGGGTGTCACAGGAGCCTGTTCACCCTGGCTCCCAAGAGCCAATTATCCTTATTCCCAGCTGGGAAGTTTAAAACTGGCAATGGGGGTGAGCGTTCATACCACCGAACCTTCCTCGAGAGCCAAGGTGCCCAGCACATCACTGGCAACAAGGTTTCCCCGTGACTATGAAAGCAATGAAATTTGGCACACCGAGTGACACAAGTGTGAGGCACAGAGGGACCCTGAAAGCAGAGTCACCACCTGCCCGGGCTGAGGCCCACCCTGGAGGGTGCCAGCCCTCCATGCCCCCCGCACACCACACATAGCCCTGGCCCCAGTCACATCTCTGGGGGGTCACACCTTCAACATCCTCATCAAAGTCATCCTGAAGGCATCCAGGGAGATTCTTGTCCTTGTTACCATTGAATGTTTCTAATCTGCTCAAAGTAGGCCAATAATAAAATGCATCATGTTAATGACTTACTCGTCATAAAGCCAAACAATCGAATGAACTATTGGCTTAATATTTTCATGAGAGAATGTGCACGTGACTCTGCAGCTCCGTGCCAGTTACATTTCTATTTACATGGAGACGGGGGGACAATTAGCACATTTATCTCACATAGTCACTAGTCTTCCTCTTCCCCCAACTCTCCTCTCCCTCTTCCCAAAAGAAATGAAAAAACGTTTTCATTATAAACTGCTATCTGTTGGTGAAAGCAGCTATTTTTAAAAAATGATGTCACAGCGTCTAGAATGCTACATTGTTCTGTTGCAGAAAGCACTCAATGGACTCTTTAGTTCTCGCTGTTTCTACATGTTAAGTGAACACTAAGTAACCTCCCCTCCTCATCTTGTATCTTTTTGCCCATTTTCAGAACTGTCGCTTGATACCAGGGAAGTTTCTGTGAGTTTATATTTCTTTCTGCCCTTCAAATAATATATATTTTCATATAGTGCGTGTGCACATAATCATCTCAATCCCTTATAGGACTTGAAGTTACCATCTTTGTAAATACTAACTCAGAATATTCCTGTTACATATATATTTGTATATTTAAGCAATATTTACTTGTTCTACGAAAACTGAGTAAGTCCCAAACACTGAATTATTTTCTATAGGATACCTCAGGAATAGAAAATGGCGGGGGGGGGGGTAACTTAATTTTTTGGATGAGAAATTTTAAAAATAACCTCTTCAACCAACAACAACTACAAAAGACATCAATCACATAGCAACCAATATTCATCCCCTTACCCTGTATAGAATTGCAAAAAACTTACCTTTAGAGGTCTTTATCTGAGTACATTCTTGCAAACACAGTGAAGAATACATTGTACTTTTCCAAGAACAATATTTTCTATGAGAAAAGTAAACTTCTAGTTGAATCTTAGCTGAGAAAATAACCTCAGTGTCTTGCATGAGTGTGACCCAAATGCCGTGTCTAACATGCAGGGCCTCTGTGTTTGTGAGACTCCAGTAATGCGCATATTATAGGCATGAACTACTGATAAATTGAATTAGTGCTTCTGACAGGGACTGGAGGAGTGTCCTGGAAAACTCACAAGCCAGTCAATTAACCTTGCCTGAATCCTCTTTGATGTGCTTCAGCTTTAATTTACTACCACACTTCCTCACCCAGTCCTGCACGCACACACACACACACACACACACACACCCTCCATTCCCTTTCTTTCCAAACCATTCATTGTGCCTGCCAGCGTCCCCACTTCACCGGTAACATATTTTCCTACCTTTACCCTCTTAGCTTTTTGCCTGATTGGATTCCCAGCTTCTGGCTTTAAGTAAAACCCAGCCATCTCCAAACTTCTAAGTGCAGCTGCTCATCCTGCCACACCACGAAGACCTGGAATCCAGAGATGGACCTGGGTCCCTCTCGCTAGCAGGTGTTACTTTCAAATCATTATTCCTTCACTCTTGTGTAAAATTCCTGTTTGTGGCCATCTTCCCCCACTCACTGACATCATTTGCCCACATCCTGATTATCCCTGTTTGTTCAAGACCTAGCCTGCAGCTCCTAGGAGTTCTGTCTTTATTTGGATGATTTTGCTGCCTATTGACATGACCTGACCAATGCCTCAGTTTCCTGAAATTCTCGGTTAGTGTCCATCACGTCCAGCCTACTCCAGACAGCCATTGCCATGAACCCACAACCATTCAACCTCCCAACGTTCTACTAACCTTTCCCATTCTGGTATTTTTTAGGGCCTGTATTGTTAGCTACCGTGGCAAAACCAATTACCCCAAAACATAGCAGCTTAAAACAATAAAACTTTATTAATTCTCACAGTTTCTGAGAATCAGGAATCCAGGAGCAGCTTAGCTGGATGGTTCTGGCTCACGGTCTCTTGAGAGGTTGTGGCCAAGATAATTGGCAGAGCTGAAGGGATCTTCTTCCTTCCGAGGTCATTCACTCACACACCTGGCAAGTTCATGTTGGTTGTTGCCAAGGGCCTGAGTTCCTCAACCACAGGGACCCAAGACATGCCAACTAAGCTCCCCAGAGCAAGCCATCCAAGAGAGAGCAAGCAGAAAGCCACAGTGCCTTTCTTTTTTAAAGATTTTTTTGTATTTATTTGAGAGACCAC
This sequence comes from Canis lupus familiaris, assembly GCF_011100685.1. Taxonomy (NCBI): domain Eukaryota; kingdom Metazoa; phylum Chordata; class Mammalia; order Carnivora; family Canidae; genus Canis; species Canis lupus. The sequence continues at coordinate 31,512,736 of NC_049246.1, read as the reverse complement.
AAGCACAAGTGGGGGGAGGGGCAGAGGCAAGCAGACTCCCCTCTAAGCAGGGAGGCTGAGGTGGGGCTCAATCTCTGGATCCTGAGATCATGGCCTGAGCTGAAGGCAGACACTTAACCGACTGAGCCACCCAGGTGCCCCACACAGTGCCATTTATAATCTAGCACCTTCTGCTTTTTCCCTCTATATTAGATGGGAAGCATTAGGTTCAGCCCAGGCTCAAGGAGAGGGGAATTCGACTCTGCCTTTTGAAGAGAGTCCCAAACAATTTGTAGATTCTAATTTCTCAGGCCCAGTCCATTTCTCACTACCTTCCACTTATATTCTAGATCCCAGCTGGTCCATCAGTTCATCTAGTTTCTTGCCAATACCTTCATTCTTCTGTCCTATCTTCCTTTTATTGCTTCTACCTACAGGATGGGGGATGAAAGTATGGCTCAAGTCAAGCATCCACCTGATGCCATCCCCAGGCAGTTGGGTGCTGCTGGAGGTTATCACTGTACCTGAGCAAACCGGTGCCACTCCATGGCCTCCTGTGTTCAGCAGGCCCTCAACACAACACAGCTCTTCTTCTGTTCCCCAGTCACCAGATTGGCCATTTCCTTCGTTCCCCATTCCCCCTAAACCTCCCTCAACACCAGGAATCAGGTTCATCATCTTCCCTCTCTTCCCTTTCAGTAACAGTGGGAAGAGATGAAGAGGTACCTCTGAGGCCCAACCCTCCTATGGAGTAGACACTCAAGGGATATGTCTTTTTTTTTTTTTTAAGATTTTATTTATTTATTCATGAAAGACACAGAGAGGCAGAGACACAAGCAGAGGAAGAAGCAGACTCCCTTCGGGGAGCCTGATGAGGAACTCGATCCTAGGACCCCAGGATTGCTCCCTGAGCCAAAGGCAGACTCTAGTCAACCACTGAGTCACCCAGGTACCCCAAGGGATATGTCTTTAGAAAAAGAAGAACCTGAACTCTGGGTCAGAAACCACCCACAGCTCAGAAACCCCATTGTTCCTCTATTCTTCAGTCCTCCCTGTATCTTCAGCTTCCAGTCTAGACTCCTTCCCACCAACCTGTACTCATACTCAAATCTTCCCATCTTATAGAAAAAGCTTCCCCTTCTAGCCCAACCCTCCTCAGGTCAACATGGTATTTCTCTTCATACTTAAAAGTTTTCAAAGGGGAACAAAGTGCTTTACACTCACCGTCTCCACTCCTGACTTCTGGAATGCACTCAGCTGTCCACTAAAGTGGCTCTCGCTAGGGTCACCTCTATAGTGCTGACACCATTTGCTCACCTCCTCATCCTCTTCAGGGTTGTCACAGCATTAACACGTGAGGCCACACCACCCTTAAAAGGCTCCCCTTCCTAGGTTTCCATGTCTTCACATTTTCCAGGCACTGCAGCCAAGCTCCATTTCCATAGGCCTGTGAATGGTGGGGATGTTCAGAGTTTTACCCATAGCCATTTTCTCTTTTGAACCTGCAGAGCTATTCACTTCTATGGCCTTAAATAACATCTATAGGCTGATAAATTGCAAGCCTATATTCCCAACTCATATTTCTTGCTTGAGCTTCAATTTTGGAATTCCAACGACCCACTAGGCATATTCTCTTGGATACCACATAGATCCTGAACACTCAACATGGAAGCAGTATGATGCATGATTGAAAGCAAGGGCTCTGCCATAAACTGGTTCTAGTGTTAACCATGGCACTTAGTAAGTGTGAGGCTTGGAATAGGTTACTCAATCTCTCTGTGCCTCAATCTCCTCAACTGTAAAATAGAGGTTAATGCTAGTAGCTCAACTCACAAGATAACAGTGAATAAGTCAATTTATATAAAGTTCTTTGCATGGTGCCTGGTATATGGAAATAACATGGCTCAGAGATGTGAGTGCTATGAGGATTAAATAAGACAATATATGGCCCATGGGAGGTGTGGACGAAGCATTATGTGGCATGATTACATCTCAACCTGAGTAGATCTCCCTGGGCCTGTCTGTCTCCCTCAGTCAAGTCTGCTCCTCCTCCAGCATTCCCTCACTCACCAAATGGGACCTTTATCTCCCACGTCCCTGCTCCCTGTATCCAAGCAATCACCAAGCTCCAGCTATTCTAGTTTATTACTCCCTTTCTAATCAGCCCACTTCTTCCATCCCCGGTTCCATGCTACAATATCTCTTCCCGGGATTACCGCAAAGCCTCCCACCTGGTCTCCCTGCCTCCAGTCCTGCCCCTGGCTAATCCATTCTTCACACTGCTGCCAGAGCAATCAGTCCAAGATGTGCATCGAATCTTGTAATTTCCCTGAGGCCTTTGCATTGCCCTCAGGCTAAAGTCCAATGCTCTTAATTGGATTACAAAGACAGTTATTGTATGAATTTTGCTTTCCTTTCTAGAGCGAGCTCTCAAGCTCAAACTACTTTCAGTTTCTCTGCTTTCTCTAGCCTCTAGCATATTCTTCCAAAACCTCCTCATCTTGCCTAACACCTCGTGCTGGTCCTTTAGCTCTTGACTTGGATGGCATCTCATCCAGGAAATTTAGTCTCCAAACTAGATTAGGTGTAGCCCCCAATCTACTCTCCTAGAACCATGTAGACTCTCCAAAATTATAACTATCGTACCGTTGTAACTAGCTGTTTATATTCTCCCCAACTTGTATCATAAAGATCACCACATAATGGTTGAATGCATATACAGGTGACAAATGAAGAGCTGTCTTTTATCCTAAATGGTCTGTGACACTGATGATGACTCTCACTCCAGTGTGGATGGCCCTTTCCAACCTCTCCCTAACAACATAGGTACAATGCACTGGTGGGTCCATGCGGGAAATTGGGAGGGATGACTTTCAAGTCCCATCTGCCATTTACTAGATCTTGGTAAAGCCACTTATGCATTTAAAAAATGTGGACAATAATACCTTTCTCCTGGATTGCTGAGAAGCTCAATGTATATGAGAGTGTTGTGTAAACTCCAAATCACCACACAGTACCAATTCCAACTCTTTCCTTTTTGGGGTTCTTGGTTTGCTCTCTTTCTTGCTTGAGGTTCACTCTCTCTCTTTTTTTTTTTTTTTCTTTCCCTCTCCTTCTTCTTATTCCTGCTAGAGGCACTCACCCAGATCTTGGCTGACAGTGGTTCTCAGAATACCCAGGGACAGGGAATTACCAACCATTGAGGGCAAGAATGGAAGAGCATAGAACTGGTCAACCAAGACACAGAGTTGGAGCTGATTGTAACTCTTTGAATAGTGTTGCCTCACCACTTGTTCACTGGAGGTCCCAGCATTCCCACCCTTTATGTGCTGGAAAGATTGTGCATAGAATTCCTATAATGGCACATTGCTTCCCAATTATAAACACACTACATCATTATCTTTCAGAGATCTCTGCAGGACTTTGCCTTCTCTGAGTTAAGTTCTTCAACAACTAAGAAATACATAAGATGAAAAAAGTTAAGGATTTGGGGATTTCTGTTAAGGCAAATACAAGAGCTTGAGGCAAAAAAACCAAAGTGCTTTTAAACATTTAATAGATGCCATGAGCATTACATATTTTTATTTCATGTACTCTTTACAACTGTGGAAGTATGTATTATTTTTCTCTTCTTATAGATGGGTAGACTATGTTTCAGGAAAGTTAAGTAACTTTCTCAAGAATATGCAGTAAGGGGCAGACCCCGTGGCTCAGCAGTTTAGCACCGCCTTCAGCCCGCGGTGTGATCCTGGAGACTCGGGATCGAGTCCCACATCAGGCTCCCTGCATGGAGCCTGCTTCTCCCTCTGCCTGTGTCTCTGCCTCTTTCCATCTCTGTGTCTCTGATGAATAAATAAATAAAATCTTAAAAAATAAAAATAAATCTAGACTTGGCTTATGACCTGTTTTGACCAAAAGAATAAAGTGGGAGTGACTTTGTGCCAGCTCTGAGCCTAAACTTCAAGCGAGTCACTCTCACTTAAGCCCTCTTGCTGCCACGTGAATAAGCCTGTGCTAGTCTGTTGCATAATGAAAAACACATAGTCTGGTTGCCCGCATTAACCCAGCCAATGGCCAGAACACTTGCAGCTGACCAAAGATGCTTAAGAGAGTCCAGGTGAGAAAAGAAGGGCCACTTATCTGGGCCTAACCGAAATTGCTGATAAGCAAAGGGGAAAGTAAATAAGTGGTTATTGTTGTTCTAAGCCTCTAACTTACAGTGTGGTTATGATGCAGATATAAGCACCATAGAGCTTCAGTTTGAGTCTTAGTTTCCTCATCTGTAAAACTGGAATCATAATCTTCCTCCCCCGCCCATAGGCATGCTGAACCACTAAGCAAATAGAAGATCTCCAATAAATGTTGCATCAGAATAAATGTCGCAACCTAAAAACCAAAACCATTCATCCATTCTGAGGGAATCCATCAGCTTCCATGCCTTCTGTCTACAGGAAGTATGGCCCTCCTGTTTCAAGCCAGACATGCCCTCAGATATTCTGCTGGGGCTGCGTGAACCACAGTCAGCATTCCCAATTATTGGATCTAATCAGTTCAGCAGCAGGTGAGTTCTGCAGCATTGAACCATTCTGTGTGCAAGCCCAAGTGAATTTTAGGATGACAGATTGATTTTTGCTTCCTGAAAACAAATTTAAATTGATGAGCCCTTAATGAATTCTTTCTCCTGTTCCTGGGGGAGGGGGAGGGTTCAGATAATGCTTTAATCACACTGTGAACAAGAACTGTTTGCCAAGCTCTCCGATTCTGAGAAGGCACTGGATTTCCCCTGCTGAAGAATTGTGTGCTTGTTCGGTGAGAGCAGTTTCAGGGTCTGATAAAAACTGTCTGTTTCCACTTTAGCTGTCAAGGACTCGCTCTTCAGCTTCTCAGAAGTCAGGCAAGCCACAAGGATTTATTCAGTCCAAGTGATCTGCACCATCCTAGGGACTTGGTGGGCAGTGAGAGAGTAGAATCCATAGCCCCTCATTCGCTCGTTCAACAAATGTTTATTGAATACCACCTCTGTTCAAAGCATTTGGAGTACATTAACAAAAAACAACAATAACAACAAAACAAAACAAAAAACCTTAGGAAAAAAAAATCCCTGCCCTCCTGAGAACATTCTATTTGGAAGAGGCATATAAAAACCAATAAATCTAATGAATAAATTATATAATATATATGAGGATGCTATGGAAAAACTAGAAGGGGGCACGAAGAAAGGGAATGTAGAGTGAACTATGACCAACAGTTTTAAGTAGAGTGCTCAGGGTAGGCATCTTGCCAACTTCAGTTGATAAGCCCTCATAGACGGTGGTAGCAGCGAAGGTGGAGAGAGCAATTGTGAGTCCAGGAGATGGGGGAGTCCAAGAAAGTCTGAAGAAGGAAGAAGTGCATACTGTGTCTCTAACATGCCGTTGATAGGTCAAAGCCAACTTGTGGCGGCTTGCTAGAACCATCATGCACATTCCTTCCCAATTCAGTGTTCAGTACTGTCGTGTTGGTAGCTTACAATCAGTCGTGGTGAGAGTATTTACACCATGGAAACTGGCAAACCCTACAAATCAAGGAATTAAAAAAAATAAATAAAGTACTGACTGTTAAGCATTTCCTAGCATTCCACTGAGAGGACCCTACGTCTTAGGAGAAGAACACATGTGTGCCCCTTGATAATGAACAGAAACTTGGGTGCAATTCAGTACAAGACTTACAGGGAGAGATTACTAAGGCAAAGTTTCAGGAACAGCTCTTTGGAAGAGGGTCTCTTGGGAGGAGCTAGGTCAAGTTTGCATATTGGAGAAGAAAGAGCACAGTACATAAAAAGGGGTGATCGCAGGGGCAAGGCATGCCCACTGGGCCGACGTGGTATTACAGAAAACCTGCAATGAGTGAACACCAAACTGACACCCAATTCAGTTTCTCACAAGGTGAGATGGGATGCTTTCCAAAATCGAACTAAAATTATCTTGTCTTTCACGCCCCCACCAAAATCATTCCTAGCTCTCCGAAAGCTTTGCAAGCCTTGATGAACATGGTCCACATGTATCTTTAGGAATAGAATGTGGGCTCAGCATCTGTTTGATTGGAGTTCTCTGAATTTTTCTCCATGGAAACATGAGCTGGTAAATAGAAACTAGAAAGCCGAATGTCTGTGTTCTTTTTCCATCTCTGTGACTACTTTGCTTGGTAACATCAGGCAAGTTATCTCAATGCTCAATTTCCCCACTTTAAAATTACCAACTCACATTCTTCACTCATTAGTAGATAAAGATGAACAATATCATCTTTGGGAACTATTCCAAGCTTTTTAAAGAAAGACAAACAATTATATGCTTATGAGAAATGGAATTATTTTTATTCCAAATATGAATATAAACATCCTTGAAAAGCTCAAAAGGGAGAGAAATCCCTATTAAATATTTCTGTTGTCAGGGAAGCCTTTTTCTCTCAGAGTACTCCTCCTCCAGACCATAAATTTGCAAAAGGAATTCCCGCACAGACTGTGGTTGATTTGGACTCTAATCTGGTTCAGAGGATCAGGTGGCCCAGCAGAAGAAATATAGCAGGGGTGGAGGAAATGTTCCGTTCAAGTGCCGTGTCCCATGGGGTATGACATTCACTTTCTCAAAATCTCTTACCTCCCCAGTACTGTCCTTCTCCTATGACACTCTAACCCTGGACAGGTCCAACAATTTGCTTTGTTTCAACTTACACTGGTGCCTTGGGCTTGGCAGGAGAAAAATCACCCAACTTGGCATATCGGTGATCCTTTAAATTCTTGATCACTGACATCAAATGGGCATTCAGGATCCACTCAACCAAGTTACAATGAGTTTTACCCTCCTCACCACAGAAATGACTTCATACCTTCTCCACATCCTCCTTCACCCTCAGCTAGTAACTATCTTAGTTCAGGCTGCTTTAGCAAAAATCCCATAGTCTGGTTGACTTAAACAACAGACATTTATTTCTCAAGGTCTGAAGGCTGGAGATCAAAGGTCAAGGCACTGACAGATTCTGTTTCCGGCGGAGCCCTTTTTCTGGTTTGTAGACCACGGCCTCTGGCTGTATCCTCACATCAGGGAGAAAGAGAGAGGATGCAAGCTCTCACATCTCTTCCTCTAAGGACACTAATCCCATTATGAGGGCTCTGCCTCTCATAATTTTCTCCCAAAGGCTCCCCATCCAAATACTGTCACGTTGGTCATTAAGACTCAACTTAGGAATTTGGACTGAAAGACACAATCAGTTCATAGCACTAGCCTTGCCCTACTCCTAATTTAGAACATATAAGTCACCAAACAAAACTTTCCTCATTTTCCCACCATTAAATCTGTATTCCTACCTGCTACTACATCCATTTTTTCCTCTCTACTTGCAGCGTACCTTCTTCTCCCAGATCCAGTTCCTCCAGGTGGGTCTTTAATCCCAACTTCTCTCATTTTTTCAGAGACTCCAAACTATTGTTTATCACCTCTCTTTCCTTAATCTTCCGGGGAGAAAGGAAAAAATAGAAAGAGAGAGAGAAAGCACATGTGGCAATGTATTAAAAGTTGGTGAATATGTCAAACAAAATGATCAAGTCATGAGATGCCTGGGTGGCTCAGTCAGTTAAGTGTCTGCCTTCAACTTAGGTCATGATCTGAGGGTCCTGGGATTGAACCCCATGTCTGGCTCCCTGCTCACCAGGAATCTTGTTTCTCCTCCCTCTGCCTGCTTATACACACTTTCTCTCTCTCGCTCTCTCTCTCTCTCTCTGTTAAATAATAAATAAAATCTTTAAAAAAAAATGACCAAGTCACTTATAGGGGAGAGAAATCAGGCTGGCCTCAGAGTTCCCTACAGCAATAGTCAATGCCGGAAGATTGTGGTGCAATATTTAAAATATCATCAAGGAAAAAAATTTTACCCAAGGATTTTATATGCAAATTATCTTTCAACTATAAAGACAACAGATAGTCCTGAATGTGAGAGAATTCAGGGAATATCAATTCTATGAGCCTTTTCTTGGGGAAACTACCAAGGAATGATCAACTAAGAGATAATCAGGGAAATTGTGAAAAAAAATATTGGCAGCAAACTTAAACACACCCTAGACTAAAATATTTCTAGGATGCCTGAGTCCGTTAAGCATCTGCCTTCAGATCAGATCATGGTCTCAAGGTCCTGGGATTGAGCCTGGTGTCAGGTTCCCTGCTCACGAGGGGAGTCTGCTTCTCCCTCTGCCCTTTCCCCTGCTTGTGCTTGCTCTCTCTCTCTAAAATTAATAAAATCTGAAAAAATATATTTAAAAATAAAAATTTTTGCGTAAAATAATTCTACACATTAGAATAATTGGAAAGGATGTAAAATTATGTTTCCTGTTGACACACAAATTATGTAATTAACAAACATTTGTAAAGGAAAAGAGAAAGTGGGTAAGAAGCAGAATAAGTTTAGTGATTTCTATGTCCGTAATAATGGAAAGTCAAAACACTTTCCTTGGGGCTGGCTCAGTTGGAAGAGCACGTGACTCTTGATCTCAAGGTTGTAAGCTCAAGCCCCACATTGAGTATAGAGACTACTGAAAAAAAAAAAAAAAAAAAAAAGAACATTCCTCAAAGCTAGCAAACCAACTATTAAAATAAGCATTTAAAAATATATATGATGGAGCAGATTGGGTGGCTCAGCGGTTTAGCACTGCCTTTGGCCCAGGGCCTGATCCTGGAGACCCAGGATCGAGTCCCACGTCAGGCTCCCTACATGGAGCCTGCTTCTCCCTCTGTCTGTGTCTCTTCCTCTCTTTCTGTGTGTGTCTCTCATGAATAAATAAAATTTTAAAAGAAATAAAAATTTAAAAATTAAAATATACACAAAAGAAGTTGTCAAATTTGAGTAAAGGGTATAGATTTTTGTGCCATTCTTATTATAGCTTTCCATGAAATTTGAGATTATTTCAAATGCTATTTCTTCAAAGACATCTTCCCAAACTGTCAAATCAAAAGAAGTCATCTAATATTTTCTCTCCTAGGAAGCTGTTCTTTTCATTTGTAGAACCTAGCATATCTTCTAATTCTATAGCTATGTCAGCCATCTCAGCCGTGTTTAACTGATGACACAGACATGACAAAATCCATCTGAAAGGCTGATAGGAGTGGACCCAGGACCAAGACTAGAGTGAGGCAAGTGAGGCATTCGCCTTGGGCACATAATTTTTTTTATATCAATACGTGTTCCTTTTTATTTCTAAATATTATTCCTTTGTATGGATGTACCACAGTGTATTTATCCATTTATTCACTCAAGGGCATTTAGTTCATGTGTTTTCTTTTTTTTTTTTTCTCTTTTTTTCAAATTTTTACTCAAATTCTTGTTAATTAACACGTAGTGTAATACTGGTTTCAGGAGTAGAATTTAGTGATTCGTCACTTACATACAACACACAGTTTTCACAACAGGTGCACCCCTTAATACCCATCTAGTCCATTCCCCACTCACCTCTCTCCATCAAGGCACATAACTTACAGGGCACCAAAACCTCAGAAATCAAGATAAACAATGTTTTAAGATGTTAAAATTCAAAATTAAGGCAAAAATCCATGACAGACAATACATCACAATTTTAAATAAAGACAAGATCCAAACCTGTACTTTCATAACCCTGCCTCACTGACCTTATCCTAATCCTGATGTTGGTTCCAATAAAACTCTACTTATAAAGTCAGGCACTGCCTATAACCCATAATTTATCACTATTTTCAAAAACACATATTAATCTCAATTACTAAAGCTTTTGTAACCCCTAAAAATTTGCTTCATCTTAGTCCCAACCTAAGGGAAACCTCCTACTGCTAGAAATCATCCAGGAAATGAGCAGAGAGGTACATTATTTGTTCAAAGATAATGGACTAGACTCAGAGAGGAGGGACAGTTCAGAATTCAGCACAGATGGTGGCTGTCTGTCTTTGTCACTCAGATTGTTGTTTGTCCTGGCTAATTTACCAGCCCCTCTTTTGTGGTTCCCTAGCACTCCATGTATGCTTTGCAAGCTGCATAATCATGTATTACACTTTATTGAAACTATTTATTTATAGTCTGTGTGCTCCTTGAAAGCCAGATTGTGTCTTTTATCTTGAACTGATTTATAGATGAAATGGGGTACCTGGGGATTCAGAACCTAGCATTTTTATATGTGTGACAGGCTGCCAATCTGTGGGCTGAATGGACTTGAGTCCACTGAATGCTCCTCAGTCTGCAAAGCTATTTGGTAGTTGTTCTTATTTCAGGGGTCTAAGAGGAGACGAAATGAATAAATCCACAAAGAGTTTAAGCTTTCTTTTGGGAGCAAGCAAATGGACTGAGACCCCAATTCTTTTCTTATTGGAGTTCAACATTATTAGAAACTATCTGATGAAGTTGATGCTGGCAAGGAAACTCTCAGAGGTGGACTACCTACCATAGGGAGGGGAATCTGAACTGGTGGCCTAGATCCACCTTTCTGGGGGAGAGCTTCCTAGAAGAATAGGTAATGCTATGAAGTTAACCTCCTTGGCAACAGGGTCGTGCTTTGGAGTAATGCCTAAGTATGCAAGTGTTAATTAAAAGAGTTCTAAACTTGGAGTCCGAAGTTGAGGTACTACTACCACTAATGGGGGGGTCTGGATAAGCCATGCACCATCAGCATAATGGATGAGCATCCATAGGTATGAGTGGGACCAGTTTAACAGCAATAGGGGGGCTGTTAAAGAAGCAATGTTAGCAGTACACTGATTTAACTACTGTTCTCCCTGCTGGCAGAACCAGAACTAGTCTAGCATTTTAGACTGATCTAATGCTCTTGGACAAATCAGAGACACCTCAAGAGGAAGAAGATGTACTTCCTGTTACATTGGGCATATGTGATCTTGCATGATTAATTGGAAAAATAGAAGAGATGTGATCATATTTATACACCTAAGCTGCTGACCAGGCCATGCTAGCTAGCTTTAGTAGATAGTCAACAAACGTTTGATGAATGAATGCAGGCTGTAATCTCTTCTACCCCGTTGTCTGGGCCCACCTTTTACCCTAGAGGATACCAGTTAATTAGAGGAAAATCGGCTAGATGACGAGAAGCAACGAGAAGGTCACTAGGAACTGTGATGATTATATTTACCAGCTACTAGCTTCCCTTGGGTAAAAAAAAAAAAAAGAAAAAAAAGTTCCCTATCTTCTCACAGGAAACACTGTATATTTACACACCATCTTTCCTCAAATCAGCAAATATTTATTGTGCACTTGTGCTAAGTACACCTTTCTTCCAAAAAATTTGCCTATTAAAGTGTTTAGAATTCACTCTTAGTCGGCTTCATTACTATGCAGAATGACTCATAGATCTGCCTCTCTCTGTGGTATCAAGTAGAGGTTACAGTAGAATAGAGACTACATATTTGAATATCTAGATTTTCTTCCTTATTTAGACACACAAAGATCCTTTCACATCCAATAACACTTCTGATACCATAAATAAGCAACATCAAGGAGGGCAGATCCAGGTTTTATAAAGTCTTATGCTAGTATAATTTAGGGGAACTACTTTCAAAGAAAAAGAATAAAATTAAAATTGGACATGAAAATAAATATTTCATGAAAACAAGAAAATAAACCACAACAAACAGCAATTTTTAAAAGTGGATGCATCTAGAAAAGCTGACCCAAAAAAATCCAGAGAGAGTAATAATATGTTTTTGTCAATTTTCTGCCTAATATCCCTCTATAATGCATCTTTCCTCTATTTTTTACTGCCTTATATTTGATCGTTTCTTGATCTGAAAATGACTTTGCAATATAATTTATAGAGAGAAGAGAAAGATAAACCCCTCTTTTTTTTCCTGACATTTCCTGAAATTTCTTTGAAATTTGTTTTTTTATTATTGATAATCCTAATTTCTAGAGCTGTCATTAAATTTTTAAGGTCCTTTATCAAATTCCTTTCATATGAGCTATAGAATGTGGAAGAATTTTCCACAGACTTAATTTTGACTTTATATTTCAAGGCTTGTTTCTCTTCCACTCTCCTCCCACATCTGGAGGGACACATCTGTAGTGGGTGTAGTGGGACACATCTGTACACTGATAAGTCTTCTAACTGCACACCTTCATGTCACCATACCTGGTGGCCAGCAGTAACTTAGTAGAAGTGGAAGTGACTGTGAACCACAGAAATCTATTCCATTAAACCCAGATTACACTCACAAGTCAATTCCCCCTTAACCAAATCCCCAAAATGCCCACAGCCATCCCAATACTACCAACACTACCAACAGGGAAATATGACTGAGAGCAAGAACAAGCCCATGGACAGCAGCCCTAGTCAACCGGAGCCAACATGCCTTAATTTTGAAAGTTGTATTAGCATGTAATGTCCATGGGACACCTGGGTGGCTCAGAGGTTGAGCGTCTGCCTTTGGCTCAAGTCTTGATCCCAGGTCCCGGAATCAAGTCCCACATCGGTAGTCTGCTTCTCCCTCTGCCTATGTCTCTGACTCTCTCTTTCTGTGTATTTCTCACGAATAAATGAATAAAAGAGAAAAAAAAAGAAAAGAAAATCTCCCTTAAAAAAAAAAAAAAAACATGTAATATTCCTGGAAACACATTTCCAGGCCCTTCCCCCTCACCAAAGGGTGTTGGAAGAGGACTAAGTAAGGGAGAGGCCCCAAAGCTTAAGATTCATTGGCTTGACTATAAATCTTCCTCTGTGGTTGTATATCATCAGCCTATACCCTAAAGGGTGTTCTTTTGTGTTCTCATGTCCCTAGAGGCTGTTTTGCTACCAATGGGACCCACAAAGGATCTCCACTGTGCTGGTCTCTCCCACATCCCTGGCCCAGGGGGGCTTCTGCTTTGTCTCTGCCCTCTATCGTACTCTAGATGGTTCTTTTTTCCAGAGCCTTGACTGCTCACTAATAAAGAACCCCAGCATGATGGTGGGTTCACTCTCTTACAGAAAGGCCTATTGGCCCAGGATGATCATGACTGCCCTGCTGGCCTCTGAGAACCAGCTGTCCCAGACTCTCCCCTCAAGCTGTACTTGGCTTAATAGATGATGACTCAGCTGTCTCCTATTAGAAAAACTCTGAAACACTGTTTGAGGGAAGGAGAAGCATGCCATACTCTTTGAGCTCTGCACTTTGGACTCAGGTCCTTGGAGCTAAATCCTCAGATATCCCCAACCATAGATTTTATTCTTGGCCTGATTTCTGAGCCAGTCACAATGATGGAGCAGAAGTAGTTCAGATAATGTCAGCTCGATTCCACTTCCCACTGTCCCTGAGGAAAGAGTTAACCTAAGTTACCTCTCCCTCCCTCTTCCACTCACTTGCAAATTTGTTTCTAACGAACTTCACTTTCCACTCCAGTAGGCCCATTATCTTAAAAGTTTCCCAATTATGACACTCAACATATTAATTAACTAGTGACATTCGACTCATGTCTTCTTAAATTTCTAGAATACAAAAACTTTTTACTGCTGTCTCTCAAAATTCCTTCCCTTGGTTGCCATACTACCTGCATCCTCACCCACCCCTCAGTTGTCTTCCTTAGTTTCTTTCCCCCATTATTGCTTAAATTTAGGCCTTCTCCATTGATCTGCTTCTTGGTCCTCTTCTTCCAAACAATCACCCTTAGCTTTATACAATCTCTGTAGATGACTTAAATCTGCATCTCTGGCTCTGGTAGTCTCCCAAACTCCAGGCTGTATTTTCCAACTGCTTTTTAGACATCCCACGTGTATGTCCCTGCCTGGTTTCAAGGTCCACACACCAAAGCTGAACTCCTAATCTCCACCTGTCTGTCAAAAGCTTCTCTCTTGTGTGCCCTATCTCCATTAATAGCCTAACCACTCAGTCTAGGCTAGAAATCTCTCATTTTCTCCCCCCTCCCTTCAACAAACCTATTAGATCAAATCATGTGGGATCCAGCTCCACCACAGCTCAGACCCTTCCCTGTCCATCCCTTCTCTGTGGCCATCTCCTCCATCCAGGAAGACTTTCATGCAGACTGCCACCATGATCCCCTAACTGATTATCCTGTCTCCTAAGCCTGCCCTTGTCCAATCTTTCCTGCATACCGTTGACTTTCATTCTTCTGCAACACAGGTTAGTTCATGTCACTTTCCTGTTCAAAAACACGTTCATACTTAACAAAGAAAGTTCAGACTTGTGGATGTGGCCTTGAACATCTCTGTACTATGTGCACAACCTAGCCTCCCTGCCTATCTCCTACATAAGTCCCACGCACTTCAAGCTCCGGCCACCTAACCACACTGGCTGTCCCCATGCCTTGACCATGCTGTCTTGACAGCTCCATGCTCCCCACCTCCTCCCAAACCACCCTCTGCTCCTTCAAAAAAGCTATCTTCTTAACTCTCAAGAATCAACCTCTCCTCAGGGCCACGGCACTGGTCTGGAATGACATAGGTCAGGATGACTGTCTTATGGTTCATGTATACTCAAATGGAGACTTTCTACCTATTAAGCAGTGAGCTTTACAAAAGCATGTAGTGGGTCTTCCTCCTACTTGTTTTTCTCCATTCTTGGCACTATGCCTTTGCTTGGTAAACTCAAGGTTGTTGTGAAGGCCATGGTGTAAAATCCTCAGGGACAGCGTGACTCACTGTGGCAAGGCCAAGCTGCTCTGTAGAAAGGGCCCTGGGTTTGCCATCAAAGGGACCCCAGACTCCAGTGCAAACTACATCATTCATTAATAGTACAGCTTTGAGCAAATTCCTTATATACCTCTGGCCACAGCTTCCTCATCAGTAAAATTGGAATAATCAGAACTTCATAAAGATTAAATGGTGTAATAGGCACAGGGATGCTTGGGCCTGGGAGATTCTTAAATATTGATTGGATCTCATCCATGAAGCTCCTGCCAATTCCACCTTGACCTTTTGCTTTTGTTTTTTCTTTCTTCCTTTCTCTCTTTCCTTCCTTCTTTCTTTTTTTTTTTTTTAAGATTGTATTCATTTATTTGACAGAAGGAGTGAGAAAGGATGAACAGGGGGAGGGGCAGAGGAAGAGGGAGAAGCAGACTCCCCATTGAGCAGGGAGCCTGATGCAGGGTTCAACATCAGGACCTTGAGATCCTGACTTGAGCTGAAGGTAGATGCTTAACCGACTGAGCCACCCAGGTGCCCTTGTTTTTTCCTTGTTTAACCTGGGAAACATATCATAGCCTGAAAATTTACTCTAGAATGAAGAACACTTCAAAAATCTCTTTTAAAATTCACAGGGAGGTAATAAAACTAGTGGCTAACACAGGAAAGTGATGAGCGTCATAAAACCCTTATTATGGTGCCTACCACATTACATTATAATAATTTATTGGCTGTGTGTCTCCTGTGAGCTTGTCAAGGAAAAGGACTGTGACCTTTTATCCCAAGCACCCAGCACAATGCTGAGCACAGAGAGAGCTTTCGGTATACATTTCTTGTCTGGTTAGAGAATAACTTCACAATCTTTCAAAAATTAAACTGCACGTACCTTTTGACCTAAATATTCCTGCTTCTAGGAATTTATTTAACAAACAAAGTTACATAAGTGTAAACAGATTAATCTCCAAAAATGAGTTTTGTGGTTTTGTTCATAGTAACAAACCAAGAAAACAAACAAAGAAACAAAAAACACCTCAAACGTCCAGAATCAGAAGGCCAAATAAATAAATAATGTACACGCTCACCAAGGAACACTATGTAACATAAAAAACATGAAGTAGATTTCTAGGCTCTGGTGTGAAAAGGTGTCCAATATACATCACTAAGTGAAAAAAGCCCCTGTATGGTGCAAATATATATACACATGCACACAAAATACACATATACACATTGGCTTATATGTGCAAGAACAGTTTCTTGAAGGATATAAAGGAAACTGTTTATAGTGGTAACCTCTACAGAATGGGACGAAGGAATTGGGAGAAAGAGAAAGAATTTTCATGTTTTACTGTTGGCCCTCCGAAACAATTTCCACTTTTTACCATCAGCAGGAACTAATTCAAATCTTTTCAAAATAATAAAAAATAAGCGTGTGTTGAACAATTCTACTTTGACCTTGTCTGGGCAGAATTTGTTTGATTATTAATTTTCATCAGCAAGATAAAGAAAATGATCATGCACAGACTCCCTTCTTTTCCCTTGACATGAGTTCAAAGACCATAGGAACAATTTCCGGAACATTCAGTTGCAAAGCTGGCGTCTCTGGTGGTTTATCAATGTCACTAAGAGCTCCAGATGCATTTAAAATCCCACCCGTAAGAGTCAGTTGTGGCTTGTTCTCTGTGAGCAATTACCAGCCCCGTCTTACTCTCTTAGTGGAAGACACATCCTCCCTGGGACAAAAGAGAGAATGGAGAGAATCAGCTTGTGGATTGTCTGTGCAGACTTCACGCTCTTTCCCTGGAAGCCATGTGGCTGCCTTAACAGTTGTCCCCAAGCTGGCACTGCATAAAGGAGAGGGATCTCTAGCAGCAAGTGGTGGTGATTAATTTTAAGCTGTCATGGAAAATGTTTTTTGCACTTTAATGTCAGAGATCTGAATTATTATTATAGGTCTGATGCTCCCTTGCCAAAGCTGTGTGTTTGCTCCCCAGATACAAAATGAACACAGAAAGCTTTCTGGTTGGCTCCCAGGAGCATCTTTTGGAGAAAAGACAAAAGGAATGCCGCCAAGCCAGCCAAGTCCCCCTGGGGCCCTCAGCGGGAGTGCCAGGCCCTCCCCCACCTGCTCTGCCTCCCTGCCCTAGGCTGGAGGAAACCCTAACTACTCCCCTCTGCCCTTACATTGTCTGCATGGATCTCTGGTTTACCCTTGTGGGCCATTTGGAAACCCCAGAGGGTGATGGACACCTCAGAGGAGAAAAGGTTTAGGGAAGGTCAAGATTCACTACAGGGAAGAGAAGTTGCTGACAGTGCAGAAACAGGTTGGAAGAGAGCATGCTGGCCAAGATCAAGCCATACAGGGAGGTCTTTCAGATTCGTGCCAACTGGATCTGAGTCAGAAACAAAACCTTACCCACTTCTATGCCTACTACCCTTCCTCACTCCCCACACGCAAGGGTGGGGAGGAAAGTGGTGCAAAAACTGACTGACTAGCTTTTGCATTTCAATAAAATATTTATTTCTTGCATAATCTGCCAGCAAATTAGATCAAATTGCTGTCAGTTTGAAATCACCCAATTCATTAAGGGAACAAACCTAAAATATACTTAGTCTAAAATAACATTTACCAAGAGGCAGGATTGATGTATGTCGCTAGAACAGATCTAGGAACTAGAAGAGAGTACAAAAAAGCAGAGAATCAGAACATTTGCTCTCTGGCACTGCATCAAATCTCTTTTTGAAAACTTAAGATCGTCATATTAATAATGACAACTACTATTTATCGAGATCCTACCCTGCACCCAGCAGGCGCTTTACATGGTTTTTATCTGTAATCTACCATATGGAAAATGTATTTATTCAGTTATTCTCATTTTTCAGATGAGAGTCAGAACTTGCTAAGAACACACAGCAGTAAGTGGTGAGTGCCACCCTGTCTGTCCACCTGTCTGTCCACTTATCTGTCCGCGGAACCAGACTGCTTCCTGGTACTTGCTACTGAGAGGGAAACATGTTATGGCTATGCAGGCTGCATTTAAGCTAGTCTTGCATTCAAATATTTCTTTTTCTTTGCATCTTATTTGACCCTGGACAGAAGACAGCTCCTAATTTGAGCTTAAAAAATATGGTCTTTGAAGTTATTCAAATACTGGCTTTAATACGCCAATAGGAGAAATTGACCTTGGGTGCTTGACTCAGGACATACTGCTATATTTCTGTTTGAGTCTGCTGGAAGGGGGCTGAAAGCCAATCTTGCATATATTATATGGCTGTATTCCATAGATTTTTTTTAACAGCTTCATTGAGATAAAATCCATATCTCATATAATTTACTCACTGAAAGTGTGTAGTTCCTTGGTTTTAGTATATCAACAGACCTGTCCGACCATCAGCAATCAATTTTAGAATATCCTCGTCACCTTAAAGGAAACTCCATACCCACTAGTAGTCACTCCCTATTTCTCACCAACTTCCCCTAGTTCCATCTATATACATTTACCTATTCTACAATTTTATAGAAATGGAATCGCACAATATGTAGTGTTTTGACTGACTCCTTTCACGTAGCAAAGCATCTTCCAGATTCATCTACATTGTAACATGCATCTGTACTTTGTTCCTTTTGTTATGGCTGAATACTATTCCGTCATGGTTACACCACCTTTGTTTATCTGTTCACTAGGTTGTTCCTACCTTTTACCTAGTATGAATAATGCTCCTATGAACATTTACGTGTAAGTTTTTGCATGGATATATATTTTTGCTTCTCCCGGCTAGACATGAGTGAAATTGTTGGGCCACATATAACTTCTTTATCAAATTAACTTTTTAAGAAACTGCCAAGCTGTTTTCTAAAGTAGCTAACCCCAGATATTTTCAAATCCAAATTGTTTAATGGGGTTTATAAAGCCCTTCCTAATCTGGTTACAGCCTACCTTTCCATTCTCATCTCCATCTGTACCCTAATTCAAACTGCTTACTACTTTGATTGTATCTACTTTGTATTCCCTAAAAAAAAAAAAAAAAAAAAAAAAAAAATTTCCTCTGGCTCAGTTGGCTTCTGTAAACATTGTTTCCCATGCTTGGATGATTCCTCCACGTTAATGCCCACTGGTCCTTAGGCCTCAGTTTCTGTGACACTTCTCCCCAGAGCCCCCAACAAGACTGGCATTAATCTGCTCCCCCATGTGGAATTTATTGCTCGAGCAGTGCTTGTCACACTACCTTATCATTGCCTGTTTGCTGGACTGGATCCTTTACTAAACTGTAAGCTCCCTGAGGGTAAGGATTATTCCTTTTGTCCTCAGCCCAGAACAGTTCCTGATATCTTGAAGGTTCCCAATAAATAGTCGATAAATATATAAAGCCCCTGGCATATAGTAGTAAGAATTGAGGCTGTGGTGCAGTGGTCCAGATCTCCCTTCACCCAAAGGAAATCGTTCACACATCATCTTGGAAATGCACAGTCTAATTTTTGAAACAAAACATTTGTGGTTCCTTCCTAATTCTGTTTTGCTTGGGCTAATAATAAAATGAGTTGGCATTTCTTGGGTATATATCAACTGACAGTAGAGGGAGCCAAGCCAAGAATGTGTTAGGTGGCGGGTAGGAATCTGTATGTGATTAAAAATAGGCCATGTGTAATAATGAAAACCTGAAAATTACTCAAATGACCAACAATTAGGAAATAATGAAATTGATTATGATAGTAGGTAGATAGATGAAGAATACTGCCATTAAAACTGTAAATATGGAAAGGTGGGTTGTAAATAATCTTAAAAATAAAACTGGAACACCAGCTAGTATACACACATTGATATGCAACATGGTGTGTGTATAATGACAATGACCAGAATAGGTCATGTCATGTAACCATATGGTGGATGTTTTCCAGTGAAATTTAGAATTGTACTTTTTCAAAGTTTTTTTAGCTTTCACTATAAAGATCTATAACAAATAATTGCCATGTATTGTCCCAAAAGCGTGTATCACATATTGGACCTACTGAGCTTTTCTTTCTTTTTTTTTTTTTTTTAAAGGTTTTATTTATTTATTCACGAGAGACACAGAGAGAGGCAGAGACACAGGCAGAGGGAGAAGCAGGCTCCATGTCGGGAGCCTGATGCAGGACTCCATCCGGGGATCATGCCCTGGGCCGAAGGCAGATGATCAACCGCTGGGCCACCCAGGTGTCCCCTGAGCTTTTCTAAGATAATTCAGGGCACTGTTTAAAATTTGATGGCTGTATATGATACACTGCACACTTAACTTAAAAATCTATGTGTATGTACACATTACACACATATATTGTATACACATATCTTAAAGAAGGCAAAATATTGTCACCCTGTGATTGCCTCCAATACCTTTGGGAGTCAGACAAAATAAGCACTATGGTATTATCCCCCTCTTTATCAATTTAACGTTATACCTAATTCGAAACTGAGATTTGTGAGATGACTTGCTCAAGGTTGCACAGCTAGCAGGAATCAGAACCAAGATTAGAACTCAGGTGTCTTGACACAAATGCGGCTCCTTAACTCTGCCCAGAAACTGGAGGCAACATGAGACCAGCAAAGGCCCACAAGTACTCAGGACCTGCAGAGTTCTTTACTGAAGAATCTCACACAGCATCCTACACTAAGAGATGCTCAGGTACTGTCTGTTCAAAGGATCAATGGATTGATGGGTCCATTGATAGGCAGGAAGTTAAAAGGTCAACACTGTTCAGCAAAAATTCTTTGGTACTCCATGCAGTTCGTCTTCACCAGAACTTCACTACTACTTCCAACTTTTCCTCTATACAAAAATTCCATCTTTTCATGTATTCATTCAGCAATTAATTATTGCTTCTTAATTATTAGGCAGCTACTATGTGCAAAATGCTGTGTTCGTAGCTTAGGAAGTTAGAGAAATAAGGTCTTATTCTTACCTTTAATATACTTATAATCTAAGAGAATGAGATTTGTTTTTTGGGTTTTTTTTGTGGGGTTTTTTTTTTTTTTTTTGAGATTTGGGTTTTTTTTTTAATCACTGAAATTCCTGGCAATATATGAGGTTAAGAGAAGATAAACACTGTTTGGAGGATCTAGAGGAAAGAGATACGGTGCTTAGTTGAAAGAATAGAGGCAAACGTCATGGAAATGTGGCATTTCAGCGGGCCATTGAATGACAGGTACAGTTTCACAAGAAGAGATGGGGGAGGACGTTTCAGGAGAAGCAAAGCATTTTAACAAAGGCATGAGGTAAAAATTTCACAAAGGCGGGGATCTAAGAAACAGTCAGTTTCCTTAGAGAAATGCATTTCTGCTGAACTGTCTTCTTTTCTTCCACAGGTCCCTTCATCTAAAATGAGCTAGATGGTCCCCCAGTCACCTCACCTGCCTCATGCAGATGCAGGCACTCAGGCCCCAGCTATATAAGAATGTGCTCTATGAACTTGTCTATTCATTTCCTTTCTTATGAGCAAGGTAGAAAGTATTATTAGCCCTGGTTTACAGTGGAGTGTGAAACAAAGGTGCAGAGAGACGGGGAACTTTCTCAAGGTCACAGGATGAGTCAGCTGGAAAGAAACCCTAGAACAAGGGTGTACCTCTCCAAAGGAGGCTGCATAGGCATGTCTGCATGAGAGCACGGTGTGTTCCCATCCCCTACCCGCTGCATCCAAGTAGAGCCTCCTACCTAGGAGCTCGGGCGTGTGCTGCAGACATTATTTACTTCATTCTCTGGGCACCACTGTGGTTGAAGTAGGGTGAAGTCATGTTTACCTTCTTTTCTCAAATAGACAAACCAAAGTCCACAAGGAATCTGAAGCAGTTTATCTGATAGCATGTCATATGTGCTCGCATTAAGCCAGCTATTGGCCCCGGAGCAACGTTCCATGTGGCTCTTGGGTTGAGACCACAGGTTGGTTGGAGAGGTGATGGGTTGAGTCATGGGCCGGGCATTTGAAGACCTGACTTGTGAACCCGGCTCCGTCATTCGCCTACTGTTCCTTTTTTTTTTTTTTTAAGATTTTATTGATTTATTCATGAGAGACACAGAGAGAGAGAGAAGCAGAGACACAGGCAGAGGGAGAAGCAGGCTCCATGCAGGGAGCCCAATGCAGGACTCGATCCTGGGACTCCAGGTTCACACCCTGGGCCAAAGGCAGGCACTAAACCACTGAGCCACCCAGGGATCCCCTCGCCTACTGTTCTATCTTGGACAATTGCTCAACCTCTTTGAACCTCTGTCCTTATCTGTAAATGGGAGTAACATGATATATTTGTACCTGTTGTACCTGTCCTCAACACATATTTTTAAATGCTAAGGAACACATCTGAGAGAATACCCACAAATCTATTAAAAATGGTTACTTTGGGGGAAGAAAGTGGAAATGGCTGGCTTCTATTTGTTCTTGATGTACTTCTACTTCATCCGGGATTGCTTGTAAAGACCTAACAAATAAAGGATACAAACAATAACCATCTCATAAATTACCACACAGAAAGTACCTAGCACAGTGATTGACAAGTACTTCCTTCTCTCTCTCTCTTTTTTTTTTATTTAAAAAAATATTATTTGAGAGAGAGAGAGAGAGCACAAGCAGGAGGGAAAGGCAGAGAAGAGGGAGAAGCAGACTCCCCGCTGAACGGGGAGCCAGACAAGGGACTTGATCCCGAGACCCCGGGATCATGACCCCAGCCAAAGGCAGACACTTCACTAACTGAGCCACCCAGGTGCCCCGAGTACTGTCTTCTCAATAAAAGTTAGTTTTATTTTTGCAAATTAATCATTGTGCTCTGTGGTGCAGAAGATATGGAAGGCAAGACAGGAAAATCAAAGAATAATAAAAGAGTAACACAAAGTGTCTAATCAAGAGCTAAATTCCTTGAGAGAGAATGAATGAAGGAGAAAAAGCACAAACTCTAGCTTTGAAAAACAGACCTGATTTTTAATCCATTGCCGCCACACATCCATTCTGTGACATGGCGAAAGTCACAGCCTCTCTAGGCCTCAGTTTCCTTACTTGTAAACGGATATAAAAATTCTCACCTCATAGGCTGTGAGGATTATGTGAGAAAAACATGTAGGGTACTTTAGAAGGCACTGAACATTACACATAGTATGGGCCATAGAAATAAAAACTGTGCATACCTACGAAGCTCCTCTTTTACCTGCTTCTGGCACAGATTGTTCCACAGTGTCTACAGGACCATATCATCATATTTATGGCTTCAGCCATAAATTATTCTTTTAAAAATATTTTGTACGGGGGATCCTTGGGTGGCTCAGCAGTTTAGGGCCTGCCTTTGGCCCAGGGAGTGATCCTGGAGTCCCGGGATCAAGTCCCACATCAGGCTCCCTGCATGGAGCCTGCTTCTCCCTCCCTCTGCCTGTGTCTCTGCCTCTTTCTCCCTCTATGTCTATCATGAATAAATGAATAAAATCTTTAAAAAAAATTTTTGTACTGTACACTTGAAAGTGCCTGTAAGTATAGAGCATTAATGTTCTTCTCGTAACAACAAAATGGTAATTATGCGATGGTAAACATGTGTTCTCTGACCTTACTGAGGTAAACATTTTGCAATGTATGTGTGTACTGAGCTATCACATCTCACACCTTAAACTTCCACAATGTTACATGTCAACTGCATCTCAATAAGTTCAGAAAACAACAACAACAACAAAGAAGACATTTAATCCATATAAACTAAAGCCAAGAAAGTACATTGAAGACCAGTCACAGTGGATCTACTTTTTGGTCTTTCTGATCAAGACAGGCTCTTCAAGCTCACATAGTTGTGGTCAAGTGCTGGCCTCAGTGATCTCCCAGGACTTCCTGGACATGTTGTGTTTACCCTCCTGCAGCCTTTGGTAGCAGATGTGTTTAAAGAGCCATAAACTCAAGAAAGTTTAAAAAAAAAAAGAGAGAGAGAGAGAGAGCCATAAACTCAGTGATGATAGATAGGAACATGCTTGCTTTCTTCTGGCCTTCCTTGTTCTGATTCAAAGAGTTTTCTCTGGGTAGGAGCCTGGCATAGGTGCTTTTGGTGTACCTAGCTGAGGGATATTTTTATAGGAAGCTCTAAATAGAGATTATCTTTGTCCACTTCAACTCAGAGCAGTTGGTGTTCTGTGTCTTCACCTGTGAAATGCAGCAGCCTTGTTGTCATGACAGCCTGACATCATGGCTTGTTGTGAGATTTAAATGAGACACTATATGTGACAGTGTTTTGCAAACTGGGAGTAATAAACCATCTGGGGGAAAGACACACAAGGGGACCTGAGGTCCCAAACTCTAGAACTGTGGCACCAATTTTCCTGCCTAAGGCAAGATTTATTGAAAGCATTCCTAAAGTTCAGTGGAAAAGGAACATTTTGCTTTTGAATTTTATAGATTTCTTTTTTCCCTAAAATCTCCCACTTCTTGTGCCCTTACTCTCAAAGTGATGCTTTGGATCTTGCTTCAGTGAGTCAGCCTGTGTGTTTGGAGCTTTGATTCTCTCTCTCCCCTCCACTCCCTTCCTCTTTGCTACCGTGGGCTTTTTCAGGCAAAGGTGGGCCTGGTGCTTCTGCCCTGTGAGGTGGGGGGAGCTATATAGCTCCAAGGAAACACAGGGGAAGGTAGTGGCTGGCTCGGGTCATGATCCCGGGGTTCTGGGATCAAGTCCCACAACGGGCTTCCTGCAGGGAGCCTGCTTCTCCCTCTGTGTCTCTACCTCTGTGTGTGTGTGTGTGTGTGTGTGTGTGTGTGTGTGTGTGTGATGAATAAATAAATCTTAAAAAAAAAAAAAAAAAGAAGAAGAGAAAAGAAAACCTGGCTAACTCCTTCCTGCCTTTCAAGACTCAGCTCAAGAGACATCTTTGCTGAGAAATCCTCACTGACATCCCCAAGCTGTCATCTAGGTTCAAGACCTCATCTAGGTTCCCACAGTCCCAACACGATATATTTTTTATATTCCCATTTCAGCTTTACTTGTGTGTCTCCCTCATAACACAGCAAGCAACCTGAGCACAAGTTCATGTGCTTTCCCAATGCTTAACCAGTGCCTGGTACCGGGCTAGAGTTGGCCCTCTGGACTTGTCTGTTGAATGAATAAGCGGATTAATATATAATGAATACATGAACAGCAACAAAATCTGCACAAAGAACAACCCTACCCTGGTCCTTACTTCTTGTACCCACATCCATATCGACATAGCCAACAAAGTAGCATTAAATCAATTCAACGATGATTTATTGTGTTGTAGGGTGGTATAGCAGAGTGCTGGCACTTTGCACCAGAATATCTTAGAAGTAGGAGCCCTGGGCATAGATTTCTTGTCTGTAAAAGGAGTATAATAATCATACCTTTATCACAGGACTACATGGGGTCAGACCATAGAAAAGATATAAAAGCACTTTCAAAATTGTGAAGTGATACACAAATGTGGGTGGTTGTTATTTTGCTGTTATTATTATGTACAAAGCAGTGTCGTCAGGCCCCAGAGGAAGACCAAAGATGAGTAAGCTACTGTCCACAGGACACTGGCCACATAATGAAGCACTCAAAAGACTATGAAATAAGTCAGAAGTTCAAAGACCTAGAGGGGCTCGAAGGAGGGAGAAGTCAAGGGGCAGGGGGCAGGAGTTAAGGGTCAGGACAGCCCATTTGTCTAAGGCTGTGGGAACCGTAAGGGAGGTTTAACCACGAGGTCGCCCTCTCAAGCCGTTTATGGTCATAGACAGTGTCATGAGCAACTGGAATATGTGGCATTTGAGGCATATTTGGAATATGTGGCATTTCAAGGTCCTGAAGAGTGTGGTCAGTGAAAGCTTCAGAGACCTGGGCTGGATCTCAAAGAGTGGGTTTGGACTTGAGTTGGGGGAGAAAAGGCAAGGGGTTCCTTGTAGGCCTGAGGATGGGAACAATGGCAGGCTGGAGCTTAGAGGGGCTGCGAGGCAGAGGAATGACGAGGGGAGAGCCAAGGCTCATGGTGCTCCATTGCAGCCTCATCCCATGACCCCCGGCAAGGCATCAAAACCTTAAAGTGCCATGCTGGGTGGATCAATAGTTCATTCAGTACTCTAGATTTGAACCAGAGCTCCAGGGTATATTTTGGGAGAGCCTCTGGTTGTACTATTTGGATGACTCTTAAGTGATTAGGAAGACAAATTATGGGGATCCCTGGGTGGCTCAGCGGTTTAGCACCTGCCTTCGGCCCAGGGCGCAATCCTGGAGTCCTGGGATCGAGTCCCACATCGGGCTCCTGGCATGGAGCCTGCTTCTCCCTCCTCCTGTGTCTCTGCCTCTCTCTCTCTCTCTCTCTCTCTCTCCCTCCCTATCACAAATAAATAAATAAATCTTAAAAAAAAAAAAGGAAGACAAATTATATAATAACCCATTCTGGAACAATCATTCATGAGTTATTATTAACTCTATCTGCATCTATAGGCAAAAATTCAAAAAAAAAATTCAAAGCTGAAAAGGCTGTCTTAAAGGAATGTTCTATAATACAAAGCTGTTTCATGGGTTCTCAGATGGCTGATAAGGAAAAAAAAATTATATAAAAAGCAACCCTTTTTAAAAAAATCCCAAAATTATAGAGATGGAAAGCAGATCAGAGGTTGCCTAGAGCTGGAGGTGGAAATGAGGATTAATTGTGCAAATTGTGCAAATTGTGCATGTTGGCACAAGAGAATCTTTGGGGGATGGAAGTATTTGAAATGAGTTTTATGGTATGTTTACTACATCTCACAAAATGTAACTTAAAAAAAAACCGTATAAATGCTTTCTTCAGTCATTATCCATAAAATACTCTTCCTCATAAAGAAAGAAATTGCAAGGGCATAAATGAGAATGAGAGGAGACCAAAAGGCATGAGAAATGTTGCAAGGACCTGAGGATGTTCAAGCTAGAAAGGTGAGGGGAAGGGAAGACAGGAAGCCTGGGGGGCGGGGTGTCCTGGGTGGGTGAGGGATTAGCAGTGAGGTTCTGTGTACCCCAGTGGAGGCTGAACTAGCTGAGGTGGATGAAGGTATAGTTTGCTCTGAGAAGTCGGGAACCGGCCAGCACTGGTTCCATCCTAGGCCCCATGCCCTGCTTTTGATGTTGCAGGTTTTTAAACAATGGGTGAGGGTGTGGTGTATGAGGACTGTAAGGCCCTTTCTTTCCCTTAGAGTCTGTGATTATATAAACTTGGCAACACGTGAGCTTGCCTCATACATTTGGAGAACTGACTAAGCATACAAGACTTATGCTCCTTTCCTTCTGGAAGGATCTGACTACAAAACTGGGCAAAAAGATTCAGCAATAGGAGGGGGTACTGGATGTCAACCTTCCCCCAAAGTTGTATTTCTTTACAGTACCTAGAGGCTGAGAGTCAATTCTGTTGTCTTGAGGGCCTCAGCTTCATCTAGAAGCTTCCAACCATAGAACTCTGAGCTCCCTTCTCAGCCTGACTTCAGTGATGCCTGCTGTAAATCATCTGTGCCAGGTGAGCTGACCAACACATAGCCCCCCAGAGACCTTTCACATTTTCTATTCTGCACTCTTCTTCAGATCATAAGTCCCTGCATGAAATGCATGAAATGCCCTATTGTGATCAGCACACCTGCCTAAGCCTTAACCTACCCATAGGGCCAACTCTGGTTGCTTCCTGCCACTGCCTCACAGGAGAGATGGTCGTTGAGGTGTGTCCTGGGAGTACCTCACTGGGAGCTGTCTACCAGCAAAGGCCAAAGGTGGTCATTAGGGGGCTGAGGTGATAAGAGGCCCGGGGTGAACTGGGGATCTAAATAGATCAAAGTGAAAGGGATATTAACAGGATTGGGGATCCAATCAGAACAGTGATCCAGTGGGGGTTTTTTTCCTTTCAAAGTTTTAACTTATGGGGATCCCTGGGTGGCGCAGCGGTTTGGCGCCTGCCTTTGGCCCAGGGCGCGATCCTGGAGACCCGGGATCGAATCCCACGTCGGGCTCCCAGTGCATGGAGCCTGCTTCTCCCTCTGCCTATGTCTCTGCCTCTCTCTCTCTCTCTCTCTGTGACTATCATAAATAAATAAAAATTAAAAAAAAAAAGATACAAAGTTTTAACTTCTGTATATTTCATATGTAACACTAAGAGAGTCAATCTTGAAACAGAATAAAATGATATTATCACCATTTAAATAGTTTGCTTACACAATTGACAGTTAAGTTCCAAGATGTATTCTGTATTTACTCTTTTTTTATTATTATTTAACTGATCTCTATACCCAATGAGATCAGGAGTCACATGCTCGTCCAATGGAGCCAGCCAATCACCTCTCTGTAATTAATCTTTATTAAAATGATGCTCTTGTTGAAAAATGTAATGGTCACTGAAACATCATTTCTCATTTTTTGACAAGTCAGAAAGGAATAAGTATCACTTCTTTGTACAAAGCTTTTTAAGAACCAACTTACTGAGTATTCTCCAAAAGGTATCCTCTTGGCCTTTAATGATCTCTATTTTCAAACTTAACAGGAAAAATTGAAAATGAAAAGACTATGTGCTGGCAGGGTTCTCAAAACTGAAAAATGTTATAAAAATTTCAGTTTATATTTTTGGTGATGTATTGGATAGCTTGTTATATTCAAGCTGATTATATCCTTGGAAGAAACAATTGTATCCTTTGGAGTAGTTTCCTGGAAATTTCTCGGTAATCAAGGTGGGATAACCAAGGCCCACAAATTGTCTCCTCTCATCTCACCTCCCAAATTGTTTACACACCAAGAGAAAGGGTTTGTAGATTAGTGGATTGAAAACAGCAGCAGGAATCTTTTCCAGAATCAGAGAAGCCCAGACAATGTGTGCTCTTGGGATCATTTGACTGTGGGTTGAAATCTCTGATTAACCAGCACTTGTCATCTTTAGAAAAACTTGCCTCCTGGCTCCAATTTCACAAGTGAATAAACCTAACCTAACCTTCCTGATAGCTCAGGAAGCTTCCACCAAAAGCACCCACCTTTAAAGAAAAAGATTTTTCTTCTAATTATGGTGATAGTATCAACATTCAAATTGGGGCCACGGGTGGCTGGTTCCATAGTGTAAGGACGTGACACAGGTTGTTGCTTTTATGAGTGTCCTTAGAGACTGAATGTCATAGACATCATTAGAGAGTCAAAGTCTGTTGAAGTCAACATAACTATAGAGAGAGAACATGAGAGCCTTTGGATCTTTGGAATAGCCAAGCTCATGAGCAACAAGGAGAAACAACTTTATGCCTTTGGTGTATTTAATTTTGATTTCAGCCTCATCAAAATGCAAATCCCTTCCAATACCATCTCTGCATCCATAAGCATGGGTAATGGTCCAACCTCTGCCATCAAAAGGATTGGAGTCCCTGTGAACTCCATGTGTGAAATATATCAGAATGTCAGCCTCACCCGGTCTAATCTGTCTAGATTTCAGGGAGTCAGATCACTCCATACTTGAAAAGCCTTCTAGATGGCATAGTCAGTACCCTTCTACACCATGTCAGGGGTGTAATTCTTGATTCCATTGTTGATATGACGTTTTGTCCATACTGGCTTCCCCATCATCATCCTGGATAGGTGAACACTGGACCCTTCACAATGAGGTGTGTACATCATTGCAAGAAGAAATGCATTCAGGCATATTTAGCCCCAAGACCTGTTGAATGGTCTGGATTTTACCCACCACCGAGTTGCTAATGACTCTCATTTTGAGCACTGGAGTTCTTTCCATTGACATCTGGAGGCCATAAAATTGTCCAGGTACCTTTGTGCAGACATCACATCATCTTCTTCTAGACTTGTACTACTAGTCATAGGAACAGCTCCAGAAACAGCAGCTTGAAGGATCAGACTTAAGAAACTTCTAACTTCTCTTGAATTGTTCAACCCAATTACTTTACTTTGTTCTTTTTCAATCCCTAGCTGGCTTTTCTTCTTGTCTTATATATATGCAGATATATCCACCCCCATCATTCCTCTACCTCTGTGACACCAGATCTCAGGGAGCACTCCCACCTATAAATTCCTTAATACCTGTACTTCCTATTTAATAATACCTTATATTATTACTTAGCTTTTCATAAAAATGATCTGATTCACCAACTGTACTGTAAGACCCTTGAGGGCACACAAGCCAACCTGGGTTTCCAAATGCATTATTATTGTTGTTATTTATTTGTTACCTTTTATTTTTTAAGTTGACATCTCCCTTCTACTTCTCACTGTCTCCTTTTATCCTGAATCTTCAACTTTAGATCAAAAATGTTTTCACAGGTGCATTCAAATGAAAGTGAGGTAAGGAACATATTGCTGCTCTCTAGCTAGAGGGGAAGGAAGCCCCAGCATTCAGGATCAACGCCCACAAATGATGGCATCATAAAAACCTACAATCAAGCTTGATTTTTTAAAAAAGATTTTCTTTATTTGATAGAGAGAGAAGTGAAAGAGCAAGCAAGCACAAGCAAGGGGGAGCAGCAGAGGGAGAGGGAGAAGCAACTCCCTCCTGAGCAGGGAGCCTGACATGGGGCTCAATTCCAGGACCCTGGGATCATGACCTGAGCTGAAGGCAAACACCCAACCAGCTGAGCTACCCAGGCGATCCCAAGCCTGGTTTTTAAAATTAGGACTCTATATCTGTATCTACAACTTTTAGGCTTTTTTAAGTCTTGCTTTGTTGTTAAAGCCAACAAACGCTATTGTGGGGGATCCAGCATGCATGTAATGGGTTTTCTCAGAATGAAAGGACTTAATTTAAGACATTCTCTGAGTCCTATTGTGGTTTTTACTTGCCTCCTAAATGGGCATTGGCTGAACATTTCCAAGCCCCTTTTATTAGTGAGAGGACAATACACTTGTTTATAAATAATGCTAAGTATAAGTGAAGGTGGTTAGTACCACCTATGCACATCCACCTGCCATGGAAGTCCTGGAGTGGGGAGATTGCTTTACCATTTATTCCAATGACTTGCTCTTGCTTTAGGCATAGAATTGTGCTTAAAAGGGCCCTTCAAGATGATATGGCTCAAACTCCCAGCAAATTCTGGGATTTGCTTTCACATCTGGCCTGTGTCAGACCACTCCCAGTGTTGGCAGATAACTCTTGTGTGAGGCAGTCCCACCCACTGTGCCCAGCTAAAGTAGTCAGGAATCTTCCCACAGTGGGGATGGATCTTCTTAATTTTTGTATGAAATTGCCCTCTGTCTGCCTCCTTCACTGAGCAGGGTATGGACATACATACAGGTGTTGTATGCCTGAATAGCAAAGTGGATGTTAGAATATGTAGGGTAGTATATCCTCTTTCTTGTTTCTTTCCACCATTATTTCAGATAAGTTAAATTTAGAAAGTTATATAATTCTTAAGTGTATGAAAGACCTCAAAGTTCATCTAGATCATGAATTTGCAGCATAAGCAAAAAAATCTGACTCTTTTTGATGCATAAAGTATAGATGTACATACAACACATAAAGAGATATACATTATATCCAGTGGTGGTAAATTTTTATGGAAGAGGGCAATTAGGAAAATATATCTTTAAAAAGGACCTTAGGGTAGAAACAATGAAAACAAAACGTTGAAAAACACCAATAAGCCAGTGTCTTCAGATCAATGAAGTCTGAATCTATGAGGAGTGGGATCCAAACAACACAATTTTTTTTAAGATTTTATTTATTTATTCATGACAGACACAGACAGAGAGAGAGAGAGAGAGAGAGAGAGAGAGAAGCAGAGACACAGGCAGAGGGAAAAGCAGGCTCCATGCAGGAAGCCCAACGTGGGACTCAATCCCAGGTCTCCAGGATCACCCCCTGGGCTGAAGGCGGCGCTAAACCGCTGGGCCACCGGGGCTGCCCCAAACACACAATTCTTTTGATGCTGTTTTTCTGCTATATAGCCAGGACTGAGCACCAGTGACCTACATGAACCAAAAAAGAGACATCACCTGTCGAGATGAGCAAACTAGACAGAGATAGAGTCCCTCCTGACTGCTATTAGAATAACATTGTTTACACCAAGCCATGATGCCTTTTTCAACTTTTATTCTACACAATTTTGTTATGCTTTATAACATGTTAGCCTGTTGACAATTTGGTCCATGTGTTTAGACCAAACTTTATCCTGACAGCTTGAGTAATGATGTACAGCTCTTTGTGAAAGTGCTATATGCACATGGTTTTGAAAATTCAAATATAAAAAGTATATTCTATTTCTCAACTCCGACACCAGTCTGCCAGTCACTGACTCCCTCCCCCAGATGTGTGCTTTGTGCCAAGTGTCTTGAGTATCTGTCCAACAAAATTCTGTGCCTCCTTCAGGAGCTTTTAAATAATGAAATCACTTGATAATTAAGCAGAAAACGATAGTGCTCAAATCAGAGCTCCCAAGTCGTTTTGTTCCCAGCTTCACTGTATCTTCCTTGGGGTTTGGTAACAAGTACACACTCTTCTCCAGGGGTGAAATAACATCACTTTGAGCAACACTACTATTATGTTTTCATTTTATACCGAACCTGCCTATACTGAAAATATCCCTGTAAGATACAATCACAACAGGATGTCTCATTGTCCTGTTAGATGGCAGCAGGAGTGGTAAGTTATCCAGCACTTCACAGAACAAGCTAGAAAACCTGGCCTTTCTCAGACTTCCCCATTTTTGCTTTGCTTTGCTCCCCCCCCCCTTTTCACTGTAAAAACAAATCGCTTTAAGAAAAAATTGATCAAAATCCTGTATAACTGATATATTTCATAAACTGTAAAAGTCCTAGTGGCCTTTCCAAATGCATGTAATCTTATATTATCCTTGTTGGATAATCTGGATAACTTGGATAGTTTGATTATTGATTCTTCTCATTTGTAATGAAATTTTAAAAATAGAACATTCTTCAAAAAATAAAAAATAAAAAAAGAACATCTATCTATCTTTCTTAACAAGATATTCCTGATGTCCCGAAAGATGACCTGAGGTTGTGACAATCCATCATCTATAGACTTGGATACTAGGCTAATAACTAATCTCCAAAATTCTACTCCTCTTCCCCATCCAACCTCAATACCGAAGTCTTACCCTAAGGAGAAAAACAATTTTATTTCTCCAGGAAGATAAATTTTTAAAACTGTTCTCTTGGAATTTATCCCTACCCCGAACATGCTGACATAGAAGTGATAACAGTTAAATTTAGAAAGTTCTTTCTCAAATCAAAGAATACTCAAGCTGAGAGGAAAAACAGAGCTCATTCTACCCTGTTATTTCACTTAACAGAAAGAAAATGGAAGGCTAGAAAGGTTAACTGGTTTGTCCAAGGTCATGTGGGAAAATTCACTCTTACTAGGTCATTATTGAGTGTCTACCACGTGTCCAGCATGTCCCAGGCCCTGGGGTACAGCCACCAGTGGGTTTCTACCAAGAACATGTGTGGCAGTGCCAGGGATAGGATCCAAGTTTTCTGTTCTCTCCCATCACCCTCCACTACAGTCCCCTCTGGGGGACCTCTGCCATTGCTGTCTCAGAGGATTAGCATTCAGAGTGATAAAAATAAAACAATTTCCAGGAAGATGGAGCCTCATTTTTCTTAGTCCCTTCTGGCAGGAATTGAAGGATATTTGGGAGGAAGCCAGGGACGTGAATGTGTCCTTATTTGTAGAGATGATGTCACTGTCCCAAACCCCACGGGACACGGCCTTGACTAGTTTTATAGTTAGCCCTCTCATGGTTATGCACCCGCTTGTGAATCAAGAGGGTGGTGGGTGCTCGATGGGTGCTGTCACCCTGAGACACACACCACCAGAAACCTGACTCACTCAGGGATCACAACCAAGACTTATCTCCCCTAGAACAGTGCTAGAGCCAGTTGAGCCATAAACAGAACAGCCCTGGAATCTGACTTTCCACCAACGACTTACTGTTCCTGAAATGTCTATATATTTTGGCTTCATGACTTAACAGGAATAGTGTGAAGTAAAATGACGTGAATCACCTAAAGCCTTTCAGATGGTGAAGTACCAGCCCTTGCTAGAAAATAAAACAAGCCACACAGATAGGCACAAAAGCACACGCATGTGCAAATGCACACGTGCACATGCCACATACGCACACGGAAGTAGAGACTTATCCCTGCAAAAATAAAATCTAACAATAAGAAACTCCAAGGAACAGTGACTCTGGAATATCTCTATGAATGAATATTCATTTTGTTTAAAAAATTCAAATAGATGGATGAACCTGGAGAACATCATGCTAAGTAAAATCAGCCAGTCACAAAAAGGCAAATACTATATGATTCCACTCATATGAGGTATCTAGAGCAGTGGAAGGAACAGACGCAAAAAGTAGAATGGTGGTTGCCAGAGTCTTGGGGGGAGGGAAGAATGAGAAGTTGTTGCTTAATGGATACAGTTTCAGTTTTGCAAGATGAAAATGTTCTGAGGATTGGTTGCACCATATGTGAATATACTTAATAATGCTGAATTATACTCTTAAAATGGATTCTGGTAGTCAATTTTATATTATATGCATTTTATCATAATTTTTTAAAGATTTTATTTATTTATTCCTGAGAGACACACAGAAAGAGGCAGAGACCTAGGCAGAGGAAGAAGCAGGCTCACTGCGGATGGGGAATCTAATGCAGGACTGGATCCCAGGACGCCAGGATCATGACCTGAGCCAAAGGCAGCCGCCCAGCCGCAGAGCCACCCAGGTGCCCCGTATTTTATCATAATTTAAGAAAAATTTTTAAATGGAAATGAAGTATAATACATGTTCTCCATCAGGAGTTTTCCATCATATATGAATCATATAGGTGTCACAGGGGGAAAAGTCTTTCCTCTCTACCCTCTTGGGTTTAAGACTGGGGCTTGTGAATTAAATTGCCAAAAGCCAGATTGGTGAGAGAAAAGCAATTTTTATTTATTTAGGTATTTGGGAGCTTAGAAAGAAAGTGGCTCAGCTCAACGGCTAAAATTAAGGATTTACGTACCTAACTTAACAGAGGAAAAGGCAAGGGTAGGAAAAGGCTCCTATGGGAAGAACAAATGGTTTCTTTAGGAAAAACAAACAGGCTTTTAGCAGAAAAAAAAATGGGAGATAAGAGAGTTTGTGACAATAATTGTTTATGAAAGTGTGAGTGGTCTTCTTTAACTTCTTTGGGGCCTGAAACTTCCCCCTGGAGAGGAGATTTATGATCATTTCATCTTAGGTATCCTTCCTGGGAGTGCAACTGCCCAGAAGAGGGGAATTATGACTGTCTCATTCCCAGGAGTTTCTGCTTTTAGCAAGATAAGTGTGTGGGGAATGGGGGTGGGAGGGCGGGCAGTCAGACAAAGCTTCTTTCTGCATCTGTTGATTCTCAAATGTCTTCAGCTCAAAATAATTTTTATGCCACTGTCGTGTAATTTGGACTACTTCGTAAGTGTCCTGGCAAATATTAAAAAAGGTCCTGTTTGTAATATTTCCCGAAACTTTAGTTAAAAATATGTACACCAAATTAGCCTCTTCCCTCCTTGCAAGGGGCGCCAAATTATGAATTATGCATATATATATATATATATGCACACACATACACAAATTTGCAAAAACTTTACCTGTAAGTTCAATTTTAGTCCACCAAAAGCTGAGACTAAAAGGTCGAAAGATTTTTGAGATCAACTGTCATCGGCAAAAGGCTGTGAAGGCAATTGGGGGCTGTATGTCGGTACAAAAGTGTGATTTTACACCTGGGAGACACCAGCTGTGGGGGACCCAGAGGATTTTATTTTTGCTCTAGATTCTAGAGCCCAGAAGAAATGATACTATAAGAACATGGCCTCTTGAGGGAATGCTTCCTGGTGCTCAGAAGCAGAGATGCTGGTCTGAGTTACTTTTAGAATGCACATTTGTCTATTTCAGGGCATTTTTTAATATTGTTTTCATTCTTAAAATTCTACGTACTTTACTGCCTCATTGCAAGTGTTTGAAATAAATGTAAGGTGTTTTCCGGGCAGGGTAGAAATCTGCAGAACCTTGATACTCCAAGTGTAGTCCTGGACCTGCAGCATGTGGGACCCAGTTAGAATGCAGTCTCAGGTCCCATCCCTGACCTACAGACTAGAATCTGCATTTCAACAAGATCTCCAGGGGATTGCTATGCTCTTTAACAGCCAATTGGAAATGTGGAGTTCTGGGTTCCACTTCAGCCAAACTTTCCTAACGTCTGAGACCCCTTGGCTTAAAAGTTTCAAGTTACTTACATGAACATAAGAAATTTCATATCTAATGAATTTCTATGATAACAGTAATTGCTTCTCGTGGAGAGTGCTGAGGAGGGGAAACTTTCATGTCCTTTGTATGGCTTGAATTTTTTTAAATTATGTATGTATATTATCTTTATTACGATAAAGTAGACACTACTTTGCAATAGAAGAGTACAATTTACAAATTACCTTCCAAAACATGATTTCACAAATGCTCCAAACATCCATGAACCAAGAAGTGATAACATTCGGGTGTCTCTAGGCTACAGATGAAGATTTTGAAGTATAAAGGTCACAAAGGAAACACTGAAAATTAGAGCCAAAAATAGGATCCAAGGGTTTAAAATATTTTTTATTATGAAAAATCCAAACATTTATAAAGTAAAGAGAATATTATAATGGACTCCCACGTAATATCAGTACCTATCAGTACCATGCACTATCACCCCCCCCATTCCATTATTTCATATACCAATATCTCTATATACGTTGTAAGGTAAAATGTGCATACATTGAAATGAACAAGCCTTATCCAAATCCCTTTTTTCTCTTAATTCCAATCTTGTTTGGCAAAAATCTGGCTCAATTGCCTCCCAAATGTAAATGCTATTGACGGATTTCCTGCTGTTTCCTACACTGAGTTGAATCATCCTTCCCTCAATTTAGGTTCGGCCAGAAGTGGAATGCCTTTGTTCTCTGTTAGAAAGCATATGGGATATTAAGTCTGATTGCTGCATTGTTACCCACGCACAAGTGAAACCCGGGCATGCCCCCTTCCAACTGTCCTTCTTGCCAGCAAGCCTCCCCACAAATTGAAAGCTCAGAGCCCCTCGGTTGTGCGGTAGCCAGAGCTAGCCTTGCACCCCATCACACCCCAGTGCCCACTACTCTGAGCCAGCTATTTGGGCTATCATAAATACACTCGATGCTCATTTATTTAGTTTTATGTGCCAGCTGTTGCCCCTACTTGATCTCGTCTCAGAGCAATCTGAACTCAGAAGGCTCCCATTTCCCTTTAAAAGCTGGAAAAGAAAATATAAGCTTGCCTTCCATCTCATTGCAGGAGATGAGTCAGCAGAACAGGAAATTCTCCTTGCACAAGCCCTTCTGATCCCGTGGGTGGGGTGTGTGTGGCATCGAGCGAGGGCTGGGAAGGGAACCGGCTTCTCCCCTGGAACCACTTGGATAGGTGAACAATGTAAGCTGGCTGGTGAGTTCAGCAGTGTTGACACACACCTTGCCAATTAGAATTGCCCCAACATGTTTTGGGGAAAGCTCAGCTGCTTCCAAATAAGGAACAAGGCAAATAGAAAAATCAGTGTTTGCCAACATCTAGGTGGCTTCAGAGGTGGAGAGGTGAGTGGAGCTGCTGCTGGTGAAACTCGCTGTGCATCTGAGCGGCAAGCCCGGCTTTCAGGGATGTTGGAGGAAAGAAGTGATTTAAGGTGGGGTGAAAGAAAGTCCTTTAAAGCCACAAAAGCCCTAGTGGTGCAATTATGCACACGTAGTGAATTACAGGAGCTGCGGGCACTGGAAACATCTCTGTGGGGAAGCCACCTCTGGCCCAATCTGTAGTGACAGTGCCAAGTCCACGGGGGGGCATTCAAGGGGTGGCCCGGGTTCTGCTCCTAACCAGCTGGGAGGCTTGGAGTAAGTCCTCCCATCCCATTCTCGCCTGCAGAAAGACAGTTAGACACGATAAGCACTTCCATCTCTAAAGTGCAGCTCCTCCTCGACTTATGATGGGGTGACGTCCAGGTAAACCCATCACGAATTGAAGACATCACGAAGTCGAAATGCATTCGATGCTCCTAACCTACCCACCATCAGAGCTCAGCCTTAAACGGCACAGAACAGCAACATTAGCCTACAGTTGGGCAAAATCATCTCACGCAAAGCCTATTTGATAATAGTGTTGACTAGCTCATGTAATTGATTGACTACTGTACTGAAAGCAAAAAACAGGATGGCTCTCCGGGTACAGAAGGGTTGGAAGTAAATCAGTCATTCACCCTCTCGATGGATGGATGGATGGCGGGGCCGACCGGGAGCTGCGGCTGGCTGCCACTGCTCCGCATCACAAGATAGGATCGTGTGGCACGTTGCTAGCCCGGGAAAAGATCCAAATTCAAAATTCGAAGTATGGTTTCTACTGCATACATATCGCTTTCGCAGCATCATACGGTGGAAAAATGTTAAGTCGCACCCTGGTTAAGTCGGGGGCCGTCTGTACCGTAGCTCCACTGCAAACTCAAATTGGATTAGCATTAACCCCACATTTTCCTCTCCTTCCATGACTTTTCCAATGAGACACTAAGAAAGAAATAACTGAGTGTGGCTGTGAGCGAGGCCAGGACTCTTTAAAATAACTATTCTGTGGGAATCAGGCACTGGGTGCTGTGTGTGTGTGTGTGTGTGTGTGTGTACATTTCTACTGGGTGGGGCTGTGTGGAGGGGAAAAAGCATTCAGCCGCTCTGAATGCTTCAGCTTTGCAGAAAAATAGATGCAGCAAAGATTGAGGAGTGAGATTTTTGCATAGAAGGTGGGGGAGGAGTAAATGTGCTGAGATTAAAAAAAGAATGAGGACACAGAAGGGTAGGCTGAGAATGAGCCAAGAAGTAAAAATATGCTGGGGCTTTTAAAAAGGGTGTAGCCAGAGCCGGTTAAAGCCTACCCTTCCACTCGGCCTGGCCTTCCCCTCACCCCGCCTGGACCCATTCTAAATTCTTTCGAGGCGCGGGGCCCTCCCCCCTCCTCCCCCGCGGAGAAAGGATCTAGGAGCCGGGAGGAAGTGACACATTTTCCTGCTTGAATGGAGCAGGCCCCTGCAGCAGCTTCTCAGCAGTCGTCAGCAATCTTATCTCACCCCGGCCATCCATCGAGGGCGCCTGGTTCCTCAAACAATGCTTTCCTCTGGCTGAATGAACCCTGGGCGAGGACTAGAAGGCCCAGGCGGCTCCGTGTTTAGAGGTTCAGGGTAACCTGTGTGCTTCATGTTCCTTTCTAGTGCACCATCCAATGAATAATCAAGCTCTGAGGGTAGCACTCACTTAGACTTTTGTTCCTCCAGAAAAGGGGTCTCATTCCTGCCCCTGCATCTCGGGAATGCCGTGCAGGGGGCCCCAGAGCTGTGAAGTAGGAGAATCCTAAGGTAGGTAGCCCTGAAGGCCTGAACTTGCGCTGTGTGACCTTGGGCAACTTATGCAGCCTCTCTGACCTTCTGTATCTTCCTCTATAAAGGGAGGCAGTGGGTTGGAAATAATAACTGCCTTGTAGGTTCCAATGAGGACTTAATAAGGTAGCAGGTGTGAAGTGCTTAGAGTGTTGTAAATATGTAAAGAAGTCCATTTTCCTACCCACCCACCCACCCCAACCCACCCCCCCAGGTCCAACCCACACTACCATTTGCCAGCCCCTTAATGGCACTTTTTATCAGTACCTTACCAGCTTAGCATTTAATTTTATGCAGTTATATTATAGTTTAATCATACAGGCCTCATTCCCTCAGTCATGCCAAAAACATAAATCAGCATTCCAGGCGAACATCTTATTAGCGGCTCCCAAATGACTAACTAAATGCTGTACTAACAGAATAATAAAACTGCATAAAAATAGAGAGTGGAGTGAAACACAACACAGGCACAAATGGCCTCCAGACCTCTCTGTTCCCACGACTGGTTTTATCCTGCCTGGTGTGTATCTCTACTATGGAAGATTTTTCTTATTATGTGGTAATGACCTGGTTCCATACTTGTTTCTTGCTAGTTTAGAAGCTCCTTGAAGGCAGGGACAATGCTGCTTTTATCTCTGTATTTCTAGAACTTAGCTTAACAAAGTACATTATAGGTACATAATAACTGTTTCATCAGTTACTTTGAACAAGCCATGAACTAGTAGATTTTGGTCTCTTCTATTCACTGGTGTAGCCTCTACACATGGAATAATGCCTGGCACATAGCAGGCGCTCACTAGACATGTGTAGAGTGATTGCCTTGAGGCCTTCTTGGGCTGCACATTCTTCATCAGTATGAGGCTGGTTCACTGGGGTCAGTGGACTAAATTAGCAGTTCTCAAATCCTGGTTCTCCAATGGCCCACACCAGAATTGCACTGGAATTTTATTTTATTTTAAGATTTTATTTATTTATTCATGAGAGACACAGGGAGAGAGGCAGAGACATAGGCAGAGGGAGAAGCAGGCTCCATGCAAGGAGCCCATTGTGGAACTTGATCCCAGGTCTTGGGATGACGACCAGAGCCGAAGGCAGAAGCTCAACCACTGAGCCACCCAGGCATCCCTGCACTGGGATTTTAACAGACACGAATTCCCTTCCCAGACTCCACTCTTGAATGATTCAATAGGTCTGAGCTAGGATCCATACATTTGTAGCTTAAAAAAAGAGGAAATCTTTCCAGATGAATCTGGTCAGGACAAAATGTAGGCCTCACTAAATGTATTAGATATTCCTAACAGTTCTCATGTAGAATGATTTGGTATATCACTGTTTCAAAAGACTGCAGATCATCATAGGAGTTTACAAGGCTGATAAAAAGTGAATGTATAGAGCTTTATTTAAACAAAGAGTGCCTCAGGCAAAGTAGTCATCACGCACCCTTTAAACTGATATATTTTTTTTGACAGGTGCTTAGAGAAGTTAGAGAGGAACACATTTTTTTAAAGAAATAAATATGTATTACATACCTCTTTCTGTTCAAAATAAGAGATTTTTGACATGTATGTTTTTCTGATTTCTGAACCAGACAACTTCTTAGGAGGCAGATAGCACAGTTTCAAACTTAAGTAAAAATAAGTTGTTTCAGGTAAACAACACAATGTCATTCATCACTTGTCAACCATTAGCTGGCTGCTGTCAGGGTTGGGGCAGGCCCTGAATAAAGCAGCCCCTGGACCTTATACACATGTGCCACAAAATGCTAAAGTTACTAAAGGTACCAAAACTAGGAAGGGTTTTATATATTTTTTAAATTAATTTATTTATCTTGAGAGAGAAAGTGCACAAGAGAGCACATGAGCTCACAAGTGAAGGGGGCGGGGGGGGGGGGGGGTTGGGGAGGCAGGGGAAAGGAGACAGACAAGCAGACTGCACTGAGCTGGGAGCCTGACATGGGCTCCATCCTACGACCCTGAGTCCATGACCTGAGCTGAAACCAAGAGTCAGATGCTTTTTTATTTTTTAAAGATTTTATTTAGTTATTCATGAGAGACATAGAGAGAGAGAGAGAGAGAGGCAGAGACACAGGCAGAGGGAGAAGCAGGCTCCATGAAGGGAAGCCTGACATGGGATTCGATCCTGGGTCTCCAGGATCATACCCTGGGCCGAAGGTGGCGCTAAACCGCTGAGCCACCTGAGCTGCCCAAGAGTCAGATGCTTAACCAACTGAACCACCCAGGCAGTTCAGGGTTTTGTATTTCTTCCAGGGCACACTCTACTTTGGTGATGGCAGGACCAATTTATATTTCACCAATTGGGTATTCTCTCTTGGTTGGGATTATTCGACTTTACTCCAGTGATGGTTGAACACCCCTTTTAGATTGATGCTGACTGGCTGGCCCATAGTCCTCTTCCCATTTGAGGCATGCTAATCAAATGGCAAAAGATCACTTCTATACCACCATAAAGATTTTTTTCCCTTTCTCCCAAATCAAAGATTTGGTCTTCATCTGTTATATAATGGTACAGGTGGGGGATGAGGAGGCTGGGGTGGAAGAGAGAAGCAGGACTGTTTAAACTGGGTCAAGTTCCCTCCTGTTCAATAGCCCAGCATTCCCTAAGAAGCCAGGTACCTGGGGGAAGAATCCAAGGGAACCCTCTAGTGATTCAGCATCTCTTAGCAGCCAAGTAAGGATGGGACAACGAAGGTGCTGTGGTCGTCTGTTGAATTACACCAATGTGCTTATAGTTAGTTACTCTTTGTTATTTGTTTTTTTTTTTTTTCTGTTTTGAAGAAAAATTTTGCAGTTTTTACATTGTTACTGAAAAACAAAAAACTTGTGACATTTCACAACACCTAGGCCATTCAGTCAACATTTGACAGTTCTATCATGTTTCTGACACAGAAACATATTCAACTCCTCAGGGATGGTTAAGAACGTCACATGTCTGCCTTTCTAATTCCCTGTGCTTTGTTTATGTCACTATGTGACTTCTGGTCACACTGGCAGATAAGGTCAGTAATATAGTTGCACAGTCCCCAAGGATATTCTGTGTGGTGACAGAGGAGGGCATTTTCTCAACACTGTTGCCCACAGGGATACCGGGGAGAGGTCTTCTGGTGAGTCACTGGCCAAGCAAGTGCATGCTATTAAGTTTCGCAAGAAACTTCAGGATGTATTTATTTTTATTATTATTATTTTTAAAGATTTTGTTTATTCATGGAGACACACAGAAAGAGCGAGACAGAGACACAGGCAGAGGGAGAAGCAGGCTGTCTGCAAGGAGCCTGATGTGGGACTTGATCCCAGACCCCAGGATCACACCCTGAGCTGAAGGCAGATGCTCAACCGCTGACCCATCCAGGCATCCCAAGTTCAGGATTTAATAGGAAAATTCCAGACTACAAACTTTTAGTTGACTAAGAAAAAAACAAACAAACAAAAAAAGTGAAAGAGACATGCACAAAGACCATAGCACTTTTCATCAATTTTTAGGAACTAGAGTGACAAAATGGAGGTCATCAACATTTTGGATTTGGCCACAGAGTTGATTTCTCTGGAAGGACTAGAAACTCACACTGAAGGGCACCCAAGTTCTTCCTTTGAGATCCAAAGCTATGAAGAAAGTCTCCAAGCATGACCTGGGAGAAGTTGCTCCTCTGGTAACCAGTAGGATTTGTATTGAGCATGGAATCATTTAAGGAGCGTTGGCTGATGGAGGTGGCATACAAAGGCATGTATTTCAGGACTGTACTCTCAGACTTTCTGCAGAGGGATGAAGAAGACTGGGGATGACTCTTCCATGTAAAACCAAAGTAGCCTGCATGTCATCTGCAAGGTTTGTAATAACCATTCTGCCTTTCTTCAAAAACATATCTCTTGTGAGCAGTTGAGAGAAATGTCATGTTCTTAGCAACAACTTTTGAGTGAGTGGAAACTCTTTGTAAATAAATGGAAATAGATCACATCTTATTTCATCGTACTCTAGTTCCCTCAACTCTAGTATTGTGATCCTCAGACATCCTATTGTATTTTGTGACCTTGCGTTTCTAGCTCAGTATTAATGGGAAGGCGGATGAAAAGCCACACTTGTTCTGCACTAGTGATATTTTTCCAAAACATTTGTTGCTAATTCTTGGACAGAACATGTGGTATTCACCTCCATTTCATCAGGGTATAAGGTCTAATAAAAAGACAACATTTGATTGTGATACTTTTTTAACCAACAGCACTGATTCACCGGGAATAATTGTAAAGGGCCTGTAATCTACCAGCATAAGGACATTTACTATTTAGTATGAATCATCCCATAAGACCTTCCCCCCAATAAATCAATGGTTCTTAATATTATGGGCCATGGGCCCCTTTAAAAAACTGATGAAAACTATGGAACCTCTGCTTAGAACAGAGCACATACTCATTTGCATAGAATATTTTTCATGACTAATCATGGGATTTATTCACCTCAAGTTAGAATTCCCTTTCTTTTCTTTCTTTTTTTTTTTTTAAGATTTTATTTATTCATGAGAGACAGAGAGGAAGAGACAGGTAGAGGGAGAAGCAGGCCCCATGCAGGGAGCCCAACCTGGGATTCGATCCCGGGTCTCCAAGATCACACCCTGGTCTGAAGGCGGCGCTAAACCGCTGAGCACCCCGGCTGCCCTTAGAATTCCCTTTCTATAGACATAGGAGAAATAGAAAAAGAAAATTCTGGAATGGATCTTCTTTCCAAAATTCCTTGAGGCCCATCTCCATGATGAGCATTTAAAATTCCAGGTTCTAGGACCGTATCTTTAAATGGTGAAACTTGGGATCCCTGGGTGGCGCAGCGGTTTAGCGCCTGCCTTTGGCCCAGGGCGCGATCCTGGAGAGACAGGATCGAATCACACGTCGGGCTCCCGGTGCATGGAGCCTGCTTCTCCCTCTGCGTGTGTTGTGTCTCTGCCTCTCTCTCTCTCTGTGACTATCATAAGTAAATAAAAAAAAAAAAAAATGGTGAAACTTGAGGTCCAGTTATTTCTGCCACCATTTTTAATCTCTCTTCTTGCAATAGTTCTCCGCCTTGCCCTAGGTTAGAATCATATGTAGAATTTTTTAAAATC
The DNA here is from genome assembly GCF_011100685.1 of Canis lupus familiaris. NCBI lineage: Eukaryota > Metazoa > Chordata > Mammalia > Carnivora > Canidae > Canis > Canis lupus. The sequence continues at coordinate 31,468,677 of NC_049246.1, read as the reverse complement.
CCAATGTGTGGCCAAAACCACATCCCAGATCAATTAAATCAATTTCTGGAAGGTGGGAGCAAGGGATCAATAGTATTTCAAGCTCCTGGATAATTTGGATATTAAACTGAGGTTGAGAAACACTGCTTTTCTGCCTCTCCATACTTACAAGAACAATTCTGTTAGTCTGGGCATTCCAGCCCCTGCAAACTCCTGTGTCTTTCTGTGACATTTTCAGTGTCTTTTCTGTGTGGGGTATAACAATTCCCTCTTTAAGCTAATAATTGCCTTTCACCTCGTTATTTAGGATGTCACTAAGAAATGTATTGTTCAGCTACCACTTAAGAAAGATTTCATTTGACTCAGAGGTTATGATGGGGAGAACAAGAAGCAGAAGAAAACAAAAGCTACCCTGGATTATTAAACTCCATCCAATCTCATGGATATGCTTTACTGAAAGAACAGAAGACAAAGAGGAGGTGGTGGCCAAAAAAAAAATCCCTGAAGCTGATTTTGAAGAGGTAGATGACTCAGTTAAATCTGCATGAGTGAAGAAGTCCAGAAACAAGGCAGAAACATCTAAGAAGTGATGTGCCTTTCATCAGAAGAGGTGAAGAGTAAGATGAAGACTGAGTAGGTGGGATTAAGTAGGCAGGGGGAAAGAAAGTTCCTATAAAGTCATAAGTTGAGAGCTAGAAGGGACCACTGAGATACTCTAGTGCTATGTCTTTCATCTTATAGATGAAAAGCAACCCAGGTTGGTGATGTCCCTGCCTGAAGCCTCAGCTGGTATTAAGGGGGAGCAGGCATGGGCTCACACCTCCTGAATGCAGAGAGTTCTCTCATCTTCCATGTCTGGGGCTCCTTAAATAGGGTGACCACACACTTTGTTATCTAAACCTAAACTTTTGGGGCACCTGAGTGGCTCAGTGGTTGAGCGTCCGCCTTTAGCTCAGAGCATGATCCCAGGATCCAGGATCAAGTCCCACATCAGGCTCCTTGCAAGGAGCTTGCTTCTCCCTCTGCCTAGGTCTCTGCCTCTCTTTCCGTGTGTCTTTCATGAATAAATAAATAAAATCTTAAAAAATAATAATAAATAAATAAACCTAAACTTTTTTTAGAGAGATTTATGTATTTATTTTAGAGAAAGAGAGCATGCACGCAAGCGGAGGGAGGGGCAGATGGAGAGGGAGAAAGTGAATCTCAAGCAGACTCTCTGCCGAATCAGAGCCCACTGTGGGGCTCTGGGGCTCAATCCCACCACCGTGAGATCATGAACTGAGTGGAAATCAAGAGTTGGATGCTTAACCGACAAACCCACCCATGCGCCCTTAAACCTAGACATTTTTTTTTTTTTTCTTATGATAGTCACACGGAGGGAGAGAGAGAGAGAGGCAGAGACATAGGCAGAGGGAGAAGCAGGCTCCATGCACCGGGAGCCCGACGTGGGATTCGATCCCGGGTCTCCAGGATCACGCCCTGGGCCAAAGGCAGGCGCTAAACCACTGCGCCACCCAGGGATCCCAACCTAGACATTTTTGAGAGTAAAAGGGGACAAAAACAGGCAAGCCTAGGACTTTTTTTTCTTTTTAAAACTTATTTGTCATCTATCTTATTTTGCATTACCTGTCATCTTCTTGATAATTGTTTTGGTTTTTTTTTAAGATTTTATTTATTTATTCATGAGAGACACAGAGAGAGAGAGAGGCGGAGACATAGGCAGAGGGATAAGCAGGCTCCATGAAGGGATCCTGACCTGGGACTCGATCCCGGGACTCTAGGATCACACCCTGAGCTGATCCACCCTTCTTCCTCTTCTTGATAATTGTACCATCAGTCATCCTATTGGAAAGTTGCTTTTAGCAGTTTTTCAATGACCTCCAACTCATCTCCCAGCTCTTCCAGTTAAGAACACTGAGCTGTCAATCAAAAGAAAATTTGGCTGATATTTCTTTTTTCTGGGAAAGCATGCATGCGTATGCACGCATATGTGAGCAGAGCATGGGCAGAGAGAGAGAGAGAGAGAGAGAGAATCTTAAGCAGGCTCCATGCCCAGCACATGGGGTTTGATCTTACAACTCTGAGATCATGACCCATAAGATCATGACCTGAACAGAAACCAAAAGTCAGATGTTTAACCGACTAAGCCACTCTGATGCTCCTAGGCTGGATTTAAATATCTGCTGCATATTGGTCAGTGATGACAATGGCACCTCGAGTCGGTTTTCTGTAGGTACCGCTCTTATGTCAGGCTGTTAAAAATTTACTCTTTTGGGACCTTCCAAGAACGGAGTGCATTTCCTTATGTGAGAGTAATGCTGTTTCCAAATGGCTAATTATATATGTCTCCTTCACCATCTGTTTTTATTTCTAAAAGGATCCAAGGTAGTTACCAGACTCTGAGATACTTGGTAAACCCCTTTGTAATCACCCTGTACTGATATAGAGTGAATTCCTATTATAAAACTTGACATAGGCTTTTGGGACTCCATTTTTAATCAACCTTAGGACCAATCAGGAGCAGGACTCTGTCAAGTTTACACAATCCTTATAACACATAGATTTCAGCCAATGTCCACCCAGCTGTTGTGGTCTCATTTTCAGATTTCTTTACACAGCAGCTGGTTAATTCAATTATCTTAATTTTCAGTGGCTTACCTCTGATAGTCCTCGGTTTGCTGTTAACAGTAGACTTTTGCTCTACGGAAGTAGCTTAAGCCCATTTATTCCTGGATGTGTCAGGATTTTAGCTGAGGAACTACCTTCCAACTTTAATGGAACTGTCACTGTATGATTATGTTGTCTTGATTTTATTAGCCTCCTTCAGACATGGCTTTACTTTCCCTTGGATGATTTGCTTGGGGCCATGAAGCCTACACTGATGTGAGAGGTTCAATTGCAGAGGTGGGTACCTGTGCTAGAGGGAAGTCTTCTCAGATTGGAAAGCGGGGAACATAGGTGGACACTCAATAGCATTCTCATGTGACCTTCAAAAAAATCACACATTTTTCCTTCTGCAAGTTGGTGGGGAAGGTGAACTTCGCTGGGGTGGAGGAGGTTAGATCGTGGAGGTGGGTGCTTCAAATAGCATTTGCAGAATGGTGTCTTATCTAATTTCCCTTGCTGAAAGCAATTTTGAAGTTTAACTTCTGTTGTAGCTTTATTGCCTTCCAAATTAAGAAGTTATTAAATTGAAATTTTGATTGCAAAGCTACCAACATACCCTCTCAGAGAGGTTTTTGCAGGTCTATTAGTATAAGCCGGATTTGATTCATTAAGCTTTCCATTTTTTCCAAAGCCATTGTCAAGTGTTTTTGGAAGCCTTTCTCAGGCAGTGGAAGTCTGTCTAAGGATGAGGCATACAGTCATACCAGGCCACATTTGGGGGCTTTGTTCATATGTTTTACCAACTAGGGGGTTTTCCTCGGCCATTTATAGTTTGATTGTCTTCAAAATATATTTGAGGATCTATCCTCTATCTATGGGTCAAGGGATATGAATGTACTGAGATAATCAGTAGTTTGGTGGGATAATGGAAGAAACATTAGATCAAATGAGCCAAAAACTGGCTCCTAGTTCCCAGACTCTCCACAAACTAGCTGGGTGACCTCAAGCAAGCCACCAGTATTTAATAACAAATACCTTAATCTCTTAGAACCCCAGAGTTCCCATTTCTCTCAGTAAAGGTCTCTGTGAGATAGCAAACATGACAAATAAAGCTAGTATGTTTTCCCAGTGCAGAAAACCATCGTTGATCTTACTGTCATGCATAATGACATGAAATATGAAATGTGTAAAAACTGAAATGGGCAGACCTGTGGCTCACTCAAAAATTTGGAAGGTAAACCCAGGAAGACCTGCATACACCTTCCCCCATACACTTCCAGCGTTCCAGGCAGACTCAGTGTGGCACCAGGCTTCAAATTCAGAAGTGCTATTGTAAAACATTTGAAGTGTATGTTGCTATCAAAGGCTATTTTCTGAATGATTACAAGACAATTGAACCTTTTGTTGCTCTGAAGGGCCTAGAAGCAATGTGGCTGGACTTGAATATGGTAGACCAAGATCCAGTAATCAATATTAGAGGACCTCTAGGTTCTTGAATGTATTCAGACTCAATAGCTTACCTGAATAGTTAGTGCAAAACTGATGAATAGAAGGTCTGGTGGAAACACGTCAAAGGATTTGGTATTTTGAGTTGAATATTCCATGGCTAAGAATGTATGTAAGGAAGGAAATGTGTGTAATGACGACTCATGGAAGTACCGTCTCATCACTGTTGTCAATGAGTCCAGAAGAATAATGAAGGAAAATGCAGGATGTCTAGTCAGGAGGCTTGGAAGAACTATTAGCACTGAAGAGTTTCTCGTGGCTTGCTACAGAATGCCTTGAACTAGATATGAATAGGGAGTAGGCAATGGCAAGCTCCAATAAACCTAATATAATGCATGTCCAAAATGAGGTTAACGCACAGAAACAACAGCTTAAGCCCAAAAGTGCATTATCACACATTGGGGCAAAGTTGTGTACTGACTTCTGGGAAGAAATACAGGAGTGATACTGGCTGAGAGAATAGTTAGAAACGAATAAGGAATAGCTTCTAGTACACACAAATTGATCTTTATTGCAACAACAACCTTTATTTGTAAGCATAGATTTCTTTTGATGTTGGTTGGTTGGTTGGTCATCAGTCATGACAACACACATTCTAACATGTCTGTTTCACCATCTCAATAAAAAAAGAGATTTACTTATGTGGAAGTCACTGAATCTGTGAGTGGTGATGTGCTAATAAATGTCTGACCACTAACTCTCTGGTGAGGGCAGGAAGGGGTGGAGGGGGGTGAAGGGGATGGGCTAATTTCTAGCTCTTGCTGTTTTCTGAGGTATGAATATCCCCATCATGACCAATTTTTTAAAGATTTTATTTATTTATTCATGAGAGACACACAGAGAGAGGCAGAGACAGAGGGAGAAGCAGGCTCCCCACAAGGAGCTCGATGTGGGACTCGATCCCGGTTCCCGGGATCAAGACCTGAGCTGAAAGCAGATGCTCAACTGCTGAGCCATCCAGGCATCCCGACCAATTTCTACCATACGGATACAATAGATGTAAATAACCCCAAAAGCGTAGAAAATAGTAAAATGGTAAAATAATTAGGAAGTAATGAGATTTGAGTGTTTATTATCTTTGTTTATAATATAAATGATTTGATTGTTAGCATATAATTTTTAAAATGTCTTTAACAATCAGTTTGCAAAATTCCTAAAAATGTAACAATCAGCTCTTAAGAGACAACATGATGTGGGTCCAGCACACCATTGCCTAGGAGTCAAAGAACATCAGACCATCTTTAGGGAAAGATAAAAAGAGAAAGGAATAGCAGTGAGATATTTTTTTATTTATGAAAAAAATGCAGAGAAATATGGGTTTAGATCCTGCTCCATTCAAGTTAATACTTGAGAGTGATAATGCTCAAATAATGCTGACTTATGGATTACTGTTTTTTGTCCATAAGTTTGGGTAATGCTTCATGTTAGATCTCATTTGCTGCATATTCACGATGTACATTTAAAAATTACATGGTAATGGGGCACCTGGGTGGCTCAGTGGGTTAAACATCTGACTTCAGCTCAGGTCATGATCTTTGATCTCAGGGTCCTGGGATGGAGCCCTGCAGAGATCTCTGCACTCAGTGGAATGTCTGCTTCTCCGTCTCCTTCTGTCCCTCCTCCTGTGCAAGCATACACACACACACTCTCTCTCTCTGTCTCTCATGAATAAATAAATAGAATCTTGAGACACAGAGAGAGAGAGGCAGAGACATAGGCAGAGGGAGAAGCAGGCTCTCCCCAAAGAGCCCGATGCGGAACTCGATTCCAGATCCTGGGATCAGAACCTGAGCTGAAGGCAGATGCTCAACCACTGAGACATCCAGGCATCCCAGTAAATAAAAGCTTTTAAGAAACTACATAGTAGGGATCCCTGGGTGGCGCAGTGGTTTGGCGCCTGCCTTTGGCCCAGGGCGTGATCCTGGAGACCTGGGATCGAATCCCACGTCGGGCTCCCTGCATGGAGCCTGCTTCTCCCTCTGCCTATGTCTCTGACTCTCTCTCTCTCTCTGTGTGACTATCATAAATAAATAAAAATTTAAAAAAAAAAAAAAAAAGAAACTACATAGTAAAGAACCCTTTTATACCTAACGTTCCCCAACTTTCTTTTTTTTTCTTTTTTTTTTAATTTTTATTTATTTAGGATAGTCACACAGAGAGAGAGAGAGAGAGAGGCAGAGACACAGGCAGAGGGAGAAGCAGGCTCCATGCACCGGGAGCCCGATGTGGGATTCAATCCCGGGTCTCCAGGATTGCGCCCTGGGCCAAAGGCAGGTGCCAAACCGCTGCGCCACCCAGGGATCCCTCCCCAACTTTCTTGACTGTAGGATCCTTTTTTCACCCCACGGAGTACTTAATATTTTGTGGAAAATAGATTGAAAAAACACCGCTCTGTGAGTATACTGTAAGTACCCTGTCCCTCAGCATTTGTTATTAATGACTTCAGTTGGATACTTTATAGCATGTGGGCCAAATGTGTAAATATGCTAAATCAGTGATTCACAAAATGACTGTATATTAGATTCACCAAGAATTTTGTTTTATTTATTTAAAATGCAAAATATTATGTTTTATTTATTAAGTAGACTCCATGCCCAATGTGAGGTTTAAACTCATGACCCTGAGCACTAGGGTCACATGCTTTCCTGACTGAGCCGGCCAGGTGTCCCTAAGACATTATGTTTTAATATATATAGAGAGAGTAAAATAATTACTGGTCAAGTTAATTAGCATATCTGTCTCCTCACATAGTCACTGCTCTGTGTGTGTGTGTGTGTGTGTGTCTGTGTGGTGAGAGCACTGAAATCTATCTTAGCACATTTCCAGTATATATAATACACTATTATTAACTACAGTTATCACGCAGTACATAGACCTCTAGAATTAATTCTTAACTAAATGAATAAATAGTTCATTTATGTAACTGCAACTTTGTACCCTTTTGACCAACATCTCTCCACTTCTCTCTCCCCTTAGCCCCTAGCAACCACCATTCTCCCTGCCTCTATGAGTTTGAATTTAGCCTTACATATAAGTGAAATCATGCAGTATTGTCTTTCTGTGTTAGGCTTATTTCACTTAGCATAGTGTCCTTCAGTTTCATCCATATTGCTGTAAATGGCAGGATCTCCTTTTTTAAGGTTAAATAACACTCCATTACATATATATATATATATATATATATATAATTTTTTTTAATCTACTCTTCCAGTGACAGATGTTTAGGTTGTTTCTATATCTTGGATATTTTGGGGGTTTTTTGTTTTGTTTTGTTTTTTTAAGATTTTATGTATTCATTCATGAGAGACACACAGAGAGAGAGAGGCAGAGACACAGGCAGAGGGAGGAGCAGGCTCCACGCAGGGAGTCCGATGTGGGACTCAATCCCGGGACCCCAGGATCACTCCCCGGGCCAAAGGCAGGTGCTCAACCGCTGAGCCACCCAAGGATTCCCATCTTGGATATTTTGAATATTGTTACATAAACATGGGAAAACAGATACTTCTTTGAGGTATTAATTTCATTTCCTTTGGATATATACCCAGAAATGGGATTGCTGGATCTTATGGTTGGAAGCTTCTCAAAGGACCTACTAAATCAGAATCTTTGGAGTTGGGGCCTAAAATCTTCCCTGTCAAACATGTGAACTTCCTGTAACATCTTTGGTTGTCATAGTCTACTTTTTCTTAATAATTTGCTAGTGTGTAATGTGTAAATTCTTGAGTATGTAATATAACTGATCATCAGTTGTGAACTCAAGGGACTTTATATGTAAGAACTGATCAAAGCTTTAATATATTTGAAATTCTCTTTTAAAAAATATTTTGCTACCAAATTTTAAGCTAAAAAGCCATGGGAAGGGCAGCCTGGGTGGCTCAGCGGTTTTGTGCTGCCTTCAGCTCGCAGCCTGATCCTGGAGACCAGGGATGGAGTCCCACATTAGGCTCCCTGCATGGAGCCTGCTTCTCTCTCTGCCTGTGTCTCTGCCTCTCTCTCTCTCTCTCTCTCTCTCTTTCTGTCCCTCATGAATAAATAAATAAAATCTTTAAAAAAAATAAAAAGTCACGGGAATAATTCTCTAGAATTGCAAACATGGCTTTTTAGATTTTCTCTACACATTTTTCATTTTCTATGAACCATTCATCAAATTATAATCAATAAAATTCCAATTATGAAGGAAACAATAATAGAGAATAAGACCTTGTAATTTGTTTGTTCAAATATTTATCAAGTTCCTACTATGTTCCAGATGATGTATCAATCTGAAAAATGAGCCATTAGGGAAGACTATTAGGGACTGTGTTAACAGCTAAGCATAGAAAAGGGCAGCCTGGGTGGCTCAGTGGTTTGGCGCCTGCCTTTGGCCCAGGGCGTGGTCCTGGAGACCTGGGATCGAGTCCCACGTGGGGCTCCCTGCATGGAGCCTGCTTCTCCCTCTGCCTCTCTCTGTCCCTCTCTGTGTCTCTCATGAATAAATAAATAAAATCTTTAAAAAAAAGAAAAGGGCCCAGATCACAATACATGATTGTCAGATCCAATGGACTCTTGACTACATTGATGGAAATATGGTTTCAGATGAGTAGGTAACGGATGTGTGATTGTTGGGCCTGAATTGTTATATTTAGTCCTAGCCGTGATTATTTAAGGCATTTGGAACAATTGGACTGTATGTAGAGGATATTGACTGAGATAATCCATTGATACATAGATCAAGGAAGTAAGCTTTAAGGAGGCTGAGGTGATGATTATGGAGAAAAGAAAACTCGGGAGACATAGTTATATCCCAATATTCGAATGACTTTCATGTTCAGGTTGCCCAGATGGGAGAGCCAGGGTCTGTAGAATAAAGTTGCAGTAAAGTGTATTTCTATACAATCTAAGGAAGAATCACCTAGTGATTATAACTGTCTAAAATCAGAAGAGATCTTAGTTCTTGATTACTTGGAGGTTTTCAAGCAAAGGCTGAATGAACATGGGAAGGCATGCTGAATAGGGAGTTCTTCCAATGTGAGAGGAGCTAGTTAGTCCCTAAAGTTCCTTCCAACCTTGAGCCTATATGTTTCTGTTATTTAGGCATAAAACACTTACCAGTGTCATAGATAAACAGAAAGTTCTCCTAAAATATCTACAGCATGGAAGTAGACTTATACATCAATCAAATAGGCTGTTTGGATAATAGTTTGTCTACATCACAGAGCATTTATGATGCAATGCTGAAAATAGATTTCAGAGATAATGTTTAATTTCACAAAGTTTGCATTTTACATCAAAGAGATATTCAGCTTATGTGTCTATAGACTATCTCCAGTGAAAGCATAAAATAAGCTTTTTGGTTGCAATTTACAAACTCAAGGTAATGGCATGAATTTACTGATGTTTTGTTCATCTTTAAATATGCATGCTGTTGAGGCACCCAGATGACTCAGTGATTGAGCATTTGCCTTTGGCTCAGGTCTTGATCCCGGTGTCCTGGGATTGAGTCCCGAATAGGGCTCCCCGCAGGGAGCCTGCTTCTCCCTTTGCCTGTGGTTCTGCGACTCATGAATAAATCAATAAAATCTTTAAAAAAATAAATAAATTATGCACACTGTTAAAAGACCAAAAGAAAATATTTCTCTGTTTTACAGTAAAATCACGGATTAAATCACATCTGTGAATACAGTTATAATGGACTACAAATTTTACTTCAATGTAGACTATCTATAACAGATTTTACCATCAGGCTCTAATATCAGCATTAAAGTGGACTTTTAAAGAATCTTCAAAGTTAATTTTATTCTTTCCCTTAATATTTATTGATTATAGACAATTGGGAGAAACACAAATGTCGAAGAAGAAAAAAATTACCATTGTGCCACTGCCTAGAGACATTTCTGTGAACACCTTGGTACATTTCCTTCCTGTCTTTTTCAGCTCTAAGTATTTTGTGTATGTTTGTTGTACAAACTTATGATCATATTGTATTTGTATTTTGTATCCTGTTCGTAAAGCATAAGCAATTTCCTCTGTTTTTACAAACATTTGACTACATAATAATCCTCTTGGTAGATTCACTATTGTTTTTTTTTTTTAAACACCTGCTAGTGTAGGATATTTTAGTGATTTGATAGTGCGTTCTATACCTTGAGCATTGTGGTGTGAATTGTCAATATAGTCTAGACTCTGCTGGGTTTTGGACAATTGTTTTGTAGGCCAAGTTTGTAGATATGAAGAAAGTACGTAAAAGGCTGACATCTGCTTATAATTTTCCCGATAAAGCCCTTGAACTTGTTCCATGTTAGAAAGCACAGTTGTCGTGAGTTTACCAAAATTTTAAATTCCATCATTTTCTAATCGGGAACCTGTCCTTTTACTCTTGAGTTCATGGCCTTTTTTAGACATCTCTAATTCTAACTGCCTAGAGGAGAGAAGCATCTAGACAGTGCCACTTCTCATTTAGTGTGGACGAGGGTTTGTATTTATCTTAACTCCAAGGAAACAAACAACTTTCAAGTGATTCTCCCCTCCTTATATGAAATTCTTTAAAGAGCCAGCTTGCAAAATCCCACTGGTCCCATTACCCCCATTCTGCTGGCGAGATTGTGGGTGCCCTTAGTACCTCTCAGCTTAGATTGGAACCAAACACGTCCAAGGTCTTTTAGATCCTCCAGGTCTCATCAGGAAAACCTTGAGTTTTCCTCTTGGTGTGCCTAGGCTGAACTCAGTTCTGCAGTTCTATTATTATTTTATGCATCTTACACATGGTCAGGTGTTGAAGTTCTGGTGAGGGGCTTACATGACAAACTGCATGAATATGTGTGTATCATGTGGATGAGGAATGATGTGTATGGGATTCTCTTGGATAGTATGTACTCAGGGACAAAGGAGCAGTTGGAAGTAATTGGGATAAATCTATCTAAAGCAACTTACATATTTAACCAGCTATGCCTAACAGATGTAGATCAGAATGACCAAGATAATTTGTAAAATGCCCCTTTTTTTCCAGGGTTAAGAAGGGTGAGTGAAAACATTTATGATAGGGTAAGCTTTAAGGAGGCAACACTTCATTGGTTTTCTTCCCAAGCCAGAGAGCTTTATTCATTCATCCGTTAATCTAACAAATCATGTGGCTGGTGATATGGAGATGAATAAGACATACTTTTTACCTCAAAGAACTCTGTCTAGTAACAGATACATATTTAGGTACCTTTAACATGACCTAGTAAAAGGGAGACGTACATTAGGTTTTATGAGAATATTTCAGAAGGGCACCCAGCCCAGCTTAAGGTGGATAGGAAATAAGGAGAAATATCAGAGAAAACTTTCTGAAGGCAGTTACATCAGAATTGGTTTTTAAAGAACCAGAAAGATTTTTACTGGCTGAGGAAAGAAAGAGAGAAGGGCATGTCAGACTGTTGACGCAACGGTGGGTTTAAGCGGATGGTGACATTCCAGAGAAAAACCAGCATCAACCAAGGTATGAAGGAGACCTGGAATCAAGACTTATGTTCTGGCAGTGCTTGTTTGACATGCTTATTGGACATCTGTAGAAATGCCAAGCAGGCAGGTAGAGGTATGTGCCTGTAGTTCCAGGGTAAGGACAGCTGGAGATCTAGATTTGGCAGTGACTGGTATATACATGATATTTATATCTGTAAATACTAAATGAGGTTGCCTGGGGTAGAGAAGTGTATGTAGGGCAGAGGCCAGGGAGATATATTGCCCTAATATTTAATGGGTGGTCTGGGGTGGGGGAGCTAGCAAAGGAAACTGAAAGGGGTATGTAGAAAGATTGAGGGTATACTCATCATATAACAAACAAAAGGGGGGCTCAAAAAAGCATGGGGGTGGTTAGTGGTTTCAAATGCTGTTGGAAGTAGAGAAAGAGAAAACCAAAGAATTGACCATTGGATTTGGTTACATGGAGATCATTAATAACCTTGACAGAAGAACATTTCCGTGAAATGGTAGGGACAGAGCCTTAGTACCGAAGATAGAAGATAGAAAATAAGACAAGGAAGGAGAGACAAGCAAGAGTAACCCTTGTCTTTGGGCTACTAGGTATTCTGGTCTCTCTTCCTAATAGCCATTCAGAAGAAAGGGAGGCAGCTCGTGGCCTGCTGAAATAACTGCTTAGAGCCACCGATCCTTGTTTATTAGACCCTTCTCAGTTTGTCCCATGGGCATGTAGTACCCTCAAGATTTCATATGATGTTCTTAGAACAGCACCCAGCACATAGTGCTATATGAACTTCTGTTATAATTATCCCAGTTTCTAGGCAAGCTTTATTGGCTTCTAAGAAGAACGAATCATTTATGTAGACCAAATCATTCTCCAGGAAGTGTGAAGATACAAATCCTACACATAGCAAAAACTGAAGCATAAAACGGGAAAATGACTTGTGTATAGGGTCCAGTCCTCTAGTTTAGCGGTCTATGCTCCCTCCCTCTCTCTCTTTCTCTCTCTCTCTCAGTTCTGGTTAAGATTCACTAGAGAGTCTAGGATTGAATTATTTTATTCATTTACTTTTTGGATTGAATTATTAAACAATGGCACAGAAAGTAAAAAAAGGAAAAAGTAAAAAGGAAACGAGTTTGTAAAATCATAGGCAGAGAAACCAATGAAAATAGAAGTAATACAGCACATGGTGCATTAGTGTTCTGTACAGGTAGCTGAAAGATGACAGATACAAGGCGGAATTTTAGTTTTGGGATTGTTCATTGGTTAAGTGAGGAATACTAAGGAAGAAATGGAGGAATAATAATCCAATGGTACAGCTATTTCTGTGTGGAGACATTTTGAAACTTGTTTTACAATTGAACTGTTCTAGAAATCAAGAACAAGATAGAAAGTGGAGATAAGGAGAGGAGGTGTCAACTTCCCCTTGCTCTCTGAATGCCTGATCACTCCTTTCAGCCTTAAGATCAAATTCTGGATTTTTTTTTTTACAGGTATTTGTCATGTGCAAAATGTGGGTATCTGTCTGCGAGGAGTATTGTGGGGATCGAGAGATATGTAAACTGTCCAGGATTCAATGACTGCATCATTAATGCATCTTTCTTTTTTTTAAAGATTTTATTTACTTATTCATGAGAGACACAGAGGGAGAGAGGCAGAGACACAGGCAGAGGGAGAAGCAGGCTCCACGCAGGGAGCCCGATGCGGGACTCGATCCTGGGCCTCCAGGATCACACCCCGGACCGAAGGCAGGTGCTAAACCGCTGAACCCCCCAGGGATCCCCCATTGATGCATCTTTCTTTTTTTAAAAAATATATTTTTAAATTTATTCATTCATGAGAGATACACAGAGAGAGGGGCAGAGACACAGGCAGAGGGAGAAGCAGGCTCCCTCCCTGCGGGGACCCCGACGTGGGGCTCGATCTCAGAACTCCGGGCTCATGACCTGAGCCATCCAGGTGTCCCTGCTGCATCCTTCAATGACGTGCATACACATTCCCTCTTGGCCGATGACTGGGGTTCCCGTTCTCTCCCCCTTATACCTCTCCACTCCGGCTGAAGCTGCTTTCAACACAAATCTAATAATAACAGCAGCAAATTCTTATCACGGACTCTAAGTCATTTCATCTTTGAAACCATCCTACGAGGTAGGATGGAGCATTCGGCAGCCGGGCGGCCGCTTCCACTCTTCCATCTTCCAGCAGGACGGACCCGGGCCACTTGGTCGGCCACGGTCCGCTACTAGCAAACTCGGTTTTCCGTCCAGAAAACACTGAGCCGCTCTCAGTGGCCAAGGGCTGTCGCCTCAGTTCCCGGGGCCCGGGAGAAAGTATTTCATTCGCCCAGACGGAGCCGGCCCAGCTGCGTCCTTCTCGGGGCCGCGAACTTTCCCCCTGGGCCGAGCCGCCGAGCGTGCACCCTTCGTCCTTTGCTGCACGGGCCACGGGGTCACCAGTTTAAGGAGGAACGCGGTGGGCTCGGGGACGCAGCGTCGCACGGACCCCCGGAGCCCGCGGCTGGAGCCCGCCCCGGAGTCCGCAGAGGCCGCGGCCAGGCTCCCGAGCACCCCGCGCGGCAGAGGGCGCGGCGTGGAAGCCCCGCGGGCCCGGAGGAAGGGGCGGGGCCTGGAGCCCGGCCGGCCGCGCCCCGCCCCTCCCCCTCGGGTCTCCGCCCCGCCCCGCCCCGCCTCGCCCCGCCCCGCCCCTCCGGCCCGGCCGCCCCGCCCCCGGTGACGTCACTGGCCAGGCCAGCCGGCGCCATTTTGAAAGTGGAGTCGCCTACCCCTGCCGCTGCCGCCGCCGCCGCTGTCGTAGCTGCCGCCGCCGCTGCCGGAGAAAGAGCGAGAGCGGGGAAGCCCCAGAGTGAAATCCACCATCCTGCTGGCTCGTCTGCCCGCCCCTCCTTCCTTCTCCCCCGACCCCCGCCCTCTCCCCCCACAGGTGCCATCCGCCGCCATCCGCCCTCTCTACCCCCCCATCCCCAGGTGAGGGGGGTGAGTTCAGGAAGCGGAGACCCCGAGGACCCCGGCAGGGTCACCATTTGCAGCGCAACATGGCAGGTAAAGGAGAAATCACCCTCGTCCACTGACAAGGCACCGCTTCCTTCCTTCTCCCTCCATCACCCCCTAGCGACCGCCGGCGCCTCCCGTAGAGCCACGGGGCGCCCCTCGGGTCTCCGGGAGTCGGTCAGGCGGGGTGGGGTGGGGGTGGGGAGGGCTGTGGGGGGGCGGGGGTCGCAGTGAGCGCGACGGGGCTCCGGAGCGAGGGCTGGAGGCTCGGCACGGGTGGGGGTGGGGAGTGTGCCGGCGAGCCGGGGGTAAGGCGTGGGTGGGGCGGGGTGGGGGCGAGCGCCGACTCGGCCCTCCGGCTCTGGGGCCCGCTCCCCTCGCCCCCCCTCCTCGGCCAGCCCCCGCCGCTCCCCGGGGCTTATTTTAAGCGCCCTTCCTTCATTTAATTCCTATTTTTTTCCTCCCCTGCTGCAAGCCTTCTGGGTGTTTATATTAATGTATTTTTGCCCTGAGAAGAGTGCTTTACAAGTTAAAATACAATGGGGACCTATGTGTATTCCCCCCCTCCCCTCCCCTCCCCTCCCCTCCCCTGCCCCCTTGCAACTGTGGGTAGGTACGTCTATTTTTGAGACCATGAACCTAAATTTTTTTTTTTTTTTTTTTTGGTCTCGAACTAGTTCCCTTTCGTTTCTCACCCTTCGTGTCCAAAGAGTGCAGGGCCCCCTCATACCCCCCAAGTTGCATGAAAAATGTAATTTAAACTTTGCGTTTTCGTGTGTTAGTTTTTTTTTTTTTTTTTTGCGCAGATGTCCTTTTCCCAAAAGGGTTTCGTAGAGTTAGTTAAAATAGTTGTGGAGTTCAGTGTTATAAATAGCCAAGAGGAGAGAGAGATGTAGGTAAAAGCCTGGTGCGGTGCGGGGCGGGGGTTGGGGGGGGTGGGTGGGAAAGGATGCATACAGAAAAACCAGCTTGGAAAATTTAGCAAGGAAGGAAGGTGAAGGAAGAGAAAGGTGATTGCTTTGAGGATGATTTTTTTTTTTTTTTTTAAATACGTTTTGATGTCGCTGAACGTCTTCGTTCTTTTAGGAGAACCAATTCTAGAGCTTGATTCAGTCGTTCCCTCCCCCCCCCCCCCCCCCCCATAGAACCAGGACATTTCCTCCCTCCCCAGTGCTTGGGAGCGAAATAGAAACATTCAGGGACTAAATCAATTTTTCATGCTTCTCCCAAGATAAGAACCTTTAAATGATAAGACCTTTAAGAAAAAGTTGAGGTGTGTTGGGTTGGACTTAACGTCTTGCTGTAAATAAGTTGGCTCTTTGGCCTTGTTGAATGATTAAATGAAATTAAAATTGTTTTTGCACAAGATGACGACCAACTAGTGAAATTGTTTGCAAGGTCCTTTGGATTCTGAGGGATAAGGTGAAGGGAGGCAGAGCAAGCTTCCTCTGACAGTCTCTACACCCGCATTGTTTTTTTTTTTTTTTTTTTTCTCGTTTTCTTTTCCTGTCTGGAGCCAGTGATTTGCTGGTAACGAAATGCAAAGAAATGGGTGGTGAGTGTTGTTGTGTTTGCTGTGTGTGCGCTTTGGCGATTGGGTTCATATGAATCATTACTCCTCACCCAGGCAGTAATGTTCCTGAAGTTTTCTCTTCGTTCCATGTTTTATGGTAGTTTAACCTTATTAACCCTTCTGCAGGTTTTTGTAAACTTAAAGGAAAACTGTCTTAACTTTTGGTATTTACTTTTCTCTGGTAGGTCTTGAGTGACTGTCAGGCTTTTGCCTGTATTTGAGGGAAGGGCAAATGGAAGTTTTGAACACATGCACAATGTTAATGGTAGCACATGGCCTTTAAATATTTCATACCTGGAATCTCTCTCTCCCCCCCCCCCCCCTTTTTTTTTAATGCAGTACCAACTATTGGAGACTAACCTTCTTCCAAATTAGTGCTCTGGGCTGGTTGTGGTTGTATGTGTGGGCAGTAGTAGGCTATTAGTATCATGCCAACCATGGATACCATCTCTGTGTTTACGAGAGTAAACATGAACAGAACTCAGTTTTAATTGGTATGTTTTCTTTTTCCAGGAGCTGGAGGAGGGAATGATATTCAGTGGTGTTTTTCTCAGGTGAAAGGAGCAGTAGATGATGATGTAGCGGAAGGTAAGAAAGCATTGAATAATGCAAAATTTGAGTATGGAATCTTCAGAATCTTGATTATTGAAGGATTTCCTTGTAGCTAGTTTAAGAATATACTGCGTTTATTGTCTGACCAATGGAGGAACAGTTTTAAAAGTCACCTTCTTCTGGAAGACATTCAGTCTTCTATTTTTAATACCTTGTATTAATAATACCCTTATTATTAATACCTTGTATCATTTTTTATCTCTATTAAGTGAAAGGAGCATTAGATGATGATGTATATAAAACTTGTCACAAGAAAAATCTAAGGTTCATATGGTAAAGGTTTCTTGACTGTAAATTTCCTGTACAAATAAGTGGTGATGCATTTTCATGTTCGTACGTCAGTTTTAGATAATCGTGTTAAAATAGGCGTCATCAACGTTTAGCTCAGAAACATTTTTGAATGACTGTCATTCATTTTTGGGTAAGATTTTTAGTGTTTAACTGGCATACTTTCAAAGTGTGGTGTTGACATTCTGTGAAGAAATGCTGGCTCAAATGATACATTTTATTGTCTTGTAAGGATTAATTTAGATGGATGAGGAAGCAACAGTGCTGTAGACATATAGCATGGCTTCTGGGGAGCTTATTCTTGTGCAGTTAGAAGCTGGGTTTGATCAGTTGAAGTACTTAAGTCTTAATTCTTTGCCAAATTTGTTTTATTAGTGTATTTCAAAAACTTAAAAAGTTTTGAAATGTTACAGTTTTGCACTTAATTTGAGATGGTCTTAAGGTGGTGGAGGCATTATTTCCCATAAAGTAGTTGTGTCATTTCATTGTTCAGAAATATTTATAAAGTTTGGATTTTAATGGCATTCTGTCTTGAATTACAGTAGGAATTTCCCAACAAAACTAAAATGAATTAAAATGTCCTTTTAGTTTAAAAAAATTTGTCTAGTGAAAGTTTACAAATCTTCTCTCTTTAGGTTGTATTGTCCTCCTTTTAAGATCCTATTTCTGACCTACTGTCTGCAGTACTGTTTGTTTTGAGGATTTCCTCAGGTGATGGTAGGATGATGGCTTGTGTTGAGCCAGTCAGATGCTTGGATTTGCCTGTGTCTCTGTCATTCTCAGTGAAGTGTCTGATCAGCTTGATGTGTCCTTTTTGGAGCCAGTTGGCATACATTGTACTTGTGATACTTTACAGAGCAGTATCACATTTCTTTTCTATTGAATCCTCATCTTTTTCAGATGAGAAATCAGAAGCCTTAGTTAAGAGACTCACTTATGGTCACACAAATAGTGCAAATCAAGGTTTTCTGGTGAAGCTTGTGGTGGTTGACTTGTTGAGAGAAATCCTTTAAGTTCAAAAGAGGACTCGTGTTACTCATTTTATAATTCCATTACCTGTTGAATATTAGGCACTCAGATATTGTATCATTTATTCTGTGCTGTTGTATAATACTCGTTATGAGAATGCTATATACTTGGAAACTATTCCTGGGTTAATTTCCATTTATTTTTTATATCAAAGATCTGTTGAGCTTCCTAAATATTGAGCACTGGGGCTGCCAAGTATCTGGGACATAAACCCTGCCCTGAAGGAGCTCATGGTTTACTTGCTAAACTAAGTAGGCAGAGAGACCACATAGATTTTATTTAATTAGAAGAAATTGGTGGTTCTAAACTTACCTAACTGAATCAAATGATAGTTTGTGATATGTATGATGGAATCAGTTGTAGTTTTCTTCTGCTGATACTTAGTAGCTACATTTTGCTCCTGATTGATGAAATACTTTTTTTTTTTTTTTGAGGTTGTTAAATAACACTTTAACATATAGTGAGTGCATTCCTAGTGTCTTAACATGCTGAGGTTTGGTATGTATATTTTAGTAAAAACATGACTTAACTCTAGTACTTCTGTTTATGCTGCTGTAGTATTAAACACCTAATTTTCAAATTTTACTTTTAATTTTTTTTTTTGCATACTGTAGTTTTGCATGTCATAGTCTATTATGTTACTAAGGGAAGATTTGCTTTTCTTAAATAGGATGAATATGTTTCCCCTCTTGTTTTAGACTGTAAACTCTAAACAGGTTACATCTAGCTAAATCTTCAGTTTAGCTTGCCTGTTTTCTGTTAATGATGCATTGCAGCTTCTTTCCCATCAAAGGCTCCAAATTGTCTTTCCCCTCCTACATGCAGTAGCTGTCACAGCATACCATTTTTACTTCTGTAATGCTTTAGTCTTCTTTCCATACCCACTGTCACCTTAGTTCAGGTTCTTAGTATTTTTCATCCAGGTTGCAGTAACTTCCTAAATGATTTCCTGCTTCTTGTCCTCTGTTCTGCTTCTAAGTTAATCTTAAATGCTATCCCATTTTTATGTTCCTCAGAAATCTTCAGTGGTCACTGCTTCCCCAGGATTATAAATTACATTCAAGTATTTTAGCCTAGAATATGAGGTGTTTCACCAGTATGACCCCTGTTTCTAAGTTCATCTGCTAAGAGGGTTTATGATCCAGCTAAATGGATGCTGTTCTTCAAATCCTGTACAGTCTTACTATTGGGTCTTTGCTGTTTCCACCTTGGAATGCCTTATACACTCCTCCCACAATTTATTGCTTTTATCAGAATTCTTCAAGTCACATCTGTAACTCTTCTATTCATCTTCCTTTTTTGGAAGTATTTTAAAAAATCTTTCTTCATAGTGCTTTGTATTTATTACTTATCCTAAACCTTTGCTGTTACACTGTGCAGGACTAATGCATCTTTGTGCTCTATGCAGAACATCCTATACAAGCTGCTATGCTTAGAACAATGCCTGGTGCATAGTAGGTGTTGAGTATTTGTTGAATGAAGGAATGTGTTAATATTATGAGGCTTTGAAGGGGGAAAGAGATACGTTGAAAAGAGGATTGTGATATGCTTCTGAAAATCATGGATGTATCCACTTGGCAGGCTTTATAACCGGATTGATGTTATACAGCTGTGTAATGGAAAGAAGTTTTTATCTTGGTGACAAACGAGTGGTTTCTGTTGTTGTTCTTTTACTCTAATCTTGTTAATTCTCAAAGTTGTTTTAGGAAAGAAACAGTCCAATGTTATTACTACTGGTAAGTTAAATTGTGTGAAAAAAAAAGTTAAATTGTGTGGGAGATAAAGGGCTCTTTGGGGGACTGAATTTAGAAAGAAGTCTTTACTGGACTTAATTAAGGCTCAATTTGTCATTAAGTATATTGCAGAATTAAGAATTTTGATGTTTTACCAAATACTCTGACCTTTGGCCAATGTAGGCTCTTACTGGGATACTTATTCTATGCACACATCTCTTTAGGCACTTGAAGTGGTTTATCTTTGGTATAGTCACTTGTCTAGAAGGGGAGGTACTAAAATCTCTATCCCTCAGTCTCATGTCCTGCAGTTTTCCTTTTAATCTTTGTGGTAGTGGTAATAAGATTTTATCATATTCTGTAATTGAAAATTTTCCTTTATTGACTACTTGCTCTCATGAGACAGTGCGTAGTTACAGACACTGGTGCTAGGCCACATAGTTTGAATCCTACTCAGCCCTCTGCTAGCTTTGTAATCTTGGGCAAATTAACTCACCTTTGTGCCATTTTCCTCTCTAAAATTAAGATCACAATAAAATCTTATGGTGTTGTTTTTGTGATTTTTAAATGAGTTAATATGCATAAAGCAGAAGCCTGACACATAGTAAGGGTGTTATAAGGATTTAGCTGTTATTTTTTTGAACACTTATGGCAAATAAGAGTTGGAGAAGGAGAAAACTGGGCAATTGTTTTTAAAGGCTACTAAGGATTTCTTCTCAAAGTGGGGATGGTATGTATATTTTACACATATTCTTTAATTCCAATGACACATAGTTCAGAAAACATTCAAAACTAAACCATAGCCTTAGAGACACATACTAAACTGGTAGGTAAAACTCTGAAGAAAAGCTACAAAATAATTGCTATAAAAGCCAGTATGTGGTGGTTACCTTTAAGTGATGGAAGGGAGTTCTTGGAAGGGAGTCTGGGAGCCTCATGGAGATGGTATCCTGACTGGGTGACAGTTGTACTGATTAACTGATTATCCTGGACATTTTTCTTTTCTTTTTTTTTTTTCTTTTTAATATTTAATTTATTCATGAGAGACAGAGAGAGGCAGAGACATAGGGATAAGCATGCTTGCTGTGGGAAGCCTGATGCAGGACTCGATCACAGGACCCTGGGATCACGACCAGAGCCAAAGGCAGATGTTCAACAACTGAGCCACGCAGGCACCCCCTGGACATTTTTCTTTTGATTTTTGATTTTCTGTATTTGTTAGATTTCACCCCAAAAGAGTGTGCGTGTGTTTAAATCAATACTGTATTAAAAAAGGGTTTAGAGTGAAAACTGGCAATCCCTACCTTCATCTACTCCCTAATCCTCCCTCATCCTTCTAAAGACGATTATATTGGACTCTTTCAACTGTATTCCCTGGTGCTTATTTTTTTGTGAGTGAAATGATACTAATATTTCTCATCCATTTTAGACATAACCAGGTGACTTTCCTCTCTAGTAGATGAAGCTTAAGCTGTTCCCCTTATCAACCCCATGCCCCAATGTTTTAACATATAGTATGGTTAAATTAGAAGTTGGTGCTTACATTGTTAGGAGCATGCACATGTTCACTGCTGAACCAAGACTACATTGTTCCTCGTGTACCAGTTCATTTGTCCTAAAGCTAATAATTGCCCATTTTTAATTTGCCTAGTTTTTTTTGTATTTGCATTTTGTATTTTTATTTTTTATATTTGTGTTTTTGTTTTTTTTAAGATTTTACTTATTTATTCATGAGAGACAGAGAGAGAGAGAGAGAGGCAGAGACACAGGCAGAGGGAGAAGCAGGCTCCATGCATGGAGCCCGATGTAGGACTCGGTCCTTGGTCTCCAGGATCAGGCCCTGGGCTGAAGGCGGCGCTAAACCACTGAGCCACCTGGACTGCCCTATATTTGCGTTTTTTAAAAAACACTTTGTTATGGGAGATTTTGAACATTACAGAAAATGTGTGGAATAGTGCATTGAACCTCCATCACCCAGCATCATCAACCCATGGCCGTTGCTGCCCCTTTTATACATCACTTGATCCCTTTCCAGCCCTTTGTATTTAGCAGTAGAAACATTACTGATTTTGTTTTTATAATCAGGATTCAACAAACTAGAAAACCAAGGTCATCAGTTTAAAGTGTTTAAAGTGAAACAAAAATAATTTTTCCTAATTTTTTTTTTTTTTGCAGCACCAATACTTAGTAATCTATTGTTTGCTTAAGTTTTAGTTGTGGAAATATTAAAAATTCAAATACATGTGGATAATCTGAAGTGTGTAATTTTTGTAAACATATGGAACAATTGTTATCATTCAAGATGGTTAATTAATGTAAATTTTCAATATTGTTGAGTATTAAGTATTAATTTTAAGTTTATAATATTTTAATGCAAGTATGTATTTCCTTATCTCCATTATTTAACCTTAATTTTTTTTATAGGAAGTTATTTTAGGATATGGTTTTATTACATAAAACCTTGTTTTTATGAAACTTGGATCCATATGTATTGCATCTTTCAATGCTTTGATCTTGTTTATTTTTGGTAGGATTTAGACCAATGGACTGATTTTCTTGGGGTGGGGGAGTTCAGTAGTAGAGTGTAAGTAGTCCCCAAATAAAGACCTAATAAATAAAATTGTGAAAAACAGTTTTTGGGATATCACATTAAATTTAATGGTTTTAAATGTCTAATGCTACAATATAAAAAGAATTTAATATCATCTGTGTTCTGTGTTTCTTAGAGTGGTATGCATATTAGATTTAGGCACTAAGACCAATCAGTAGGAAAAAATTGTAGAACCCTGTTTTTTGCAGATTTCAAAATACAACAAAACCTAATGACCCATGGTAGAGGCCTCATTTAACATTCTTGTATCACACGTGACACTCCTCCTTGCTCTTAACACTGGTATTACTGATAGAAGTCTCATACTCATGTGATACAATCACTTAGTGTAAAGTTGCTCATTAAATAATGTGAATGACTCTCTAGTATTAGGCAGTATCCTCTTTTCTTTTAAGATATTGCATCGGTATATGCCTGGTTTAGTTGAATTGCAGAAAGAAAACTAAGCTATATTTTTAAGTTTCTTATGTCATTAAATGGGAAAATTGAATAGTTGGACATAGATATTTTAGCTAATCTCCTCAACTATGATCTCTTTTCCCCTGAAGTGATAATGGAAATTATAATTGAGCAATCAAGGATCCACAAGTTGCTTTCTTAGTAGAAGTAAAGAGAAAGTCTTGGTAATTTCTAAATTATTACTTTTTTTAAAAGTAAATAATTGAATCTGATTATTACCACTGTATAGTCAGTATGAGGAAGAGATGGCCTGGTCATCTTAAGTAGTCATAGCAGCCAGAGTTTATTGAGTGTTTAACTATGTGCCAGGTACTTTTTATACGTTAGGTGCTTTTTATATGTTTCATTAAACTTCACAAAATCTCTGTGAAATAAGTAGATGCTGTTTTTCCATATTACAGACTTGGAAGTTTAATTTATTAACTGTGTGTCTTTGAGCAGGTGTTGGAACCTAGGATTCATACTTCAAATTTAATTTTCCTTTTAATCTCCCTAATGTAATTTTACTTATTTCAAAACTTGCTACTTTTTTTGGTTAATGTGAAGGTGTTTGAGGTTGTTGGAATGTGACTTGTTTATAACAGAGTTACTTATAATGCCCAGTGGATTGCGGTTGTTTTGAAGTAATTCAATTTGGAGATTTTCTGGATTTTTCTAACAGATATTTTAAGATAGGATGTGCTGTAATTGGGCTGTACAGGCTTTATAAACCTTCTGAGGTTGTATGTAAAGTTGTATTGTGTATACTTGTACATAAGTCAGCGAGAGTCCATAACTATTATCGAAATAGCTATTTTAGAGTGTGGTCTGGTGACTCCTCAACTCATTCAAAAGGTGTATGAAGTCAAAACTATTTGTATATTAATATGATATTTGCCTTTTTGACAATGTTGATATTTGCAGCACTGGTACAAAAGCAATGTGGGTAAAGCTGCTGGTGTCTTAGTGTGAATCAAGTCTTTGGCACCAAATGGTCCCAGTAGTCATGGTAATCTATACCATGTACCAGCAGTTTAAAAATGCCAGTTTTACATATGAATGTTTTTGGTGAAGCAGTAAAAACTAATTTTATTAAATCTTGACTCTTTGAGTTACATGTGTGTTAAACATTCTGTGTGACAAAATGAGGTACACCAAAGCACTCTGCTACAGATCAGAATACGTGTTGTTTGGAGGAAAAGCATTCGTGTGCTTATTTGGGTATTAAGCTGAACTAGCTATCTGCTCCTTTCATGGAACATTATTTTTGTTAGAACTACTGACAAGGGATGGTTATTCAGATTTGGATATTTAGCAGACATCTTCTCAAATGAACAGTGAATTTGTTGCCTCAATGGACACAGTCTTTGTTGCCCATGATGGAATTTGAGCTTTCAAGCAAAAGTGAGAATTTTGGAAAACATGTTTTGATCATCTTGAGTTGGATAACTTCCCAATACTTAAAGATTTTTCAGATGAGATCAGTAGTATTAATGACTGTAATTTTTGATGAAATGTAATGAAATGTATCAACGTTTGGAAGCTCTGAATATCTGGATGACTCTGAATCGGTGTTTCACAACTATCCAATGCCTGTGATGGTAAAAAAAAAAATGCATAAGTAAAAGTGCAAGGTACAGCAATGGATATTAATGTAACAGACAATGGTTTCAGATTCCACAAACTTTTAAGAAACTACCACTTGTCCAGTTTGGGTATAGTATCAAAGGAATATCCATACTGCCTAAAAAGCCTATTAAAATACTCCTACCTTTTCAATCACATACCTGAATGAGGGTGGATTTTCTTTGTATATTTAACCAATGCAGTGCAGTGGAGTGTGTTGAGTGTAGTAGTCAAAATCTAGGTGTCTTTCATTTCAGCCACACATTAGATTTGCAGCATTGTAAAACAGTGCCATTCTTCTTGCTAATTTTTTGCTGAGGGTAAAGTCATTCATCTTTTTTTGTTAATGTGTAGGGTTTATCATTAATATTTTTAAATTGATAAGTATTTTAAAATTTGTAAGGCCTTTGGGGTCCTCGGATTTTAAGTGTAAAGAAATCACTGCCCTCTAGAAATAGCTGACAGCCATTGGTTTAGTCTGGTCAAAGGTTTCACTGTATTAATGCTTTAAAAAAGTCTCACAGACCACAAGATAAGTGATCAGAGCAGTATGCTGCTTTTGTGCATGAATATCTGAAGTGATATTTCCTGTGACTCGATATTGTTGTTTCAGCCTATTCCCTCACTTTAGATACCAAATTAGATGTACCTTAAGCTCTTTCATCTGGTGATTTTGGTGAAGGAAGGATACTTTTAGGATTTTAAAATACCTATTTTTAAACTTAACCTCCCTTGCAGAGATTACATACTATATTTGTCAAAATACTTTGGATCTAAAAGGTGTTTTTTTTTTTTTTAGGGCATTTCCCACTATCTGCTCAGTCCAGTTAACATTAACACTTACTGTAGGATTACTGAGTTCCTTAGAGCCTGGTGTGCTGCCATTTCTGGTTGCTGCCTGGTTCTTTGAAATGAGTTGGTGACCTTGGAATTGTGTTTTATTTTGAGCCCAACATGTAGCACTTTGATGTGTGTGTGTGTTTTTTTTTTTTTTTTCTTGTAAGAAAGGCATAAAATTGGCACTGTAATTTTCTATTTCCCAACTCTATTAATTACTATAGGGAGGAAAGGGAAAGAGGACTGTTTTCTTTAAATTTTACTTTTTTTAAAGTTTATTTTTTAGTAATCTCTACACTCTGTGGGGCTCAAACTCACAGCCCTGAGATCAGGAGTCGCGTGCTCTTCTGACTGAGCCAGCCAGTCACCCCTAAATTTTACTTTAAAGTACAGCATAGGGGATCCCTGGGTGGCTCAGCGGTTTAGCGCCTGCCTTTGGCCCAGGGCGCGATCCTGGAGTCCCGGGATCGAGTCCCATGTCGTGCTCCCGGCATAGAGCCTGCTTCTCCCTCCTCCTGTGCACTCTGCCCCCCCATCATAAATAAATAAATAAATAAATAAATAAATAAATAAATAAATAAATAAATAAATAAATACAGCATAATTCTTAAAATAGTTGCTGAATTTCCCATTCTAAGAATGCAGTATCAGCCTTTTATTGCTTAATATTTTCAGTATTTTTTTTTGGCTCTTTTTCTACCCTTTAGAGAACACTTGTCAAAGTACTGTATGTATGCCTTTTAAAACTGGCTACACCAGTTTCCCATATGCGTTTAAATGTTAGGTTTGTTAAAAAAGAAACAACTAATTATTTTTAACGTATTTAGTTAATCTTCGTCGTTAATTAAAATGTCACCCAGGTCTTTGCCTGAGTCATATGTGGAATCCTTGGCAAATCATGATGGAATGCTTTTCTATAAGTCGCTATACAAAAGAGGTTATGCTTTTGTAATTTTTTGTTTCTTTTCGTTGATTTCCTTTTTGAATGTTTCAATATCAGTTGGGATTTTCTCTTCTGGAACCTTTGAATTATTTCTTTTATCCAGTTCAAGGAGGTTCATAGACCAGTGACCCTATTTAAAAACCTCTGCTTTAACCTAAAGTTTTGCCTGTGGTTATATGCCTGCTGAAATTTGGAAGAGTTGAGGATATTTTATATGGAAATAATAGCTTTTGGACTGTATTTTTTTTCTTAGGAGTCCTCTTAGTACTTAGTGTTCCTGCTATGATATTAGAAGGATGAATCTTTTCTAAGATACTGGACTTGACAGCTTTAGTATATCCTCATCTTTTTTTTTTTTTTTTTAATTAAAAATTTCTGTCTCTTTAACCACAGGTAAAATCATTAGAGGAATATATTGGGTTTTGAATCAGTTTTTTGTTTTATACTTAATTCAGAAGAAATCTAAACTTCTTCGGTAGCCCATAATAAGAGAGAAACCAAAGTATAGATAAAAGAGATTGATGAGAAAATTTTCTAAGTTTTCTAAAGATCTGGGAAAATGTTAACTTTTAGAACCTGGCATTGTAGGTAGGGTGTCAAGTCTCTTTTGTGTGAAAGTGGAGATAGAACCTTCTTGGTGTTACCTGTCTTTATTTTTTCCAGCTTACCACAAGAGTCCTATGGGTCTGCAATAGATGTGTTTTTAAGGTAGCATAAGAGGAATCTTGAATACATTCTTGTTGGCATATAGATTGGGAAGGTTGTAGGCAGTAAATAATTCTTGTCAAATTCTTTAGGGATGCAGCATGCAAAAATGGTTATGGGACCTGGTAGTTGAGAAAGGGATTGCTCCTAGTCTTTTTTCCCCCTTGACATAAAAGGAGAAATGATTCTTTTTTAGTGGCAGAACCAATTCTTCAAGCAAAATGCTTCTTAGCTTATAAAATAAAAATTATTTTAAAACATTTTTAATTGTTAAAAACCCATAACAAAGTTTACCATATTAACCATTTTTAAGTATACACTCGAGCGTTAACTGTATTTACATTGTTGTGAGGCTATCTCTAGACTTTTCATATTGCAAAAGTGAAACTGGACCTGTTTAGCAGTTCCCCATTCTCTCCTCCGCCCCTGGTATCCACCATTTTGCTTTCTGTTTCTATGAATTTGACTACTTTAGATACCTCCTACAAATGGAATCATACAGTATTTGTCTTTTTGTGGGTGGCTTATTCATGTCCTGAGGTTCATCCATGTTGTAGCATTTGATAAGTTTTTCTTCCTTTTTAAGGCTGGATGATACTATGTTGTATGTACATACCACATTTTGTTTATCCATTCATGCGTTGATAGACATTTAGGTTGCTTCAACTCTTTTTATATATAACTGGGGTTTCTGTGGGAAGGAACAGCAGAAGTGCTTCCTTTAAATGACTGGAGGTGGACAGAGCCCTGGATAGAACATGAAAATACCAGAGTAGAAGATGATAATACAGATTGGTACTGCTGTGCTACATATCTGTTTATCCCAGATTAGCAGTTTTCAAACTAGAACTGGATTACTTTATTTTGTAGGCTATTTCAGGATAGGGTTAAACAGAGTCTAAGTTTTTGACCAAAGTTCTACCTCATTTGTTTTGTAATTTCTAGTTTAAAAATAGAAAATCCCATGGATTTTGTAAATCACATTTCATTATTGTAAGCCTCTTTATATTAACAGTGAAGACAACCAGTATGTTATTTCATGTTTTAATTAAGCAAAATCTTCATCGTGATAAGAATATTTGGTAACTATTGTTTTTCTTTGTAATGAAATTGTAGATAAGGAATGATCAAGGTTGTCTTTTTGACATTATTGTCATTTTGTACCCAAGGACAGGACAGTGAAGCTCAAAGTTGTGCAATGTTAACCTAAGATTGTGAGTTATTCTGTCTGCTTTTTAGGCTTCCACGTTGCTTTTCTGTGGTTCAGTTTTTAAAAATACTATTTGACTAAAAACCCAAATCTCTGGTTTTCATAGGGAAAGAGCAGAGAACTAAGGTGACACCTTACTTAACTTATCCACAAGTCAGCAAGAATATGTTGAGTACCCAGTGCTGTGGAGAATGTGAGGCCGTAGCTTTATATATCCTTCACTTTAGGTATATTATGAGGGTCAATTTTATTACAGTAAGCCTTTTCCATCACACCTTCTGACTTCTGGTATTAACCTGTCCTCATTACTGGGAGAGTCTTGGCTAATCCTATGTAAAAAATTTACAAGTGATGTTAGAATGTGAGTAATAAATTGTTTTCTTTCTCCCAAGTTGACATGCTTTTTGATATTGAGATGGTGCTATAGTATAAATACTTGGTTGTTCATGGAGTTAAATGTGAAAGAATCACACGTATCTCAAGTTTTTCTAAGACACGACTCTGTCTTTCTGTGGTTTTAAATGGTGTGAGTTGAATTTATTAATGAAATTATTGGAGATCTTTCCAGATAAATGTGGTAGCCTGTAAGCCTTTTTCTCTCTTCCCTCTATCCTATGTGTTTTGATCAGTTTGGCAGTTCCTTAAAAAGTTAAATATAGATTTAACCATATAATCCAGCAATTCTCTTCTTCAGTGTATACTTCAGAGAACTTTTACATGAATGTTTGTAGCGACATTACTTATAATAGCCAAAAAGTGGAAATAGACCAAATGTCTGTTAATTGATGACGAATAAAGAAAAGGTGGTGGTGTATCTGCACAATGGAATATTATGCAGCCATAGAAAGCAGTGAAGTGCTGTTACATGCTGCAACATGGATGAACTTGGAAAGCAGTATGCTGAGTTGTAGAAGTTGGTCACAGAAGACCACATATTATATGATTCTGTTTATGTGAAATATCCAGAAGAGACAAATCTATCAAGACAAAATAGATCAGTGGTTGGTAGGGCCAGTGGAGGGTGGGTATGACTGCCAGTGGGTACAGCATTTCTCTAACTATGTGATGAAAATGTTCTGGAATTAGTGATGGTTGCACAATTCTGTGAATGTAGTTAAATACTGAATTGTACACTGAATTTGACAAACGAATAATAGTAAATAAACTTTTTAGATTACTTACACTTACAGATTGTCAATCCAAATAGTGCAAGAGGTATAGAGTGAAAGTATGTCTCCCTCTTAACCCCATTCTCCCAGGTTCTATGTCCCTAGAGATAACTGTCACAAATTTCTTACATACGGTTTCAGAAGTGTTTCATAGTTGCATGTTTTTAATTTAACAGAGCATGTTTTAGCATTTTATTTGAAAGTGGGGAAATACATTCCAGAGATCCATGATAGGCAAAGTATGTATAGGACTTATCTTAGAGAGGATCTAATGAATTGCCTAAGTAGCTACCATTTTCTTTTAACTGTCCTGTGATTTTTTTTTTTAATAAGATTCTCAGCTTTTTTTTTTTTTTTTAAGATATTTTTATTTATTCATGAAAGACACAGAAAGAGAGAGGCAGAGACATAGGCAGAGGGAGAAGCAAGGCTCCATGCAGGGAGCCCAATGTGGGACTTGATCCTGGAACTTCAGGATCACACCCTGAGCTGAAGGCAGATGCTTAACCACTGAGCCATCCAGGTGTTCCCTGTCCTGTGATTTCTATAGCTGTAGTCTGGAAGAGTTGCTGAGAAAGTTGTATGTGTTTGGGATGTGCATCTAGATGTACAATTAGTAGACTCTACAGCTAAGTAAAATTTATGAAATAATGTGTAATAATGAAGTAATAATGTCTAAGGTATCCAGATCTTTAAAAATAATAATTTGGGTCCATTGATACCTGAAGTCTGTCTCTTACTCCCTCATTAAAGTAGACCTTGCATTTTCTCCATTTGAATCTTATTGTGCTTGATGTGATGTTTGAAGTGACTAGGTCTTTTTTTTTCAGGTGATGATTTATAACTAAATTACATATTATAAAGTAGGCTAGATCCTAAAGACCTACTGTGTCTTTTTTTCCCCTTCTCCTTTTGTGTCTTTTTGACTACTCAGTAAATACTTAGCAAATTTTGTTCAGATGTCCACCATCTCTGATTCTGAACCAGATTGCTTGGAAATTTTGTTATGTCATGATTTTTGCACTGCTCAGGTTGCTGTTAATACAGTTTCATCAAATTCTTCTGTGGTATTTCTTTAATATTAAGGATTTTTATTATTTAAGGAAAAATAACTCCATATAAACATGAACATATTTTAAAAGTAAGTGCTGTGCGCCTGGGTGGTGAAGTCAGTTAAGTGTTGGACTCTTGATTTTGGCTCAGGTTGTGATCTTGGGATTGTGGGATCAACCCCTATATCGGGTTCAGCTCCGAGTCTGCTGTTAAGACTCTTACTCCTCTTACTCCTTCATCCTGTCCCTCTGCCCATCACCCCTGTGTTTGTGCACACATCCTCTCTCTAAAATTAATAAATCTTTAAAAAAAAGTACTCAAGAAACTTAGGTAACTGCCAAACCAGTGTTTTGCGTGCGTTACCATTTAATCTTCACAGCCAGCCTCTGAGGATAGGTATTATTTATTATTTTCATTTTGTAGATGAGGAAATCAAGAATTAGATAAAGTAACTTGATCAGGGTCACACAGTGGTAAGTGGGGGAGCCAGAGGTTGAGCCTTGGTTCTTCTGACTTGAGAACTACCATAAGTGGGATGCCTGGGTGGCTCAGTGGTTAAGTGTCTGCCTTCAGCCCAGGGCATGATCCTGGAGACCCGAGATTGAGTCCCGCATCGGGCTCCCTGCATGGAGAGTCTGCTTCTCCCTTTGCCTCTGCCTCTCTCTCTCTTCTGTGTATCTCATGAATAAAATGTTTTTGTTTTTGTTTTTTTTTAAAAAGATCCAGAAACAAAGGAGGATTACCGTAAGTAATCATATATAATCTCAGCATTTTTAGATAAGATCTATTAACATTTCGACATAGATCTGTTCTTTTTCTGCTGTGAATATGTATTTTAAAAATTAGCGTTACATGTGTAGTTTTTTATAATGCTTTTTCCCCGAATTAACATCTAAGAAGATAAATGGCTCTTCTACTTGATTTGGGCAATAGCTTTTGATACTGTAAATTTATGATGAACATCCTTGTGAGAATCTTACTACTTTAGGGTATATTTCTAGAAGTGGAGTTGCTGGTCAGAAATGTGACCTTTTTTGTGGCTTAAAGAATGTATTACTAAATTGCCTTAGAAAGTTGGTGTTGATTTTCATGTTAGCAGTGAATAGGAGTTACCCATTTCCTGATCTGTTGACAATGTCTAGCACAATATTACCATTCAGTACAATTTTTTTTCACTTGTTTGAACATGTTTAAGTATATAGAATCTGTTCATGTCCTTTGTTATTCTTTGTGGGTGCTTTTCTTATTCATTTGTAATAGCTAAACCCCTACCCCCTCTCACCACCATAACTGAGCAAAGTTGTATGGAAGCTCAGAAACATAATTTGGGTCTAGAGTAGATGGGAAAGTCTTTCTAAATGAAGTGATTTTGTCCATTTTTGGCAGGCAGTAGAAGGCAGAGGGTAAGAAAAAAACATCTGGGGTAGCCCCGGTGGCGCAGCGGTTTAGCGCCACCTGCAGCCTGGGGTGCGATCCTGGAGACCCTGGATTGAGTCCCATGTCAGGCTTCCTGTATAGAGTCTGCTTCTCCCTCTGCCTGTGTCTCTGCCCCTCTCTCTCTATGAATAAATAAAATCTTTTTTTTAAATAAATAAAATCTTAAGAAAAAAAAGTTTGAGAACTATTAGTTTTCTTATCTGCAAATGGGCATAATTAATAGTACTTACATTGTTATTCAAATAATTGAAGTACTTGAGTACTCAGTTTTGGCATATACTTAGTGCTCAGAAAATTTAGTTGGTGCAGTTACTTAGTTATTTAATGCATGATCAACAGATTAACAATTAACAGAGTGAATGCCTATTCGAGTCCACAAATCAAGATCAACTAGTTTTTGAGATTTGGGGCAGGTGATAGGCACTTTGAATAAATATATGTTGCATTCATGAATGCAGCTTTAGCTTTGTTGAGTTAGGAATTTGGGGAATCCAAAGACAGAAGTAGGAAGATTTGGTTCATCAGAATTTGGGTTAGGCTGGGGTCTGGCACTTTGATTTACTAGTTTAATTTACAATAAAAGTTCAAGCCTAGGTGGCTCAGTGGTTGAACATTTGCCTTTGACTCAGGGATCAAGTCCCACATCTGGCTCTCTGCACAGAGTCTGCTTCTCCCTTTGCCTAGGTCTCTGCGCGCCTCTCTCTCTCTCTGTCTCTTGTGAATAGATAAAAAAATCTTAGGGAAAAAAAAAGTTCAAGCTTGTTCTTTAATTCTTTTGTTTCATTTTCCTATTCTCAGGTCTCTCCATTGTTTTGTTCTTTCCTGTGATTGGATACTCTGCATCAGCGTGGGGCTTTCAAAATACACAAGAACCATAACATCCTTAATACTACTAGTTCCATTTTCCCTAGCTGATAGGAGTGGAGTTTGGGGGCACCTGAAAGTGTGATCTCAGAAAAATCCCATTAGAAGTATAGACTCTTAACTGCAGAGGCTCTTTAAGAAGTCCTGTACTTCTTCCCCTCTAAGGCAGTGAGTGTTCTGTTTCTGTGATGATCTGAATCCTTTACCAGACCTTGAGTAGGCTGATGAATATATGTAGAGCCCCTAAAAATATTTTACAGGAATCTGAAGAGAAAGCACATTTTATTGTACCAGTGAACACCCTTCTATCTCTTTGATTCCTTACTCAGAAGTGCGCTGTGTTTTGTCAAAGGAATTCTATCAGCTGGATATCAGTACTTCCCAAGCTTTAAGTGCTTATGGATTTCCCTGAAATCTTGTAAAATGCAGATTATGATTCTGCTTGTAGATCTGAGGCGGAGCCTGTGCTTTTACTTTTCTTTTTTTTTAAGATTTTATTTATTCATGAGAGAGAGACGGGGGGGGGGGGGGGCAGAGACACAGGCAGAGGGAGAAGCAGGCTCCATGCAGGGAGCCCGATGTGGGACTCGATCCCGGGTCTCCAGGATCACACCCTGGGCTGAAGGTGGCACTAAACCGCTGAGCCACCTGGGCTGCCCTGATTTTACTTTTCTAACTCTGGTGATGGCCATGTTGCTACTGCTGCTCTGTTGCTCTACTACATTCTACGCTTTGAGGGAAAAGGCAGTTAATAGCCTTTTTTAAGGGAAGGGAGAACAGGTAGGTAGTATCTTAATTCTTTTACTCAGCTGTAAAGAATAGACAGACTGAATAGATTCACTGTTGCTGTTCTCACATCATTTAACATTTGTTCAATAAATGAATAAACACCTCCTGGGGAACTTTATACTGTTTAAAGAGCAGCTAGCATCATGGTGTACTACTAGTTAGCCACCCCTAATTGTCAGATTAGATTTGTGCTTGTATTTCAAATTTAGCTCAGACTGATAACATAGTATACTTAAAGGTTTATTTTTGCTAGTGATTTGCCTTTTAAAATAGATTGCCCTCCTAGTGCTGTGAAAAAGATGAATTTAGGAAGTAAAATCTTCACTCCTTAAGGTTGTTTTATAATCTTTAACAGATTTTTAATAAGTATACATGATTAACTTTTTAATTTTTGTGACTTTTCTATGTGCTTCTTTAGTCTTGGAGATACCTTGTCAGTCTCTAGTCAGGATTTCTTTCCCTCCCCAATCACCTAATCTTAGTTTTAGTTTAAGTTGATTTTCATTTTATTTCTATAGCTCATGCATGTACATAGTTCAACAAGTAAGTAATTTCAAAATGCTTATGAAGAAAAGTAAAGTGACAGTTTTCTGTCTCCCTCACCTGTAAATCACCTTGAGTTCCCTACCCAAGACTTTCAGCTGATTTCCTCTAGTATTTATTTTCCTATTTCTAAACAGTGTTCCTACAGCTGTTCATCAATTTTAGATGTCCTCAGATGTAAATGGTAGCCAAGAATTGGATTATGTTCTACCCCTCTTACTGCTCTTATACCATTATTGTTTGAACTGGTGTTTAAGGTTGTGATAGGCTAAATAATACCCTCCATTACCCCTCAGATCGACATCCTCATCTTCAGAACAAGTGAATTTACTTTATATGGCCAAGGGAATAGAGATGCAATTAAAATAAGGATTTTGACATAGGGAAATTATTTTGGATTGTCGTGGGCCCTAAATGTAATCATAAGGATCCTTACAAGGAAAAGAGGGGTAGGTAAGATCTAAGGAGGAAGTAGTACATGTGATACTAGAAGCAAGAGGTTGGAGTGTTGCAGGGAAAGGGTCACTAGCCGAGGAGTAGAGGTAGCCTCCTGAAGCTAAGAAAGTAAAGAAACCAGATTCTTCCTTGGAACCTTCAGGAGTTAGCTGATACGTTGAATCCAGTGAAACTGATTTTGGGGACTTCCGGTTTCCAGAACTTTGAATAAATTTGTATACTGGTAAGCCACCAAATTTGTGGTAATTGGTTACAGTTGCCATAGGAAACTAATATTAGAATGGATGCTATTATGTCCATATACTTGTTCACTGCTGCCAGGTATTGAATAGGATTATATCCTTTCTTCTATGACATTATTTTCTCTATAGGATTAATAATGACCTTGTTTTTCAGTTGTCTTTTTTTTTTTTAAGATTTTATTATTTATTTATTCATGAGAGACACACACAGAGAGAAAGAGAGGCAGAGACACAGGGAGAAGGAGAAGCAGGCTCCATGCAGGGAGCCTAATGTGGGACTTGATCCCAGGACTCCAGGATCACGCCCTGGGCCCAAGGCAGGCACTAAACTGCTGAGCCACCCAGGGATCCCTCATTGCTGTTTTCTTTGTGCACCTTTCAATATAATTTTCTACATTGTCAAAAGAATCAGGTAACACACTTGCACACACACCCTTACTGGAGTTCTCTGTTAGGGTATTTCAATCTAAAGTGATTTGCTTTGTTTTCTGTGGATCTATCACTAAATCATCCTTCGGTTTTTCTGACAGGTGACTCAATCTCCTGTCGGTATATTGAAGTCTGTCAAATGTTCTATCAGTTTTACTTTTGCCTTGAGCTCTATCCTTCAGTTTGGTCTGGCTTTTTTTTTTTTTTTTTTTAAGATTTTATTTATTTATTCATGAGAGACACACACACAGAGAGGTAGAGCCACAGGCAGAGGGAGAAGCAGGCTCCATGCAGGGAGCCCAACATGGGACCCAATGCCGGGTCTCCAGGATCAGGCCCTGGGCTGAAGGCGGCGCTAAACCACTGAGCCACTCGGGCTGCCTGGTCTGGCTTTTTTTTAAGTTCATTGGGTAGCTGTTGTCCTTGGGTTTTCCTGTATTATTATTTTTACTTCACCATCATAGGGATTCCTTTTGCTTCTTCTGTGTTGGATCTCTTTATTCCTGGATCCCATATCTTATCTGTTTTTGGTTTTCTCCCTCATTTTAGTGGTGCACAGCATCAGTGTTTCATGAGAAAGATTTCATGGGTGATACAGTTCTTGAGGTCTTGCCACCCTGGAAAAGAGGTCTTTGGCTGGTTATTGGAAATCATTTTTCCTCAAAATTTGGAAGGCATTTCTTTTGTCTGCTGGTGTCCATTGTTGAATCTGAGAAGTCTAATGTCACTCTGTTTACTCTTCTTTCTATTTGGAATGTGCCTTCTACAGGTTAGTCATGATTGGGCCCTTTCAACTTGTGGAGTCATTTCTTCCAGTTTCTTCTCTGTTTATGTTCTTTCTGGAACTCCTATTATATGGATTTTGGGCTTTTTGCACAGATCTTCCAGTTTTTGTTTTTTTTTTTTCTTCTCTACATGTTTTATGTTCTAGGAGAATTCTTCAGTTTTGTTGCCAACTCCTTTACTGATTTTTACATTTCCAGTTATGTTTTTAAGAACTCTTCTGTTCCTTTTTCAGCAGCTTTTCTTTTTGAGCAGATTAATTTTTTAAAAAAATTTTCTCGTCTTGGCATTCCATTTCTTTTAAGCTTCCTTTTTATTTGTGTCAGCAGACTATAGTATGTGGCAATCCTTGGTTGTCAGTAGCATTTAAGAATGAAACACTAACTGGTCTTGATCTCAGGGTGGTGAGTTCAAGCCCTCCATGGGCTCCACATGGAGCCTACTTAGAAAAAAATGAGGAGCTAAGAAGTAGATTGGAAATGCTGTGTTTACTGAGAGAGCTAATCAGCTGGCAGCTTCCCAGTAAGGTGATGAGCCAGGGACTCTCGCTGTCTCAGTGTGAGAAGGAACTTCCAGCCTGCTGTCTGAGGGGGAAGTATGTATGGGGGGGGGGGGGGGGTTTATACTCAAGCCTGACTTCTGGCATTATGGGAGCCAGGAAGATAACTGAGTAGCTCATTGTTTAGTAAGTGTGCTCTCACTTAATCTTTCAGTTTGATACTTCATCATTATCCTCAGCTCCAACTCTTGTCTTCTCTGGTACAGATACTTCAGAAAGTAAAGCAGTTCTTTCTTGAGAGTGGGTTTCCCTGCATCTTATACAGATGTTTTAACCAGGAGCAGTGTTTTGAGCACCATCCCTCACTGTTGTCCTTTCCTGGCCCTTTGCAAGGTCTGCTGGGTGAATTGGCTTGCTTCTCCTTTGCAACCCCTTCCATGGCCTTTTGACTCCTTAATGCATTGCTGTTTTATTCTGTAAGTTATCTATTTTCCATCACATTCATTGTTGTCTTCCTTTTGTTTTTTTTCCTGCACGCTCCTTTGCTCTTATTGTCTTAAACTGTTTTTACTCATTGTCATTTTAGTGGGATATAGAGTGGAGAAAGAATGGAGTTTTGACTTTAACAAGCATATCAATAAAATGTTTAATGTTTCCTGCATGTCCCAGAACATTTGATAATCGCTTTATCTACCATGAAACAGGAGAATTCACAGAATTCATATTTCTTTTTCTATATAAAAGTAAGGTTGTTTTCTTAGATCTAAATTCTAAGGTTCTGTACTATTGTTTTTTACTAAGTTTTGGAGAACTGGAATTCTTTCAAGTATAGTAACAGATGACAAAAGATACTAACTTGGATTTTCAAATCTAAATTTTAGACACCTTTAAGGAATCAGCCAAAAGCAGTGAGATTTTAAAAATTTTATTACCCTTTGTAAGTTTTGGAATATATTGATTAAATTCTATAAGGAGTGGGTCTTTATTTACTGTTAAAAAAAGCATTTGCAACTGTGTCTGGCATACATAGTAGGTGCTCGTGAAATATTTGTTGACTGTGTATGTGTGATTTGTTCATATATTTAAAATATCAGAGAAAGTGTTAGCTTTATTGGATTTAAATGAGCTTTAAGTTTTATTCTACTCCTAAAATCGCTTTTAATTAATTAAAATATTTATTCCTGAGTAAAGATATAAGTAGAATCTAAAATTATAGTCACTGATAGCAGGGAAGCTAAGATCATAATTTTTATTAGGAATATCATTTGTTCCTGAAGCCAAGACATAGAATTAAGGGAGTTATGGTTTTTTCCGTTTTTCATGAGAACTGCTTGCCCCCTGATATTAGTACTATAACATTTGTGCACTTAATACCATACTGCTTCTGCCTGCTTTAGTTCTTTTTCTCCTTTGCTTGCTAGTGGCTCCAAGGTACTGGGGCTTTCTTGGTGGTTTGTGAACAAACACTATCTAGTTCTTGCTGAAGGCCTTGAACTTGCCCTTTTTAAATTGAAATATACTTCACCCAGATTTTTGTGTGGCCCTGTGTAAATTAACTGATTCCCCTGCCAGCCCTAGATAACTCAGTGTTTCTGCTCTTTTCTTTTTCAAACAACCTTGCTATTTGGAATAATCCTGTTTATTGTTTGGTTGCATATTGTGGACTTCCTCTCACATTTTGTTGTACATGTGAATGAACTCTATTTCTTTTGTTTTACTACTTTATTCTTAGTGTGTTGAGTAGTTTCAGGCCTATAACAGTATCTGGTGCTTAGTGGGCATTTTGTAATTATCTGTTAAATGGGTAGGTAAATTGTACAAGGTGTTTTCACATGTCATCCCATTTAAAAATATTTGAAATTTCAATTTTTTAATTTTGCCAAATGTGCATATTTGTGTTGTTTTTTTAAAAAATAGAAAATAGGGTAGCCCGGGTGGCTCAGCGGTTTAGCGCCACCTTCAGCCCAGGGTGTGATTCTGGAGACCCAGGATTGAGTCCCACGTGAGGCTCCCTGCATGGAGCCTGCTTCTCCCTCTGCCTGTGTGTCTCTGCCTTTCTCTCACCTCTCTGTGTATTCTCATGAATAAATAAATAAAATATTTTTTTAAAAAATAGAAAATATAGTAAGCTAAAGAAGAAGTTACAGCACTGATGCCATTCTTCCCAGTTTTGTAAACCAGGAAAATGAGGCCCAGAGAAGTACCCAGAGTCATACAAGCTATTATGGGCCAAGCTGCTGTAAAAGACCCATATAATAGTTCCTGAAAATTAGCTAATTTCTCCTCATGTAATTGTCCAGTGGTAGACAGTGGTCCAAGGTGGATAAGCTGCTTTTGCCAGAGACTTTTCAGCATCCCAGTTTTCTTCTGTCTTGGTGTTTAATATGCTCTTCTCCGCATGATCAGATGTGACTCATACCTGTGTTCAGCCTACAGCGGGGAGAAAGAGGGGATGGCAAGTAGCTTCTTTTTAAGGATGTGACATGGAGATTTTACCCTCCTATCCCATTGTTCAGAATTTGGTCACATGGCCTTAGGAGAGCCCAAGGAATGTAACCTCTAATACCCCTTAAAACTCTGTATGGTTTTGCTGGGGAGAAAAGAGGTTACAGGGTACCCTTTCTACTAAAAGGAGAAAAGGGAAACATGGCCACATGCAGGGATAGTTAGTCTCTTCTATAGCTAGTAATTCTTAGAACTTTTACTCAGGCCTTTTGACTCCTTATTGCATTGCTCTTTCCTTCCTACCTCATCTGTACCTAACATTAGGTATTTCCTTTTTTTTTTTTTTTTTTAACATTAGGTATTTCTTCAGGAAATTAAAAAATAAAAATATTACTTCAGCTTTCCTTATTGGATAAAATGTTGTTAATCCAGAATGGGTTAAGTTCTAGAATAGTGACAGAATAATAAAGTCTTCAACTTTGGTTTGGTTGTGTCTTATTTGCTGAGGGGATGGAAACCACCTATATCTCCTTTTTAAGAGGCAAGTATCCTCCTTCCCCAATTAAGAGTGCCCTTATATAGCCTAGTTAGAGTACCGGGGAGATTTTGTCTCCAGTAATGGTATGAGAGAAACAGTGCCAGCTTAGATCTTGGTTTTCCTGCTGGCTAGGTGGGAAATGTCCAGTCTGACATTTTTTTTTTCATTGTACATGTATTCATGGTTTTAGGACTAAGCTAAATATGAAATGGGGTCAGACAGATAATATTAGATCTATACAGTGAAATATAAAGAGCTGTTTGCTGGGGGTAGAAGCAAGGGAGGTGGTTCCATGAAAGGCTTTGTAGAGGCTTTAAAAAGAAACTCAAGGAAGAGAGAGCTGTCCCTCCCCCCCTTTTTTAAGATGTATTAATTTAGAGTGAAAGCACACGGGGTGGGGGGAGGAGGTAGGAGCAGAGGGAAAGGGGGAGAGAGAATCTCAGGCAGACTCTGCTGAGCATGAAGCCCATCGCAGCCTGAGATCATGCCCTGAGCCAAAATCAAGAGTCAAGCACTTACCAACTGAGCTGCCCAGGCACCCCTATATTCATTCTTTAATTAGAGTCACCAGTTATAAACATTTTGGTGCATTTGCTTTATCTCTCCTCTTATACTTGCACTTCTGTCCCCACATCTTTTGTTTTGCACTTTAAAAAAAAAATTTATTTATTCATGAGAGGCACAGAGAGAGGCAGATACATAGGCAGAGGGAGAAAGCAGGCTCCCTGCAGGGACCCAGGGTGGGACTTGATCCCAGAATCCCAGGATCATGACCTGGGCCAAAGGCAGACACCTAACCACTGAACCACCCAGGTGTCCCTGTCCCCAAATCTTTTGAAAATATGTTGGAAAAAGCATATTCCTTACCCCTAAATATATCATTAACCTCTTAAGAAGAGTATTCTTACACAAACACAATAACATTATCAGATCCAAGAAATTTAACATTAATTCAGAAATGTTCTCTGTTATAGTTCATATTTAAACTTCCCCAAGTGACTCAGAAAATATCCTTAATTTTTTTTTTTTCAATCCAGGATCCAGTCAAAGCTTCTATTAATTTTGAGGAGTCAAACTTACTATCTAAAATACCATACATTCTGAATTTCAACAACTTTCCTCATAATAAAATCCAGGTTAAACATTTTTAGCAAAATATATAATGCGTACTTCCTGGTGCCTCACATCATGTAAATTTGTATCATTATTGATGTTCTTAGTTCCATCACTTGTAAACCAGATCTCTCACGAAAGAAACTCTTTTCTTTGTAATTAATAAGCATTGCTGAGGCACAGTGAGTTATTTTCCATTGGTGGATGCAGAATGGTGTTTTCCTTATCCCACAATTCTTCCTCTCCTTTTTAGTATCCTTCTGGATTCATAGGTTCTTTAGTTATTCTATGTGTTAATCTGTTAACGACACTGTTCCTTTTGAGGCTCAAATTGTCCTAAATTTGAGGTATGGGAGGAGACTCCATCAAGTCCCTCCTGTGCCCCAGTCAATCTTTGATCACTCCCTATTTTTCTGATAGATGTTTCAAATTGTAATTTTTCTGAGACTTGAAATCAATGATTTTCTAAGAGGTCGTGGGTTCTTTAAGTTATGGATTCATACAGGATGAACTATAGTATTTTGTTTCTTAAAAGATAAATTGCACAAAAAAATAGAGGGGGGACCTATGGATTAAAAAAGACTTAAAAAATACGTCAATTGTAGTTTGAAAACCTCACTGGATTGTAATTCAGACAGCTAACACTATCTTTTTTTACACAAAAATTAAAAATTTGAATGTATATGGTATACTGGATATTTGATATTAAGGAAGTACTGTGCTTTGTTTTGTTTTCCCAGATATAATGGCATTTGGTTATATTAAATATGGTGGGTCTTTTAGAAATACCTTTGAAACATTTTTGGGTGAAATAATTAGGAATCTGGGATATGCACAAAATAATATGGGGTGATTTTATGGATGAAATAAGAGTGGCCATGAGTTTTCTCTTCTACCTACTTAAGTATGTGATTAAAATAATTTGTGATGAAATTTGTAAAATATTAGTTTGTACTGATCTGCCAACTTTGATTCACTACTACAGAGTTCTTTTTTACCTTCCCCACTTTTATATTTGTATCTTTTTTTCTTAACCTAAGTACTTCAGTTCCCAAATCTGTAAGCTATCTTTTGTCAGAATAGGAAGATGGAAAGAACCTGGATCTTTGAAATAAGCCAATGAAGTAACTAACCTGCATTTA
The DNA here is from genome assembly GCF_011100685.1 of Canis lupus familiaris. NCBI lineage: Eukaryota > Metazoa > Chordata > Mammalia > Carnivora > Canidae > Canis > Canis lupus. The sequence goes on along the minus strand of NC_049246.1, from coordinate 31,427,032 downwards.
ATTACCCTATCTTAAAAAAATAATAATAATAATAATAATAATTGCCCTATCTTGGGATTTCTTATGGGAGATAACAAATAATTTTTTATTGTGATAAAATATACATAAGATTTACTATTTTAACCATTTTTCACGTATAGTTTATTGGCATTAAGTACATGCACATTGTGCAAACCATCACTGCCATCCATCTCTAGAACTTTTTATCTTACCTACTGAAACTTCACACCCATTAAACAATAACTTACTGTTCTCCCCTTTCCCAGCTCCAGGCAACTCCCTTCTACTTTCTGTCTTTATGAATTTGATTGCTCCAGGTACCTCATAGAAATGCACTTATATAGTGTTTATACTCTAGTGACTGGCTTATTTCACATAGCATAATGTCTTTTGTATTAGTTTGTTCAGGCTGCCATAACAAACTACCATAAATTGGGTAGCCTAAACAATTTATTTCACACAATTGTGGGAAGTCCAAAAATCAAGGCTCAGGCAGATTCTGTACCTGATCAGGGCTGGCTTCTTGGTCACAGATGGCCGTCTTCTCTGTGTCCTCACATGGCAGAAGGGGTGAGAGAGCTCTTTGGGATCTCTTATGTAATGGCACTAAACCCATTCATGACAGCTCTACCCTTATGCCCTAATCACCTCCCAGAGGCCCCACATCCTCATACACCGAGGGTTAGGATTTCAGCATGAATTCTGGGCTTATTTCATCAGAGATCCTGGTTCTTTTCACCTTCCTATTCTGTCAAAAGATAGCTACAGATTTTGAGAACTGAGGTTTTCATTGTAATAGAAAAAAGATACAAATATAGAATGGGGGAGGTAAAAAAAAAAAATCAGCTCATAACAGTACTTAGAGCTTATCCATGTTACAGAGTGTGTCCTTTCCTTCCCCCATTGTAATACTACTTTGTTTATCCATTGATCTGTTGATGCACTTTTGGATTGTTTTTACCTTTTGGCTATCCTGAATGATGCTGCTATTAAACATTGGTATTCCAATATCTGTTTTAAGTCTCTACTCTGAGGGCCTTTGGGTATATATCCAGAAGTGCAGTTGTTAAATTGTAAGGCAATTCTCTAACTTTTTGAAAAAGACCACCATACTGTGTTCCATAGTGGCTGCTCCATTTTATTCACCAGCAATGTCTATGGGTTTTAATTTTCCTATATCCTCACCAGCACTATTTATTTTGTTTTCATTTTTGATCATAGACATGCTATGCTAATAGATGTGAAGTGGTGGTTCAGTGTGGTTTTGATTTATATTTCCTTGATGACTGGTTATGTTTCACATCTTATGTGCTTTTTTGGCTATTTGTGTATCTTCCTTAAGAGAAATGTTTTTCCAAGTCTCTTGCCTATTTTTAAATTAGTTTGATTTTTTGTTGTTGAGTTGTGGGAGTTCTTTATATGTTCTGGATATAATTCCTTTATCAGAGGTGATTTGCACATACTTTCTCTCATGTTGCCTTTTCACTTTTGTGTCCTTTGATGCACAAAAAGATTTTAATTTTGATGGTATTCAATTTATCAGTTTTTTTCTTTGGCCTGTTTTTTTTTGTTTTTTTTGTTTTTGTTTTTTTTGTTTTGTTTTGTTTTGTTTTAAACATCCTAGTCAGGAAACTATTGCCAAATCCAATGGCATGAACCCTTTTCCTGATTTTCTTATAAAAGTTTTATGTCTTATGTTTAGGTCTTTGATCCATTTTAAGTTAATTTTTGTAGATGGTTTAAGGTAAGGGTCCAGCATCATTGTTTTGCAGGTGGATATCCAGTTTCCCCAGCACCATGTATAGAAACAATGTTACCAGAAAGCATTTGATGACCATATGTGCAGTCCATCACATGAGACCATAGATGGAGTAGTGTTTATCTCTGGTTGCTATTTCCTTGGTCTGTGTGTCTGCATTTATGTCAGTACCACACTATTATGATTGTATCTTTGTGTAGTATTCTTTGAAACAGGGAAGTGTGAAACCTCCAACTTTTTTTCTTTTTTTAAGATTGTTTGGCTATTCAGATCCCTTCAGGTTTTAGATTCTATATGAAAGGATAGATTTTCCTATTTCTGCAAAAAATGCCATCAGGGATAAGGGATTATATTGAATCTCTGGATCACTTTGGGTAGTGTTGACTTGTTAACAGTTTTAAATCTTAGAGTTTATGAACAAGTGATGTCTTTCCATTTACTTTTAAAATTTCTTTTAGCAACACTATCCAGTGTATGTCTTTCACCTTGTTGAATAAATGTATCTTTAAATATTTTATTTTTTTTGATGCTAGTGTAAAATGAATGTGTTTATATGATTTTCTTTTTAGATTGTTCATTGCTAGTGTTTAGAAGCACAGCTGATTTTTGTGTGTTTTATTTTGTGTCCTGCAACTTGGCTGAGATAACAAATAATGTTATTTCTTAAGTAAAGTGCTAAAATATTTGAAAATCTCTTTTCTTTGACTAAGAACATATCACCTAGAAATCTGATGAGAGCTTAGATGCATGGTTTATCCTTCAGGGACTCTGCCTTAGATGTCTGTGCAGGTTGGCTGCTTGTGTAGGTTGCGTCCCATGCAGCAGTATGTTATTTGTGCTTAATGTTATTTGTATTAAGTCCCTTAATTCCGTTTCCTGCATATTTATCAGCAGAGGACAAGAAATCTGAATTCTGATTATCCTGGAGAGTATACACTTTGTACCAGATATCATCAGATGAGAAAATTTGTTGACATCTGTGTAGTTTTGTTGATTCTCCTCCTACCCTGTTTTTAGTATTCTAAGAAAACAGGGCAAATAAATTATCTTCAGGGGAATGAGGATGTGGTAGAGGAGTAATGTAGTATAGGAAAAAATTTTTCATTGTTAAACCAAAAACATATTTTGGTTTGTGAGTTACAATGCTGTTGATATTCTAACTTGAGATTTGCCTTTGATTAAGTGCTAGTTTTGTTTTTTTTTAAGATTTTATTTATCTATCTATGTGTTTGTTTGTTTGTTTGTTTATTTGATGGAACAAGCATACACACATGGGAGCTGCAAGCAGAGGAAGAGGGAGAAACAGGCTCCCTGCTGAGCAGAGAGCCTTTGTGGGGCTGGATCCCAGGACTCTGGAATCATGACTTGGCACCCATGTTAGATTCTTTTCACAGTACTAAAGTACCTACTCCTGGGCACATAGTTGTAGGGGCTTCTGAGATTATAAGTATATTGTTAAAGTGTCTATGCAAAGGTTGGTTACATTGTATTTTTTTGGAAATCATCAAAATTTAGTTACTTAAATTACCATAGTAATATCCTGGGGATTAATGATGTTGATTAAAACATTTTTGTTTTATCCAACAATAAAATTGAATTCATGGGTAGGAAAGCTAAAGGCATTTCCTGTCATATTTATCAAGAGTCTTCTATGTGTAAAATGCTTTACTTAAACAAATCGCTATGTTGACTTTCCATGGGAGATGATGATCTAAGCCCATATGTTAAAACAAACAGACAAACACACACTGTGAAATGACCAACAAGATAATGGGAGAGTTCAGTCTCCGTGGAAACCCTGGAAGGTTGCCGTAAAACAAAGAATTTTGGCAGGCAAAGGTAGAAATGAGAAATGTAGTGAGGAAAGCTCCCTCTGGTTAACTTGGTTATTCATTTATGTGGTTGAGAAGCCCTCGGAGGGTGTGGGTAAAGACCTATTTTGAGCTAGGATTTAAGGGTTGTCCATGGGGTAGATGGCTGGTATGATACTTTGAAGCGAGGATTGGAAACAAAATGACTCTTACTAAGGGGAATATGATCAGTGAAGAATGGCTAGCACCCCATGGTTTCAGGAGAGAGACTAACCATGAAGCACAAAGTTGAAACTTCTTGCTCTAAAAGCTGCCTTTGGTCTGCATGCTGCCCCTTGACTACATATTACTGAATCTCTATGGTCTTAGTCTTATGGACTAAAGAAATGTGGCAGGCATCTCTAAGATAGCCCCCAATGATCCTTGCCTCCTGTCTTGTATCTGATTTCTTTCCCCTTGAGTGTGGCTGAACCTACTGACTTGCTTCTCCAAGTGAAGGGTTAATTTAGCCACAAAACTTTTGAGATTAGGTTACAAAAAGGCTTTGGCTTTCATGTTGGGCTGTTCTCTCTCATTTGCTCTGAGAGAAACAGTCTTCCATTTTGTAAGCTGCTCTGTGGAGCTCATGAGGCAAGAACCTGGTGTTTTGGCCAACAGCCAGTGAAGACCTGATGACTGCCAGCAGTCATGTGTATGAGCTTGGACTGCAAGCAGATCCTTCCACCATTCAGTTTTGAGATGACAGAGGCCCTGCCTGACACATAGACTGCAACCTTTTGAAACACCCTGAGCAGGATGCCCCCAGCTAAGCCATACTCAGATTCCTGATTTCACAAAAACTGAGAGAATACATGTTTATTGTTTTAAGACGCTAAATTTGGGGTAAATCGTTAGGCAGCAATTGAGAACTAAGACAGGAAGTAACAATGTGAACACATACACTGCCACCCCCAAGTTCTGAACTTGGTTCTGAAAGTTTTCCCATTGAACCTAACACAATTCCCAAAAGTTACATAAACACAGATCTTTCTCTTTAAAATTGAATGTACCAAAAAAGTAGACACATACATAGTCAGTAGTCTAAAAGAAGATGACCAATGTGAGCAAGTGATATCTTGTGATACAGACTTATTGCAAGAAATGAGAAAATGTTGCAATTTAAAGAACTAATTAATATTCTCAAGGAGACTCATGAACATTTGAAGAAAGAATCAGTCAGAGCAGAAAAGAGTTCTTAAGTGAAATTTGTGATTTTTAACTGTTGACTTTTTGGAGAGTTAGCAGAGGGCTTTGGAAATATTCCCATGATTTAGAGGAAAAAACGAGTTGGAAACTATAGGCACAAGTATAAGAAACAAAGAATAGATCCAGTGTATCATAAAGGTTCAGAGTGAGAGATCAGGAACAAACATAAAAGATAAAGTCAGAGAAACAGTAAAAATTATTCTAACCTAGAGAGAAACAAATCAAAAGGGTTCAAGGAATATATAGCTAACATTTATTGAACACTTACTTTGTGCTAAGTATTTTTCACCTTGAAACTCATTTGAAATTCTCTACAACTCCCATATGTGGTAGGGTCTATTAATGTTATTCTTCTACAGATTACTAAAGTGTATACCAAGCAAAATAAATGAGGAATAGCCTAGTGGATTTTAAAATTTTAGGATATAGAAATCAGTAGTACAAGTGCCCAGATAAGGTTACCTTGCAAAGGAAGGTGTATCAGAATAGGCATTTCATTTGTCTTCTATATGTTAGGACTGTGTTATTAAACGATAGCATGTATGGCTATTAAATTTAAGCTAGTTAAAATAGAATAAATTCATTTCCTCAGTTTCAGTGCTCAATAAATAACTGTGACGTGTGGCTACCATGTTGGACAGTGCAGAATAGAACATTTCTATTATAATAGAAAGTTTTGTTGGATAGCACTGTACTAAAAGGTAGTGGAGTGACATTTAGAAAACCCGGAGGAAAAAGCTATTAAAACCCAAGAATCTTAAATTGGTGAAACTATCCTTCACATAGGCAAAATAACAAAATGGCCATTTTTAGGCTTGTGATGACTGAAAGTATGTCACTCAAGTACTTTTCTTAAAAAAAAATCCTACTCAGTATATCCAGGGAACTGAGAAATCAACTCAGAAGCCTGATGAATCAGCTTCAGAGCCCTGTTTGTTTAACCCTTAGTTCTCAGAATAACCAAGATATATAAAAGGGGAAATCGTCATCGATGGAAGGTCTAAAGAGAATGTCCTTCATCATCCAGATTGCAAACTGTCAGAGTAGTGATTTCAACCTACAGTTCAACTTCAGGGCTGCTTCTCCTTCTGATAGTTGTTAAATAAAGCCACAGAAAACAGCTTTTATTTTAAGGACACTTAATCCATTGAAACCACTTCTGTTGAAATCACACAGAATATCTTCGTGCCGCCAAATCCACGCTTACGTTTCAGCTCTCACTTTGCTTGATCTCTGTGCACTTCTTGGGCACAGTTCATCATTGTATCCTTTTAGAAACACTTTACTTGGCTTCCAGAAAAGCTCTTCCTACCCTACCTGTTGTTCCCCGTGCAATCTCCTTTACCGTTTCCTCCTTCACAAGGCTAAATATGGGAGAGCCTCAAGGCTCAGTCCTCACTCAGGCCAGACCTCTTGTTTTCTGTAATCCTTCACTAAGAAATCACATTTAGCATTTAGATGCCTTCTATTAGCTGATGATACCTTAATTTACATTTCCTTCTTCCTTGCCTAAAGTGCCATCAAATTCACCCAGCTGCCTATATGACATTTCTACTTGGTTGAAATCAATACCCAAAGATGTGAAAATGAAATTCTTGGCTCCTTTCTCTCCCCTCTCTCTCTCTCTCTCTCTCTCTCTCTCTTTTTTTTAAAGATTCAGATTTATGTATTTATTTTAGAGAACATTGGGACAGGCAGAGGCAGGGGGAGGGGGAGAGAAAAACCCTAGCAGACTCCTTGCTGAGGTGGGGCTTGATCTCAAGACCCTGAGATCTTGACTTGACCTGGAAGCAAGGTTCAACAGACTGCACCACCGAGAGGCCCCTTGGTTCCTTTTTTACCCTAAACCTGCTGCTTTCTGGCATGTCTTTCCCCAGTAAATGGCACTGCCTTTCCTCATTGGGCTTGGTTCTAAAACCTTGTAATTTTCTTTTGACACCTCTTTCCACCAGCTTAATACTGGCGGTGAAATCCTCAGAACGTATTCTGAGTTTATCCATTTCTTGGCTGCCCGAGTTCAGTCCATCATGGTCTTTGCTTATGCTCCTGTAGTAATTTAGGAACCAGTCTCCATTTTTCCCCCCGATTTTGCACTGTTCACATGACAGGTAATCACTTTAACACAAAGTACAAACTCTGTGTAGTAGCTTCTTAAATCCACAGTCCTTTTGCCATGACTTACAAGACTGTATATGGTTGGGCCTCTGGTAAATGAGCCATATCCTTTACCACCTTATTCTGTACTGGTTTTAATTAAATTTAGTATACTCATTTCTACTTAGGCTGCTTACTTGGAATATTTTCTTTTACAAGTTTGGATGACTGCTTCTCAGTTCGTTTTGGTCTGTTTAAGTCAACCTCTTTGAGAGGCTTTTCTCCGACCACTCTACCTGAAATACATGGCCCACCCCCATTACTTGTATTCTCTTGTTGGTCTTTCTATTTTTACAGTATTTAACACTATCTGCTACATTTTATATTTGTTTATAATGTGCCCCCAGCACTAGAATGTATGTTCCATGAATGCAGGGAGTTTTTTGTCTCTTATTTACTCCTGTATCCCTAGCAGCTAGAAATGCTAGCATTTCTCAGAATGTCTAGCATGTAATAGATGTTCTCTAAAATATTGTTGGGGATCCCTGGGTGGCTCAGCGGTTTGGCGCCTGCCTTTGGCCCAGGGTGTGATCCTGGAGACTCGGGATCGAGTCCCACGTCGGGCTCCTGGCATGGAGCCTGCTTCTCCCTCCTCCTGTGTTTCTGCCTCTCTCTCTCTGTCTATGTCTATCATAAATAAGTAAATAAATAAATAAATCTTTGAAAAAAAAGTATTGTTGAAGGAATGGCTTTCCTAAAAATAAGCAAAACCGTATAAGTGCATGAGATTTAAATATATCATTTTCCAAAATTAGAGGAATAAACGTTTAGTTCAAGTAAGTGGAGAAAAACCTTTAATGTTTAATTCTCTTTTAATGAGGTTCATGAAAGAAATTGCATCTTTGAAAACAGTACTGTGAAAATTTCAAATCATTAAAAACACTTATTGAAAATAAGAGCAATTATTTAAAAAGTATGGTGGAGACAATGAATTGGAATGTAAGTGCAATTGAAAAGAAGTTCAGGAGTAGCACCTTGAGCAAACTAACATGCCAGAGCTGAGAAAAAAAGAATTAAAAAGAAGGGAAAAGATGGGCAAAAAGAATTTTCTAACTAAGTTTCTTTCTTTGTAATAGTATGTGATGTGTTTCTTTTGGTCAGGCCAAATGGTCTTTTGACCACTCATGCTTTGTCATTCATGACATAATCTTTTGTATTATTTAGCCAATGGAGATTAACTTTTTTCTTTAAACCAAAGTTGTATCTGCCATTTAGATAATGTTAAATAATACTTATATAAGACAAATATCAATCTACTAATGATACTAAGTATATTCAACCATCATGAGAAGCTGGATGTTATTATTCTTGCTTTCATCTTTAGCTCTTCACCCCTTATCAATGGCCAGGCCTTGCCTTATATACTTCATAAATGTAGATTTTAAAATCTCTGTACTTCTGTCCCCTCTTTTCTCACCCTGGGGTTTAGTTAATGGAATATATAATATTAATAAAACCAACTTTATAGGTTTGTTTTGAGGGTTAAATCCGTAACATACTGTAAGTTCATTTTAAATGTTTGCTACTTGAGGATAATATTGTTACTGTATGATACTGGCTCGTATCACTATCATTGCTTACCAGTATTTGTCTCCAGACTCCTCTCTGCTCCCAGTTCCTTGTACTCTTCACTTCAGCCTCAGTAATCTAAAGGCACATCTAATTGGATTACTTGGATTTAAAACTTACTGGTATTTAAAATCTCCCGGTGGGCTCCCTTTTATCATTGGGGTAACATACCTTAATGATCTCCTACTTCTTTGTGTAAATAGGCTGCTACTGGGGTTTGTAGGTGAGTGAGAGGAATCCTCTTAAAATAGAGTTGGGTTATGGCTCTGCCAGGACAGATGGAAAATGAAGATGAAGGGCTTTCTGGTTCTTAAAGCGTGGCCCTAATAATCCTAGTTTGTAAAGATTTTAGGACGATCTTAATAACCATATGCCCATTCAGGGTATAAAAATATCTTAAGGCATGCATAGATGCACAAGCTTTGTGCAGTACTACTTTGTTTGTATAATCTCCATGGAAACACTTTGCATTATATTTTGATAAGGCAACTTAATGAGGTGCTTTGCTTTGTGGGATGAATTATGAGCCATTTAAGAGTTAGTGAACATCTAACAAAGATGATAATTTTAGGTTTAGAATGGTCTATTTTGAGCTCTTCATTCTAACATTATATATAACATTAATACACCAAGGCTTGTTTGTTAAGATCACACCTATAGAGTAAATGTATTAGCAACTGTTTATCTTTCTGTTCTTTGTTGCAGGAGGGTATGGTTCCATTCCATTTTATCCAAACATGATATCAGATTATCCAGGAACAAGTTAAAAAGAAGGGAGACTGGTTCCAGAACACATCTCTGGAAATTACCCTATGGACCCTGACTCTCATGGCAACATTACAATGTAGGTTCTGTATGAGCGTCAATAGCCAGTGGTCTTTGTTGAGCCTAACACATAACATGTTCCTGTTCACTGAGTCAGAGGTTGAAAAAAGGTTATTATATAAAGGCTGTTCGCAGTTACTTTATTGTTGGAAATCATGGTGTAATCAAAGTGATATCTTGATCCAGAGACCTAGGAGTATAGAATCTTATGACCAGTCCTGCTTCACCCTGAGGCTTCTTGAGTGTATAGATGGTCGCCGACTTAATGATGCTTTGATTTATGATTTTTCAACTTTATGATGGTATGAAAGCTGTATGCATTTAGTAGATGTTGTACTTTGAATTTTGATCTTTTCCCGGGCTAGTGACTAGTGATATGTGGTATGATTCTTCCAGTTGGAACATGATCACAAGGGTAAATAGCCAGTACGCTTAACAATGATTCTGTACCCATGCAATGATTCGTTTTTCACTTTCAGTACAGTTATTCAGTAACTTACATGAGCTATTCAACACTTAATTATCAAACAAGCTTTGTAGTAGATAATTTTGCCAACTATAGGCTAGTGTAAGTGTTCTGAGCACATGTAAGGCAGGGCTAAGCTATTATGTTTGGATGGTTAGATGCATTTAAATGCATTTCAACTTAAGATATTTTCAATTTACAATAGGTTTATTGGGCTGTAACCCCATCTTAGGTCAAGAGTGTCTATATATGCAAAGAAGCAGCAAAGCGGGAAGCTGTAATGCCTTATTAACTAGTTTGGGCTTTAGCCTCACACTTCCTGGAGCTTTGCTGGACCATTTGGAGACCTTTACCTGAAGATTGGCCTCAATAGTTTAAAAACAGACAGACAGAGTAAATGCTGGTTTCTGCTTTGTGCCACAAAGCCAAAACCTTGGCCAGCCTTTTACCAATGTGCCTAGCATGTGCCATATTCAAGGCTTATTTCTTTACATTTATTACTTGGTGTTAGCCCTCAAAGCAACTTTGTGAGATAGGTATTTAAAGATGAGGGAACTGAGTCTTTAAGAGCCTTGGTTATTTAACCTCAGGGTCATATAGGCAGGTGAAGTGAAGAAATGTCCAGTCTTCTCATTTCCTGCTCAAGTTTCTACAAATGTGGCCCTAAGAATATATTTTGAGTATGCTAAGATAAGGATTCCTCAGTTCCTGGGGATGCCTGCTGAGCTGGACAGGAGAGTGCTTAGCTGACTAGAGTTCCTGACTGAACAAACATGAACAGCCTTAATCTTACTTTTATACTAGTGTGCCGTACAAATACTGTATTCTGTGTATGCGACGTGAAGAAAATAGAGCCACACTGGCCTGCTCCACTGAAAGTCACAAGAGCCAGCAAGAGGAAGCATTTGCCCCTACTTCTTACAGCTATCCTCCTTTCAGCCTCTCAGGCTACAGTAATATGCCCTACTCAATGCCAAGTGGGAAAGAGAATGTTCAGAGAGTCTGGAAGGGAGACAGGAAGAAATAGTTGGAGCCCACTCCCCAAGGAACAGGTGAGTGGGGTCAAACATTATTCACTTAACAGGAATAAGAGATTCCTAAAGGGATGGCATAGACTTAACTTCTATTTTGCCCATAATAAAATGTTCTTAATCTTGACTATGTCATATTTGTGGGAGGAGTAGACCGACCTTTGAGAAAAGGTAACAAAAACTTTGAGCTCCCTCTAGAGGTCAACAGTGATAAAAAAAAAGCATCATAATGGGAAATAAACTGAACCTAAAGCTAGCCTACCCCTTTCAGCCACAAACTAGCATTTTATAGATGCATTACCCAGAAAAACACTTTTTTACTTTGAGGAGTAGTTACCTTTGAGGATAAATTTGGGTTAATCATATTCTAATTAGCTGTGTGTGGGTCAGTCCTAAAATTCAGTGTTTGCTGTATTAGGGTACATTGAACTAATAAAAGAGAAAAGATCATGAAAATAGACTGTGTCCAAACAAAATAGCTTGATGCTTAATAGGAGCTCTGAGTATTGAAGCAAATAGGAACAAGATGGGAATGAATTCTGTGCTATCAGAATGTTCTGACAGCAGCAGGCCCTTGAGTTTAACAGAGATAAAGATGATCAGTATACCCTTGTGTTCTCACCCCCACCTACCTCCCCAACTTCTCAAAGAGTACCAGAAGATTAATCTGAAGTCCAAGTTACAGGCATGTGTTAAAATTTCTAAGAATGCTAACATACAGTTTAAGTTTTAGAACCTCAGCTGGTCAAATGAAAAATTTATTTCAGGACAGAAATCTTAGTCCTAGCCAGATACTCCATGGATGAAAATTAGTTATGGTGTTGACCTTTACTGTATTTTCTCCTTTTGTTCTCAGTATGGTTTATTGTTCTCTTCAGAACCCACGGTGAGAGTTCAGTTCTTAAAACTTAGTAACTATAGAATGAAAAAGTTAGAAGTCATGTTTAATTTGTGGCAATATTAAGAATATATGAAAGTTACAGATTTCCTTAAAGTTCCTGAAATGCTCAAAAATACCAGAAGAATTGGAGCATCCTACAAAGGGACACAGGAGCTAACCTGAAAGTGCTCTCAGTGACCAAATCTGGAAGTAATTTGAACAATACAATAAATGACATAGTAGATTATAACCCAAAGCATGAAATAAATAAATATGACTTCATATTGAAAATAACCAAGTAAATAAGTAGGGGAGAAGACAAATTTCCCCTACAGAAGATTCCAGGTAATTTACGTAGCTACTCCTCTTCAAAGGAGTATCCCTTAAATGTGGGCTGCACTTAATGACTTCCTACCAGAGTACCTTCTTGGGGGACAGGGGGACTTTATAGTGGAGAAACCTGGCAAGCAGCACCCTGGCCAGATAATGTAGGTTATCATTAATAAGTCATATTGATAAGATGGACCTTTGTCTGATGTGATAAGAATGACACTTCACCTCTGTGATCTTCCTGCCAGTAAGTGATAATTGCAGTGTGGCCATGAGAAAAACGATCTCAAATGTAGGGACATACTGTAAAGCACCTGGCCAGTATTCTTCAGAACCACAAAGGTCATCCAAAACAAGAGAAGTCTGAGAAACTGTCACAGACTGGAGGAGACTAAAGGAAAGAGAACTAAATGTAATATGGGACCCTTCAATTGAAAAGGGACACTAGGGAAAAATGAGTGAAATCTGAATAAAGTATAGTTTTTAGTTAATATTCCTGTGTGAGTTCTTTGGTTGTGGCAGATAAACCATAGCAATGTAAGATGCTAACAAATAAGGAATACCTAGATGAAAGTATACAGGAACTCTATACTGTCTTTGCAGATCTTATGTAAATCTAAAGGTATGCTAAAATTAATTTATGGAAAACAGATTAGTTAACTTTTGTGCTATGTAGCTTTTGTTTAGTGATATTTGAAAAATGGGGAACTTCTCTGTTATCGTGTATATGCATTATGACTTGCAGATAAGTAGTGTGTGACTTTCATGTATAAAAGTGAGGGCAGCCAAGGTGGCTCAGCGGTTTAGTGCCACCTTCAGCCCAGGGCCGTGAATCCTGGAGACCCGGAATCGAGTCCCATGTTGGGCTCCCTGCATGGAGCCTGCTTCTCCCTCTGCCTGTGTCTCTGCCTCTCTCTCTCTCTCATAAATAAATAAAATCTTTTAAAAAGTAATAAATAAATAAAAGTGAGAAAGACCCCATCTTATAAAAGGCAGGTGAGGTGATCAATGACATGAGAATCTCCAGTACCGTGGTTTACTGCTATAGCGGTGGTGAGAGTTGAGCAGAGCAGAATCATACTTCATTACCTGTTTTGTCCTGATTTCATCATTGATTGACTTATAACTTACAGAAAGTAACTTGTGTTAAGTCACTATGGTTGGTGAATTCCAGGTTACAAAGAAATCTAAGATCCATTTTTGTCAGACTGTGATCTCTAATAGAGATCCATGGTTATGGTGGAGTTAGTGGAGTATTTGCAGTTGTGTTATCCTTTCAGGTCTTGAATTCTCCATACTGAAAGTTGCCTGACAAAAGCACATTATTTTTCTCCAACCATTATTCTGTTTCCTTCCTCTTCTAGATGTGTTAAGTAATCGAATACATGTGGTATATGCTCTGAAAGATAAACCCTCTGAAGAGAGAAATCTTCTTTTTTGATGTTTTTTTGCAAATGAAATTTCTTTGTAAATTTTGAAGTTCATAATTGACTTACTCGTGGTCAAATTATTTCTTAATAGCAGAGCTGAGACTGCATCTCCAGATGTCTTCTTGCCTAATGGTTAATGAAAGGCTAACGGAAGAGTGGAAAGGGAGGAGGATTTCGAGAATGTGCAAAATGTGAAAGGATACTGGCAGAATAAGAACATCTGATGTTTCCCACATAGTCTCTAACACTTTAGATAACTGGAAGACATTAGTGAGCATCTTTATACATTTTTAAAAATATTTTTGATTATTTCAGTAGGATGGCTTCTGGAACTGACATGAAGTTCCAAGAGAATGAATGCTTTATGGCTGTTGATATAAATTATGAGATAGTTTAAAAAAAAACATATCTACTTCTATCTTACAATGTAGATATAACAACTTATTATTTTTTTCCTCTAGTTTAAGAGGTAGAAAATGGTGTCTTGTCTAAACACTAATTTAATTTTGAGTGGATACTTTCTTGATATTTTACCCGTATTGCTCTTCTGTCAATTGTCTTTCTATGTTGTATGAGCTGTTTTTGGAAATAAAAATACTTTTTCCTAATCTGGTTGTCTTTAGTTATTGTTTAAAAAAATCACAGTTTTCTTTTATTATGTCTAGGTTATCCTTGTGTATTTCTACCCCTCCAAAGATCTAATAATGAATTTTTTTTTTCCTGATGGGCCACATACAGAGGGCTAAAGAAATGAGAGGAAAGGTGATAATTCAAGCAAGGCAGATAGCACATGAAAGCTAAAGAAGGAAGCATAAGGGTGGGCATAAGTATAAATGTGGAAGTTGTATATAAAACATCAGTCTTCCTAGAGAATTTGGCTGATGTTATGGTACTAGAAAGTAAGATGGTATATATTAGGGAAAGTGTTGATATAGTTTTCTTAAGATATAATTTGCAAACATGAAATTCATCCTTTTTAGCATACAGTTTCTCAAGGTTTGATTTAAAAAAAAAAAACCATACAGATGGATGCCTGGGTGACACAGTCAGTTAAGCATCCAACTCTTGGTTTGGGCTCAGGTGGTGGGTGATCTGAGGGTTGTTGAGATCGAGCCCCTCATCGGTCTCTGGTCTCAGCGAGTCTGCTTAAGACTGTCCCTCTCCTTCTGGCTTCCACCTTGTGCATATTTCATTATGTGCTCTCTCTATATATAAAATAAAAGTAAATCTTAAAAGAAAACATACAGAAAGAGGTATAGTCACTAACAACATGGAAAGCAATTCATCATTCCAAGATGTTTTGTGTCTCTTTGTAGTCAACCTCCACCCCACTCCTAAGCAAACACTGATCTGTCCTCTATCTCTGTAGTTGGGCCTTTTCCAGCAGATAAATGAATTTATATAATATGTGGCCCTTGAATCTGGTTTCTTTAGCTTATCATAATGCATTCTGAGATTTGAGATTGCTTGCATTAGTAGTTCCTTTTTTATTGCTGAGTGGTATTTCATTGTATGGCTATATTGCATTTTGTTTATTCCCCAATTGAGGATCATTTGGGGTTGTGTCTAGTTTTTAGTAATTACAGATAAAGCTGCTATGAACATTTGCATCCAGATTTTTATGTGACCATAGGTTTTGTCTCTCTTGGGTAAGTATCTACTATTGTGATTGTTAGGTCACATGGTGTTTTAACTTTATAAGAAACTTCCAGACTTTTTTTCCCCAAAGTGAATGTGCCTTTTGCAGTCCCATCAGCTAAATGTGAGAGTTCCTGTTGCTCAATGTTAGCAATAGGCGTTTTCTTTTCTTTTTTCTTTTTTTTTTTTAATTCAGATGGTGTGTAGTAGTATCTTATTCTTTACCTTGTAGAGATTCATCTTTTGTCAAAAGAGTTTTCAAGTTACTGTTAGGGTAATGGCTATAGATGTGTTAACCTGGTCTTCTTGCCTGAACTTTGGAAACGAATTCCATAATGCTCTGATTGCTTTGTCGTACAATTAAGATCAAATATTCTTTATAAAAATATATATATATAAAATATTCTTTATATATATTTTTTTTAACTCAGTGATATAATGTAGACAAGATTTTTTTTTTTTTTAAGATTTTATTTGAGATAGAGTCAGAGATAGAGCACAAGGGAGGAGGAGAGGGAGAAGCAGGCCCCCCGCTGAGCAGGGAGCCCCAATGTGGGGCTCCATCCCAGGACCCTAGGATCATGACCTGAGCTGAAGGCAGATGCTTAACCAACTGAGCTACCTAGATGCCCTGACAACATTCTTTCTTAATACAAACAGATTTTTATTTTTTTTATACTCAAAATGTAAGGTATACATGGACAAACTTTGGAGGGATATGTACTAAAATAATCATAGTGGTTCTCTCAGAAGTGAGGTTAAGAGTAATGATTGTTTTCTAAAAAGCAATTTGTGTGATTAAAACAAAGTAATCCAAAGATTCTGTAAAAAACATTTTACAGAAATCATAGTGTATTTTAAATACATCAGATAGATATTTTATAATTTGCACAAGTTTGCAAAAAGACTGTTCAGTTATCACCTGTGGTTATCTCTTACTGGTGCTATTCCAGGTTTATGCTTTCAGTTTTTTTTTAAGTTGGTTAAAGTGATCGCTGTTGTTTTGTTTTTTTACAAAAACAATTCTGCTTTCAATATTTATATATTTATGTTCTTACAAATCTTTTTAAGTGTTTTTATTGCAATACTGGTTTTTATCCTTTGCCTTTTATCCTTTATTATTTGATCCTTTGCCTTAGAGTTGTAAGATTACCAAGTGGTTAGTTAGAACCAGTAATTCTTACTTAATCTTTAGGTAGTTTTATTGTAGTTGGAGACTTTTTAAAATTTGTGCTTAGAATTCTTTAAGGGACTGTCTGTGGTTCAGTGGATGAGTTTTTTAAAAACTGCATAGCTCTTTAGAAGATACATTATTTTTCCTGTTGGTATAAAGTTCTCTTCAAGTGTATATCAATTATATGATTAAAGTATGTATTCTTGGGATCCCTGGGTGGCTTAGCGGTTTGGCGCCTGCCTTTGGCCCAGGGCACGATCCTGGAGACCCGGGATCGAATCCCACGTCGGGCTCCCGGTGCATGGAGCCTGCTTCTCCCTCTGCCTGTGTCTCTGCCTCTCTCTCTCTCTCTCTCTCTGTGACTATCATAAAAAAAAAAAAAAAGTATACTTTTTCCTACCCTGCCCCCTTCTTCCCTGCCCCATTTAAAAAATCTGTCAGGCATAGAGAGGCATATGTCAGTCTTATAGTTAAAATTTGTGTCAACTCCTCTACTTCTGATAACCCTGAAACATATATAGTGAAAATCTGTGGGCATAAAGATTTACAATTATTAACATCTCTATCACACTTTTTAATCAGGCATACACATTATAAACTCTTTTGTCCTTTTGAATTCCTTTTTACTTAATTAACCAATGATTGGAGGCATTATTGGCATTTAGTAGGCATGAGCCAAGTGTGTTAGCTATTTGGCAGTTTGCAGGACAATCTTGAACAAGAAAAGACCATCCTGTTCTGCATGATTTAGAAAATTCTGCCAAATGTTCATGGTGCCGAAAAAAACTTATATTCTGAGCCTAAAATATAACTCTGTTTTATTTATCAAGCATTTTTTTTTCATGGGTTTAATGTGTATACTGAGGTCTGCTTGTAAATCAAGGGAAGATTTTGCTTTGAAATGCTAGATTTTTTTTAAAAAGATTTTATTTTAGAAAGAGAGAGCAGGGAGGAGGGGCAGAGAGAAAGCGAGCCCCAAACAGACTCCACACTAAGTGTGGAGCCTGATGCTGAACCCGGTGTGGGGCTCGATCCCAGGATCCTGAGATTGTGACCTGAGTTGTAACCAAGAGTTGTACACACTCAACCTATTGCATCACCCAGGCACCCCTGAAGTATTAGAATCTTAAAAAGAATTCTTAATGCTTTTGCAAAGTCACATCACCAGTGCAAGGCTATTGATGGTTTTTGAGTGACCATTATTGTATATAGTATAAGTTTGCATTTATAACTGATCTCTTGTGGTTCTTCTATATATAGTGTTATCATGCTTGAACATTTACATGGTGATCATTTTTAATTTTTATTTTTTAAAGATTTTGTTTATTTACTTATTCATGAGAGACACAGAGAGGCAAAGACATTGGGAGAGGGAGAAGCAGGCTCCCTGTGGGGAGCTCTATGTGGGACTCGATCCCAGGCCCCCTGGGATCATGACCCAAGCCTAAGGCAGATGCTCAACCACTGAGCCACCCAGGTGCCCCCCATGCTGGTCATTTTTAAAAAAATATTTTCCGGGCAGCCTGGGTGGCTCAGCGGTTTGGTGCCCGCCCTCAGCCCAGGGCATGATCCTCGAGTCCTGGGATTAAGTCCCATATCGGGCTCCCTGCACGGAGCCTGCTTCTCCCTTTGCCTATGTCTTTGCCTTTCTCTCTCTTTCTGTGTGTCTCTTATGAATAAATAAATAAAATCTTTAAAATATATTTTTTTTCCCGCCTTTCTTTTTGGGATTGCAGTGACCTATATGGTAGAACACCTGTTAGTATCCTACAAGTCAGCTCTTTGTTCTTTTTTCCTGCTTTGATCCTGCCATTTTTTTCCTTCTCCCCTATTACTAGCCCTTCAAATTCTTGATCTTTTTTACTGCAGTATGTAGTCTGTTAATGCTATTCAGTGTATCTTTCAGATAGTATTTTTTCATTTCTAGGTTTGCCTTCTTTGTCTTTTCTCTTATAGTTCTCAACATGTTCATGATTCTATGTTCTGGAGCATATTTACAACAGCTATTTTAAGATTCTTGTCTGCTGGGACCTTAATTCCATCATTTTTGTCATTGCTGGTTCTGTTGGTTTATTTTTCTTCTTCTTTATATTCTGGTGATTTGGGATTGGATGCCAGACATTGTGAATTTACATTGTTGAATGTTGGATTTTGTTCTAGCACATAGTTACTTGAGGCAAATTTGATTGTTGTAAAGTTTACTTTTATTCTCTTTGGTAGGACAAATTCAGTCTTTAGTGCTGATCCCACTACTAAGGTGATGCTCTTCTGAAGACTTCACCTCATGCTTCATTATGAGGTTTCTCTATTCCAGTGATCCTTAACAATTCTAAGCCCTCATAAGCTTTCTGGTGGTTCTTTCCTAGGCCTTAGGGAATGCTCAGATGAATATTCACTTAAAGATCCTAAGTGTCCTCTGTAAATCCCTCCAACTTTCTTTTGGTACTCTGCCACAAATTCCAGCTGATTCTGCTTTAACCCCCAGTTTCTGTCTCCACAGCTAAGTGAGAGTGTTGCTCTGTATTTGAATTCTTCCTAACTGCATCCAAAAGTAAAGTGAGTTAAATATATGACTCAATTTCTTTCTCTTGTCTAAGGGTTCACAGTCCACAGTATTTTGTTCCATTTTCTAGTCTTTCCCAGCAAGAGGATGCATCCAGATGTCTTATTCTCCTTCATGGCCAGAAGCAGAAGACCAATCCCAACCCACATCTTCATCCTCACCCTAACTCACATGTCAGAGCTAATAATTATTTGCCCACCTAATATATAGCAATTATTATTAATTACTACCGTTTGTGTGTACACATATATATATACATGCCATCTATTAATTTTCCCTTGTCTGATTTTTATGCTGAGGATTTTACAATTTTGAATCTTTGGCTGTCTGTGCCATTTATCATAATCACTTAAGATAATAGGGAAGGTAGGTAACAAGAAGGAAATGTTATGGGTGATGAAATAAAAACAGACCCCAGTAATACTGCTATTGTCACTTTTACCACCACCAACTACCTACCACTTCGCCCTCAAAAGCAAGCAGTTATTTTGCCTTTTTAGAATGAAACCTGGCTGCTGATGGTTTAGAATGAGATCTTGGAAGAAGTGAAGAGTTCCATTTTATATAATACATTATAAATCCTTCGTTTTTATTAACAGTATATAAGATATATCAATAAAGGTCAAAAACATTGTGCTTATTAAGTATTCCTAATAAAAAATTGTGCCTTTTAAGCACAATCTTTGTGTTGCTTGAAATTTAGTCTCTGCCTAAAATTGCTGTGTGTTTTAATACACAGGTGGGCAGTTGAGAGGGAGTCTTCTCTTTTTATGAACTGTATTAGAGTGTTATTTTATAAGATTAACACAGGCAGTTTTTTCATTGTGAAATAAGCTTTTTTTTTTGGGCCAGGGGAAATGATCTTATTTTTTTCTTTAAAAGAGGAAGTTTTTGTTCTTTGATTTTTGCTGTTTGTTGCTATTGGTTTGGGAGAACATGACCCAGTTGATACGTTGTAATGGGCCATCCCTAGAGTTTAGTATTATGACTCTTTTTTTTTAATGGTGAAAAAATTTATATTTAGATTATAGCCGGCTGGACTCAGTGTAGATGATCCCAATTTTGTTGGCAGCATCCAAAGCATCATAGTCAGGAGGCCAGTCGAACATACGCTTTCTTCTCTCCATCAGGCCTGATCAAGGTGTTAATCTTGGCCACATCAATGTCATAGAGCTTTTTCACAGCCTGTTTGATCTGGTGCTTATTGGCCTTGACCTCCACAGTGAACACAAGTGTGTTGTCTTCTGTTTTCTTCATGGCTGACTCGGTAGTCGGGGAACTTGATGATCGCATAGTGATCAAGCTTGTTTCTCCTGGGGGCGCTCTTTCGAGGATATTTGGGCTGCCTTTGGAGCCGCAGGGTCTTGGGTCGTCAGAATATAGGTGATGTACGGATCTTCTTTTTTTTGTGACTGTGCACACCTCTCAACACCGCTTTCTTAGCTTTCAAAGCCTTTGCTTTGGCTTCGGCTTTGGGAGGGTCAGGGGCTTCCTTCTTCGCTTTCGGCGCCATCTTCATGAAAGGGATTTAGTGTTCTGACTCTTAACAGTGAGGTTAATGTCTTTGCTTTTTTAAAGCATGTTATAGTTACTTTACTCTTCAGAGTAAAATATTCTCAAGTTTTCATTAATAGTTTGTTTTAAAAGTAGTGTCCAGGAATCTAAACTCTCATGAAACACATTTATGTTTTCATCCTGCTGCTCCTGGGGCAGCAATCCCATGTGTTGTTAAGATTGTTGTTTTATTTTACCCATAGCTTAGTATTTAAAGGCTCAAAATAATCTTAGGTACAGTATTCTTGGCTTTGCAGTAGAAGTCAGTGTCCACTCTGTAATGTTTTAGACTGTCCAGTGTGGTAGCTACTAGCCATGTATGGCTAAAATTAGAAATTAAGGAGCCACATGTGGCTTGTGATTACTGCATTAAACAGTGTAGATAATAGTGTCTTTCCATTGAAACAAAGTTCTGTTGAGCAGCACATGGTATACTTCCTGCAATTATCTACTATTTTTTTAAATGGTATGGAATATTAGGAGGATTATTTTCTAGGAATAGATTTATTATTATTTTTCAAAAACTGATACCAGTATTTGGCCAACCTAGCTTGGGTATAGTGTGATATATATAGGAGCACTGTTTTTAGAACCATGCTTCCTCGTCTTTTGCAGATCATGGTATCCCCAGGAAGCAGTTAGGTCAGTATGAGACACTGAGGTAAATAGGTGTTCGTAATGGGAGGTTACAGATTTGGGTGCTTTTTTGCAGCATCTAGTCAAACTCCTAACCCATTCCTGATACTCCAGTAGGCCATGGCACATGCATTTCAAATCTCAGTTTCTTAGTGTTCTTCATAAGTGATTCCTGTATATTTTTATTATTCTCTAAGCAGCACTTGATTTTGTTCTTTTATTCCTTCCTTTCATATGTCGTACTCTCAGTGAGACCCTGTGAGATCGTGGCATTTTACAAGTCAAAATAACTCAAAAAGCATCATCATAAACTTGGAGATTTAATAGGTGCTTAGCTATGTGATAGTTCTTAACACTTATACAGATGACGGAGTATCCAGAAATCACAGTATCTCTTGTTTTGGGGGGAAGGGAGGAAGGAACACCATGATACAGTGCCTATTTATTTTTTATTTTAAGATTTTATTTTTTTATTTGTTAGAGAAAGAGAGGGCGAACACAAGGAGGGGGAGCAGGAGGCAGAGGGAGATGGAGAAGCAGCTCCCTCCCCTGCAGGGAGCCCAGTGCAGGGCTCTATCCGGAGACATTGAGATCTTGATCTGAGGCAGATGCCCTACTGACTGAGGCACCTAGGCATCCCTGGTTGGCTGTTTCCAAAATTTTTTCTTTTGTTGTCTTTTGGCAAGATGAATAGTAAGAAACACCAGTATCTTAAGAATATCTGTAAATTGAGAAAATTGTGTGCCATTCATCCAGTGTTTCTCTTCATTACTAACGGATTTTTTTTTTAAAGATTTATTTATTTATTTATTCATGATAGACCTAGAGAGAGACAGAGACACAGGCAGAGGGAGAAGCAGGCTCCATGCAGGAAGCCCGACGCGGGACTCGATCCCGGGTCTCCAGGATCACGCCCTGAGCCGAAGGCAGGCACTCAACCGCTGAGCCACCCAGGGATCCCCATTACCAAAGGATTTAAAGTGGGTTGACTTAAGTGGTGTATGGTCTCTCTTGATACTTAGGCTAGGTTAGTTGTTTTGTAGGATTCTTAAGTTTATCTCAACTGTGCCTGTTAAAGTTTTGTAACCTTTCTGCAAAGGTGGTTCAGTATTAAGCATTTATAACATGACTTTACTCTGGAGTTCTAGTTGTTGTAAAATAACCATTCCTGAGATGAGTGACCATTGTGAGAACAGATGTCTTTATTTCTTTTTCAAATTTTTATTTAAATTCTAGTTAGTTACCATATGTAAGAACAGATGTCTTATTATTCCTGTTGCAGCTTGCACTAAAATACTGGTCTTTTTTTTGTTCTCTGCCTCCTTCTTCTCTCTCTTACATGCACGCAGATGGAGACCTACACACTTCTCTTCCCCTCCCTATCACATATTCAATGACTGCATTCGTGAACCAGTACAGTCTTCAGTACCTGGGGGTAGTGTAATTAAAGCTGCTTTATTACTTGGTTCTTGTTCTGTCATCTAAAGATAATACAGCTGTAGAATCCCCATCCTACATCTCTCTTCAGTCCTTTTACTATAATGATCTCCTTTCTGACTTAATCATCTCTATATTTTTTTTCCTGTTCAGGTTACCTAAGGAAGATCAAGATCTTTCTCCCATTAGAAATCGACCCATCTTGCAGCATACCTATCTGTCCTGCTTTTCTCACTACTCAGCCAGGAAGCTAGCTAGTCAGGCTAGTCATTCCATCATCATTGACTTATCCCTATTAAGTTATAGCCATGGCAGCTTATCTACCTAACAGGCAGTTAAGATTTCTTTAATTTAGGTGACTGCAACAATTTGGACCTGGGAAGAAGATGAAATAATTTAAATACTGAGCCAGCTCTGCCTGTATTCATTGGGTGAACAGGAAAATGAAATCTGATGTTAGGTTAGCATTTTACCAAGTCAAGAGTTCTAGAGTTCAGATATTTTTGGTGCAGCATGATTTTTATATTCAAATTGAGTAGCTTATTTGATGTGTTAGCCAAAGAAACCATAAACTAGTAACGCAGTAGGGGAAATTCGCAGAGTTGGACTGATGGCAGAAAGAATTTGCATCTCCAAGTGATGCTTGTGTGAGGGGTTTGAATTTAAAGATAATTTTATTAGCTATGATTTTTATTCCCTAATTTTAGAACCTAATCTTCAAATAAGAAGTAAGTCCATATATTGCCTGATATTGTTAGCTTCTACTTAGGTTTTGTCGCAGACATGTACTCTAATGTACTTTTAAGTGCAGGGATTGTGTATGTTTTTAAGCCTTTAACATATTCACCACAGAAGTAAGTGCAGTACAGAGCACCCAATAGAATGGCTTTTACATTTGATTTCTTACTTGGCCCGTTGCTTGTGCAGTAGTGTGTTGCTTGCTGTTTACACATTAAATATTTAATATTTACATTGTAGCTTTTCCAGCATTGTTTTATTGTTGATCTTTAGTTTTGTACCATTGTGATCGGAAAATACACTTGGTAGGATTTCAGTCTTCATAAATTTGTAATATTTGTTAGGCCTCTATGTGATTTAATCAGGGGATTCCTCTGTGTTGCTTGAAGAAAATGTGTATTCTATTTTTCTTGGATGGAATGTTATATATATATATATTTTTTTTTTAGATCCATATATTCTGAAGTATGCTTCAAATAAAAAATGTTCTTGTTGAAAAAGAAAATAATTTAAACCAAATGTACTCGTTTCAAATAGAGCATACCAGGGGGTAGGTGGGTAGGGGATGGGTGAAACAGGTGAAAGGGATTTTGAGTACACTTACCATGGTTGGCACTGAATAATGTTGTATAGAATTACTGAATCACTATTTTGTACACCAGAAACTAATACATCACTGTATGATGTTAACTATACTAGAACTAAAATTAAAAACTTAAGAAAAATAGAATGACTTTTTAAGTATTTACACATGTTTGGCTTTGCAGTCCAACATACTCAGTTTTATACTTTTATGTTACATATATAAACACTAAACTTACTCTTTTCTCCTGATGCCACTGACCATGGTGGCCTTCTGGGATAAGGTTTTAACCTGGAAGTGAGGTGCTGTCCATACCTTCTGAAGTTATATGCAAATTTTTGTGCACGCTTAAAACATAGGCAGTTTATTGGCATAGCATGTGTAGCTTCTGGTAGTTCTCAGAGTGTTCCAAAAAGGTAAAGTGCCTTGGACCTAGACAGTAGAGAAAGTGAAGAAAGCTTTTCAAAATCAAGCTGGTCTTGGAAAAAATCAGTAAAAAAACCAGACAAACAAAAACTGTAAAATGCAGTTTTGGGCAGATTATTGATAAAGATACATTGGTCTGTAATGTTAAGAATTTAAGGTATATAGTGTTCTTTTTTTATATCAAGTCAGCATTTTTAAGTGAGCTAATATAGACCAGAAAATTACCATTTTCTGGTAGAAAAAGTTTACTTATTTCAAGTACATATAGATGGAGTTTTTCCTAACTTGGCATCATACTTTATAGTGAAGAACTTGTTAGTGACAGTGGTGATTATACAGTGTAGTTGCTTTATTTCAATGCCTAATTCTGTAACTTAGCTATTTTTTCCTTAGAAAAATGGCTCTGGTGTCAAAAAGCAAGTGGAAAACCCTGTAATTTTATTTGATTTTACTGTGAAGTTAGCACTGACTTTGGGTGTAACAACTGATTCTAGTAGCCTTTGCAGTGTTTGGGAGTCGGAAGAAGAGTTGAAGGTGCATAGCAAAAGCATTTCTGCTATACCTGTGTTCTGTTTGCAGACTTTTGTTTGAGAGGCCATAATTTGAATTAATAGTTTGGCTGCTAAAATTCCATCTGAAATTATTTTTTCATTTAAAATTTACCCATTTCTGGGGTTCCCTGGGTGGCTCAGCGGTTTAGCACCTACCTGCCTTCCGCTCAGAGTGTGATCCTGGAGACTCGGGATTGAGTCCCACGTCGGGCTCCCTGCATGGAGCCTGCTTCGCCCTCTGGTGTCTCTGCCTCCCTCTCCCTCTCTCTCTCCCATGAAGAAAATAAATAAAATCTTTAAATAAAATAAAATTTACCTATTTCAGTTATATCTGCTTTAATTTTGTAGGCCACCTTTGGATAAAGTTAGCTTATCAAAAGATATAAGAAAGAAAATTAGCATAATTATTAATGTTTAATGATGCTATCAAGTGTTTCACAAATTGTTGATTACATTAATGATTTTAATGGAATACCAGTAAACCACTAGTATTTCAGTATTTCTTGTGTTCTTATTAAAGTAGTGTCATATTTATTCCAGAGAGGTGTTCTCTGGAACACCAAAATATTCATAAAAGAGCTTTAGGTTTACTTATTTCTGATGACAGGTTGATCTATAGGCTTGGACTGTGTTAGGATAAACATGCTAAATTCTGAAACTGTAGTAATTTGGGAAAGAAAAACTAACATCATTTTTTCTTTGTTTTTCAATTATACAGCAGATATAATTTCTACAGTAGAATTTAATCATTCTGGAGAATTACTAGCAACAGGAGATAAAGGTGGTAGAGTTGTCATCTTTCAACAGGAGCAGGAGGTAAGTGTTTAAAGTTTAATATCTAAATTTCAGTTTGTTCTTGGGGCTAGAACTTGTGTTGCACTGAAGTATTTCATCAGAGGATGACTTTCCCCCCCTCTTTTAAGAAGTATCTGTTTATCAAGCAGAATGTCCAACGGATAGATAGCTCTGTTTCTCTTAGCTTTGTGTGTTTGTGTGTATGTGTGTGGTTTTGATTAAAAAACTCAGCACTTTAATTGTTAGAAGATTTGGTTAGAGAAAGGAATGGGAAGTGGTGGAATTAATCCAAGATTTTAATTGGTTTTGAAGCCTTGGCCCCCCTTTTTTTTCTTCTTAAAACTCCATAAAGCAAAATTGCTTTGATCTCTTCTCAATGCCTAGTTAGCTTTGTGTACTTGGGGGTGGGAGGCTAGTTTAAAGAAAAAACTGCTCAGTTATTTTGACATCAATTCATACTAATATTGTTACTGTAGTTTAAATAAAGTAGTTTTAAATGACAATTGCATGTATACCCATATAATGTAATTTATAAACCCAGTACCCATTTAAAATGGAGTTGATTTTAAAACTGTTTCCTTTTCTCTTTGAAGAAAGGAATTTCTCATTGCAGACTCTTGAGATTAAAGTGAGGTTTTGTTTTGGGTATAGTTTAGGCACACTTCTAAATCTAATTGACAAGATTTCACACAAAAATCTTATGCTAAACAAAATTTGTCACACTAGAGATTTTCCCTTGCTCTCTTCCTCCATTTGTAGATCAAAGTTAAACCTTGTTTAAAATCATTTATTTTGAAACATCCTGTTCCTGTCTATCCAAAAAGAGTTAAAGTAATGCATAAATTGCAAGGTTTTACAAATAGATGTCTAAATCATAACAGAGAGTTAGGTTTTAAAGGATTGTGAAGTTCCTTAAATAAGCAAAGAATCTAGTAATAATACTACTACTTTGCACTTCTATAGCGCCTTTGACCTGAGGATCTCAAAGTGCTTTACAAACACTAATGAATTAATCCTCACAACACCCCAGTGAGGTAGGTAATTTAATTTTAAAAGAAATGATTAATAGTGTCTGATTAGAAGATGCACAAGCCCTAAATATGTCTCCTTTTATTATTTTTTTGGTTGGAAGACAATATGAAAAGACTCAGGCTTTTCTTGACAAAGACTGTTCTTGTGGGAAGCGGTGGGGGGCAAAATCAGTTTTCTGTTCCTGTTTTCAAGCTACTAAAATCACGACCATAGGAAAATACTTAGAGTTGAAATGGAAGCTTACAGATCATTACAGTTTCCCTTTCTTTACAAATGGAAGGTTAGGATATTAAGAGATCACTTGATTAGTGGCAGAACTACCAACTAGAACCCAAAACTTTTGACTTATCTTTTCAATATTCTTCAGTGCCTTTTATATTAAATAACCAAATATGAATGTTAATTTTGTTATTCAGAAATTAGCTGGCATTCCCATAGGCATTCTCTGCCCTTGAGTGTTTTTGTTTTGTTTTGTTTTACTGGAAGTTAATGACTGTCTACACTTTGCTTTTGTTTTAAAGAAAGGTGTTTGGAGCTTTCTATAAATGTACTCAGAGTAATAGTTGAAGCCTGTTAGTAATACCTTAAATTGGAATAAAAGGTCTACAATGGAGTTATTGAAACTACTTGAACATTTTAGTTGTATTCGGAAACAAGGCCAAAAATTTGAAGTAGGGATTTCTTTTGTGAAATTCTACTGAAGATTCTAAAGTGCTAATATTTAAAATACATAAGGGTATGTATTTTATGTATTTTGGCCCTTTTGAGAAGGACCACTGGTATCTATCATTCTTTTTTTTTTTTTTTTTTGGTATCTATCATTCTTAACTGCATTTAAGAATTTAAGACCAATTCATTATCTAGAACCTCAGATTAGTGGTGTGTCTGTCATCTAAGAATTGCTTAGTTTTAAGTATCATTTTTTAAAAAGTGATAGGTTAAATAACAATGATGTGGGGATCCCTGGATGGCTCAGTGATCTAGCGCCGCCTTCTGCCGAGGGCCTGATCCTGGAGACCCGGGATCGAGTTCCACATCAGACTCCATACATGGAGCCTGCTTCTCCCTCTGCCTGTGTCTCTGCCTCTCTCTCTCTCTCTCTCTCTCTGTGTCTCTCATGAATAAATAAATAAAATCTTTTTATAAATAAGTAAATAAAATAAATAAGATGTTATAATTGGTTTCCTCCTTTGAAACTTGATCTTGTTAATATTAATTTGGCGCTTGTTACCTAATTTATTTTCCACATTTTTAAGCCATATTTTAGACTGGATCTTCTAGTATGGGGCTGTCTTCAGGATAGTCAATTTCTATGTCACTGTTTATATGCTTACATCTAGAGGCACCTTTTATATTAGTACCTAATATATTTAGATTAGTTTTATGAATCCACACCTATTATATCTGTAAAACTTATAGTTTGAAAAGTGGAAGAGAACTTAAAAGATGGTCTTTTCCTAATTTTTAGATAATGACAGGAAAGGTTTATATCAGAAAGTTACATTCCTTAGTTTAATAGCAGAACTCTGGAATTAGAATTTCAATCTCTAAATTTCAGTCCACCTTCTAACAATCACAGCTATTATGCATACATTTCAGGGCACACTGGTGCTTATCCATGGAACATTTCTTAGTCTCTGATAATGACGCTAGCTGTGTTTGCAAAACACAGTGACGTTTGCATTATTGTAGCTTTATCTTCTCATCCATTGGCTGGGTTCCTTGCTAAACTTCACTTAACTAGCACTTTGAACTGATGACACCTTTAACTCCTCTTTCTGTCTCACTGTGTTACTCTTTGAATGTGGCACATCCCCTTCTTGTCATCCTGTTGAGTACCTCTTGCTGCTTGTCCCTTTGTTCCCCTGTCAAAGAAACTGAGTAGTCATTTAGAGAGAGGGTCCTCATTCAGTTCTAATATATTTCAGTCTGTTGATCCTATAACATTTTTTGCTGTCGTTTAAAAATATTTTTATGACTAATATGTTCTTACAGTTTTCTATTGGATAGAATCTCTTGATAGAAGCAGATCATGTAGGGAAATTGAGGCACAAGGATCAGATGATTTCCATGAGGTATCCCACCTGTCCTGCTTTGATATCCAATCTAGTTTTTATAGCATGTCCTAAAATAAGTGAACAATCTTACTGATTTATTTTCATAGACAACAAAGTAAATGATAGGATCTATTCTTTTTGATAATGAAAATATTAATACAGGTTTTCTTGGGAGATTCCAAAGAACTGTTAGAATAGGTGTGGTTGGTGTTCTGTATTTTTTTTGAGGGATCTTTGTTTTATGGGTGCTCAAATTAGTTCATCAGCAGTTGTTTTCCTATTGACCTTGGTTTGCTCAGACCTTCAGTTTTCTCTGAGGCTTTCTGATGTACATGGTAAGTTAAAATGTGTGGGGGATGATGTTTTTTTTTTCAAAGGGATAATTAAGGAGAAAGTGAGAAGGAAGATTGGTCCTTTTTTCATTTCTTCCTAGATTATTACATGGCCTTTGTTTTCTGTTTTCTAGGTGTGCTGGTAACTTTCTAGGATTTTTCTTTTTCTCGTTCTCTCTCTCTCTCTTTGTTCTTATGTGGTATTCCTAAAATCCCTTAACAAGATAGAGAAGAAACCAGAAATCACGGTTATCACGAAAGATAAGTGGGGCTTTAATATGATTGTATTTTCTTTTAAACTTATTTAGAAAGACTAGAATGGGGCTCAAAAGCAACAAGATGTTAACAGAATTTCTACCATCTATACAAAGGAGTTGATTTAGTTTGATGTTTAAGTGAAGAAATAGAACCCACTCATTGTTGTAGGGTGATGTGGCAGCATTCACTTCACATGGTATTTACTGGTGCACCAATCAGAATAGCAAATTTAGAAATGTCAGCGGGGAATGGTCAAAGGAACCAAGACTGTGTAGTAGCCAGAAGGGATGATATTAAGAGTTCTGCTATTTAGAGATTCGTGTGAGAAGAAACAATTAGTTTCTTTTGTATATGGAAATGTGTGCACAGGAGTTGGATACTTGTCTGTCCGAAATATTAGGGAAAGAATACATGAGAAGTTCAAGAAAATACCACTGTGGTATCTTCCAAATCAGCGTATCTGTAAAATGAGATTTCTTTTCTAAGCTACCAGGCTTTCCCGGTCTTCCTTTTTCACTCACTCTTTGATCTAAGTTTGTGTTTTTCAGATTGTAAAATGTTAGAACCACATGGGAACATGTATTTCAAATGCAGATTCCTAGACTCTATCTTAGAACCACTAAATTAGAATATCTGGAGGCCTGAGATTCCACTTTCACTTTTTTCTTTTTTTTTTTTTTTAAGATTTTATTTATTTATTCATGAAAGAAAGAGGCAGAGACACAGGCAGAGGGAGAAGCAGGCTCCATGCAGGAAGCTCCAGGATCATGCCCTGAGCCAAAGGCAGATGGTCAACTGCTGAGCCACCCAGGCGTCCCCCCCCTTTTTTTAAAGTCCTTTGAGGACTTCACCTGGTAGAAGAAAATGTAAAATTGAAATTGTCTGCCTTGCAGTACCAGAATAATGATAAAAGCTCCAAAATACAGCTTCATGTTTGTGTTACCTAAAAATACATTTAAAGTTTTCCCAAGAGGGACACCTGGGTAGCTCGGTGGTTTAGCGCCTGCCTTTGGCTCAGGTTGTGGTCCTGGGGTCCTGGGATCAAGTCCCACATCAGGCTCCCCATGGAGAGCCTGCTTCTCCCTTTGCCTATGTCTCTCCCTCTCTCTGTGTCTCTTATGAATAAATAAAATCTTTAAAACAAAATAAAGGTTTCCCAAGATAGATCAAATGATACATACAGAAAAATGCACAGAATCACAAGTGTATAGTTCTGTCAGTTTTCACCAAACATACAGACTTGTGTAACTCTTCCCCAGATCAAGAAATTGGATATACTACTGGTACTTCAGAAGCTTTCTCTGTCCTTTCTGTTAGTACTATGCTCTACCAAAGCTAACTGTGATGAATTTGTTTTCCCTGTATTGAACTTTATATGTATATGGTCATTCATAGAAATTAAGTGCTAATTTTTTTAAGATTTTATTTATTTATTCATGAGAGATACGGAGAGAGAGAGAGGCACAGACACAGGGAGAGGAAGAAGCAGGCTCCGTGGAGGGAGTCTGATGCGGGACTTGATCCTGGGTCTCCAGGATCACACCCTGGGCTGAAGGTAGCACTAAACCGCTGAGCCACCAGGGCTGCCCCTAAGTGCTAAAATTTATAGGGTTTTTCAAGAGTTCTCAACCTTTGGTGTCATGGATTTCTTCAGCAGCCTAGTTGGTACATAAAATTAGAAGGCACCTTTATTGAAAAATATTTTTCAATGTTAAACACTTATTGAGTAATATTTTTTTTTGTGGACAGCAGCTGGGTGTGATTTTAAAGCATGTCATTTCTATAGTGACAAAGTCACAGATAATGCTAATATGGTGGTTTATTGCCTCTATCCATAATTGAAAGAAATACTGAATTTCAGCCAGACATTAGTCAGAAAAACCTCCACTACATCCAAGTTCACAAAATCTCTGGGTTCTGTGTGTCAATAGGTAGTATGTGGACCTCAAATTAACAACCCCTGGCAATGCGGTCTCCTTTTACCAATATAGAGAGTAGGGGCCCAGACAATAGGTTTACTCATCCAAAGTCGTACAGTTAATCTTCACAGCAAAACAGTGAAGATGTATGCACACTTGCTATTGTATCTCAATTTATTACCAATTTATAAATGAATTGAGATCAGAGAAGTAACTTTTCTAAGATCCCACAACTAGTGAAGTGGGTAAAAGCTAATTCTGTATAAATTGGAATGAATACCCACACGCTGAATATTTTTTAACAAATGAAAAAAATCAGACTTCTCTAAGTAATGAGTCTAAGTGCTGTAAATCACGCAGGAAAATAATTTCCGTCACTTTATAGTAATGAAGAAACTACTTGATTTTGACTTTTTAATAGTAGCCATTAATGAATGATGTTGTCTCCTATGGTAGGTTTAAGGAGAGAAAAGTTGGAAAGAGTTTTAAATTGAGAGCTTAAGTACCTGGAGATCTAGTCCTCATTTCTATTTGTTCGTGAATTCATGTGGTCACCTCTCTTTTTAAGATGTCTGTTGTACACATTTCTATCCAACCAGCTGTCACACACTTATCAACTACCTACTAACTTTTGAGGTTCAAGTTTATTTAGAATATATTTTTCAGAAGTTGATTATCATTTAAAGTATCTTTGTTGATTACTGATCATATCAGTATGAATGCCACTAAACAACTCTTAGACAAAGTAGGATTCCTTTAAATGTTATTTTTCTCAACACTAGATTAGATCTTAAGTAACTGGATATAAGGTTATGAACATTTTTAAGTCTTATATTGGCCAAATCTCTTTGAGTAAATTTTACCAATTTATACTTCAAAAATGTCTACATATAGATAAAAAATAAGATAACAAATTGGTGGTTGAAAAGGTATTGTTCACTGGGTTTTGACATGTTAAAGTAATATTATTTTTTTACTTTACTTGTTGCCCAGAAATTTGACTTAACCATATTTCTTATATTGTACCCCCAATTCCAGCAACAAAAAGTAGATGCAAATCTATGAAACTAATAATACCCAGTAATTTTAGAATTTACTTTTGCTTCCCTTTGCCATCTTCTCAACTTCACATATACAATACTACTTCATTGTATTTTTCTTGTAAGTAATTTTTTCCCTCTAATTAAAGAGTTGCCATGTTCGTTGTAGACAATTTAAAGGGGCAAAGAAAGTACATTTATCTCCACCAAAAAAAGACAAACACTTAATGGTGTGCATTAAAGTTTTGTCTTTCTAAAATGAGGTTATAATATTTTTAGGATGGTATTTTTCCCCCTCACATACTGTATATACATACTGTATATAACGACCTTTTATATACTGTAAATCATCATCTTTAAGTATTATATGATATTCCATTACAGACATGTACTGAAGTTCATTTCATGTAGTCTCTTGGTAGATAAAACCCAGAGTGTTTATTTCTTGCTTTCTGTTCATTTTACATTTTCTGTCATAAAGACGCTATAAAAACACTCTTGTAGTGAAATCTTTGAAGTACTTATTACTTCTTTAGAACTTTCTAGAAGTTAAGTAACAGGATATAAGGTCATGAACATTTTTAAGTCTTATATTGGCCAAATCTCTTTGAGTAAATTTTACCAATTTATACTTCAAAAATGTCTACATATAGATAAGAAATAAGATAACAAATTGGTTGAAAAGGTGTTGTTCGCTGGGTTTTAGTTTTACCTAACCTCTTCATATTTGCAATTATTAAAATTACCTTCTTTATGCCCTGTTTTTTCTGATGGTGTATTTGTTAAATTGATTTGTATAGGTCACATGTTGTCAGAATATGTTTTTTCATGAGGCTGTGTTTTTCAGTTTTGTAGATTGGCTGCCTTTAAATTTTGTTTACGTTGTTGGTTTCCTGCCTGTATTATTTAGACATTACTCATATTTCATTTGTTTCCATTTCATTATCTGTTTGAGATGTATTACCCTAATTAATATGATTTAGAAATCTTACCCTCCTTTACTTCTCCCACCCACTCCCAAATTGGCAGGCAGATTATTCTAACATATTTATTGCAAATCTTTTCACAATGATTGTTTTAAATGCATTTTTATCAGACAGAATATTTTTTATAGAGTTGTATCTAATCTTTACTATATTTTACTTTTTTAAAACCTAAAGATGTTGAAGTACTTATCTTTCTCATTTTTCCCATATTGTAATTGAGTTGTACAAAAGGCCGAGAAGCAATACAGACACACACACACACACACACACTTACATACAGACATACAGGTTTTGAAATTTATTGATGTTGGTTTCTTTCTCAAATACCGCTTTATGGGGATCCCTGGGTGGCTCAGCGGTTTAGCACCTGCCTTCAGCCCAGGATGTGATCCTGGAGTCCTTGGATCGAGTCCCACATCAGGCCTCCTGCATGGAGCCTTGCTTCTCCCTCTGCCTGTGTCTCTGCCTCTCTCTCTCTCTCTCTGTGTCTGTCATGAATAGATAAATAAAATCTTTTTAAAAAAATACCTTTTTATGTTCTTTTCAAAATAAATAACTTGGTCAGAATAAAGTGTGTTGCAGGTTTCCCTATTTGAGAAACTGACTTTAGATTCCTTGAATTCCATGACATGGTATGTTTAGCTGTATCATCTTGTCTCTAAAAGGCATAATATGGATTGATGAGACTCGGTCCCTATCTGGAAGAAAAACTGATACTTGAACATTACTCATTTTCTCATTTAATTCTCAAAACTGCTCTGTCACACCAAAGGTAGAGACAATAAATTCTATTTAAAACATGAGGAAATTGAGGTCTGAGGATTATTTAATGAATCTGTGAGGTAAAAATAGATAAAATTAGTAGAATTATTATTTTTTAACCTAATGCCAAATGGGGTCCATCTGCTGAGTCTTGTATCAGAGAAATCAACTCCTTAAAGAGTCCCAAGTTGTCTAAAATGGATGTTTCTTGGTATAGTTGATACAGTAGGCATTCAGTGAAGGGGCACAACTTACTATTGAGTGTAACTTAATAACTTCCCACAAAATCTTGAAGTATTCCATCACCGTCATTGTGATCAGTTGAGAAAACACTTGAAATTTCTTTTTGTTTTCTATTTATACCATTGATTGCGTTGTATTTTGCTTTATTATAGAAAGTTTCACTGTTTGCATCAATAGTGGTTTGTTATCAGATATGAATTGATTTTTTTTGTGTGTGCCATTTCTCTCATTGCCCCTGAATGGCCCTTTTCACAAGACTCTAATAAAACTCTTTAAAGTACCTTGAAATAGAAAACAAATGATTACCTGTTACAAATATGATTTTAAAGGAGCATTAGTAAGCAGTAACTAAGTTTTAGCAGTGTTCTGTTTGGAAGCTTAAAAACCTATTCTCATTTATAGGAGATCAAAGTAAAAATACATTTAGTTTTATTTAAAACTTCTGTTTTCAAGAAGCACAGGAAATCCTACATTTTCAGAGTTTTATTTAAAAAGAGAATTAGTGCAGTAATTTATATTTAGAATTAGCTGTTAATAGGGATCCCTGGGTGGCGCAGTGGTTTAGCGCCTGCCTTTGGCCCAGGGCGCGATCCTGGAGACCCGGGATCGAATCCCACGTCGGGCTCCCGGTGCATGGAGCCTGCTTCTCCCTCTGCCTATGTCTCTGCCTCTCTCTCTCTCTCTGTGTGACTATCATAAATAAATAAAAATGAAAAAAAAAAAAAGAATTAGCTGTTAATAGACTATCAAGTGACATTCTTTTCAGAGATTGTTTTTAATTCCTCATGATTCTCTTAATATGTTTATCATGGAAAATATGAAAACTATCATTTTCACAAAGAAAAGATAAACATACAAAATCATCCCATCTCATGAGTTAAGACCAATCTGTGTCTGTGTGTGTTCTGGGGTTTTTGTTTTTATTTTGCAGAATTAGAATCATGTTGAACATGTCAATCATTCTATAACTTTCAGCTTTTATATCTGTTGATGTTTACTCAGGTTAGTCTCATTCTCAGGGAAGTGAATGGTCTCTTCATTGCAACCATTGAATGGAAAGGAGTGCATATGTAGCTGGAAGAACACTCCAATCTGGTTTTATAACTTAGGTGACAGAAGTTTAATAAATACGTAGATTGTGGGAACTGCGGAAGACGGGTAGCAGAAAGCATTGTGCATAAGTTAATATGATTGAGAAACATTGATCTGCCATTGGATGTAATCGACTCTGGTATTTCACAATTTACTTCATTTGATGGACATTGAGGCTTTTATGCATTAATTTGATACATCTTTGCATACATTGTTTTCTATTAGGTTATACTTTGAAGTGGAATTGTTGGGTATCTGTATTTTTTAAGACTTTCAATATGTATTAACAAATTTGCCTCCAGAAAAGCTGTATAAATTTATACTTCTGCCAGTAGTATATGACTTTGTGCCTATTTCGAGGAACATTAGAACATTTTTATTCATTAGTTTAAGGACAAAACAGTATTCCTTAGTTTTGATTACTAATGATAATGAGCAGTTACATGTATATTTACTGATCATTTTTTATATAAATTGCCAGCTTTTGACCTTTGTCATCTTTCAGAGTAAAGTATTAGTATTTTTCCTAGTGATTTTTTTTTAATATGGGTATTTTAGATGTTCCTTTCTTCTTTTTTTTAAAGATTTTATTTATTTATTCATGAGAGACACAGAGAGGCAGGCGGAGACACAGGCAGGGGGAGAAGCAGGCTCCATGCGGGAAGCCCAGTGTGGGACTCGATCCCGCGTCTCCAGGATTACACCCTGGGCCAAAGGCAGGCACTAAAGCGCTGAGCCACCCAGGCATCCCTTTCCTAGTGATTTTTAAGGACCTTTTAAGATAGTAACTTGCTATCTTGAAGATAAAATTTTCTTGCCATTATATATATTTTTTGACCTTTAAATATTTTCTTAGCAGATACAAGCCTTTCTCTGTTCTTTGTTTTTGTATGTATGTATTTATTTATTTACTTTCTTACTTATTTATTTATTTTAAAGATTTTATTTATTCATGAGAGACACAGAGAGAGAGAGAAGCGGAGACACAGGCAGAGGGAGGAGCAGGGTCCATGCAGGGAGCCCGAGGTGGGACTTGATCCCGGGACTCCAGGAGCAGGCACTCGACCGCTGAGCCACCCAGGGATCCCCTGTTTTTGTTTTTATACAAAAAAGTTCTCTTTCACTTCAAAATAATAGAAATTCATCATTGTATTTTTCTTTTGCTGCTATTACTTATTTTTAAGCATTTAATTGTTCCCTTTGGAATTTACTTTTATATATAAGAAATGAAGTTCCAGTCCCCTTGTCAAATGGTTGGTTCTAACACCACTGAATTTTACTATTATTTTATATTTTGTTTTAGTTTGTTTGAAGCTGAGGGGGCAATTGAGTTCATGACATATCATAATAGGATCCTCTCTTTCAGTAAACAAACCTGTATGCATAGCTGTGCAGGAAGGAGCAAATGTACACATAACATGCTCCCTTCACCTCTCCCTAACATGGATAATAATTTGAATGTGTTCTGTAATAAGTATTTTGTTTTTGTGCAGTTATTTAACTGTAGCAAAATATCATGTAACTTGGAATTTCTCAACAATCTCCAAGTATATAATACAATATTGCCAACCATATACTCAGTATTGTACAACATATTCCTAGGGACCCCCCCCCCCGCCACCCTCCCCCCCCACACACACACCCGCATCCTGCAGAACTGAAACTCTGTAACCACCAAACAACTTCCTACCAGCCTCTGGAACCACCATTCTTGGTTTTTCTGTGAAGTTGGATACTTTAAGATACCTCATAAGTGGGATCATAAAGTATTTGTCTTTTTCTGACTGGATTGTTTGACTTAACATTAACTCCTTATGGTTCCTGCATGAGTTCCTTTTTATGGCTGAATAATATTGGTGTGTGTTTGTATGTCACATTTCTTTATTCATTTATCCGTCAGTGGACATTTAGTTTGCTTCCACAACATGGCTATTTTGAATAATCTCTTTTGAGATCTTGTTTTCAATTCTTTTGAATATATATCCAGAAGTAGCATAACTAGATCACAGGGTAGTTCTGTTTCAAGGACCCTCCATACTCTTTTCAAAGTGGCTGAACCTTTTATGTGCTATATATATATATATATATATATGTATATATATATTTTTTTTTTTTTTTTTTTAAGTCACAGAGAGAGAGAGAGAGGGGCAGAGACATAGGCAGAGGGAGAAGCAGGCTCCATACACCGGGAGCCCGACGTGGGATTCAATCCCGGGTCCAGGATCGCGCCCTGGGCCAAAGGCAGGCGCCAAACCGCTGCGCCACCCAGGGATCCCTATGTATATGTTTTTTACACTTGATTGGAATAAACTCAAAAAAGCATACAAAACATTAGTAGATTATCACATAGCAGATATGTAAAGTCAAGAAATAGATGGGCAGTCTGGGTGGCTCAGTGTCAGGTAAGCGTCTATCTTGTGATTTCAGCTAAGATCATGATTTCATGGGTCATGAGAAGCCCTGCATAGGGTTCCATACTCAGTGGGGAGTCTGCTTGAGATTTTCTCTCTCCCTCTGCCCTTCCACCCGCTTGCACATGGCCCTCGCTCTCACTCATGCTTTCTCTCTCAAATAAATAATAAATCTTGAAATAAAAAATAGAAATAGAACTACCCACCCTTCCACATAACCCTTCTCGTTCCCCTTCTAAGTCACTAATTTGTCCTTCCTCCCCTTATAAGCCTGTTTGTAAGCCTGTCTTCTAACACCTAGTTTGATCTTAACAGTTTTAGAACCTCTTTTTTTTTTTTTTTTTTTAAGATTTTATGTATTCATGAGAGACAGAGGCAGAAACATAGGCAGAGGGAGAAGCAGGCTCCTCTTGGTGAGCTTGATGTGGGACTTGATCCCAGGAACCTGAGCCGAAGGCAGACACTCAACCACTGAGCCACCCCAGGTGCCCCTAGTTTTAGAACTTTTTATAAATAGAATCATTAAGTGTCATGTCTCGTCTTTTTGCTCAATATTGCATTTGCAGATATAATTTGCTCATGTTCTTTTGTATTACCTACCACAGTTTATCCATTATGTTGTAGATGGACACATTTTGGTTGTTTTCATTTGTGGCTATTAATGCAGGGTGCCTGGATGGCTCAGTCCGGGAAGCATCTGCTTTCAGCTCAAGTCATCATCCCAGGGTCCTGGGATTGAGCCCTCAAGTCAGGCTCTCTGTTAAGTGGGGAGCCTGCTTCTCTCTCTCCCTCTGCTTGTGTTCTCTGTCAAATAAATAAATAAAAATCTTTAAAAAAAAAAAAAGAATAATGCAGCTGTGAACATTCTTGATTATATTTTTTGATGCACACAATCATGCATAAAGTCATGTCATTTGGTATAAGAGTAAAAAGAAGTTCTGTCAATTTTATTTTCGTGGACAATATATGAAAATTCTGACTGTTCAATAACTTTGCCAGTGTTTAATATAAGAGTACAGTACAGTTTATCAATGATTTCCTTGAGCTTATTCCTTTTTTTTTTTTTTTTTTGCGCCTTGCATCAGAAATACTTCTCTATCCCAAGGTCCCAGATGACATACATACATATATACATATGTGTTAGATTCTTTTAGATGTGTGCGTGTCTGGTATGGTAGTCATTTGCTCCATGCATCCATTTAAATTTTGATTAAATAAATTTAAAGTTCATTTCTTCAGTCACTGTAGTCACATTTCAGGTGCTCAGTAATGACATGTAGTTAGTGGCTACCATATTGGGCAGCACAGATAACAGACTCTTAAAACCATTACAGAAAGCTGTCTTGGCCAGTGTTGTCCTAGAACCTGATTATTGAACATTCATGTTTGTATTTCTGATTCACGTGGAATCAATTTATAGAAGTGCTTTGAGGTAGGTAGTAGAGGTCAAGGTTCACTTTTTTTTACATATGAATAGCAAATTGACCAAAGCCATTTAATGATAAAACTGTCCTGTCTCAGCAGTGCTCCTTTGTCATAATTCAGGGCTATTTCTGGGCCCTTTGTTCTGTTCCATTGGTTTATTTGTAAGTACTGTGTGAGTACCACAGTGTTTTATTACTCTGCTTTAAAACTTGGTCATGTATAGTATCCTTTATATATTTATTAATTTTATTTTTTGAGATGTTTAATTTGCATTTTTATGTACTGTGTCTTCAGTGCACATGAATACTATATCTCACATCTCATTTTGTTTCCTGTTTTTTTTTTTTGTTTGTTTGTTTTTAAACTAAGGGCTACGTTTTCAAGATCTTTTTGTCTTGCTATATGTACCTCTAACCCATTTCTCCTCATGTCTGCACTATACTCTTAATTGCCAGGTTAATTCCAACCTCCTTTACTGTACCAGCACCACCTTTTACTCTTTCTGGTCATTTAGAAAATCTTTATTGAATCCCTGTTATACGCCAGACACTATTACATGTTTTGAAGATAAAGCTCTTTTAAACTTTTGTATTTATGTTTAAATGTATATATATTTATTTATATAAATAGATTGGTTAAGAAAGTAGGTCCTCTGTTAGTGAAAACAGGCTACAGAAAAGGGAGTTGTAAACAGCCTTGCAAGTAAAACACAAATATGCAGCCTTTCTAGAATGTGTCAATTCTCCATGATTGTAGGGAAATTTTGAAACAAAAAAGCATTTTTAAGTGCATTCTTCTTTGACACAGTGTTGACAGGGAATTGCATTTCCTTTTCATATTTTGCTCACTGTACTTAGTTCATACTTGCTCGCTGTCATGATCATTATAATAATAGAAACATCTCTCCCTGAGTTTTAGGCAAAATCTCAACCCACTTTTGGCTACGAGTCCAGCTCTCTGCAGTCCATGAAGTCAGTCTCCATTCATGCATCTTTTTTATGGTTTCTTCTCTTTGTTACTACTGCTGTCATATCTGCTGCTGTTCTTTGTTCTTGTTGATTTGTTTTTTAAAAATTCTTTCACTGTAATTTTAGTAGAGTTTAAGGAGTATGGATATTAATATACAAGTCCAGCCTGGCATCTCTAACTTGTAGGCATAACATTCTTGTGTAGTGTATTCTTTTCCTCTGTTGAAAAGAAACATGCTTCTTGAAATCCATTAAGACTGCTAATCTCTAATCGCCTCTATGATTCTGTTTTTGCATTCTTTAATAGATGTTTAGACCATGTGGTAATTATTGAGTCTTTAGGGTGATGGGGTTGTTTTGTTCATTTGTTTTAGAGGGTGTGTTCCTATGTTTGTGTTTTTCTTACCATCTTTTATGTTGTGACCCATATAAACCCAGTTTTTGCATAAAGAACTGTATGTGTTTGCCTTTCGTTCTCTATATCGCTTACCTGAATCAAGTGGACCTACTTTTTTTTTTATTAAACTAAGGTTTTAGTAAAACCTTACACAAGTTACTTAAAGGTAGAAGTAGGTTTTAAATCTCTCTATAGGGATCCCTGGGTGGCGCAGCGGTTTGGCGCCTGCCTTTGGCCCAGGGCGCGATCCTGGAGACCCGGGATCGAATCCCACGTCGGGCTCCTGGTGCATGGAGTCTGCTTCTCCCTCTGCCAGTGTCTCTGCGCCTCTCTCTCTCTCTGTGACTATCATAAATAAATAAAAATTAAAAAAAAATAAAAATAAATCTCTCTATATTTGTAGGACTTGATGTACACAGTGCTGTAGTTTCTTAAGCTCAAAAAACAGCATTCATATTAAAAATTGAATTGCTGTTAAGGGTTTTTTTTGAGAGTAGCACAACAGACCTTTAGAAACAGTAATTTTCGGTAAAAGATTTATTGAATTTCTTATAAAGCAATAGTAGCGTATACATATTTAATAGATTAGGTTATGTGATTTGGCATAAAACTGTGGTAAAGAGGGGCACCTGAGTGGCTCAGTGGTTGAGCATCTGCCTTTGGCTCAGGTCATGATCCCCAGGGTCCTGAGATCGAGTCCCACATTGAGCCCTGCTTCTCCCTCTACCTCTCTCTATGTGTCTCTCATGAAGACATGAATAAATAAATGAATAAATAAATAAATAAAATCTTAAAAAAAAAAAGAAACTGTGGTAATGAGACTAGGGGTTTTTTTTTTTAATTTTTA
The DNA here is from genome assembly GCF_011100685.1 of Canis lupus familiaris. Lineage (NCBI taxonomy): Eukaryota > Metazoa > Chordata > Mammalia > Carnivora > Canidae > Canis > Canis lupus. The sequence continues at coordinate 31,385,668 of NC_049246.1, read as the reverse complement.
TTTATTTATGATAGTCATACACACAGAGAGAGGGGCAGAGACACAGGCAGAGGGAGAAGCAGGCTCCATGCACCGGGAGCCCGACGTGGGATTCGATCCCGGGTCTCCAGGATCGAGCCCTGGGCCAAAGGCAGGCGCCAAACCCCTGCGCCACCCAGGGATCCCGAGACTAGGGTTTTAATCCCCAGTGGGGATTATGTTTTTTGGTATGCCTTGCATTCTTAATATTGGCAAACTCAATAATAATTGATACTGCTATCAGAGGGTTCAAATATAACTGGAACCATGAATGACCAAACCAGATAACCAAGCTGCTGTACAAAAACAACCCAAAACAAGCTTTTAAGGTGATGATTCACTAAGGTTTTCTTTTATATGTAGAACAATAATGAGCCATTCTTTTAATCAAGTCATCTTAAACATTTCATTTGATAAATTCACTTTTACTTTTGAATAGTTGGCTATCAGTAATATCTTTCCTTTAAACTATTTTTCCATAGGTTCTTCTTTGAACTAGACTTTTAATGTTTTTGACGGAAAGATTTTTAATCATGTGATAATAGGTTAAAAGGTGAAATTCTCTCATGGTTATAATTCTCACTTTTGTGAAGATACTAGTGTTAACTGAAGAAGTTGACAAGTAGTTGCTTTAGCTAATAGTTTAAACTGTATTCACTTACCCAGATACTAACTGAAATAAATCATCAGTGTGTGCTAGGCTCATAAGGCTAACTTAAGGAGAGGAAGAAATTGTCGATGGGTTTGTGGGGTGAGGTTTGCTGGGTAATGCTTTATGTGAACTTAATGAGTCACAGAGCTCTGTAACTGTGGTCTTGGGAGAAGCTGGGGTCAGATGATACTATTACATTGATGGAGTTCTTAAATAAGAGTTTTTCAGCAGTGACATGACCTAGAGACAGGCATGGGAAAGGAAGAGGAGGAAGACAATACATCCAATAAATAACTGATTTATGGTTGACCCTACAGTGGACAGAGAAAGTGTGCCGCAGCCAGCTGTTTTCTAACAAGCTTTTATTTATTCTTCCCTTTTAATTTTTTATTTTAATTTTCCCTTTTTAAAAAGGTGAGCGCCCTCATTAAGGGTGCTTAGATTTTTTTTTTTACTAGTAGTCCTCTACTATTTATTATATAATGATAAATTAGTAATCAGATTGATCAATATTTTAATGTCATTTTCCTATTGAATTGGGCTCAGGCTTTTTATTAAGCTTTTCCATTTTTTGTGAGGAGCTGTTTTATTTATTCCTAAAGGCCTTAAATATTTAAAAAAAAAAAAACCACTATAGTTGTATTTAAGATGCAGGTAATTAATTAACCAGAATTTGCAAGGTCTGTTGGAATTGATTGCATGTTTATGTTTTGAAATATTTCTCAACAATGGTCCAAATATTTTTGTTTCCATTTTAGAACAAAATCCAGTCTCATAGCAGAGGAGAATATAATGTTTACAGCACCTTTCAGAGCCATGAACCAGAGTTTGACTACTTGAAAAGTTTAGAAATAGAAGAAAAGATCAACAAAATTAGGTGGTTACCCCAGAAAAATGCTGCTCAGTTTTTATTGTCTACCAATGGTAAGTGTTAAATTTTTTTCCTTTTATATGCCTTTTATATATGTGTGTGTACATATATCCTGTACAATACTTAACTTTTACAAAGAGGAATAGATGTTCAGAGAGTTCTACAAATAGACACTTGGAAATAGACGTCTTCCCTATACATGATGTGTAAATTCTTCTTTGTCTTCCCTTTTTTCTTTTAGTTTTTAAATTCTATGAAAAAGATCTCAGGTGTCCATATTCACTTGGTATATACACACTCTGTAGTGAAAAAAGAGGACTTTACCACTGGATTTTAGATCAGGTACCATTTGTGCCACATCTTGGTTTAGTTGCCTTTGGCACATTATAACACAAGTCAAATTTTCCTCATCAGCAAACTGATGATGGTAATAATGTAATAGTATTGTTATGGGTAGTAAATGTGATATATATGATGATGATGATGATGATGATGATGATGATGATGATGATAAATGCCCCAAGCAGATGTGTTGGGACATACATAATTCACGTATTGGGATATTTGTTCTTAGTAATTTTGGCAGTTCACTTCTTACAGGATAAAGTATTTTTCTTTTTAATAATGGGAAATGTTTAAAATAAAGGCTGAACTAGAATAAGAAAGTCCTATGTACCCATCATCCAGCTTTAGCACTTCTCAGTTCGAAGCCAGTTGTTTGTTCAGGTACTTCTGCTTTCCCTCCTCAGTATTGTTTGGGAACAAATCCCATTTCGATTCATTTATGGATTAAATCTTAATTACCCCTCACTTCTCTGTTCATACTTGCATGTGTGTAACCAGATGAGCCTTTCTAGACAGTAAATTCTACAAACGCTCAGTAGAGGGAGAGGCCCTGGGAATTCTAGTCGTTGGGTCTTAGGTATGTGATCCTATCCTGTGTAGTATTTTCTATAGACAATCAACAGTGTCTCCCAAATAGATATACCATGTGAATTTTTAAGTCATTGATTAATAATACAAATTATTTTAAAGGGCACTACACAGTGCATTGTAGGTTTCTGTCTTTTGTTGTTACTGTTAATGAGCACTAAATAAAATACAATTATTTGGGGCTACATTATTTTTTTGTGATAAAAAACAGAACCCACTGTACAAGAATGATACAAGTGGGAATTTTACAGACTGTTGTGTCTGGATGTGGTGGGATGGGAAAAGGATGGAAGGAATAGAACTTAAGCTATATCTGGAGAGCTTTATTGTTTACAAAGAAAGAAAATAATGGGAGAATGTCAGTATCTCTTAAATCTAAGTCATAACTTTATATTATCTGGTATGTTTGCCTCTGTAAGATTGAGAATAACAATTCCTCTTCCCCTACATGTAACAGTCCTTTTGGCTCATAAAAGATGAACTCCTAAAGGGAGGTGGTGGAAAATAGCATGAAACATCCCCCACCTTTGATTGACTAAAAATAATCTCACTTTGGTCTTATATGGATTTCCCATGGTCATCATCAACCGTCCAGTGTTTCCCAGGTCATTTTTATTCACAGAACTTCACAGTGGCCTCCTTACAATTTTGGTTCATTTAATTTATCTTCACGTAACTTTATTCTCTTTCATCTCCTTTTGCTTTCTCAGAGTTTTCCACAATTCTTCCACATTGCAAAATGTCCACCTCTAACCTATTGACCGTGGATCTTGAATATATGAGTAATACAGAGTTTACCAGTAAATACCTTGTGTTTTAACAGCTGTTAATAAGTTTTTTAATAACAAAGCTACATTCATTCCCACAAGGAAACTTGGTAGATGGTTTTCCCTGTCCTACTCTCTCTTTATGGTGAGAGAAACACTGGGACTTTTGGACTTCTGGAATACTCTTTACTCATTAGTATTGACAATGTAGGGAAACACCATAGAGCACTCTTAACCTTTTGGAAATGACAGATTTCTTTAAGGAATCCAATAATACTCTTACAGAAAAATACATATATTTACATAATTTTGCATGTAGTTCTATGGAGTTTGATTATTGTCACATACTTCTAGTTGGCCAAAAACTACAGTTAATTAAATCACTACTATAGAGCTTAATTTTGACTTTTTAAAAATTTGTCCTAATTATTAAAATATTTTATTTCTGACATGCCTTGTTTCCAAGCATTGCACTGAAATTGTATAGTACTTTTCTATCCTGTGTTTATGCTATTAAGTTTTTTAAACCTCTTAAGTGACAAATTTTATCACATAAAATTTTTTTAAAGTGTAGCATATTTTTAAAAATCTGTTTATTCAGTTCTTCGTGATTTAAAAAAAATTAATTTTCTTCCTAAAACACTATTAGAAACCACAAACTAATTACATCTTATTTGAAAATTTTGATAAGTGCATGGTGATTTATCTGGACCTTTGGTAAGGATGATGAATTTGTACAGGGCACAAGGCAGTTATGGGGGTTGGGTGAAGGGAAGCTTTTCATCCTTATTTTTAGATACTCCCAAAATAATGAGTTTAGGCTTGACTTATTAATAACATTTGGGGACAAGTAAAATATCCTAAAATATATAGATCTTTACCTAACTTATATTTTATATGTATATCTATAAAATAAACATAGTACATAGAAAACACAACTTAACTTCATGATAATTCTAACCAAGATCACTAGGGTTTAGATGAAATATTAGATTACAAGTTAGTAAAGTTAGCAGTTCTTTTCTGCTTATACTCCTCTTTGTAAAGGTTATTCGCAGAGGTAGCTAGCATGCTCTTCACCACCAGGCGGAGAGAGGTGGCAGGGCTACAGGAGTCCCTGCTACCTCTCTATATGATAAAATTTTATAAAGTATCTCTATACGCTATTTTTAAAAATTGTACCAAATTGCTCATGAAAGGACCATTAAGAATGATAATGAATGCAATTTTAGGATTATAACACAAAGCATTAAATAAACATGCATGAGTCTGTAATGATTTTTTTTGTAATGATTTAAATAAACAATTAGTTGAATAAATAAGCAGGGAGGGGAGATGCTTCTTACAGGAGAATTTCAAATAATATTTGGATGGATGCTTCTCCTTATAGGGACTGTAACTTGGTTCTTCTTTAAGTGTGGACTGGACTTAGAGATTCATTTCCAAAGAATAGAGTATGAGAAGGGGGAAATTAGTAACTGTGCAATGGAGAAATCTGGCAGATACTGCCTTAACCAAGTGAACAGAATTATCATCACCAGTGGAAAAGTAATGTTGATACCATGTATACCTTCTTTTCACCTCTGGTATTCTTCCTAAAAACCCAGTGATCCCAGTCTGATCATGAGAAAACCGCAGATATACCCAGTAGAGGGACATTCTTTAGTACTTTACTGCTGCTTCTCAGAACTGTCAGGATGACGAAAAATAAGAAAAGTCTGAGAAATTGTTAAAATGAGAGAGACTAGGGAAACTTGACAACTTAATACACTGTTGTTTGGATCCTGGCATAGAAAGGGATGTTAAGTAGAAAACCTGGTGGATTCTGAGTAAAGTCTGGAGTTCAGTTAGTAGTAACATACAATGTTAATTTCTTGGTTTTAACAATCATACCTGTGGTGGCGTAAGATGTTGACATTAGAGGAAATTAGATGAAAGGTATAATGGAAACACTGCTATCTTTGCAACTTTATTGTAAGTCTAAACTTGGTCCAAAATAAATGTTCATTATAAAAATACTATTTTATATATTCTTGATACCCACAAATTTTGTCTTAAAAATTTGGGGACATAGCTTTATTTTATTAATTATTTTAAAGATTTTATTTATTTGATAGAGAGCCAGAAAGCATAAACAGGGGTGGGGAGAGTGGCTAGCAGAGGGAGAAGTAGGGAGCTTGATGCAGGGATTGAACCCAGGGCCTCAGGATCATAACCTGAGCTGAAGGCAGGAGCTTAACCAACTAAGCCACCCAGACACTTCAGGACATAGCTTTAATTGGTCTTTTTTTTTTTTTCAGACTCTGATGCCAACTTGACTTGAATCCTTAATACAACAGGGAAGGATTTAAACAGAGGCATCCAGTCTGTAAAGGAATTTGTTGAGTCTTTGGTAGGATCTGCTAGGAAGTATGGGACCAAGGGAGATAGATACTCCTCTCTCATTTTTATTCTAAATTATAGGCTATCTTAATAAGTCTGCCATTTATTTTCTTTTAAAACTAAAATATTAAGTATATATATGTATGTGTATGTACAGATATATAGGTGCTTATATACACACACACAACTTTTCTCCCCTCTAGCTTTAATTATTTTTAAAGGACAAGAGCCTGACTGTGACTTGATTTTAATATCAAATAGTACTTTGACTGTCATTAACATAAAATTTGTGATGTCTATACTGTATTTCTATGTATATGTGTTTTTTATTCACTGGGTAATAGGAAATTTGTTTTTTATTAAGTCATGTAAGAGATTTTATTCTTGAAATCCTTTTAGGTAAAAAATGAAATAGCATGTTTAAATGTGCCTTAAATGTTTTTCTTCTATTAGTATTGCTGGGGTTTTTTTGAGGACTTTTTTCATTTTTCTCTCCAGATAAAACAATAAAATTATGGAAAATCAGTGAAAGGGACAAAAGACCAGAAGGGTATAACTTGAAAGAGGAAGATGGAAGGTATAGAGATCCTACTACAGTCACTACACTACGAGTAAGTACTTAAGAAAAAAATAATGGTAATTCTGATGCTTAGGTTTCAGTATCTATATTAT